>NC_135581.1:62841841-63466841 GCF_965152235.1 Eretmochelys imbricata
AAATGGTATCATGGGGTTCCATATTATTATTAGAAATGGTCAAATCTGGGAAAAATTCCCAGGAAAATGTTCCCTTTCTTTGTCAAAAAAGTTTTGCTTCAAAATTTTCAAACTACTCCATTTATTGAGTCTCTGTCTCACTACCCTGCGTCTGGGTAGTCATTTTCTGCTATCTAAAGTGGGTATAAAACCCTACCATTCAGATGCAGGAGCATGTTACACTCACTTGGCACAGGTGGAGATGATGACACAAGGTGTGATGTCATGAAGAATCAGGCACATCAGGTGGAATAGGAGTTAGGAGTCTAAATACTGTTGTGAATCCCACCCACCATCTCTCAGTTACTCCAGTTTGAATTGGCTCAGTGTGCAAAGAAAATAATGCTATTTTCTAACTGCAAATATGCAAACTCAGCTTGGGATCAGAATGGCAAAATGTGTTATTTCTAATTTATTCCCCATCACCAGTAATCTGAGTCAACCACAGAACTTTGTACTAGAGGTGTATTTAAGAATTAGTTGAAGTGTGCCCCTTTAATACATGGCAGGTGATGATACATTTCCAGTGACGATGCATGAATCCAGGAAAGAGCCCAGCGGACTATTTTAGTTGTAAACTGAGCACATTTATTCCGCAGATCACTGAGAAACAATACACATGGAATCCCAGAGCGCCGTTTTAACCATCTCTTCTCAGAGCAGAGCAGCATTTTATGTGGTTTATGGGGCAAATGAACATACGCTGCCTCCAGACACTTCCTACTTCCGACTTTCCCCACTGCTCTGTTGCCTTCTTTATTTGAGGACTCATTAACCAGAAAAAGCTGTAAACTGTCTAATATCCTAGGAGTTCCTGGCTCAGATGAAAGGTTGGCAAGCCTTTACAAGGACAAAAACACACACACAAAAATACTGAGTGTACAGACCTGGAACCACAATTCTGAAAAAACACATGGGTGTCCTAGTGATTCCTACCCAGCGGCAGTGTCGGCAGCAATCCCCTCACCTACCAAGCGATGTCAGTAGTGGTGCCCTGAGTACAGCCCGCAGGCCCAGTGTGACCCACGAAATTTTACAGGGTGAGCTGTGCTTGGCCTCCTCTGTACTGCAGAGGTGCAGACTTACAGAGATTCCATCTTGTTTGGAGCCAAATGGCTGTGTTGGTTAAGAGGCGGCATTGCAAGTGTAGACTACATGAGCTGAACATTGTACTTAAGACAAGGGCAAATGTAATCTAGCCTAGTTTAATCAGACGTAAACTGAGGCCCCACGCGCCGGGCTAGCTGCCAGTGGGGCCCTTATTTGGGCAAAGTTTGACTACCACTGCACTAAAACACTTGATGCTATTATTTTTTGTGTCCTCTTGGACCAGGCCCTGGGACCAAATTCCCATTGACTTCAATGGGAGCACCATTAAACCCTGTGCAGGTTCTTCCAGGCAGGGCCTGGAGTGTAAATGAGATGTAAAGGTGATCTCTTGCTGTAGGAGGCTTCGAAGGACTGCTTTAAAATCAATTTTACAGACACTCTTAATATTTTTGTACCCACCTAGGTGCTGCCCCCTACTGCAAACATTTAGCATTCACATAGTCATTTGTGTGGTCTCCAAATATGACAGGGAAGAGAGGGACATCTTCCCGAGAAACAGTCTCCAGCAGAGGATGAAGAGTGGGTATGGATTTAATGAGGGTCCTCATGCTATCTTCAACCAATATCACTTCACTTGTCCAGTCAATTGTTTTGGTTTGAGAATTAACCTAAAGAAAACTGCCATGCTATACCAACCTGTGCTGGGGGATGAGCATGTCCACCCATTTAGTAAAATCAGCATTGCTCCTTTCAGGTCCCTGGAGAAGTTTTGCTACCTAAAGAGTACGCTGTAACAGCATGCCACAATTGATGATGAGGGTACCCATGGCAAAGCCAAGGCCAGCTCTGCATGTCATACTATCTGTGGACTGATAGGGGCACCAAAATAAGCACTGAGCTAAATGTCTGTCGAGCACTTGTGCTCCCAACACCTCCATATGGTTGTGCGACATGGACAGCATATCACCACCACGTCAGGAAATTTGGTCAGCTCCGCATGTGCTGTATTCAGTCTATTTGCAGAGTCAAATGCGGGGACAAGATTCCCAATATTGAAATCCTTAGTCATGTCGGATGTTTGGCATTGAAAGCATGCTCATAAAAGCCCAGCTGTGTTGTATGGCCAGCTAAAGAATACCCAAGGCTATATTTTATGGTCAGATACAGCAAGGCACTTGTTCTCAAGGGTGGCCAGCAAAAGCGATATAAAGACACACTGAAGTCAAACTTGAAAACATGTCAGACTGACCCCAGTAACTGGGAAGAAACAGTCCATAACAGAGCAAGGCGGAGGCAGATCTGTCATGTCATGGCTTTGAAGCAAGGCACATTAACACCTTATACGAAAAATGTGAACAGTGCAAAGCAAGGATACAATCGCCTGCAATGGTCATGAACAACCTTATTTTTCCTACAGTAGGGAGCGTTAGAAGGCGAGTTGGCAAAAATGGCAGTTAGGGTAGGCACCTACATTTCATTGACTTTCAGCAGGTGTCAGATGCTTAACAGTCATTTTACCTTTGAAAATCTCTCCCTTACAGATCAATATGCACACACTAGAACAGATTCTGGCCTCAGTTACTCCCCTGTAGATCTGGAAGAATCCCACTGAAATCAACACACTTATGTAGCTGAGATCAGAATCTGGCTCCTAGAATTTAACAGGGAGGCAATTAGTGAGAACACCTCATTTTACTTTCTTTTTGTAGAAATCCTTGAGGAGAAGACTTTGCAGAAGACTTTCCCCACTGCCCCATTTCACATTCCACCCACCTATACATCCACACTTACATATTCTATTTACAGGTGGTGCCTATATATAAGTAACTCTGCCTTGAACCATTTGAGAAAGCTTTTTGGAGCTGGGACCACGCCCTCTTCTCTCTATGAGAAGCACCTGTCACATTCTGGGTACTACGATAAACGAAAGAGAAAGAATCATTACATTACAGTTATCCAGTGTCATATAGAGCAATTGGTATGATTTGTGTTACCTTTGTGTTTACACGAGAGCAGTGGTGAGCTGGAGCCAGTTCGCACGAACCGGTTGTTAAATTTTGAAGCCGGTTTAGAACCGGTTGTTAAAGGGGTGGGCAAACTCCGGTCCGCGGGCCACATCTGGCCCGCGGGACCGTCCCCTGTCTGGCCCACGGCACTTCGGCGGTGGGCCCTTCACTTGCTCCAGGTCTTCAGTGGCACTGAAGGACCCGCCACCGAAGTCACAGAGCGACTGAAGGACCAGGTTCTTCACATTTTGGCAGCTCATCACTGCACGAGAGTCTAGCTTGTAATACCTTACTCACCTGAGTAGTCCTACTGATGAGTAACGGCTACTTGCATGAGGAAAGGCTGCAGTATTTGGCCCCATAAAATCATTCCTTATAGAATATCCTCACATCTGTGAAAATGTGATGTTTTGAATTAAAATCTGAGTTTAGTTAAGTTCTCGGATATTACTAATGCATCTCTGACCTGAGTACCAATGTAGAATACAACTGCCATAAAATCATGCAGAAGTGGAAAAAGAGATTCCCCATTCTTCTCTTCCCTCTTTTGAGACTCAACACTTAGGAACCCTCAGTCTAGGGGTGTCAAATACAGCCCACTTGACATACTCAGAGTCTCTAGAAACAAAGCTTTCATTTTTAAGAAAGCCAGCTTCTAGCTCTCACAGTTGAAGAGAAAACCTTCCAAAAGTGACACAAGTGTAACCGATGCAGTGATGGCTGTCTGAGCCCGAAGTCAGCTCAGACAATGACTCAGAGGAGCGAACTTCCCCGTCTCATACAAACCTGGTTAGAGAGTCAACTCTAGAGCCCATTGAAGAAACTTCAGTGTAAACATTAACTATGTGATCACTCAGTATTGTAGAGGAGGAAATGGGATTGGGCAAGTGAAGCCCATTGGTTTGGGAATTGGGAGTTGCTGCAGGAAAGAACATGCAGAGAAAATAACAAGGATATGGGAGGGAAATAGAGAAAGGAGGCTGGGAAAGGGAAAGAAACAAAGGGTAGGGATAGCAATGCCCGTGGATTCTCCTGCTGAGGAGTGAATGCAATAATAAGGAACGGAACAAGAAATAAATAATACTGAACCTTTACTTACTACTGATGTGGTCACAGTCCCCCCTGGATCTCTATGCAAATGTCTTACTGACATCAGTGAGCATTCCACTGTGTGGGCCTGGGTATAGTCCTGAATCTATACCCAGGCCCAAAGATCCTAATTAATTATAGAATTAAGTCCACTCTTACAAATAAGTTTGACACCCCTGCCCTAAACTTAGAGAGAGGCTAGTCTTCTATCCAGGCATGAAAGGATAAGAAAGCACCTGTGCCCGTTCCTCAGAAAATCCTTCCTTCTCTTACATTCTTAAACTAAAAAACACTGGCAGCAATCAGCCCATTGCAGCATTCTATACTATGGTCTCTATAGTTTACAAAAAGAAAAGGAGTACTTGTGGCACCTTAGAGACTAACAAATTCTGTGGCCTGTGTTGTACTGGAGGTCGGACTAGATGATCATCATGGTCCCTTCTGACCTTAGTATCTATGAATTTATGGAATTTATTTGAGTCTGATGAAGTGAGCTGTAGCTCACGAAAGCTTATACTCAAATAAATTGGTTAGTCTCTAAGGTGCCACAAGTACTCCTTTTCTTTTTGCAGATACAGACTAACACAGCTGCTATTCTGAAACCTATAGTTTACAGTAAATTGAATGTGATATCATCACTGCTAATAATACATACACTTTTTCTTTTTAGTTTTTTCTTAAAAATACAGCCTCATGATCAAAGCACTCTAGCATCTTTTATGCTGCATTTTTAGGATATAAGGATACTTATTACAGCAAAAGATGGTTTAGCAAACAGCTCTAATTCAATTATTGTTTTCTGTAATCCTCTGTTTTCCTGTGCATTTACCTTCTACTGCAGAGGAGGTGAGAGCAAGTCAGATCAAATATCATTGCCACATCTTAGATATAAAGGTCCCTAAGGAAATAACATGGATGGAAAGTTCCTATTGTGCATTTCTGAAAATACTCACTAAGAGTGAAAATCCACAGTGTAATTCATCTTATTTTGTAACTGGAGACAATACCAACATTTACCGGAGAACAGACAGGGTAATCATTTCAGAGTCAGAAACAACAATCTCTGCAAACTGCACACATGCAAAGACTTGTGTGACACATCCAGAAAGAGGAGGTCATACATTGCCTTCAAAAGGTTTATTACTAAAATAAATTTGTCAACAGTAAAATACCTTCTGCACCTTTGCACTAATGTAAAGGATGGTATTATTCACACGGTTGTGACAGATGATTTTAAAAGAATATTGCATGTACCTAACCTATGAATAAAGCCTCTTAAGACAACTGAATGATATTTGCTCTATCAAACACCTTTTAACATTGATTCCTATTGCATATTCAGCTCACTGGATCAGCACTATTAAACAACTTTTCCATTTTGGCTGATTCTTGCTGAAAGCTTCTTTAGCTGAAGTAATTGGTCTAAGAGTAATTCCATCTCCAGGCAAGTGTCCAGAAGTTTGTAATATCCATTGATCAGCCCAAGAGGTAAAAGCTGAGATGAGAGATGTGGTGCTGCATACACAGTAAGCATTTTTAGTAAATGCTAGGGGGCAGTTCTTCAGTTCATTTGCCAGGTGGGGTGTGGTTGAGCTGCAGAAATTCTGGTCAGGCTGAATTTAGTGGGAAAGTGTATAGTAAAAACAGTGCAGGAAGTGATAAGTTAATTTCTTGCCATCTCTTTGTTTGGCTGGCACACTCAACTGGACAACACGGGGAAGCCTCATGTTTCCTCAAACTACAAAATACAATGTATGACTGAGGATAAATGAAATAACTGCAGTCAGGCTGTGTCCATTTGGCCTTTTGTGCTGCTCTGCTGCTTATTTAGCCACAGGGGACTTAATCACAATGTGCTTTTGAGGTGATGCAGAGCTGCTGTAGTGACTCCTGAGGCATCCCTCTCACTATCGCTGGTGCAGATTAGCAGAGCAGCCTTTAAATTCCTCTATCTTGTGCCTGAAGATTTGAATGGTACATACCAACTCCAGGATCAGCATGGGGTGAAAGGTCACTTTAAGTCACTTTTGACACACATATCTTGATTTATGTGGAGTGTTCCTGGGTTCTGGACCAATAAATGTGATTCATTTCAAACCCTACAGACTATTTGATGTATACTGATGCACTTGATTTTTCCAAAGAGTATATTTAGGTGAATGCACAGTTATATTTTATATCAATGTCCAGCCAGACGCTTGGAGCTCCATCAATGAATCAGCCTATTCCCACTCTGGTCAACACCACTATCTGATTGCCACAACCTCGGCTGTGAAAAAATTTCTGCGTTAGGATCCCTGCACTTGAGTGTGCGCCAGTGGAAGCCAGGATATCTTTGGGCTGAATCTAGCCTCAGGGCTCTGTGTGAGCAAGAACTAAGCATGTTAGAGGTACCACATTTGCTTATGCTGTCATTGCACTTCCCAGGCCACATTCAATATTTTGTGAAATGCTGTATATTAGAATACTTTCAGCTGGAAAGGCAAAAGGCAATATATGAGACTGCATTCACAGTGTGCTAGGAATAAAGCATGCTGTGCATTAGACCAGTGGTTGGTCTATGGGGGCTGCAGGAATTGGCGCAGGCCAAGGGACGTGCTGGCCGCCCTTCCCGCGGCCCCCATTGGCCTGGAGCGGCGAACCGCAGCCACTGGGAGCCGCGATCGGCCGAACCTGTGGACGCAGCAGGTAAACAAACCGGTCCAGCCCGCCAGGGGCTTTCCCTGAACAAGCGGCGGACCAGCTTTGAGAACCACTGCATTAGACATATTTTTTGTTGTAATGATGATAATAGTACTTAATAAATTGTGAATCCATTACTCTGATATCAAAAAAAGTGTATAAAAACCCAACTGAGGTCCAGTCTTACTCCTATTGAAGTCAACAGCAAAACTGCCACAATGTGTCATGTTACAATGGTGAAGAATCACAGACAGAATAACTATCTCTGCCTCACTAAGCGTCTGCCTAGAACCTTCCCAAGCCAATTTCACAAGACTTCCTTAAACAGTACACATATCCTTACAGCACGTAATGGGAATACATGCTTTCTATGAATTGCCTTAGCCCATAATCAGAAATACAGATGGAATATTTGTTATCTGAATCAGCACAAGGTACACACTGGTCTGTGACATAACATCACACTGCACTATAAAAGCTTACGTGAAGCTTTACAATTACACCTTTGCTGTACACAAGGAAATCAGACTTAGAAACAGAGGATTTTTTTAAACAAATACAGTAACCAGACTTAAGGGAGTAAGTTAGACCCTGGGCTGATATAAGATAAAGTGATGCAAATGCTGAAAAGACACATCTATTTTCTTCTGAGGTTCTTTACTAAGTGTCAGAATACAGTGAATCTAGTCTGTAGGTTCTTTAAAGCAGGCTTTCAAACTGGAGCCTGGCTACAGAGTTGGGACCTGGTCAGTGTCTGGCTGAGGCCTGAGACTCTTTTTTATTTACAGTCTTGAAAATGAAAAATGTAAATTGCTGTCTGCAATTTTTTGAGCGATTCCCTTTATGCTTATTTCAGCTCCAACTAAAGATTCCATCATGAAATCAGTAGGATTTCAGGGACTGAGCAGGGATTCTCTTGCAGTGACTCCTCCTAGCTATCAGGGATCCTCTGGTGCCAGCATGGAGGGCTGGTAGACTATCTCATTCTCTGATTTCAGTGCCTCCAGAGATATCCAGCCAATCTAGGGTTGCCAACTGTCTAATCACACAACCCAAACACACTTGCACCGCCCATTCCCCCAAGGCCATGCCCCTTCCCCCAAGGCCCTGCCCCGGTCCCACCCATTTTCCAAGGCCCCGCCTCGCTCACTCCAGCCCCCCTCCCTCTGTCACTTGCTCTTCTCCACCCTCACTCACTTTCACCAGGCTGGGGCAGGAAGTTGGGGTGAGGGGAGGCTGTGGGGTGGAGCTGAGGTGTTCAGAGTGTGAGAGGGGGCTCTGGGCTGAGCCTGGGGCAAGGGGTTGAGATGCGGGAGGGGGTTAGGGGTCCAGGATAGGGTTCAGGGTGCAGGCTTCAGATGGCAGCGCTTACCTCAGGCGGCTCCTGGAAGCGGCGGCATGTCCAGCAATGGCTCCTAGGCTCATGGGTGGCCAAGCAGCTCTGCATGCTGCCCCTGCCTGCAACCACTGCCCCTGCAGCTCCCACTGGCTGCGGTTCCTCTTCCCAGCCAATGGGAGCTGCGGAGTCAGTGCTCAGGGCGGAGGCAGCAAACAGAGACCCCCCTGGCCACACCTCCTCCTAGGAGCCACTGATGGACATGCCAGCCGCTTCCAGGACCGGCACGGAGCCAGGGCAGATAGGGAGCCTGCCTTAGCCCCGCTATGCTGTCGCACTTTTAGTGGCCTAAAATCTCCCAGATTGGCTTCAGTGGCCTCCAGGAGATTGAGCCCAATTCCGGGAGACTCCTGGCCAAACCGGGAGGATTAGCAACCCTAAACCAATCTTGGAGCAATCAGGGGAGGGGTATCAGGAGGTGGGAGTGTGGGAAGAGGGCAGTAGCAGCTGGCTAGCTCAAGGTTTACCACCAGAGAGCTGCAAGGGACAGAATGTAGGAAACGGAGGCATAAGTGGGGACAAACTTGAGAGGATGAGCGTAAAACTTGGAGGTAAAAGGCTGGTGGGTGATTTCTCTCCTTGATTCCCAGTTACAGCTTGAGCCCTTGTACACATGCTCCCAGGTCTTAAATTCTAAGAGATTATTTCCTGGAGCCCCCCTCTTCCCATTTGGGGCTCCAGGCTTCAGCTGCAGGGCGGTGGGACTCGGGTCTTTAGCATCATGTGTGTAGAGGGCACTGGGGTTTGGTGCTTCAGCACCATGGGAGGTGCCCGCAGGTTTGAAAATATTAACTGGAGTTCCACCCCCCGCCATCCCCGCCGGAAGGCTCCATCTGAATTTAAGCCCTGCATACTCCATCTCCCCAGCCTCTTCTCCTTGACCCTTGTTCCTCTGGGAAGATTAACAGGATCCTCTCTGGTTTGAATTTGGGACAAACTTTCCCCAACCAGATAAGCTCTGTGCATAGAAATCAACTCTTCCATTTCACAGACAGTTGTCACAGTAAGTCTATGATAATTGCATATTCTTTAACATTTGAATATTTCGTTAATAATTTGACATATAGAATCATAAAATGAGGTCTGGAAGGGACCTTGAGAAGTCATCAAGTCCAGCCCCTTGCACTGAGGCTGGACGAAGTACACCTATACAGTTTCTGACAGATGTTTGTCCAATCTGTTCTTAAAAACTTCTAATGATGGGAATTCCACAACCACCCTTGGAACCCTATTCCAGAGCGTAACTACCCCTACAGTTAGAAAGTTTTTCCTAATATCTAACCTCAACCTCCCTCGCTACAGATTAATTCCATTACTTCTTGCCCTATGTTCAGTGGACATGGACAAAAAATTGATCACTGTCCTCTTTAGAATAGTCCTTAACATATTTGACGACTGTTATCAGGTCCCCCACTCAGTCTTCTTTTTTCAAGCCCATACATGCCCAAGCTTTTTAACCTTTCCTCATAGGTCAGATTTTCTAAACCTTTTAGCAGTTTTGTTGCTCCCCTCTGGACTCTCATCAATTAATCCACATCTTTCCTGAAGTGTGGCACACAGAATTGGGCACAGGACTCCAGGTGAGCATATGACACCAATGCCAAGTAGAGCAGAACAATTACCGCCTGTGTCTTACATTTGACACTCCTGTTAATACACACCAGAATACTGGCCTTTTTCACAACTGTTTCACACTCTTGATTCATATTCAGTTTGTGATTTACTATCATCCCCAGATCCTTTTCAGCCGCACAACTTAGCCAGTTAGTCCCCATTTTGTAGTTGTGCGTTTGATTTTTCTTCCTAAGTGAAGTACTTTGCACATATCTTTATTGAATTTCATCCTATTTCAGACCAATTCTTCAATTTGTCAAGGTCCTCTTGAATTCTAATTCAGTCTTCCAAAGTGCTTGCAACCCCTACCACTTGGTATCATCTGGAAATTGTATAAACATATTCTCCAGCCCATTATGCAAGTCTTTAATGAAAATATTAAGTAGTACCAGACTCAGGACTGACCCTTGCAAGATCCCATTAGATAAGTCCTCCCAATTTGATAGTGAACAACTGATAAAATACACTTGGAGTACGGTCTTTCCACCAGTTGTGCACCCACTTACAGTAAATTCATCTAGACCAGGGGTTCTCAACCTTTTTCTTTCTGAAGCCCCCCCAACATGCTATAAAAACTCCATGGCCCACCTGTGCCACAACAACATTTTTCTGCATATAAAAGGCAAGTCCAGCTTTAGGGGGTAGCAAGCAGGGCAATTGCCTGGGGCCCCATGCCACAGGGGGCCCTGTGAAGCTAAGTTGCTCGGGCTTCAGCTTCAGCCCTGGGTGGCGGGGCTTGGAACCCCAAGCTTCAGCCCTATGTGGTGGGGCTTTGGCTTTCTGCCTTGGGCCACGGCAAGTCTAATGCCGGCCCTGCTTGGGGGACCCCCTGAAACCTGCTCAGGGCCTCCAGTGGGCCCTGGACTCCTCGTTGAGAACCACTTATCTAGACTGTATTTCCCTAGTTTGCTTCTGAGAATGTCATGTGGGACTGTGTCAGAAGCCTTACTATAATCAAGAGATATCACATCTACTGCTTCCTCCTGTATCCAGTAAACAGTAACCCTATCAAAGAAGGAAATTAGGTTAGTTTGGCATGATTTGTTCTCGACAAATTCATGCTGGCTATTCCTTATAATTCTGTTACCTTGTAGGTGCTTCCAAATTGATTAATAATTTGTTCCAGTATTTTTCCAAGTATCAAAGTTCGGCTGACTGGTCTATAATTTCCAGGGTCCTCTTTGTTCTTCTTTTTAAAGTGTAGATGTAACATATGCTGATGCAGGAGTGTTTCTACTAGGGTCAGAACACCATCTCCCAAAACAACATTAGCTATGCTGACAGTATCACTCTTCTATCGGCATAAGAACAACATAAGAAAGGCCTTACTGGGTCAGATCAAAGGTCCATCCAGCCCAGCATACCGTCCACCGACAGTGGCCAATGCCAGGTACCCCAGAGGGAGTGAACCTAACAGGTAATGATCTAGTGATCTCTCTCCTGCCATCCATCTCCACCCTCTGACAAACAGAGGCTAGGGACACCATTCCTTACCCATCCTGGCTAATAGCCATTAATGGACTTAACCTCCATGAATTTATCCAGTTCTCTTTTAAACCCTGTTATAGTCCTAGCCTTCACAACCTCCTCAGGCAAGGACTTCCACAGGTTGACTAAGTGCTGAGTGAAAAAGAACTTCCTTTTATTTGTTTTAAACCTGCTACCCATTAATTTCATTTGGTGGCCCCTAGTTCTTCTAGTATGGGAACAAATAAATAACTTTTCCTTATTCACTTTCTCCACACCACTCATGATTTTATATACCTCTATCATATCCCCCCTTAGTCTCCTCTTTTCCAAGCTGAAAAGTCCTAGCCTCTTTAATCTCTCCTCATATGGCACCCGTTCCAAACCCCTAATCATTTTAGTTGCCCTTTTCTGAACTTTTTCTAATGCCAGTATATCTTTTTTTGTAGCTGCATCTACACTGCGTTTTTTGTTGGCATAACTATGTCGCTACTACACCTGACTGACATAGCTATGCTGGTATAAATGTAGCCCAAGCCTTCATGTATGACACTCTTATTCTGGAATAAAGAGTGCTTTATTCCTCTTTAGCTTAACCCACGTCAGGAAAACCATTATTCTGGAATAAGAACCCACTACTGTGGAATTAATTAGGGATAGTCAATCAGGGATTTCACCATGTTTAGACAAGCCCTGAGACAGACGGAGAAGTCAGTTAAGAATCTTTGTTCAATTATTTGTATTTATATACATTGCATTCAGGTAACTCCTTAATATTAGTAAAAATATCGTAGGACGTCCCTCTGTGGAATCTCCAGTCAGCACTCCAGAGGGCCCTGGGTTATGTGGGCTTGACATCTGTTAATTTATGTTCCTATTCTGTCAGCAATAATTGATGTGATTGCTCAAAACAGCATTTTACCTAGGTCCTTCACACTGAACATCCCCAACCCACTTGCTCCCTGCCGACTTGCTTATTGGAAAACCCGGGAAGTTGGTTAGCGCAAGCCCATCCACTGCTAAAGTCCCCTCCCCCAGCCTAGCGGGAGGGACCACTGGACCCAGGAACCAACTGATTACGGGGGACAACTAATGAAAAACAGAGACCAGAGTGAGGGTCAAAGGTTCAAAATGAGGATACCAGATGAGGACACCGGACAGAGCCCACTGCTCCTCAAAGCTGTCGAGGGAGCCAGCAGACTCTGCCCAGTGGAACTCTGCCCGGATGCATGAAAGTAGGGAGGAAGGGAAGTAGGCCCCGCAGTCACAGAGCACCCCCTCATCCAACATCGTTCTCCTGGTATTTTAGATGGAGACTTTGGCCAGAGTCAGGAGGTTGACGAGGAGGTCTCACGACTTCGTGGGGCCACAGATAGGGTGTGAAAAGAGGAACAAGTGTGGGAAAAGTGCAGCCAGAACCTCAACAAGAGGTTCTGGAGGAGCCGGAATAGGGGCTCCAACCTGGCGCATTCCAGATAGGCGTGCGCCAGGTTCTCCCTCACGCCGCAAAAGGGGCAGGCCTCAGGTGTAGGGGTGAACCGCGCCAGGTGCACGCCCGTGGTCACGGCTCCATGAAGGAGCCGCCAACTAATGTCCCTGGCAGGCCATGGGACCAAGGTGGAATAAAGGCTGGCCCACCGGGGCTCCTCACCCTCTTTAGTTGGAAGATAGTCCCGCCATTTGGTGTCGGGGCGGGACACGAGGGTGAGGAAATGTAACGTATGGAGCATGATCGTGTACGGATGGTTTCTGGGCGCGGTTCAGAACCGAACCGGCTGCAGGGTAAGCAGCTGGCTCGGAGTGTGGGATCGGGGAGGCTGAGGGGGCTCGCGGAGCAGGGGCCCAAGAAGAATGTCGGGAGGGCCAGGGGTGGGCGGGGAACGCCCTCTCGCAGGGCTCGCCGCAGGAAAGCGAGAGAATCGGGTGACAAGGCGGCCTTCACCTCCTGGAGTACGCGCCCAGTGGTCGGAAGGGTGGAACCCGCCGACTTGCTCCTCCACGCGCCCTTCCCTGGGAACTACTCCTTCAGTTTTGCTCCCTGCACCCCAGACGATCAGCTCCTCCACACCCCAGCACCACACAGCTCTCCCCCATCCGCTCCACTCGCTACCCCTCCGTTCCGCGCCTGCCCCTCGCTCAGCAGCTCCTCCCCCTCCCGGCGCTGCTCCCGTAGCGCTCTCGCCGCGGGACAGGACAGGGCGCCGAGCAGCGGCGAAACTCCAGGCGAAAGGCAGAAGCTTCAGCGGGGCTTCACTTCTCTACTAGGCATGCGCACAGGCTGCGCGCATGCACCTCAGGACGGCAGCAGGGGCTTGCGCGTGCGCAGACAGGAGACGCAATTCTATTTGAGGTCGCGCACCCCGCCCCGCCCTCCCCCTTGCCCGGACAGCTGTGGTGTCATCGGCGCTTGGCCGGTCTCAGCCGCCCGCCGCGGCGGTGACTCGAGTCCCTCTGCCGCCTGCCATGCCCATTGCTCGGCTGGCTGCTGCGGAGGTGGAGCACTGAGGGGAGCACCAGGCGACGGCGCGGGGCATGGCAGAGTTCCCGCCGGTGCCGCTCTCCCTGCGGGAGGAGCCCCCCGCCGCCCGCTCTGGCTCCGAGTCCGAGTCGGAGGCCGAGCTGTCGCAGAGCCTGGCCCGCACCAAGATCCGCTCGTACGGCAGCACGGCCAGCGTAGCGGCCCCCCTGGCGGAGCGCTACCTGGAGCATCGCCTCAGCGCCGGCGACACGCTGCAGGGCATCGCGCTCAAGTATGGAGTTACGGTAAGGGCGGCCCCAGGGGCCCCAAAGGCGGGCCGGGCCCCCGAGCCCTGAGAGGGGAGGTCACAGAATATCAGGGTTGGAAGGGACCTCGGGAGGTCATCTAGTTCCACCCCCTGCTCAAAGCAGGGCCAATCCCCAATTTTTGCCCCCATCCCTAAATGGCCCCCTCAAGGATTGAACTCACAACAAGGATTGAACTCACAACCCTGGGTTTAGCAGGCCAGTGCTCCAACTGCTGAGCTATCCCTGCCGCTGCCCTGGCCGGGTGGAGGGAAGGATGGGTTTGTGGCGGAGGTGCTGCGCAGAGAGGGTGCTAGGTGCTGGCTTTGCCTCAGACCCCTGGGACACTGGGCGAGTCACTGATCTCCACGGGTAACAACCCTTCCTCTTTCTCCCCGCCTCAGAGCGTAAACGCTGGGCTGAGCCGGGACCCGACTGCACCACGTGTGTGCGGTCCGCGCGCTCTGGGCCCTGAACTCCGCTGCGATCCGGAGGTACCAGAAATACAATTTGTGGGCTAGGCAGATGGGAGTGGGGGAGGAATTCCCAGTCCTGGGTGAGACAGCGCAGCTGCAGGAGGAGGGACCCCAGGTGAGGTCTGAGCCACTTGGGGGCTGGGCCTGGGGTGAAGGAGAGATACCCAGCCAGATATATGGCACAGGAGCTACACAGTGTGGGAAATCCACAGCCAGCTGTGAGTAGGGTCGCCAATTTTGGTTGGATGTATTCTGGGAGTTTTCATCACATGATATAATCTTTAATTTCTGGAGACTCCAGGGCAATCCTGGAGGGTTGGTGACCGTAGCTGTCAGCCAAAAGAAATGGGATGGAGATTGACAGGAATCCTTGGTTAAATGTGAGCCATCTGAGGTTGTGAGAGGGATGGGGTGAAATGAGAATCTTCACTCACTGGTAGGGAGGAGAAGAAGGGGGCATAGAGAGGAAAAATCCCTCCTCATCGCATGCAAGTTTTGGGGTAAGGTGGTGGAGGAGTTAATGCCTGGCTCTCCATGAGCCAGTGGTTTGTGATGGAGGAGGGCTCAGTCTCTCCCTGGCCATGTGTTAAAGCAGAAGTTGCAGGAATAGATGAAGACATGCTTGGCCAGCTGTGACTAAGAGAAGACCATAGATGGGGAATCCTCATTCAGATGCGAGTCTCTAGTAAATGTATTGCTTCAGTAATATATCCACAACTATCCCTTTAAAAAATAATAGTAATCTCAAATTAATATCTGCAACATGACAGTGAGGCCCAGTCCACTGTGCAGCTCCAGGAACCTGTTTAAACATGGCTGTTTCTAATAAGCTTTTCCAGATCAGCATAGATAAGAATATTTTTTTCTTGTGAGAGCCATGATACATAGCTGTGCTATACATTTCCCATGCAAACCACCACCTGCTCTCTATAGTATCATGTCATAATAGTTTTCAAACCAAATTTCAGCTGGCCTAAGGGAAAACATACTAAAAATCTTCTAGCAACAGCTTTTTATATACAGTTGTAATTAGCAATATTTGACTCCGATTGTGAATAAGGTCAAAGTTCTTATTTCCTCTTGGAAAGAAGAGTAACTCTACTTTGAGTCAAATCCTGTTTACTCCTTACTGATATGAGTAATGCTGTGGAAGTCAGTGGAGTTACTCTGGTTTGTTTTTGGTGTAAATGAAAGCAGACTGACTCAATAAGAACGTTTGAATAAGTGGAACTGGTTTGCCATTAGTTTATTTATACATTCACCATTGTAACTTAGTTTCTTCTCGCACATGTTAATAAAAACCAAACCTCTCGCATTTAGTGACACTTAAATGGTGTTGGAAATGTTTAAATTTGGTCTTTATTCAGAAGTGGAGCTAGTGCATTGTAGTTACATTTATACAAAATATTTATTTTAATAAAATTGTATTTCTAAATAGGAACTTCAGTATTTCAGAGTGGAATTGTAGCATGGAATACTAACATTAAAAATTAAGCTCAATTTTTAACCTTGATTTAAATTACTTAAAATACATTTCAAGCCAGACCTGTCAAAGAATATATCTGAAACAAAATAGTAATCTAGCCCTCAATTTCAGATGTCAAGATGTGTCTTTTTTAGTTCTCCCTATTTAAATTGCCATTGTGACAGTATAAGAAGTAAGTACTGATTTTTCACTCCCATTTGCTATCTAATACCAGACATTCCTAGCAGTCTCCTTAATTTACCAAGTCTTGAGTAAAGGCTTTAGAGTTTTAATGCCCCTGTAATATAAACAGAAGATTTTTTAAAATAGAAACTTAGGACCAACTTCTATTAAAGAATCTCTTTGTATATACCTTATAAAATGAAAAGTACTTTAGCAGCAATCCTAGTCGCACTCGGCTCTGCCTCATAGGGCTAAACCAAGCCACTGACATTTATGAGAGTCTTTCTGGTGACTGATGGGGGTTGGATCAGGTCTTACTTCAGTAGGGGCTCAGAGTGGTGTGAAGGCAACATCGTCATCTCTTGAGAGGGTGAAGAGGATGAAGAACTTGCACTTCTAACAATGACTTCCTCCCAGCTGCTTAAGAAGAGGTATTGATTGTCTTTAAAGGAAACAAAAGGTCCACATATTTGCCCTTTATCAGAAGGGTGCTGGCTACAACATGGGGCATCATGTTTATCTACCGTAGGTATCTTTCAAGTTGCTCTTGTCATTCTATCCATGTGCCATGTAGGAAAAAGGATATCCAAGGCCTTACTTATATACCATACTTTAAACAAAAGTTTCCTGTTATGTCTCCCTTCCTTATTGCTCCCATTGGCTGTAGCAATGATGGGAGCACTAGTGCTGACAGTCACTAGTGTCTTAGTAACTGTCATCTATGCCTGTTCTGAACAAGGTTAATGTAATATAGAGATGAAACCTACAACTGATGAGAGATCGCATGTGGGGAAGATGTTAGTTTGTGGTCTTTAGTGTAATCTCTTTGCTAATCGGGGAAGATTTTTGATATTTATAAACAATATATTTGTAAAGATCTATCAAGCTGATTCTGTTAAACACCAAATAAAATCTTTTATTCTCTTAGAATATTTCGATTAGTGAGTGTGGGTAAGTAATTGTGGGAATTAAAAGGATGATGGCTAGAATATTGTTTTATATAGCTCCTACAAAGCCAAGAAGATATGTGCTTTGTACAGTGTAAACATGAATCCCTTACAACATCCCTAAATAAGTGACTACTATTTGTATTTTTATTTTACTGTTTGTTTTCTCCAAAAATAGGGTGCATGTATAATAGGAAAGTTCATAAGCCTTTTCTGCCTCGGTACAGTTTCATCTATGGCTGTGTTAAAAAACATAGGATTTTTAACCACCATGTTGTCCAGTTCCAGGGTTGAACAACATTAAGGTTAAAATACCTGTACCCCATTTGCATTACAGCTTTTATACTGGTGGACCTATGCCAGTGCAGAGAAATGCTTATGAAATTTCCCAGCATAGGAAAGGTATCACTGTCAAATTCCACTCACACTTACACCCATGAATCCTTATTGGAGGCACTGGAGTTCTGTGAGTGTAACTGAGGGCGGAACTTAGTCAGCAGTTCTCAAGCGACGTACCCAAGACTACTCACAGAATTTTAGAGTGGAGATTAAAACATAGGGGTCCCTTACTCCTACCACTAAAATACATGGGCTCTCTGAAAGGCCACAAGAAGATATCCTAAAGCAGTATTCCAAGGAGGAAGAACAAACCATCACTGGCAGAGTTACAGTGAAGCGTGATAAACAATAGCTTTCGGGTGCATTATTTATCAGCTATCATTTTGCTAGTCCCTTTACAAATGCAAGTCATGGTAGACCTACTGGGTTTCAGCCTTTGTGCTACAATTCTGTAGATTGATTTCTCCTTTAAAGAAAGTCATGCCTTCCAATTACCAATATAATCATAATTTTGGTATCGAGCAAGTAAATGATTCTGTTTGCTTTAGTGGCTTCTGGTTTCTGGGGCCTTGGCTGGGCTCCAGGTTTGGCTTTGCAACCTATGCTACCTAGCGAAATGGAGTAGTGTAGGGACTGCACTATGATCCAGCTGACTCTCCCTTGTGGGGAAAGTTGGATAGCAAGAGGCAGTTGCAAGTAGGTCCCAACAAGGTGGGGAGATTAAAATGAAATTTCACATGCTTGGATGTAGCAGAAGGTCAGATTCTAGTGCAAAAATGCAGAATTCCTTAACATCTTAGAAAATGGCAAATTCCACAGCCATGGAATCCTGGGACCACAAGGCCCTGATAGAGAGATGAATGAGGCAGCTCACACTTCTCAGAGCTATTGTTTCAGGCCCTCTGCAGTCATCACTGCATCAGTTTGCATTTAGTTCCTGTTTTTAAGGTTCTAGGGCTAGAAACAATTAAAAACAAAACTGAAAGCTGAGATTATGCAGCCATGGGTGACTGTCATGGAAAATTCTGCAGCTACAGAATCCGTGGGGCCTATACCCATAATGATAGAAAGATGGGCCCCACAGAGATGTCAGTTTCTATCATGCGATGTTCCATCTTGAGGGGCAGGTTACTTAGATCAAGATGGAGCATACAGTGGTGGGACCTCCAAGCTGCATTTTGATATTTGTATAAATTGATTGTGTAAAATAAGGAGGGTTGCCACTGGTCATGCTGTAGAATTCCAATGGCTGGTTTTGGCCAGCAAGTGACACCTACACTACCAGGCTCTCAAAATATGGGGCCATATTCAGGACCCAATTAGAGATCTCTGCGTTTATGTAAAACCAAACACACCAAAGCAGGGAGTGGCATCACAGATTAAATGTATTCATTTGATTTCTCCAACACCCTTGAAGTTCACTATTTGTGGGCCGGCCAAGATAGGCAGTCAACTGTATGGTCTAAACATCTTAGTGTACCCCTGAAGCCCTAAACACCTTCACATGCTGGGATTACTTATACTTTAGACCTAAAGTCAGTGGTTCCCAAACTTTAACAGCCTGCGAACCCCTTTCACTAAATTGTGAAATCTCGTGAACCCCCTCCTAAAAATATATATTTCCAGGGATTTAAGTTTAAATTTCCTCCGCACTCCGTGAGGCTCCTGCTGCTGGACCCCGTTGACCGCCCCGGTCAACTGAGCTCCACTGAGCTTGGGCTGCAGGTTCCGCTGACTGCCAGGGCTCAGGCTGCCAGCTCCAACTGCCTGGCCCCGCTCTCCCTGGGGCTCAGGCTGCCAGCCCCATGTGGAGCGCTGGGGTTCGGGCTGCCGGCTCCCCCGCTGACGGGGGGAGGGCTCGGGCTGCCAGCCCCAACTGCCTGGCCCTGCTCTCCCTGGGGCTCGGGCTGTCTGCCCTTCAACCAGGTCCCACCTGCTGCCTCCAATGCCCAGGGTCCTCTGGCCGCCATTAGAGAAATTTTTCTGGTGAACCCCCTGTAACCTTCTGCGAACCCCCAGGGGTTCACAAACCCCAGTTTGGGAACCACTGGTCTAAGTAATCTGTTCAGGCGGTTCTCTGGGAGTTGCTCTCTCAGACTGGCCCCAACATGAATGCAAAATAATGCAGGATTTTTGCAGCGTTATTGTGTATTCTTTGCTGAGCAAAGGTGACCTAAATTTGGGTTGTGAAGAGAATGGAGTACTCAAATTTAGGGAAAGTTTCTTTATTTGGAACAAAAAAATATACCCTTAGGGAGACTTCCAATAGCATAAAGCCTAGTGCACGGACAAAGAAAGCAAAGCAAAAAGGCTGAGTTAATGGCAAGACAGAACAGAGATGTTCTAAATGCAATAGCTCCTTTTATATTCTAATTTAAGACAAAGTAATTGTTTCAGGGAAACTCTTCGCTTATAAAACTGCTTGCCTGTTGTGTGTTTTGAGGATGGTGGCATTCTGTACTTTACAGAAATCAGTACTGCTTCAATTTAATTGTTTTTCTTTCTCTCTTCCAGATGGAACAAATAAAAAGGGCAAATAAACTATTTACTAATGACTGTATATTCCTGAGAGAAACGCTGAATATTCCAGTTATATCAGAGAAGCCGTTACTGTTCAATGGACTTAATTCGCTGGAATCGCCTGAGAATGAAATTATTGACATTTCTCTTTGTGGTGAAGGACCAATGACAGTTCAGGAAGAGAGTAGTTCTTCTTCTCCCAGTCCTCAAGAACCTGACAATCAACCTGCTGCACCCGAAGAACTATCTGCCAAAGATTTTCTACATAGACTGGACTTGCAGATTAAGTTGTCAAAACAGGCAGTCAGGAAACTAAAAGATGAAGATATCAGGTAAACTCCAATTTAAAATGAAGCATCTAATTTCAGTCTAACATTTACTCCTTTTTATATTGGAGTTGTTGTGGCATTTGGGCAAATGCTAGTGACATTTATGTCTATAATCTTTCTAATTTAGGCTTATTTGCAGCCCCCATCTCAAATGACATTTATCATGTCGTGTAATGGACTATAGGAAGGTTCTTGGATACTATGGTGATTAGAATAGTATAAGAAGCTATCTAGAATAACAGCTGTATCTAAGCCCTGGCTATAAATCAGAGAAGGAATAACATTGTGTAAAAGGTGTTGGTATAACACAGATTTCTGATTTGGTAGATGGTTATCTATATAGGCTTTGATTCAGCAAAGTACCAAGCACCCAATGACCCTGTGAAGCCGAAGGTGTGTAATGAGACATTACTGGGCCCCCCCCAAGCAAAAATCTGAAATGGCCCCCAATACACATTTGTAGATGTGCCTAATCTCATACCACTTTCCTTTCTCACCCAAAGAATGCTCATTCCCCCTAGTAGCTGTCTCTTCCTCCTTTACCACCCTCATACATTCACCTTCCCTTACATCTTGCCTTCACTAGGGAAAAAGATGTATTCTTAGCTAAGAAGAGGCTCTAGTGGCTTCATCCCATATCTCCATACACAATCCCCTACCGTAGCGGGGTTGGCCTTTCCTTCTCAAACACATGCCATACATGCTCCCTGTGGGTTCATCATTCCTTCTCCTCTCACATACCTTTCTCCTCTTAGTGCCCCCCCCCCCCAGCTAATCAGCCAGACTTTTCATGTTCATCCCTTGGAACCTCATTCATTAGTAGCTCCTTGGAGTGAAGCCAGATACCAAGCCTTGCAGAAGTTGCTCCTTCCAGCCCTCTGTTGGCTTCAGTAGGGAGATACAGGCAACTGCCTGCCCAGGTGAGCTGCTCCTTAAATTGTACATGTAAAAAACTACAGTGCGAAGAGGAGGATATGCCGGCTGCTGAGACGGAGCAACTATCTACTTCTCCAGCTCTTAGGAAACTGGAGGTGGAGCATCTCCTTTTTAAGAGGTGAGAGGCATCTCCCTTCTCTCCCCAGTGGGAGACTTGGACAGCAGGAGCTCTTGCAGTCAATTAGGCTGCAAGATCAGTGTTTCCTCCTGCAAGGGCCCACGTCAGAGTCCACGCCCCTCAAAAACTACAAATGCTGCAGGGTGGTACTTAAAGCCTTGGTGCTCAGCAGCTCACAAGACCAAACCTGTTGTCTCAGATGAACTAAGTTAAAATTCTATAATTTAGTATCTTGTGCAATTAAATGTATTTCTAATGCTGTAAATATACAAACATTGTTCCTGAGCTGTATATAATAGGAACTAGAAAAGTTAGTAGCTGGGCTAGCAGTAAGAATATTTGTAGGAGGGGATTGGCAATACAGTTCTAGTGTTGAGCTGCTGGAAAAACCCCTTGTCATGTACAACCCAGTGAGTCTAGTTCATTTTTCACTGCACTCCATACACAGCTTACTTGCCCTGAGGATGCGTATTTAGGGCTATTGTCTCACATAGAAGGCTGTGGATGCTCTGAGTTAAGAGTCCTGTCTGGTTAGCACACTTGTGTGTCAAAGGGTAGGCTTTCTGAACTGCTCTCTCCTTTAAGTCTCTTGTCCATCTCTTGGTGTGCTTCTGCATACTTGACTGACATAGGCTGCACTGTTTGGCTGTATTTCCCTAAGCCAGATTTGGGTCATTGCAGAGAAATGGTTAATGGTATTCACCTGTCACCATCATTTAACTTGCGTCATCGTTAGCATGGTTGAGGAGACTGTGCAGGACATTGCTATCTTAATGGCTTCTGCTGATGAATCTCATGATAAGCCTGCTAAAAAGGTGACATTAACATATGAGTAGGTGTTGTTGACTTAGCAATTAAGCTGGCCTGACAGAGACCACAGGTGCCCAGCAAGGATTTTGCTTATTTTAATATCCCTTGCACACAAAATGTTAATGTATAGGAAGGAATTCATTCCAGGACCTCAGCAAACGACACACAGAAAAAGTGGTTGTATTCAAAGTGACTGGCTTAAAAATAGGAACATTGTTACTGCTTCCTTATGTGTTTTCTGGGTCATAGCTTGAAAAACAAAATTTTATTGCTGTATTTGCTCCTGAGCCAAAGAGTCAAAAAACATCAAACTACATTCACTTTTGTGTATACATCATTAACAAAATTACAAGAGTACACTTTTTTGGGGGGGTCATGATACTGCATGAAGCACAGCTTGATTATCAGATTCCAGCTTGAACCTCCATTTAGAGAACTGGATTGTCAGTTATAGTCACAGGAAAAAGCTAATTTAGGAGGCAGATTAAGAATAAATATGTACATTTAATGGGTAATGTTACTGAGCTACGTGTTGTTTTATTCTCCCCACAACTTCCATATACTTTAATGGGAGTCAGGTGCTACAGCCCTGACAATGTGCCCAACATGGTGGGAGGGGGCACACACGTTATATTTTTCTGGTCTCATTTGTAAGCCTTACAGCCTTTCAAACAAATGAGTTTCAATATTTAATCAGATATCTCATGGATTTAGAAGCAATTGAGGCATTACAGTTCTTCAAATAAGCGTGCTGTACAGTGTTGCAATGTGAGTAACTTTTACTTATGATATAGGTGGGATTTCACCTGTATAGAAGACCTTCATCAGTACTGTAAAAATAAAATTAAATGTTCAAGTGTTGCCTTAAGCATATATGGCACTTTATGCAAAGGGACCCCAAAGTACTTTACAGACTGTGGCCAAGAATCTGATCTATTACATTGGTATATATCCGAGTAACTCCCTTTGGTTTTTATTGGTTAGCCTGGATTACAGCAGTGTGAATACAGAATTGAGCCTTCTATCAGTCTGTATATAACCTAGAGAGTTTTGTGTATCTACATATAAACGCTCTTCCAAAGTCTGCATCTCTTCTTGCTTTTACTGTTAACTATTGAACCCTCTTCATAGCTTCCCAAGTCATTGCTCTCCAGACTCTAGCATGTGCAGAATGGTGTTGCTTGCCTTCCTACATACCGCAAAGAACTCTGGGTTCCCACTGTTTCAAGATCCATTCAAAATTGCTGTCCTTGTTTTCACATCCTGCATGAACTTTCTCTTCTCCCTCACTTTTTTCTAGCATGTGCCTCCTCTGTCTTGCCGTTGTTTAGGAAACCTGCTTTTCTGCAGCTTCTGACACCTGGCCAAGTCTAATATTTTTTCCCCTTCAGCTCTTCAGGTCTTTCGAGTTTTATCTGAAAACCTCTTTTCTCCTGTGCATAGTACATCACTGTCCTCTCAGATTTAGGGTGGGGAAAAAAGCATGGATTTAACTCTATAAAGCCTTTTAGGATTCATTTTGTGTGAAAGGTGCTATGTACACAACATAGATGCGTTGTAATGTTACCATACCCAATGGGTTATGGGACCTTGAGCACAATTTGGCCACTCAGTCAATGTTGTTCTGTTGTCATTATGTGTTAATATGGTATGGCTATAATGAAGACCTTTTTATATGAAGGTAAAAGTGCAATAAGTAAAAATGCTATGTTTCAGCTACACTGACCTTGTACATTCTATTTCAAATGGCCTTGGCACGTAGTAGAGAGCTTTTCAGATACTGTGAGATTATGGGATGTACGTCAGCATTGGAATGTACTCAAATGGCAGTTTGCAGAGATGGAAGAAAAGCAACATTTGTTATGTTGCTACATCTTGAACCAGGGAGTAGAAGAATGGATCTGAGGTCTGAGTAAAGAAGACAGCAACAGCAGCAGAGGATTGGCTCCAGAATTCCAAAAACTATCACCTTTCTCCTGTCAGCATGCTTCTGCTAGTGTGATATGCAGGCTAATGGGATACTGCATGTGGTAAGTTGCTCATTCAGAACTTTTTCCCTTAAGGTTTTTAAAATTTAAATTCTATCACATGCACTCTTAATAGTGAAACTCAGTTACACATGCTAGGCCTGATTCCTTATGCTTAACAGGAGTTCTGCATGCAGAGCTAC
This sequence comes from Eretmochelys imbricata, assembly GCF_965152235.1. Taxonomy (NCBI): domain Eukaryota; kingdom Metazoa; phylum Chordata; order Testudines; family Cheloniidae; genus Eretmochelys; species Eretmochelys imbricata. The sequence goes on from NC_135581.1 coordinate 62,866,241, forward strand.
TGCAGGATCAGGCCTAATGTAAATGCAATACAAGGTGAATACATGAATTCAATTAACCATCACCTTCCAAAAATTCTATCATTTAACCATCCCCCTTGAAATGACCTCAACCTTCTTTTGTTGGATTGCTTAGTGGCCAAAGTCTCTGCTATAAATACAGCCCTTCATCCTTCCTAAACAGAAAACTGAGTAACATGTAGGTTGTGAAGGTGGTCTCTTGAATTAGACCTAAAGCGTAAAGGCACTTTATGCCTTGCATGGATGTTAATTCCATGTGATCTTTAACCACAGCCATTGTTGTGCTGTGCACTATTTGGCTGCTGCCATCCTCCCCAGAGGTGACTGCATTTCAGTAGTAGTAGTAGAGTGTGTGTATATGATATATGTGTGTGTGTGTGTGTGTGTGTGTGTATAATATATATAGTATTTATGAAGAACTTTGTGATCTTTCAAGGGTCTTTATAAAAGTATAATTATTACTCAATCTCTGGCCACCAAGCAAAGAAATGTAATATTACATATAAAGGAGGATTTGTGTGGTGGTGGCGGTACAGGGAAATAGAAGAAAGCAAAATAAAAACAAAGCCAGGTCATCCTTTTATTTTTGCACATCTGCTTTTGCCTTGTCTTTGTATATTTTAAGTGCATGTTTCCCAAACTATCTACTGTGGTGTCTGCAGCGCACCCATGTCTTGCAGTTGTCAGGGATATGAAGGATGTATAGTAATTGTTATCCAGTTTTACCCCTGGCTGGCAGAAAAACAAACACTTCGTAGGTTTGAATTTTCCAGAAATTATTCATTAAAGGTTCTATCTTGTCCCAGTGTGTGTTTTGTAAAAACATCTACTCTGCTTGTGTACGCAACTAAGATAGATAAGGGCATTACATCCAGACATAAGTTTTATGATCATTCTTTTAAACATTCAGATACCAATAGACGATTTGTAAGCTCTTTACATTATCACTAAGAGAATTCTCTTGGGTGAATGTAGTAAATTAGGGTGTGGGGGTGAGTTTTAGTTTGTGCCTTATGACCACTGGTTTGGGGAGGAGGAATGGATATTTAATGATTCCCTCACATCTGAGTTTAGAATGTTACTGCATTTGAAAAGAGGAACTCTAAAAATTGTTGTTTGCATACATAAGCAAAACCCTGGCTGCTAGCTAACTGCAAACATGCAACATTGGGAACAGAACCTATAACTTGAAGTTCTGTACTCAAGCTCATTCACTGGGAGGGAAGATGGGAGCATTTATGACATCCATGATATGAAGTTGTTAATTGGTTCTTGTTTTCTTTACAGTGCTCCAGTACCATCAGCCAAAAGAGAAATGTAGAGAGACAGCAATGAAATCAAGAAGCCTTTGAGGATATGTTGTGTGTTCCAAGAGCTATTAAATCAAGGGCTTTGATTAGTGTTCCTTTTACAACTGTTGGATGCTTGGTAAAAGAGGGGTTAAAGTATCAAATGAATTCTCATTGTCATGTGTGCTGTAAGCAATGGCTAGTGTTCATTATTTGTGGGTGAGAGGCATTTGTACAGAAATCTGTACAGATGTTCTTCTGTACCTGCAGTTTGTGTTGGGCTGAGGGTGGCAGGTGCAAGTTGAGATACACAGCACTATAAAAATGTTGTAATGCTTTCTTTCCGTTCTCCTTTCCTAACGGAGGAAGTGAGAAAGTAACTTATCACTTGTCTTCATTTTAGTGTGTTTAGAAATCTCTTTAATAAACCTTTCCATTTTGTTTTTAATGAAAAAATGTGTGGCCACTAAAATCTGTGGCAAACTTATGTATTACTATTGTGATATGTGCCCAAGTGTTCATTTGGGGCACACGTCTCCCTGAAAGGTGTAATATATGCAGCTTGAATTACCTTCACCCTTTGGTAGAAGGTGTATATCTTAAATCTGTCCTTGTACAGTCATAACTTGCACTTCTGAAAATGGTTTTTAAGATGATTTCTGGGATTTTGAATGATAACTGGCACAGAGTTTCTCTAACTGTAGCACTAGGGAGAGTGTGGAGCTCAGTCTTGAAAGCCCTCATGCAGAATTCCCATTGTCCTCCAGGAGAGCGCCATTTATGGGTGGATATACAGCAGTGGGTCTCAAACTATTTTACTGGCGACCTTTCACATCGCAAGTCTTTGAGTGCAACCCCCCCTAATAAATTAAACACCCTTTTAAATATATTTAACACCCCTATACATGCTGGAGGCAAGCGGGGCTTGGGGTGGAAGTTGACAGCTCGTGACCCCACAGTGATGACCTCGTGACCCCCTGAGGGGTCCCAACCCCCAGTTTGAGAACCCCTGATATACAGGGTTAAGCCCTCAATTAGTCATCAGCAAGTTTTGAGTCTTCTTTGGGGTGACTAAAACAAGCATTCTAAGTTTCCTGGGCTGTGCTTTTCATAACTATGAACAGCTCTGCTTGGATTCAAGTCTGTAATGACTGTTACTAATGCTCTTAACTTGGAAAATAAAGCTTGTCCTTGAGCTTGGTCATGAACCATGCACCATATTGGGTGCCAGTATATTATTTGTTATACTGATAGCTACTTTGGAGGTCTGAACACACTAATATATACACAACAGAAGTGCAGATACTAAATAATGGATGTGGAGAAAAGTTTGTTGGACTAAAAGGGACTGGTGTTTCTTATTTGAGTATCCTACCTTTGAACAAAATGAGCAAATCTGCTAACGGAAAATAAGTCTTATTTCCATCCTTCACTTACTCCCTCCTGTTTACCCCCTCTAATCTGCTACAGCTGACCACAAGCACATGTGGAACTTGCAGTTGCAGGCAGCTTTCAATTCCCAGAGGTCTGCAGTTTTCACAATCTGGTAGAGGTGTTGAGGGCCCTGTTACATTGTCAGTGGTAGGGAATGGAGTAAAGCTATGTGGGCACGAAAGTTATGACTCTGGTCATCCCTATATCCCTGTTCAGAGAGATTCTTCCAGCCAAAAGCCAGACTTACCATCTTCAGGTGGGAACACCAGGTTTGTTTGTTTGTTTTTACTTGTTTTTTAATAGGAAGGACCAAATCATTAGGAAAGTTGTTTACAAGCTAAGCGAATAAAAAACAGGAAAAATCCAGGAAGTCCACAAAGATCTTTCCAATGCACAACCTACAACCACAAAAAAAGGAAAATATTACTCCCAGCCCAGTACAGTTAGTGTAATATAGCCTTGAAGACCATTCAGTGACATGGTGGCATCTTCAGTTACATCTTGTAGTGTAGGAAGCTGTTATTTCAATGATTGCCTAGCCCAGGTAAGAATTTAAGGAGAGAATGTGTTTATTTAATCAGTGAGATGAGAACCAAAGAGATACACAATGGCCTTCATAAAGATTCCCCTTGATATTCATTACAGCTGAATCTTGTCTCCATAAGTCATCATTCTCCTGCAGAATAGTAAAATGTAGTCTGATGCCATTTATTTTTTCAAGGCCGCACAATTGTTTGTGAAAAATATACTTGATAGGTCATATGTGGACCTCAAAATGATGCACAGATCTGCATGCTGTGGTGTTGGCCTGAGGCTACAATAAGAGAAGATTTGGCATCTTATTTTGAGTGCCAGGAAGATCACGTATGTCCGTCCATCACGGAAGACATGGGATCATGCAGAACTCTGAGGAAATATGTTTGGAAGGGCCTGATCTGGCAGCATGCAGGGAAAACTACCAGTGACTTCATAGACATGGGAGTTTGTCTCTATTAGGACTGGAGTGTTGGACTGTAAGTGGGTATCAACCTATACAATGCTGGGACATTAGCAAAACTGTGCTCTTATTCATATTTCATAAAGCTAGCTCCTTGGCAATTTCAATTTCACTTCTTGACTATTTAATTGAAAGTGTTTAAATATGAACTACAATTGTTTTTATACTAAATAATAGAGGAATACTTCTCATAATATACTGAAGAAGACAGTTACATAATACAGTACTGGTAACAACTTTAGCCTAAGGGTAATTACTAAACTGACCCTTCAAACTAGGCTTTGAAATATTTATGCGTCTCTTTAGCTAAAAGATAATTTATACATTAAAAACCATGAGGCTAGTAACTGCTGACATTGCTGCACACTAGTTCTCTGTAGAAAGATAATTTGATCTGAATTGAAGACAAATATTTTTAAATCCATGGCACATAAACTTAATCATTCATTGTATGTTGTCTCTCGTGGCCATTTCCTTTATTCTTGGTAGAATTCCAATCGAGCATATTGCTCTTCCACCATTTCAATATATTCTGAGAACCTGAGAACCAACACAGTATATACCCAGAGCAATGAATATCCCTCTGATTAGGACTGAAAGTATCTATTGTTAAATAGAGGTACTATTTTCTGGGATGTTAGTCACAAGATATTAGATTTATCACAGCTTGGACTAACTTTTGGTTTGTTTTATGTGGGCATATTTGGGAGCAGGAGATGATGCAGGTTACCTTCACCCAGGCCCAAGGCACCTGAGCAGGCAGCAGACAGAATCCAGTTCTTGTGCTCGAGTGCAAAACTAGGGTACCTGTGGTACTTTTTTGTGCCAATAAGTTGTCAGTAGCATGCAGCAGCTACCATCTGGTGACAGGGATGTAAGGAGTATGGCTCCCCTTGTGCTTCCTAAGGCATTGTTTGTGTCTTTCTTGTCTGGGCCAAATGCCTCAGAATCTCTCTGTTTGGCTAGTCCCTCCAGCAAGGAGCAGGGCACAGTTTAAACCTCTCTTTGCAGAAATAAGATTTATGTAGTTCACTGAGGACCCCGATGATTCCCCAGTACTTCTGATTCATAGTCCTCTGGTAGTTCATGAAAGACCCTGTGGTACTTCTTAGGATGGGTGGTATAGCTTGGTAAGAGTTGGCTCCCTGATTTTTAATAGCTGAATTCCAGCACTGCTTTGTCCTTGGAGAACTTAAGCTTTGCTAGAAGGAAAGTTGACAGACGGTACATATGACTGTACCAACTTCTGCTTGACATGCAGTAAAGAACATTCTAGGTACTGACTTGAAAAAATCTCATAGTGTCAACATACAGTGACCTTAGAAATTGTATTAAATCATACTGGTCCCAGAATGAGGTTTTGCTGCTAATAGCCTTCCCTGGTGTTTGTGAATGCATTCCAGCCAGTCTCAAAAGCAAGTTATACAGTGTGAAGACTACATTATTAAAATACTGTGGTTAAAAAGCAAGGAGACTTGCCTATGGAATATTGTGGTAACTCTGATGTTGAATTAAAAATATGAAGTGCTTGCTAAGTGAGCTGATGATTGTAGTTACAGACCATTTTTGCATAATTGTAGACATTGGAAAAGTGATCAATACTCAGTTAACATCATGCTTCTGGTGTTGTCTTAAGCAGGACTTATTTTCAGTGAATAAATGGGGGGAGAGACCATTCTAAGACCAGTCTATCTGCTGTCAGCCTAGTCCTGCTTCCAAGTTCATCAAAGCATAGGGTAGGCCTGTTAGCTAGAACTAGAGGTACTGGGCACTGTGATAAATTTCTGGAATTTTAAAATAGTTAGCTCAGAACATGCAATAGTGAGCTCAAAATATGAGTTCCTCTCCAGTCAGTGTCTCTGATCCCATCTACAGTGGTGGCCCTAGGAAACTTAGACAACTAAATGTTTTCCATTAGATAATTTAAAACAGTGGTTCTCAAACTCTGGATTGGCATCCCAAAGTGTTTTAGTGGGGTCCGCAGGGCTGTCATTAAACTTGCTGGGGCCCAGCTCTGTAGCCAAAGTCCAAGCACCACTGCCAAGGGTTGAAGTCCTCAAGCTTCGGTGCCCCCCAGGGTGCGGGGGAGTGGCTCAGGCTTCAATCCCCCTTCACGGAGTCTTGTAGTAATTTTTGTTGTCTGAAGGGGGTCGCGGTGCAGTGAAGTTTGAGAAACCCTGATTTAAAATATTCAAGATAGTCCCTTCAGCAAGAACAGACAGATAAGGAAATATTGTAAATGCTAGAATACCTGTATCTATTTTGGTAAGGAAAAAATTAACAAGATTTCTAACATTTATGGGTTGGTAGCACCTGAAGATCACAATCAGGTTAGGCCCCATTGTACTAGAACCTCTATGAACACATAAAATAACACTTCCTGCCCCCAAAGCATATTATCAGTCCTGTACTCTGCTTTTCACAGTTCACAGACTTCAAAAATCTCTCTTCATCCAACTGAACATAAATAGCATTCACAAGCCAAAGTAACTTAAAAATAGAAGTTCTAGTATTGTCATATTTTGGTACATTCAGCATGGTGGGGAATGGACAGATACCTTTCAGAGTTTAGCATGGAGGGGATTAATCCCTTTCTTCCAGGTAAAGGTAGAACCACAGTTGTTGTTCCTGAGTTCAAGGATTTTCAGTGTTCTGGGCCAGCTGTTGACAGTTAATATTCCCATTTGTGGTATAAAAGGGATTTGCTGTGGGAGGCTAGAGACTAAGTCTGGGAGTGAGAATCAGCAAGGAAAGCTCTCTAGAGAAGAGAGCAGGTGCTTTCTCTTCCTCCAGACTTGACTGAAGTAAGCTGTTCTCTATAACTACTTTGGCTGAGAGAGAAGCCCTGTTGCATTTACATTTGCTACATTTACTTTTTTTTTTTTAAACTAGTAAAGTGCATCATAAAGTGTTTAAACTCCACCTTGCTGTTCAGCTGCCTTTCCTTTGCTCACCCCCCATTCTCACTTTAGGGGCTAATTTCATGAGGGGTTACTATATGTCAACATTTTTATAGTTTGTGAAAATACCACACAGGCCTTAGTCAAAACTTCCCCTTGACTTTATTTTTGCCTAAGAAAGTTCTGCAGCATTGGGCTATTGGTCTATTTGGGAGCACATAAATAAATCTTTCACAGAAAGTGTCACTGTCATGGTGTAAATAAACCCTAAATCCTGAACCAGCCAACTTTCAATAGAGTTTTCCAGTAAAAAGATCATTTAAAATTGAAAACTGGAGGCCTCAACCAGCATTCAGCCTTACATTTCACTGACTCCTGACTAACACCCAATCTGTTTGTTGTAGGCATTGTGCCAGGACTCTTTGTATCAGCTTCCATTTTATACTTCAGAATGCATCAGGTTTTCCTCATCTCACTTATATCATAGAAGCTAACTAAAATATAAGTTCAGGATGGAGAAGACCTACTTGTGTCTTTCCCCCCAAAACACCAATTTTAGGAGCTGTAAGCTTCTTTTCACTGCATGATAATAAAGAGAGCAAATGAATTCAAGAAACAAGCCATAGTCTCATGGCATGGAGCTAACATTATCAATGCTGTCTCCTTCCCTGTCCAGTGGAGCCAGTCTATGTGAACACTGTGCAGTTGAGACGGTCAGTTGTAGGGGCACAACTGGGAAAAAGCTATGCAATTTCTACCCTATATTCTGTGCTTGCCTCCCCTCTTCACATGGCTGCAAACCCTTCCCACTAGAGAGCTCTTCTATTTTCAGAAGAGACTTCCTCTTCTGGAAGGGGTATTCGTGGTTTTAAATAGTACTCAGTTTTTGGACTGTGGAATACTTAGAAATTTAAACTAAAATCTTCCCTTGGAAAAAGTTTTAGGTGGGTTGCATTTCATACCTTGCTCTGCCTGAATGTTATATTGGGTTTACTTTATTATGATGACATTTGTCTGCTGTTCGATATGACATTTTGTGTATTGCTGTCTTGAGTTTTGGCAGTTGGCCTACAGTGTTCCAAATTGTAAGAATCTATTAGATATCAGTCTTCATTTGGATTTGTCCCAGTTCTGAATCAACATACAGTGCTACCCCTTGCCCATTTTTGGCTGCGGATTTGAAAACTGATTGTGGCATAGTTCTCATTCTGCTGTTAATTAACTGACTTATGGTTCCCTATCATACCTTGATGCTAACTACAGTATATAACTACCCTTTGTTGATAGTATTCCTTGGTTATTCTACATAATAGATGCTTTGCCTTCATCTTTAATAGGAGGATTCTTTTCTCCATTTATCCTTTCTTTCATGACCTAATCCTGAAGAGTGCAGAGCATCTACAGCTCCCATTGATGTCAGTAGGACTATCATGTGAATAAGGGTTGCAGGTTCTTGTCTTCAATGTTATGGAGCCACATCATGACAGCAAAAGGTTTAAGAGCCTTTTTCATTCCAATTTCTTATTTTCAGGTGTTTAACTTTTTGAAAAATTTACCTTTGGGTCTGAAATCGCTCATGTTTGTGTTCTTGGCCCAAAGGTAAATTTTTGTCCAAGTGCTTTAATTGTTTGAGTTATCCAACGGGGGGGGGGACGGGACATTTTTCACATGAAAAAACAGTTCAGCTGCTTAAAAAAAATGCATGGGTCACTCAAGTACGTTTTTGGTCACAAGGAGTGCATGCAGATCTTAAATGCAGATTATAAAGAAAGCCATGTTTTTCTACTATTTTTCTAACAATGTACCAAGGTTGGGCACTTTCTAGACATGTCCATGTTGCTGGAACTCTGTGTTGAAATTCATGCAGCTGTTTATTTAAATGATTGCGCAGTATATGCCTTTATCAGAATACGCAATGGCGCATTCAAATAAATACAGTTGCAGTTGCATTGGAATGTGTGATCTATATCACACAGGAATAATGTTTTTAGGACATGATTAAATGTTTAGGCGCTTGTCATAAAGCTGTTGTTGCCATTTTAGCATTGTAATTTTTGAAGAGATGTTTTGTATCTCAGATCATTGTTTTTTTTTCAATATTTCTAATGTTATATAATTATCTTTGGAGTGTTTGGCACTCTGAGCTAGTGCTGGGTAGTTGTGTTGCAGTATATTTACATCATTGCTCTTTTGTTATGCCTTTCTGTAATATTCCTTACATATGTTTTTGTGACTCATTTTCATCAAGCAAAACCAGTAGGTGGACTGATTTTCTTCAGACATTTTAATATTTACACTAACCTTTTATCTGTCAATCATTGTGTTAGTAATATACAGTTTGAAGTTGTTGGCAATATTTTCTGTACTGCAATTTACTCTGTTTAAAAAGCCATAACAAATGATTGGTCTCTTGACTAAAGATAGCTTCAAATGTTTGAGAGTTCTACTGTAGCTGTCTGCATTCTGTTTTGAAAGTACCATAACTTGGTTCCACGTCAGATGGGAAAAAAAAGGAAAAAAAAAGAAAAGCCTTCTTTGTTATGGAACCATGATATAAACCCTTCTGCATTACCAGGACTGACAGCTCCTTGCCTGTCCAGTCCTCTGTATTAGGTCAAGCTACCACTTGTCAAACCTCACCCCTAAAAAAGACAAACAGAATACGCTGGAACCATTTTTTCCCCTCTGAAAACTGCTCTGTGTAATGGGGAAATACACTTCCTTCATGTCCTAACACAGCTTATGTGTGTGGGTGGCTTTTTTTAAAGACAGTTATAGAAAGGGTAAGTGGTTTCAAGTTCTGAATATTTTGCTAGATATGGAGGTACCCCAGAACTGTCTGTGTATTTCTATAACAGAAACTGACCAACTGTTAATGAGACAATCATTTTTTCATTTTTTAAAGAAGGGGTTTACAGACACACCCGCCCCCCCAACTTAGAAAGGTTTTCATAATTTTTATTTCCATAATAAAATTTCCTTCCCCTCCCACAGTCTTGTTTCTCCTGGAATTTTTGCAACTCAAACTTTGGAGCATTATGCTAGCATGTGAAAAACAGTGGGTGGAGGATGTATCCAGGAGTTGGGGAAAGGATGGTGAGAAGCTGCCTAGACAGGGGGATGTGATCAGATGGAGAAACTGAACTATTCTTAAAATGGCCATCGTTACACAGTGGCAGCCATTTTAAATGGTTTTAATATGGTTGGGTTTTTGGATAAAAGTTGTTCGAGTACAAATTTGGCGACATAGAAGGATTCATGAGCCTATCAAATCCAAAGAGGGATGCATCTTATCCCAAGAAGTAAATTTAACGTATGCATAAAGTGTCTATAAGTGCCTGTATAATTCCAATCCAAGGGAAGAGAGCCCTGAAGGTCAAAAAACGCCAGCTCTGTCAGATGGAGTCTTTTGACCTTCAGGGTCACATGGGTGTGTATAGACTTGTCACAGTGCCTCAGAACAGCTATAGTTTTCTGCAGTGAGTGGTCTTTTCTTGCAGGGTGTGGCTTTTTAATTCTTTTTTGCTGCTGCTGTTACCAAGTCTCCCCTGAGCAATTTTTACTGTGTAAGGGTTTTTGGACAACAAACATCCAGTACAACTTGTTAGTGGCATTTTCATTTGTTTTTCCATCTACCATCAACAAAAGCAGTATCAGGGCTTTCTAGTGCAGCAAAAATATGACCAAGCAGCCAGTGCTCAACTTTTGAAAAATAAGTGAAGTATTTTACTAGTGAAAAGAGGAGATTAACTTTTATAGCCAAATCCTACTTGCAGGAATCAGGCAGGCAAATTACTGAAGTCACCAGGTCTACTTGCAGAAATAATATAAGTAGGATTTAGGGTCTGATCCACACCCCATTAAAGGCAGTGGGCATTTTTCTTTTGATTTTACTGGGCTTTGGGTCAGACCCCTGGATTGTAGGTTATACCAGATGATCTCATTTTAAATTAGAATTTTCAGCATAGCCTACAATACATTCTCAAAATAAAGTGATACCAGCAGATATTTATACTTCTTAGAAGTAGTTGTAACTGAAGCTTATTTATTACAGAACCTGAACAAACAGTAATCAGCATTAAAATTTGTTTACTAATGTATCTTAGATTTGTGTATTTCCTCCCTACTTGAAAACAGATGGTGCACAAGAGAGCCTTATTACATGGCAGAGTCCAAAGCATTATGGAAGGGCATCATTTATTCAGAAAGCATCCTCCTTGTATTGTACTGTATTTACCTGGGTTCAGAGCAGCTATGCACACGTGGACTTCACAGTGCCGCTTTAAGCCAGTTGCTGTAAGGACTTCACTGGTTATCTTAGGGCAGGGGTGGGCAAACTACAGCCCTAGGGCTGCATCCAGCCCTCCAGACGTTTTAATCTGGCCCTCGAGCTCTCCCTGGGGAGCGGAGTCGGGGGCTTTCCCTGCTCAGCACGGCTCCTGGAAGCAGTGGCATGTCCCCCCTCTGGCTCCTACGTGTAGGGGTAGCCAGGGGGCTCCATACACTGCCACCGCCCCAAGCGCGGCCCCTGCAGCTCCCATTGGCTGGGAACCACAACCAATGGGAGCTGCAGGAGCAGCGCCTGCTGACGGGACAGCACACAGAGCTGCCTGGCCGTTCCTCTGTGTAGGAGCCAGAGGCGGGACATGCCATAGCTTCTGGGAGCTGCTTGAGATAAGCGCCGCACAGAGCCTGCACCCCTGACCCCCTCCCGCGCCCCAGCTCTGATCCCCCTCCTGTCCTCCAGACCCCTTGGTCCCAGCCTGGAGCACCTCCTGCACCCCCAACCCCTCATCCCCAGACCCACCCCAGAGCCCGTACCCCCAGCCAGAGCCCTCACCCCTTCCCGCACCCCCACCCCCAATTTCGTGAGCATTCATACAATTTCCATATGTAGATGTGGCCCTTGGGTCAAAAAGTTTGCCCACCCCTGTCTTGGAATATGTCTAAACTGCCCACGTGGCAGCGCTGTGATGTGACGTAGGCAGTGTAGTCACGCTTTATCGCTAAAACTTTTGTCGCTCAGGGGGGTGTTTTTTCACACCCCTGAACAACTAAAGTTTTAGCACTGAAAGTGGCAGTGTAGACACAGCCTTAGAAGGCTTCAGTGGCTAAGAGATTAATGTAGTGGATCTGTATGCTGTTCCATTTGAGTATTTGTGCTAGGAGTAGAAAAATGCAGTATATGCTCTCAAATTATTCTTTAGGAATACCTACATCATGTTACAATTAATAGTTGTGGGCTGAATAAATTGCTCGCTCAGCTATCTTGCTGCTGTATTAGTGAGATGTATCTCCTGTACAAACACTACAAAAAGTTTGAAAGAAATCTGTGGTAACTACTTCCCACTGAGAAACAGTCTAATTCCTGTTTCATAATGATGTGTCATCTCACTTTGAGAGTTTTTCTTTTGTCTTTGAGTCATGTGAGATTGAAACATCTTCAAACTCTAATTTTTTTTTTCCATTTTAGCTTAATTCCATCTTATTTATTCTCCTACATTGTCCCACTGTGATACTGACTGGCAGTCCAGTAATATTGACCAGTGCAAATTATTCGTTTCTGGTTAAATAGTTTAGTTAGGCTAAAAAGCCTGGTATCTGGCTTTTGCTTCCATTGAAAACTGACAGTCTCTCTTTTATTGCTGATTTCGGGCTAGGTCATGTTATCTGCACACAGCCTAGGGTAAAGGGAGGTGTATAGGCAGATTTTCCTAGGGAAAGCCCTGGGCGGTATTCAGAAACTCCTTTGTTGCACTGTAGGAAAAATAGTAATTTGCAACCTTCCTTTATGTATTGCACCATTCTGCTGGCCAGTGGGGAAAGCAGGGGAGGTGGAGCTAAAGTCTGGGTGGAAGGAGGACAACAGATGACATAAGAAAACCATCCAAAGAGATGCCACTGATACAAACTATGATGGAGCAAGAAACGCCGCACTAGACTGAGAGATACTAAGACTGGGTTGCCTCAAGTACCAAGTGCCACAAGTTACAAGACAAGAGCATCTAAAAAAACCAAAAACAAATATGCAGTCTCAGGGTGGAGGTGAAAATGCTTTTTTCTTCCTACTCCCCTGCGTAAAGGATAGGCAGTCTAGTCCTCAGGTTCGCAAAAAGAAAAGGAGTACTTGTGGCACCTTAGAGACTAACCAATTTATTTGAGCATAAGCTTTCGTGAGCTACAGCTCACTTCATATGCTCAAATGGTTAGTCTCTAAGGTGCCACAAGTACTCCTTTTCTTTTTGCGAATACGGACTAACACGGCTGTTACTCTGAAATAGTCCTCAGGTTGCCATTCATGGGGACTGTTGCCTGAATGACAAGTAATTATCAGAGTAGGACTGTTTACTATAGCAGTCTGGTTTCTTTATACTGACATGGCATGTAGAGGAACGTATTTTATCAGTCTAGAAAACCAGCAGCTCTGTCTAGCAGTTAGAGGAGAGGAGACAGAATTCCTGGGAAATATATTCTCTGCTTTACCAATGTGTGACCTTGAGCAAATTACATAGGTCCTGTAGCTTACTCATCTGCAGAACTGACTTAACGTTTACCACCTCCCAATGCTTTTGTGAGAAATGAAGCAAGTAAACTTTTAACAAGGGTGACAGGTGCCATAAAGGGATGTGTTCAATGGGTCCCCTGTGACTAAACTGAAGGGAAGGTAGGGTGATTTCCCTTCTTTAGATAGAGTTCACTTCACGGTGGATACTGCTGACTGATCCCAGATGTTCATAAAAACAAAAAAGTCCAGAAAGCAAATATCTTGCCTTTAGAATGCACCAGATATGAGATATTTAAATAGGATTTCTCAGGAACAGAGCCCCTCACTAGGTCTCTCCTTCCCCATTTCTATTGGTACTAGTGGTAGGTCTATGCAGCCTGCGGCAGCAAGCTTCCCACCCTGGGTTGACACACTCAGGCCATGTCTATACGTACAGTGCTGCAGCGTCGTAGCTGTACTGATACAGCTGTGCCACTGCAGCGAATCTGGTGAAGACGCTTTATGCCAACAGGAGAGCTGTCTCTTGTTGGCATAATAAAACCCACTCTGAGTGGCAGAAGCTGTGTTGGCGGGAGAAGCTCTCCACCATCATAGCACTGTGCACACAAGCGCTTAAGGTGGTGTAACTTATGTCACTGTGGGGGTAGTTTATTCAACCCCCTGAGCAGCATAAGTTATGCCGACATAGGCTAGAGTGTAGACATAGCCTCAGGCTCATGCAAGTGCTCTAAAAATAGCTGTGTAGACTGCATGTTGAAGTTGTGGCTGAGGCTGGAGTTTGGGGCTTCAAAGACCAAGCTCCAACTTAAATGTGCTGTCTACACTGCTATTTGTAAAACATTAGTTTGAGCCCCTCAAATTGATGTCTGGAATCCTGGGCTGAGAGGCTCGCTGCCACGGGTTGTGTAGACATACTCCCAAGTGTCCTCTCCAGGGAGGATGTAATTTTCAGGAACAAAGTGTGACTGTTTCTAGCGGTATGTATCGAGACTTTAGCAGTCATTTCTCTAGTACTAGTTCTCTGTACAGTCATCCATTTTGATTGCAGATCAATTTTAGAATCATGACGTGTATGAATGTAAATTTAGTGTTCTTTCATACCAAAGATCCCTCTTCACAAGAACAAGATGTGTTATATTAATAGAAGAGAAGGTGGAAGTATCATTAATTTTTTGCACTGCATATATGGACATTGTCATGTTATTTGCTTGTTATTTTGAGTTTGATACTGTGTGTTGCACCTGGATGTGCTGCTCATGGATATTGATCAGTGTTCAGTACGGGCCCAATTCTGCCACCCTTTCTTCTGTTGAGTATTAAACTTTCTCTGAGTAGCCCCATTGAACTGAGTAAGGTATTACTCAGTAAGGATAGTGTAACAGAGCCAGATTCTTCTGTGCTCTCGGAACTGTGAATGTTATTGTGCTGGTTGGAATGTAATGAAAATAAACAGCAAAAAAAAATGATTGAGAAGTCCATATTACTATAGTTAAGAACATGCCATTCCAGGGAGCCATTCCAGGGAGTCCTTGAAATTCCTGGTATTACTAAACACATTCAAAATGTGGGAAAACCACTAGATCATGCGTGTAATTGTAAATAGAGAGATGGTTATAGAAAAAGGTAATTGTAACACAAGTAGCAAAGGCTTCACCATGAAGTTTTTCAAAAGCTGATTGCTGTCACTACCCTGCACAATGCTGTCTAAACCTGAAATACAGTATTATTTACTTTTCATTAAATATTAAGCTACGGAATGATTTGAGATAAGATGTATTGCATACCTATAAACAACATTATCTCTTCCACATGAAGTTGTAGGCCTACTGGAAATTACTTTAAGGATTATGTGAGTAAATATTTACTGAAGTAATGATCCTGTTTACATAATTGGCAACACCCTTCAAGGAGGTGAAGGACACAGCCAAAAGTAAGAGTGGTTTAGAATCAGATTCTGCATTTAATTGTGTCTAAATCCTATCTGCATAAAAGATGAATGATAAAAGCTTTTGAGCCAGCTGCTACAAATGGAAGTAGAGGGCTATATCATAAATATCTATTCTGTCCAAGCAGTTACCAGAGCAAATAGGGGGGTTTTTTTTTAATCCAAGCAAAGTGCAAAGTCTCAGGGCAGGGGAAACCCACAGATTTTTTATTTAAGTGTATGATGAAGGAAAGTGAAATGTAATATGTCAACAAAAACTTTATTTAGAGAAATATTTTAGTCACATAGCACTAGATCATCCCTCCCAGAGTAAAACCCAAAGGAACGAGCTCAGTGAGAGAACATTTTGTAAGGATGCCCCCACTCTGTTTAAATGGTGGTGTGAAAATAGTCTCCTCGACGGTGGAGGCTGTAGGGCTCACCTTCAAGCTAGCAGATACCTCAGGGATCATTGTGGTTTCCAGGGAGTCCTCTAGAGGCCAGAGCTTTCCACATTGTCCAGAGAATGGTGCTGTGGAGGCAGCCATGTTCCCTTCCTTGTGCAGGGATAGAAGGAACAGTCTGGACTACCTTACAAACTATGGTCTCTATCCTGCAAAAACTTGTCTGTCTTCACTGCAATTAACTCAGGCTGCTACTCAGGTGTTGGCCCTAACCCTTCTCCTGAATCATGTAAAATAGGGTGCTTTCAGTGTGGGTCAGCTGGTCCATCCTGTGCTATCGGCTGAAGCCAAAAGCAAAGCTTTCACTTGGGCAGCTAAACTGCTACTTTGTCCTAAGGAATGCAAGCTAAACTACTCCACTGTGGATAGCCCAGTGCTTCCCCCCATGTGCCCAGAAGGAACCAGTTTCTGAACAATCCACTGGGAAAGAATTGGAGTGGGTCAGCTCACTGCAGCATGAAGAACCATGGGATATGCCCCCAGAAGTCCTAATGGCACACATGAGTGAGTGAAGCACCAGTGAGGACACAGTAGCACAAGTGTGGCTGCTCATATGGGGTACCAGACACCGGAGTTAACGCTACCGTGAACAATGAGGTCCCATTGCACAGTGGCCAAGAATAGGTGTCTCCAGGACAGAACTTGGATGGAACTTGAAGTAACAGCATCTCTCAGGGCAACTTTTGTAAATGAAAGTTTTATACTGAGACTGCATTTAATAAACATTTATCAGATGTTTTACTCTCCTACTCTCTTTCCAGCTCACTGCTTTGTGGGAAGAGGCAGGAAAGGGGACCTTAAATTGTTTTTCAGTAATCCCCCTACTTTTCTAGGCAGAGTTCTTCTAGCTCTGTATTTCTCAAAAGACCCAATAAAAATATTTCTAAGACAACAGATGTGTACAGTTATTTGAATTTTGCCTCAGTGATTACCATGCATAGGTTGTTACACCAAATCAGATATTCCCTGTACCACATTCTCCCTGGTCCTCTTTTATCCATACTTGACAAACATACCTGCAGTATTCTTTTGATTGATGAAAAAAAACATAAGTTCAATTATGTATGTTTAATAAGAGTTTTGTAATGTTGGGATTGAAAAAAATTCATTTGCCTAGGGCAAGTTGGAATCTTTCCTGGGGACATGTGCCATCAACTTCGGTAAAACTCAGCCTTTGATTTAAAAACAGTTTGTAGCTCTTCTGATTGCAAAGTTAACTGTCTAAATAGGAGCCAAGGGTAATCAATGCACTGCTATGCAAGTCGGCAGAGATGCAGCTTGAGTGCCTCTGCTGCTACTCAGAGCTCTGAATAATGCATACTCAGTGATAATCCACAGGCTGCACAATAGCAAAATTGCTTAACCAAACCGTTCCATTCCAATAAGATGATCAGATCAGATCTTATGACATGAACAGTTCAGCTGCATTTGTTTGAACTAACAGCTTGGGGCTGGGATGCTGTCTTTTTATTTTTGTATTGCAGTAGCACCTAGGAGTCCTAGTCATGGGCCAGGACCCCATTGTGTTAAGCAGGGTATAAACGGGTGAAAAAAAAAAATATCTGCAGCAAAAGCTAGCTATAACTTTTTGTAGAGCTTAGACCATTAGATCATTGAGTGTGATCTCTGCTGTATATCACAGGCCATTAAATTTAGCCCTGTAGTGAACCACCCAATAACTTGTTTGGCTAAAGCATCAGTTGCATTTGGCTAAAGCACTTGCTCCATTCTCTGCTGGTGTTTTATAAATATTAATAGTTACAGCACGGTAAGTATATTAAGTGTTTCCAAACTATAGGAGGACTGAAAAATTAGAAGTTTTTCTAGACACTTAAATGTTTAAATAACAGAAGTTAAAAAACTGAACAAGCATTTTAAAAAGCAATGGCCAGACCATGTTTCCTTAAGTAGCGAACACATGGGTGCATGTTTCTAAGTCTTTTTTACATAGATTTCCATCATATGATGCAGGCATGCTTTTGGTACATTCCTTCTATCTGCTATTGGAAGAAGGGAAGATAATTTCAGATTGGAATTTAACAGACATAGCCAAGTATGCTTAACATGTTTGTTAATTAAACATTTTGCACAGTAGGTGCATATTGTGTATGTATGTGGGGAGTTCTTGGCTTTGTACTTAAAGCATATTTTGTTATTGTCATAAATATAAAGGGAAGGGTAAACCCCTTTGAAATCCCTCCTGGCCAGGGGAAAGCTCCTCTCACCTGTAAAGGGTTAAGAAGCTAAAGGTAACCTCGCTGGCACCTGACCAAAATGACCAATGAGGAGACAAGATACTTTCAAAAGCTGGGAGGAGGGAGAGAAACAAAGGGTCTGTGTGTCAGTCTGTATGCTGGGTCTTTGCCGGGGACAGACCAGGAATGGAGTCTTAGAACTTTTAGTAAGTAATCTAGCTAGGTATGTGTTAGATTATGATTTCTTTAAATGGCTGAGAAAAGAATTGTGCTGAATAGAATAACTATTTCTGTCTGTCTATCTTTTTTGTAACTTAAGGTTTTGCCTTGAGGGGTTCTCTATGTTTTTGAATCTAATTACCCTGTAAGATATCTACCATCCTGATTTTACAGGGGGGATTTCTTTATTTCTATTTACTTCTATTTTTTATAAAAAGTCTTCTTGTAAGAAAACTGAATGCTTTTTCATTGTTCTCAGATCCAAGGGTTTGGGTCTGTG
This sequence comes from Eretmochelys imbricata, assembly GCF_965152235.1. Taxonomy (NCBI): domain Eukaryota; kingdom Metazoa; phylum Chordata; order Testudines; family Cheloniidae; genus Eretmochelys; species Eretmochelys imbricata. Next base: position 62,884,466 of record NC_135581.1, read on the forward strand.
GTCACCTATGCAAATTGGTGAGGCTTTTTATCCAACATTTCCCAGGAAAGGGGGGGTGCAAGTGTTGGGAGGATTGTTCATTGTTCTTAAGATCCAAGGGTCTGGGTCTGTAGTCACCTAGGCAAATTGGTGAGGCTTTTTACCAAACCTTGTCCAGGAAGTGGGGTGCAGGGTTTTGGGAAGTATTTTGGGGGGAAAGACGCGTCCAAACAGCTCTTCCCCAGTAACCAGTATTAGTTTGGTGGTGGTAGCGGCCAGTCCAAGGACAACGGGTGGAATATTTTGTACCTTGGGGAAGTTTTTGACCTAAGCTGGTAAAGATAAGCTTAGGAGGTTTTTCATGCAGGTCCCCACATCTGTACCCTAGAGTTCAGAGTGGGGGAGGAACCTTGACAGTTATAAACACTGCTTAAAATTGCAGCAAGAGAGGTTTAGGTTGGACACAAGGAAAAACTTCCTGTCAGGGTAGTTAAGCCCTGGAATAAATTGCCTAGGGAGGTTGTGGAATCTCTCATTGGAGGTTTTTAAGAACAGGTTAGACAGTCACATGCCAGGGATGGTTTTCTAGACAGAATATTTAATCCTGCCTTGAGTCCAGGGGACTGGAATAGAAGACCTCTCAAAGTCCCTTCCAGTCCTATGATTTTATGTGCCAGGCCTCCTCCTCCTCTGCTGAGCTGAAGCTGGACAAGAGTACTTGTTAAAGTGAGCCCCTAATTAATATTAACAAATACCACATTATGTAGTTGGATTTCCTCAGAATCTATTTGATAGCAGTGCATTTTTATGTATTACAGGCTGTGGAACCCAAGTCTTGACTTTCTTTGCCTCATTGTTGGCTGAATTTATATATGAATGCTTTTTATACCTGCAGCTTACCAACTGAGTCCAAATGACAGCCATACCGATTTCTTGGCCTCTCAGGCTGTTTGCTTTGACACTCCTCTTTCCCAATTTCCTTCGTTTTTTGTGAGGTCTAAAAGTACGTGGTTCCTTAGTGAAAGTGTTGCCAGTTGAAATACAGTCAATTCCATGTCATCCACAAATTATACAATTATGATACAAATGATGTCCTATAGTTTGTTCCTTTTAAGGAGCACAGAAAAAATAGTAAGAAATTTTCTTCCCCAGGATCTCTTACTCATACCCTGTTTAGCTGGTGTTGCATTTTTAATTTGAAAGCTAACAATGTCTGCTATGTTTACCACCAAAATCAAATGGGTCAATATTTTAATGAGCTATCTATCCTTCCCCTCATAATCAAATTATTCTAGATGTAAGGGTTTGTGCAAATCATTGAAATTTGTCTAAAATTTACTCTTCAGACTGGGTTTTGATTTTTGAATGTAACCTTTCAGCCTCATCCCTCTCCCCTGGTCTGCAAATAATGTAAAGGAAGATGGCCAACTCAGCAGCTGGCCAGAGTAGAATGGAGGTTTTTACTCAGCTAATCATTCTGGGTTACAGGTTTGCTTCTTCCTGCTCCCAACTTTGGGTAGCCTTAGAGGGTATCACTGTAAGTTCTTTGGGGGGCAGGGATTGTCTTTACTTCATGTTTTCACAGCACCTAGCACTAGGATTCCAGTTGTATTACAGTAGTGCCTAGAAGCTCCTACAATGATAATGCACAACAGCCTCTTTCCAAGAATATTCTTGTCATTCACACCAGTGATCTAGGAAGGCAGGGGAGAGCAACATCACTAAAAATGGGACAGGTTCTGCACTCACATGTCCCTCACGTTGCTTCCTGCAGAATTGGGGATGTAGTGAATGTAAAGTTTAGCTCACTATTCCAGTTTCCTACCACAGGTTCTGATGATGAGTATTGTGCTGCTGCTGCTTTTTAACCTACTTTCAATTTCATATTCTTGTTGAAGCTGTTACTTAGAATCTATAATGTTACTATACAATATACATAGTGATGTAACTACAGCTGTAGAAAGTGGTCAGATCATTGTGTTTTATCATGGATAGATGTGGGTGTCTGCTTTATGACAGCAGTTTCCTGATAAAGAGACTTATGTCAATTATATTTCCCCCCCTACAGAGAGGAGGATGAGGAAAGTCCGTATGCAACTTCTTCCTATCACCAGTAGATGACGGACACATGATGACCTGCAAACATGGAATGAAGATACATTTCTTAAAGAACTATATAATTGATTCAAAAGCAAGCCTTTCAGACTGATTACCGCGGTGTACTTTTTACAAGTCATGAATGGGTAATTTCACTGACTAATTGCACTGAAATTATTTGACCTCTTCTGCCTTCTGCAGGTTAATTTCCTTAAATTATATCAACAAGAGGTGTAAGCCTTCCAAAACTAGCAATTGCCTTCATATTTCTTGTGTGTAAATTGTAGCATGGTAGCACCAATATATCCTTGAGGTCACCTTTATGCAGAATGGATTGATCTTTAGTATACATTTTGTAAATACTTGTTAAGGTAAAGTGTGAGATTATTTGATTAAATATTTATGGAGAAAGTTATGCTTATCACTGGCAAACTTAACTATATAAAAGGACTGAAATTTTATGATAATTACATCTTGATTCTGCAGTCCCAGTGCAGGCAAATTTGCCACAGAAGTTTTGCCTGCAGCAAGGCTGCAGAACTTATCCCTAAATTTTGTGTAAGTGTGCATATATAAATAACATCTATGTGTTCCTGTAAAGGATTAATTTTAGCCCTCGATTTTGATTGGGTAAAGAAAGCCTTTAGGGGGAAAATAAGCTATTTGTTTTGGGAAAAAGATATAGTAAGAGGTATTTTTCTTTGTGTTATAGTGACATTTGAAATGTTCATAAGTGTATTCTTGTGTGCAAATATATTTTCAGTGTAATTTTATTAAACAAAAACCCCATAATAAATTACTATTCTTCATTATGTAGTCTGTCTAGTTTTCACTAATCCAATATAGTTAGGACTTTCCCATCAATTTTTAAATGGGAATTTCAGAGCAAAAAGTGTTTGCTCTTTATTGCTTCAATATGAGTAATAATCCATCTTCCTGAAATTGCAAAGATTCTTTGCCCCAGCTTTCTTTAATTTTACACTGAAATATCAAAATTGGCAGGTTCTAGCTTCTCATTTTTCTTGGAGGACTTTTGCAACCTTTAGAGAACTGGAAATACAATAGGGGAGGCCTAAACCTTTTCATATATATTGCTTCCATTTTAGTCGATTTCAGGGGGCAAACTGGTCACTTTCTTAATGAGCACTAAGTAGCTGATGTTCTCACTAACCCATCAAGAGGGCCAACCATTAGGAAATCTGCACTAAAAGCTAGAAACTGAAATAGCTACATCTAGTTCTCAGGGACAAATTCAACATTTGTACAGAACCTGAGGAAACCTACTTTGTGCAGAGACATGCAAGAGATTGTGGGGGGGGAAGGGAAGTAATCCTTTCCCCATACCAAATACATACATACACCAAATACCATACACATACATGGAGCACCAGCATAGACATGGCTGATACACATACCCTCATACTACATGTGGGTGGCTCTCCATTTCTTCCTCAAGCTCCTTTTCTGTGCTGCCCCATAGCACTGATTTGCAGTAAGCAGGAGTTGTGGGGTCCTTGATCTCTGCTGTCCAATGCAGAACTGATGTGCCCCCTGGGGATGGGGATGAGGCAAGATTTCATTCTCAGATAGCAGAGTTAAATCTCTAGGTATCCAGAGTGATATGGTATATAGTACTAGAAAAGAAAACTGCTGAGGGACTGGGGAGTGATGGTGATAAAAATCTCACCACTGCCTTGACTTTATCTTTAAACCATACATTCTTTTAAACTGCCTGAAATATGGAAATCACAATCTACTAACCTGTGAAAAGGGAATAGATACCATGGGTAAAGATTGAACACTAGACTCTTTTAATGGCTGTGTAACTTTCATTGCTACAATCTGAGCGCAAACGTAGTACTCATGCCGCTATTCGAGACATCCTTCGGTTCTGTCAAAAAACTTACTCCTAAAAACATTTGTGCTATTTTAGTATTGGGCCTCTCCATAGGAGAGGCTGCTAACCATGTCATTGTGTTGCATACACAAGTGAGGCCTAGGATACAAACAAAAAAAGTTTTCACTTATGACTAAACGCTTGGATTCAATCTGCAAAGCTGAAAAGCAAAAATGCTTAACATGCTCTACCCACTTGCATTGGGAGAGAGAGTGTTAGAATTAAAGGGCTGTATATCTGTACAGCATTGTGTCTGAACTATTTGTGGCCCATTGAGTCGTCTTTCTAGAAAAGGTTTTTTGCAGAGATGGATGTGCTTGAAGCAAGGATTCAGGGGAGCTAGAAAGCTATCACTGCTCAACATGTGGTTAAAAGGAAGTTAGGTTGTTATTTTAAATGAACAGCAAAAGTGGAAACAGCATCAGAATTGCTGTGCTCCAGGAAAGGTGATGATCCCATTGTTTTCCGCAGTAAAAGGATTTCAAATTGCCAGATGTATGACTCTGTAGGGATAGTGTTAAAATTGATCCAAGCCCTTAGCCTAGATTCGGAGCTGAGGGCAACTGTTGAGAGTTTTATTAGGTTTCATGGCTTGAGAGGGTTTTTCTTTTGTGACGGATTATTTTAAAAATACTGTAGAATATATCACTAGATAGGCTTATTTAACATTGTATTGTCATCTCAAACTCTTCATTGATCCATAATTCAATACTATAAAAAACCTGCTTTAAAAATGAATAGAAATGTATTGATGTAGATTCCCATTAATATGGGCTGCATGCTTGAAACTTTGGCATGGAGAGAGCCAGCCAGCTGTGAATGAATTGACATTAGCTGCAATCTCAGTTTGTAAACAAAAAAAAAAACCAGTGACTTCTGTGAATCTCATTTATGTTCTTGCTACAGTCATTTTTCTACCTGTTTAGAATTTCTGTTGCATTTAATCTTCACAACAGACAAAGAATTGGTGTTTGGGTTATTTACTGTGCTTGAAAGTAACAACCTAGTTTTTATATTGGTCCTCTAAATTTGTATGTGACGGGATAAGCAGTGAATCAGTTCTAAGGACAGGGAGGTCATGAAACAAGTCACAGACAGGATGGTGCAAAATCCAATATTGCCAAGCCAAAATGTTCAAAAATAATTTAAAAATAATAAATTTGTGGTTATTTGTCTTCTGATTTCAGCCTTTAGGGTACACTGAAGTCATTTTCATGACTTTCTCTGCAACCATAAAAAGAATTTACTCACATTCCTATTACGCCAAGGGTAACTGATAGAAGTTAGACTTTGATTCAAGAAATCAAGTGAAAAGTTTGTGGGAATGAAAACTAACAGGAGGGGAGGAGAGAAATAATTGTATACAAAATATGCCATCATGGAATAACATGAGCACAAACAGAATCTGATGAAATCTCAGAAGTTATCAATCTGAAATTTATGTCACTTGGAAAGTGTTGGCTCTTAAATTGAATGAAATTTAGTTGCTACACCAAGTCCAGCAAAAGAATGGAGGTCTGAGATTTGTAACCAGAAAAAAAAATTCCCCTTGCAGTGGTCTTTGTTTTTGTCCACTCCCAAGAAGGTAATAAAATACATCCAGTATCTCAGACATTTGTTCTGAGACTTCTCAAAAGGTGCATCTCAAGTGTACTAAGGATTACACAAACCCTCATAAACAAAAGGGGTTTGCACAACTTTCAGGAGAGACCATCAGTATAAGCTACTTCCTTCGTGGTCTCCCTCCATGTGTGGGAGAAGGGTAAAGTTAATTTATTTCCTTTATTTCCCAGCATGCTTTATTGCAGGCTAGTACTACCAATATGACTACCCTTGTGGACTTAATTTTCCAACTCCTTCTGCTCTCCTAGTTCTCAGGGAAAAAGGGACTAGTTGGAAGCCACTAGGAGTCAGTTTGATTCTTCACCACTGAGTGAAGAGAGGAGTTCTTGTTCATGGAACAGAGCCTTGGGCCCTAAAGCCAGAACCAGCAACATAGACTTCTTTACGAACCTCAGATTACTGCCCCCAAAACCACTTCCTCCTTCTTAGCAACCATATTCCCAGAGTTTGGCAAGTATGTGAAAATGGGTACATTAGATGTCAACAGTACAAGCTCATGTGAGACAGGGTTGCAAGATCAGGCCCATAGTAAATCACCAAGAAAATCACTGGGTAAATATAAGCCATCCACAATTTAGATCTGAATTAAAGGAATTGTCAAGTTAGAAAATAAGAGACATTATAGAAAAGTCATCTGCAGTCCACAGAACTGTAGAATACTGAAAGAAAACAGACCTAAAGTCTCATCAGCATAGAAATTCTACCAATTAAACTGGTGCAAGTGTGTCCACATACAAAGTTACATTGGTTTAAGTAGGTTTAAAAAGCACACCTTGTTTAAAGGAGTGCAACTTTGTGGACTAACACAGATCAGATATTTTAAGATAGAGAACCTAGCTCCTTGCTTTGGTATAGTAGCACAAGTGATACCAAAAGATGCATGTAGTTCTCCACCATTACTGTTCTGGGCTTGAATTCTCAGCATATTCCTTTGTTTAACAGGACTTGTCAGTTTTCCCAGTCTTCATACAGGTTACATCCATGCCAAGATCCAGCATCAAATACACTAAAGGAAGAGTATGTTACGTATGGTTTGTGATATGAAGTGGGCAAGTTTTGTATCTATTTTAGATGTGTTCCAAATATCAGAGGACATGTTGGCAAGGTAGTTTATGAAATACAAGGTGGTGGTTGGTGTTTTGTTTTTTTTTTAAAAAAAGAAGATATAGTTCATTTTAATAGAGAATTAAAGTGTTCACCAGTGATTAAGAGATTAGAATTATAACTGTTCTCACTCAGCCTACTTATGACGCTTTCATCTTTGGGAACTCAGCCACCTTTCAGAGAATTCACACAGCAGAATAGTAAAATAAAAATGTAACTAAGCCTAGATGATTAGCCAAATCTCAGATTTCTTAATAAACGTGATCCTTTTTCCTCAGCTATTTTAATGAGGCAAGCAACGACAACGCAATTATTCTAAAGGGCGCTCAAATACAAGTGTCTCATATCTGGTTGCATACAGTGCGCTTATTGCATTAGATCAAATCTGAAGAATTTAGCAGATATTTCAGCCCATCTTTGTCTTTACATTTTGATTACGAATAGACAAATTTGCACTCTGAAGTGAGACTAAAAAATAAAAAAAGTAAAGTAATGGACGTCTCCCTGATTGTGATCTTTCTAAAATTTCTAGTCTAGAGTTAATTAGAGAAGTGTACATTGGGTCTGATATTGCAATATGTACTTGGGCAAATCTTTGTTTCACATGGGGCTCAAACAACACTACTATGCTAAAGCACACTAGGAAACTTTTAGTGTGCACCTGCAGAGTCTAAAGAGACCAATTAATGTACAACACATTTGTCTGTGTTAGAAATCACTCCCCCATAATGTGCATTACTTGAATGTGTAAACAAACTCTCAGGTAGATTGCAGATGATGCAAAAGCTTTCATCCGTGGCTGATCATGTTAGGAAGTTGTTTTGTAGACAAAAATGTCTTGTAACAAAGCTGAGTCTGTTTTTTGCTAAGTGTTACAAAAAGTCATTTAACAGACCAGAATAGTTTATTATTGAGTCACTCCAACCAATTTCTTTGAAAGGCAGAATAATATTTTTTTGTAGGTTCCTATGGGCTTGAGTTTACATGTTTTGTTGCCTACATCTAAAAAGCTATTCAATAAGCCATCTCGTTTCCTACTTGGAGAGGTGGCTGACTCTTTGAAATTACTCACTGGCTCTCACAAACAAGTAACGAGATAGATAAGGAGATTTTCAAAGCAATGGAAGGAAGAGAGCCAGGTCTTCCATTAATTTTAATGAAAAATGTGTGGCTAAATCCCCTTCACTACTTTGGAAACCTGAACCTATTTATTTATTTTACTTTGTAAAATGAGCCCATTTGAAGTTTAGAGGGCATACTGTGGGCCATTACCGCTACAAACTTGACGGTTACCATATCCCACATCTTCCTTCTAAGCATCTCCATATACTTCACAGGGATTAAACTAAACATCACAACATCTCTGTTATGTAGTAGATAAGGGATCATTTCGTCCCCCGATTTGGAATGCAGCAGCTGTCAAACAGCCCACTTTTGTTCTTTATATTTAGCTGTTCACTAGAAATAAAGGGCAGCTCTTAAGAATTCAGTAATTGAGCTTCATATATTGCTTTGATTGTCCTTTCTAGAACTGGAGATGGGTCCAGACTGTAAAGTTCCAATTCAGATGTGGACTGGAGCTTCCACAAAGTTGGCAAGAGTTCAGATCTGTGGCTTTTGCTTGGGCTCATCTCTAGCTCTAAACCTGAAGAAGAGCCAGAATATACCTAAATGATTTGATGCCTCTGATGTGCAGGATCAGGCTCTCCATAGTACAGAGGAAAGCTCAAAATTATGTAGGTTTAATTATTATTTTTTTTTAGCTTAAGCATTTGCTCTGGTTTCACTTTCAGCATTTGTCATATAGTTTGTTATGTACAGGCCTAATCCATTTAAGTAGGTTGGAATGCAGTCATTGACTTCAGTGGGAGCAGGACTAGGGCCTAATTTAATTAACACCAACAAGATACAGGTGGGCCTCAAGTCAGGGGTTTCCCTTGTGATGGGTATAGGTTCAGTATAGAGACCTCAAGGCTGCCTTGCTGAATGCTTGTAATTATTCTATATTACTTTAATGGCACCCAAATGGTGCTTCTCACTACAGATAAGCCATGATCTGTGCCCAAGGAGCTTACAAACTATTTCAGACATTTGGTGTTTGCATCACACACATGTGGAATAGTTGTACCTTATTTGAAAGGCAAAAGCTGCTTTATTTATATGGCCAGTACACCATATAAGTGATCAGGAAACATCAAGAGATCTGTTCTTTTGCTGTGGATCCACTGTGACCTTTCACTCCACTTTTTTTATGAAAATATGCTTATGATAGGAATATGACATAACAGATATACTTTATGCAAGATGGTACATGTAAGACATTGGAAAGGTTGTGATTTACTGAATGTGATTATCCAATTTGTATGCCTGTATGATTTTTGTATTTGAAGTTAGGATTATTGACTATGTATCTGTATTCCAAACATGTTACTTTGGGTGTCACCCCCAAGTAGCCCTTCAAGTACAACAATGGAAAAGCCAGAAAGGGCTAATGGCCCATTAGCAAAAACAGTGGACTGTAAAAGAACTTTGTCTCCCAATGGAAGAACACTAACACTCCAAGGGGTGGGTCCAGTACCAGGTGACTCACACTCAAGTTTCTGCAGGGCTGTGGCAGCCATTACTCATAGGCTGTCTGGAGCGTCCACAGGAAGACTAAGAGTTCCCCACCATACACAAGAGCTATATAAGGCAGGAATGACATCATCATGATTCTCCTCTGCCTCCCCACCCAAAGAGACACTGAAAAACACCTGGAAGCAAGAACTGAACTGGAGGAAGAATGGGTGAACCCAAGCTCTAAGGGCATCGGCTTGTAACAATACCTGAAGTCTCAAGCTGGAGACCTGTGTAGCTGCCTTAAAAGAAGTCTCATGGGGTTTGTCTGTACTAGGACTTCTTTCTTAAAATTTCCTATAGCTGCTCTGAGTGCTAGCACCAATGGGTGTTCCAGAATACACTGGGTACTGATCTTCTACCCCAGCATTACCTAATTCTGCTTGGAGATGCTCTAGAAAGAATGTTGGTTACAATGCTGCTGGCCTCTCAGCACCTTGTCTTTTCTAGCTCTCCCACTGGTGGAGCTGTGGCAGTAGATCAGCTGCGTGGCTGTTTCTGCTGACAAGTTAATGGCTGGTGATCAGTGGCTTTCAGCCTTTCCCCTGAAAAGCTTATCAGGCTCCTGCAAAGGGACACAACTTGGGTGTCCTAAGCTCTGTTTGTGGGTGGTCAGAGACCTACATTATTTTTCAAAGTGGCATGGGAGGAACAACAATGTGCATCCGCCCTGATCACCTGCAGTCTATACTGCCTCTCGGGTCAGCATGTGCTACCCTTGCAAACCTCTTTCCTTTGTGACATTAGGCAGCTACTGTTCCCCACTGAATGCTTTCCACACAAATCTGATTGAAGGGCAGTGTGACTATCCACCTGTGTTACCTTTTCACTCAGACAATAAAATGGTGCTTGGCTGAGATTAAGGAATGCTTCCCTTTTCCTGTCTTCATTCCCCTAGAACCAGAGCACCACAGCAAATACGTGTTAACATCTTCCACATTACACTCACTCTCCCTCTTATAAAATGGTGATCTGTTTACAGGAAGTTTTTTTTTTTTAAATCTCCCTGCAACAATATCTAGGGTGAGAAATTACTATTTGTAACCAGTTTCGTTAGTGAAACAAGCTTAGTTTGTGTGTTTGCTTTTATTTGCTTAGTAATCTGCTTTGTTCTGTCTGTTATCGCTTATATTCACTTAAAATTCACCTTTTGTAGGTAATAAACTTATTTTATTATTAAACCCAGTTTATGTCATTTATAATGGGGGGAGGGAAAGGAGTTATTCACATCTCTCTTCACATTGAAGAAGAGGATGGATTTTTATGGGCTTGCGCTGTGCAAATTTTTCTGTACAGTGCAAGACAGTATTATTTTGGGTTTATCTCCCAAAAGGGGTATGTACGTGAGTGCTGGGGGAGTCCTCTCATACAGAGCTGACTTCAGTCTGTGACTGCAGCTGGGTTTGGCCCTACCTGTGTGTGTGTGTGCTGCAAGAGGCTGGAGAGCCTAATTCAGCAAAGCAGGGAAAGGAAACCCAGGCTGGTTGAGCAAGAGAGGCTCAATGAAATCCCAGTGCCTCAGGTGGCATCCCAGAAGGGGGGGTCCAACCCATCACATCCATACCTAACAATAGTTAAGTACAGAGATGAAATCTTGGTCCCATTGAAGTTAATGGGAATTTTGCACTTATGCATTGTGAAGGGAGGCCAGACTATGATTTCAGTTACGCCAGGCTAAATCCAGAGTAGTTACACTTAAATCAATAGAGTTACTACAGCTATTCCAGCTGTGCAACTGAGATGAGACTCTGTTACTAGAACCTTAATTTCAACCTAACTCTCTTTCCCAAGAGCTCAGTTGGCTTGATCTTCCATTGTCCCAAGCCCCAGGTTTTTACATGAGTGTGAGTGGGGGTGGGGTAAGGAATTCACTACTAAAGCAAAATTGTAGTACTTTAGTCTCACTTTTCACCAGTAGGAGTAGCTAAGCAAAGGTTCAAGGTAATAGAGCATCAGGCCTCCTCTATTAATCAGGTATCCTGTAGACTAAAGATGTTATCTGGGGTCTTGACTGCATCACCAGTGGAAGCTATAGTGCAGATAGGGTTCAGTCCTGAGTATGCTACATCTTCCATTATTGCTACAACTGGTGGTGAAATGTGGCTACAAAGTTTGCTGGTGAGGACACAGCTATGACTACTCCCTTTGGGGCTGATTCTACAGTCCTTATTTGTCAGAACTCCCATTTACCTTGAAAAAAAGTTTTGTCCAAGTGTGCACTCTATAAGCTGGCCTCTATTCTTATCTGCATTTGGCATACATGTGCCAAGATTGCTCTGCCATACTGACATTTAAACACTCAGTTACAAATATGGGTTTTCCTGGTAATAGCGCTGAAGTAGCCTGAAGCTATTCAAAAGGAAGGTTGCCTGTAGTAGGCTCTTACCTTTTCAGTGTCAGGTAGCCATGCCTCAGTTTCTCCCTTGGAGCTGTGCCTCAATTTCCAGCCCGTTGCAGGGTCATTTGGGAGTATTCTGAGTGATTTGGTCCTCCAGCCAAAGCCAGAAGTCCACTCCTTCAGGGGTGGAAAAGAGACCAGAACAAAACAGTTACTTCAGCCCTCCCCAGGCTACGCAGTTTGTTGGTGCAGGGCTAACAGTCTCTTCACCTTGCAAATGAAAGCTTACTTACCATGCTTACTGAAAGCCCTGGCCTAAGCCTACTAAACAAACCCCCATGCCAACACTAGGCCTTAAGACCACACCATTGCTGTGCTGTCCCCGCCCCAGCTTCCATTTTCTCAACCTACCTCTTGACAGATTCTTTTCAACAGCCCTCCTGAATAACTTCCCCTGCTCTCTCAGTAAGCCACCAAACCCCAGATCTGCCCTCTCTCTGTTTTTCTTTTACATTTGAAGGAAAACTGCTCCTTATAGTCTCTGGCACTCCTCCCAGCATGCCTTGCAGCAGCCTACAAGTCCCAGGGTCCCTCAGGGGACTAGCCATCCCAGAATTCCTTTGTTTCACAATGAACCAGGTGTAGGGTGTGCTTGACCATTAGGTGTCGTGAAAGGGTCAGAATGCACTCTGTTACACTGCCTGAGGTTTGACCTGAACTTGGGGACCAGATCCTGAACTGGTGTAAATCTGTGGCACTCCATTGACTTCACTGGAGCTATGCCAAATTAATTAACCCCAGTTGAGGAGCTGTGCCTGTGTATATAACACAATTAGCCTGTTAATGTCTTAGATTTATTTAAATGGCAAACATTCACTTTCTTTGGCCTAAACTTTTTGAACATGGATTGCAAAAAATTACAAATTTGCCCTATTCAGAGGATGTCTGTTGCTGGTTTTTCAGATTGATGGATTTTATATTTCATACTTTAAAAGGTGACTATACGTCTGTGACTGAGTGCGTGCAGAGTTCATTTTAAAATTGCCTCACTGTGAGTTCCTCGGCATACTGTTTGTACACATCCTTTTATTCCAGTGAAACAAAGGCTTCTGCCACACCGACGGAAGGTTCCCATAAAATGAATTAAATTGATGCTCTCCCATTAGAAGCATTGTCAATGCTTTTCCTGTGCTTTCGAAATAAAGGCCTCCTGTGGACTTGTTTAGAGGTTACCACATATTACTGTTGAGTTTCTTTGTCATTTTGAATGCTCTGTGACTTGCACAGAAGGCAACTGCTCCAGCACACACTCTCATAGCTAACTGGTAATAAAAATGTAATTTAAACATGTTGAACTCCAGAAAACAGAAAATAAATTAAAGAACTTGGTGCTTACTAGCAATGTCTTTTATTGCTACTGCAAGGGGAAGTTTCTGCATTTGGTGAGGGAAGGGCTCTTTAAGATACTGAAATGTTTTATGTATTAGGACCTTGGCTGTCATTGTACTAGTCAATATGAGTGACAGTTTCAAGGGGACTGTTCTCTTTGTATAGTCCTTGTTGCTTCTCACTCTACCTCTATTGTTACGGCACATGCAATTAACTTTATTCACTTGGGAAGACACTATTATGTCCTTGTATTTGTATCAATTCAATATGAAGGGAGAAAAATATTTGACATGTGAGAGTCTCAATGGCATGAACCAAAGTGAGCGGTATAGGGATAGACAATATGAAAAACTTGTTTGGATCGGAGATGGATCAAGGAAGCTGCAGCCTGGTTTTGCAAAACCTCATCAGTTTTAAAACACCACCATGAGCAGTGGTTCAGGATGTGAATGACCAGAGTTCTGGCAGAGGTGAAGAGCACAGTGTGTAAACACTTCTGGTTTTGTTGTATTTTTCTGATGAGCAAACCAGGCATTTGTGATTTCAGCTTTCCAAAACCTTTTTCAGTCAGGGTTTGTAAAGTCAAAACCTCAGGGCGATTTGGACCGGGATCCATTTGACTCAAATCACCAAAGACAGGGTGTGTCAGATAAAAGGTTTTAGTTTTGGTTTGGGGCCCATTGCTAGTGTGGACAGAAGCGTGGATGTAGGGCTCAGGCTATGAAGTCTGTCCATTGACTTTAGAGCGTGATAGACTGAGCCCATAATTCCAGCCAACATTCTTCAATCATTGGGGCCTACGGTATTCACATTGATACCCATGAGAAAGCTCCTATTGACTTCAGTGGAGCAGGATTGGGCCCTTCAAGAACCTGTCAGTGGGAACGATGTATTTAGTCCGTTTCAGAAGAAAAAACAAACCACCCTCAACTTCTGTAGCTTGTAGCAAAGTGTTTAATAAAGTACAGTATCAGAAACAATATTCTAATAGAAAAGCTCATACTGTGAATACTGGATATTTTGTACTTGTTACAATTGTCAGTGATCATTTAGGTAGTGAAAGATTTTTTGATGCATCTAGCAGAGATACAAACAGAACAACAAAGACAAATTTATTTTGTGGTATTAGAACTAGAGATGTGCAAGGATGGAAAATATTCCCCTTAGTTGTTAGTAGAGAAAATGCTGGCAGAACATGGTCTACTGATTTCCACCAAGTGCCCCGGTAGCAAGCAATGTGCTGAAAGTGTTGCATTCATAAATGGCTATTAACCTGCAGTACCACTTATAGCTAAGATCACTCTGACCTTCATTTAGCACAAGCCACAGCTGTTTTGCAGCATAGGATGATGCATCGGGCTGGCCCTGTCTTGTCATGTCATGTTATGAAAGGTGATGTGACTGCCTGAACTTGACTTGATGTGCCACCAATCAAACCAGCAGCTGAAACATTCACATAACAAACTGGACCAGTTGTCAGGAGGAGAAATGAATCCAGCTTATACAATGGTTTAAAAACGCGAATCTACTCACCAGAGTAGTGCTTATCTACTCATCTTTTCATGTTGACTTCAATGGGATTACATGGGTGAATGATTACTCAGCAGGAGTCAGGGCCACAGAGTGAGATTCTGACCAGTTTGGAGCTGGTCAAGCAATGGGATGTACGTTTTTGGAACAATTTTCTCAAAAATTTCATCCCTTTTTGGTCGAAATTAACAATTTTGCAAAAGTTCAAAAAGTTTCATTAAAATTGTGAATTATAACAATTTTGGGCCAGGTCTGCTGTGGACACTGATTGCCTATAGATTCGTCACATGATATTGGCTGGCCGTGCCTTTCTTATGCTGTCACACCCCTGCACAAGCTTCTGACAATACCCAGCTAGGACCTCATCCTTGAAAAATCATTCAAAAATATTCTGTAACCCCTGATTTTGGCAGAAGAAGAAAGATTAAACCAAGGAGGGAGGGGAAAGCGGTGGGGGGAAGGAAGCAACTGTAAGGAGGAAGAAGAAGAGTCTGGATTAGTAAAATAAAAAGACAACAGTCTTAATGTGCTATTGCCTTCCAAAGTGCCAAGAGTTATGGCCACTTTTAACTCACTTTCTCTTGTAATCCCCAAATTGGAAATGAGTCAATATTTCCTATTTAGTTTTCAAACAAGAAAGTGAGTTAAAAGTGGCCGGTGGGCCACGAACTGCTATCAAAGGGTAACTGATCTTTTGAGGGGCATGAGGAGGAAAAAGGAGTCTAAATAGTCTAGGGAACCTTAAAATGGGGAGTGGGCGAACAAAAGGAAAATGTAAAAGAGATAAGAAGGGTTAGGAACACCCCGCCACACACATTCATTTGAAATAGCAAGGGAAACTTTCCCCCATAATTTTCTCTTATACTGCTACTAGGTACTGTTTTTCATAGCAGAAGAGTACATGGATCACATTACTCAATATTCTTTTTGATTTCTTAAAAAAAATATTGTTAATGAGCAAAGCTATAATGCAATAACCCACATCGATAATGCACTAACCAGGGTGCATATAAGCAGGTTATGGTACATTTCTTGGATGCTTGAAGGCACTAATCAATCCATGCACCAGCAGCCTTCTAACGTACATATTATTATGGCTCATTGCTATCACGTTCGACTGAAGTTTGCTACTGGTAAAATTTGTAGGTGTTTGCACTATGCTGGCTATTGGCCAGAGTTCATTCTGGCCATCAGGAAAAATGTAGTTCAGATCTTTTCCCTTCTTATTCTCAAGAGTGCTGAGAAAATAAGGAAGTAGATAGTCTCCCTATGTGATGCTAACACAGACCTTGGGGTGATCAAGGGCAAATTGTACATCCACAGTCCCTACACAGCCAGACAAGTATTTACCTATAGTCTTCATGGCAGTCAAGTGAACATCCCAGATTTTAAAAATAATGTCAAATGGGAGTTAATCTCAATCTTCCAGAAGGAGGCCAATGAGTGCAGGAGACAGAACCTTCCCAGGAGCTAGACTAGAGAACTCACTCAATCCCACAAAAGTTAAGCCTGACAACTTCCAGAACTAACTTCAAAACTCATTGCTTTGCCTTCGCTTTTACATACAACAGAGAGAGAGAGAGAGAGAGAGAGAGAGAGTTTTCCCATAATGCTAAAGGAAATAATATCACCCAGTACAGTTCAGGGGTCAATAAATGGACCATTGGCCTGATTTTCAGAAATGCTGCACTCCTTCCACTCCCATTAAAGTCTGTCTGAAAATCAGGCCACATGTTCCTGAGCACATCTCTAATTTCAAGCCCCCCTCAAAATGATTTCATTATCTTTACATTTTTTACTTAGCAATTCAACGCTATTTACACTGTTACCAGGCTACTCACATCAAGAATGCAGTTGTTTATACATGCACAAAGAACTGACAGTTATCAAAGGATACACTAAAGAACTGCTAAGGGTGTTAATGACAATGTCTCTACCATGGTTGGCAGGGGAAACTTCAGCTCTTTCCTGTACCACCTGTATTAAAGGCAGTTGCAGTGTCAGAGATACATTAGTTAGTTCATGGCACACGTACTCAAGGAGCTGTAATAGTGAATGTGCAAACACAAACACTGACAGGAAAAACAATGATACACCAATGATTTAAAAATAAGACATTCTAGACATAAAATAATAAGGAGATTAATGACAATTTTAATATGGAAATTATTATCAAATATTTATTTGTAGAACTAGTAACTATCATTCATGTTCTAATAATGCCCTTTACAAATACATACAATAGCATCTTTGAAAAGCTAATGGAGTGAGAGCAGAAGGATGCAGTGTCAAAATAACTTTCCTTCAAAAACACACGGCTTTCGACCAGAGCACACCAAGTGCAGACAGTATGTCAAAGAGAACTTTTTGTTGTTTACCCTGTTAAGTATAAATTTGATGTCATAATTCAGCCTTTGGGGTTGATATCTGTGTGTAGGAAAATACAGTATGCACTCTGTGTACATAGCAATAGAGCTCTTCATTTTTGCCTAGAAAAGATTCAGTACAACGCAAACAGAGCACTTTCTAATGATATCCTCAAAGTAACAGATCTGAGGTCACTGAGCTAGGAGTGGGTGAAGCTATACTATAATTTCCTACATATTGGGCAGTCAAGTGACTTTACCATCCTTCCTATGTTTTTACAGGCTGCCGTATATGCGCTTGATCACATCCGCCTCTTCTTTGTCAAGGATGCCCTTGTCCACGTAAGCATCAGCTTGCTGATCAATGAAATCCCTCAGCTTTGAAAGATCATAATCTGCAAAACATGAATTCATGAACACCATAAGCTTTCCCCGCTTTGCTGTTTCACCAATGAAACAATGACAGGTTTCAATGAAACAATGTAATTGTCAACATTATCCATCAAGTCCATTCTCTGTCACCTAGGAAAGAATGGAATTCACTACAAATGAATTTTGGCATAGTAATAAAAAACACCCTTGTGCAAAGTCCTCTTATTTCTGAGATGCAGTAAGTATCATTCATGTATCTTTCTTGCTCTGTAATTGTTTTTTTTTTAACATAGATCATCCTTCAGTCCAGTGGTTCAATGTGTTGGAAGCCTGTGCGTGCAGAAGTTGTTGTTAAGGCCCTATTATGTTCCCAGTTATCACGGACTTCACAGAAAATACTAAACTGACAGTTTCCCATCAAAAAACATAAAGCCTGTGTTCTTCAACTCTGACAGCTTTTTGCTTATGACAAACTTCCCTTCCTGAGAACAGACGTAAGAAATTCAAGAAATCAAGTCACTGGGATTAAGTGGACAGGATATGATTATTCAGCTTTGGCAGGCTCCAAGAATAATTTCCAGATTTGAAAAATATTGCGGTGAGTTTTCTGTATGTGCCAGTCCACATTACAAGTACTGAAAGACGCTTTCCATGTTGTGCTGCACTGCTAAATGATAAACACAGGCGCCAAAGAATTTGCATCTACCCAGCATAATGCAGGCTGAACGCCACTGAACAAAACCTTGCTATGATTGAAAATGTTACTGTTATCCATGGAAGAAGTATAGCTTTAGGCACCAATTCTGCAAAGAAATCTGAAGAACTCTCCCTGAGCAGCCAGTGGGCCATCTTAACTCTGACATTAGATATAATACACTAATGCACACACAGAGGCAAGATTCAATGGAGGAAACAATGGCTGGCAGTCTGGAGAATATCAGTGTTCTAAAGATTTATGTTAATTTAAATGAATGAATATCTTTCCTAGAAATATATTCCTGTTTAATCTTTACAGTATGAATTATTTAGTCCATAAACAGAGGCATCAGAATTCTCATAGAAAATTTGTTGTGACTTGTTCAAATGTGCATTATCATATAAATATGAATTTAAGGACTTCTTCCTCTAACTGTGCACTATTTGCATAACAGACCATAATACCTTTCTCTGCCTTGTAATGGTTGAATGAGTAAGGAGGGACGATGTGCAGGGACACTTTCAAAAGCAGATTAATTTATGCAATTCAGTTTTTGCAATGAAAAGAGTTAAATATTGAGGCAGTGGTAACAGTGCAATGTTAACAGTGCCAAGAGCAGGGGGCTGGGAGTCAGGACTCCTGGGATGAAATCTTGGTCCCACTGAATCCAATAGGAGTTTTGCCACTGATTTTAATGTGGCCAGGATTTCACTCCTGGTTTGTGTTCCATGGTCTGTTACTGACCTCAGGTAAATCACCGAATACAGCCTTCCCTCAGTGTACCCATTTGCATAATAGCTATAATAATGCTTACCTATCTAATAGCAGAGCTGTGAGATTTCACGAATGTTTGTAAAGTGCTGTGAGATTCTCAGATGAAAGGGAAGTGAAAAATATTTATTGTAATAGTCTTATTTATTTATTACTAACCATTTCAATTCGCTCCAAACCTTCCCCTTTTTAACATGATACTGCAGGTCTGGCTATCAGTAACACTTCACCTGTGACCGACCTGACATGGAACATTTCTTGTGGACCTAAATTAGAAGGACTGAACACCTCATAATCGTGGCTTGTGTTAAAGTGCCAATACTGAAAGGCTGTAGTTCCTGGGAAATTTCTGTGAGAGCTGGGGATAAAGCAGGCTATCAAGGTAAGGATTCTGAAGGCACTAGTTTAAGACATCTGCTCAAATGACAGGGCCAAATGCAGCCTTGCTGTGAAAGTGACATGACGGGTGGAGTTTCACCGAGGCTGACTGTGGTCCATAGACATCAGACATCAGAACAGGCCAGAGATGGGACATGCTCTCTTCTTTATGTGGAACAGTTACTACAGTTAACTGAATACATATAAAAGGAGGCAGTGCTCTGTTAGCATAAATTTCACATTTCTATTAGGTTTCAATACTAAGTCCATAACTTCTTGCTCTGGAGCCAAAGTAGATTACCAAAAAACAGCAAAGTCAAGAATGAGCAGATTAATTTGCAGAAAGTGAAAGGTAACACAAGACAGGCCTGCATTTAAGAATATATATGCTAGGTCCTTGCAAAGCATGGAAGATATTAAACACACAGTCTATGAACCCAATCTTTGTACATGAGAACTCTTACTGAGCCCAGTAGAAGCAATGTGTGTGTGAAGGCTGAGGGATTGGGCTTTTAAGAGAGCACTTTTTCTTTGGCTGAGATACTCCACAGTGTTGCCAAGCTGTTCTTGGTGCAAGACTGCCTGGGATAGGCAAAGATGGCGTTGAGTCTTTATGATCCCATGAGCTGAGGGCCTGCCAGAGACCAATCTAGTTCTCAGCATAAGATAGAGCAGCCCTGAGGCTGCTCTAAATAATGCCTAGCTGAATATAGCCTCAGTAGGATTAATTCCAGGGGTCAGCAGGATTTATGGATGCTCCAGCCATGCTCCCTTTTCCCTGGACATGCATGCACCTTTACGCTGGGGGCAGGGTGGAAAAGCTGTGTATGAGCCTTCATGGTGGCTCTATGCCAACTGAGGATTCCTATATTCAAAGGAAATGCCTGGGGACCAGATCTGCTGGTTTTACAGTTGCTTTGCATGACCAGAGCACGGCAAAATAGCCAGAGCAGGGTAAAGACTCTGGTTTTTAATATGCAGATACATTAATGCTAGTGAGTTAAGTCTTATATGCCTCCATGATGAAAATATGCCCAATTCTTCAGCCTTTATTCAAGCAAAATTCCTATTGCTTTCATTTACAAAATCCCCAGATTCACTCTTGTTTTACATTAATATTTGCAACTACTGGATCAATTACATGGAAATTTGATGGTTTAATTAAATGCTAATTGAAATTACAACAGTGAAGATTTTATCCAATTTTGGCTAATCTGCATATGTAAAATGGCAACATTATTGTAGTTTCCTTTCGAACTCAGCATATGTCAGCTATGTTACATGTCTTTTAATTGCAATATTTCTTTACGCCTCATTAACTGGAATATGTAAACAAAAAAAAATCTTCTTTCACACATCTGAAACATTACACTGAACTCTGAAATGGCCATACTAAATTATACTGAGGCTAATTTACATATACAAATGAAGTCAATTGGTGGTATTTCCTAAAAATAATCATCGAAATCTTTCTACTCTATGAACGGTGAGAGTGAGTGTTATGAAACCTGATGGCTCTCTCATTACCTAAGTATTTTGTGAACAATTCAAAATATGCTGATTTGCATATAGTAATTAGGTATCTCACAGTCATGTTTCCGAGGACTAAAAATTAATATAGAGTTATTCAGAAAGAAGGCAACCTTCAGGGCTGGGAGCTATGCCAATTTACATCAGCTGAGAATCTGGCCCTAAGAGTGTGGATCTCAAAGGTGGATAGAGCATTCAAATAACAGCCTAATTCACCACTGCATTGCTTGTTTTATGTCAGTGTAACTCCACCAATTTGCCTGGGTCTTCAGCTCCCACCAGCACTGGAGACAGCATGGATGGGCCCACAGAATCAGGGAGTCATAACTGGCTCCCTGATGACCTGCCTGTTCCCGTGTTCAGCAAAGTTTGGTTATAGAAGAGAATAAGGCCAGAAATCAGGCCCCAATTTCTATTAATGGTCACCTAAATCACACAGGATTGTTTCTGTTTCCTGATTGGATGACTGATTTTTTTTAAACAGAAAAATGGCAAATAGCAAATAAGGGCTGATGAAGTCCCAGAGGGAATTTTCAGATGAATAATCATTTCTGTTAAAATTCATGAAACATTCTGGACTTGCAAACATTTTCCCAAGTAAGCTGACTCATCCATATACTTACAAGCAATTACTAATACAGGCCCATGAGTGGAGCAAATGTGCCATGTTTATGCACAAATATATTTGTGAATCACTTTTTGTATTATTCCACCATGTCCAATTTGCTAGTTTGAAAGTAGACAAAGAATTGATGAGCATATAATCTTGAAGTGAAGGATTATGATCCTGTATGATTCAGTCTGGGATAAACTTACTCAGTTTGTACTCCAGTTACAAGCACTGCTAGATTTTTGAATGAGCAGTTGCCAGAATACACAGTATAGAAACTAAGGGGTAAAGCATCAGGAGATTAAGGATTTTATTCTCATTTACTTATAGTTTAAGGCCCTAATAGTATAAAATATAATGATGTTCAAGATTGCCATTGTGGATCCATTCATTTAAGGAATTCACATCAGCACATCTTACTGCTTTTCCAGACAGATAAAATGCCAGTATATCCATAGTCACCGTCATTTGCAGTAATTTGCAGAAATGCTGGGGAAAAGGTTACTGTGAAGAGGAGTGAGGGGCTGCTCAGGAAATGGTAAACAGAAAACAATCCCATGTGATTGAACACTAATTGCTGTAACAAACGCACTGATAAATGGAAATATTTATTGGAATTGGCATGAAAACTCTGCAGTAAAATGCAAGCCTGCCACCAACTACAACTGTTGCTGTGGGTTGTGTGGAGAGGATTTGAAGAGGGAAGGAGTTATACGTGAGAAAATCGGGTCATTATTGTTCAGTCCAAACATCTTTTACTGAGCTTCTACAAAGGAAATGAATGTGTCAAGCTGTACTCATGCACTGATTAAATAGTGCCCATCTTACACTTTATCACACATAGGGGCTGCTGAGAGCACGTGGGGCAGAACCTTCATCACACATAGGGGCTGCTGAGAGCACGTGGGGCAGACTCAGTCTCAACTCTCCCTCCTCCATGGCTGGTGGCGGAGCTCTTTCTCTCCTTTTCCAAATGCTTTACACACTTTCCCCCACCATGCCTGTGGTTTCTCCCTACCATGGACAGGACGATGGTGGAAATCCAGCCAATAGCACCACGGCTGAGACAAGAGCTGGGATGCTGGTTCTGTATGATGCCTTGAGGGAGGAGATTGTATGGACAAGCCAAGTGGTCCTGTTCCTGTGGATCCTGCCCTTGCCCCTCTACCCCTCCCCAGCCTTTCCGCACTGTTGCCAGCCCCATCTCCTAGGAGAAGCAACGTGTTGGAGAAACAGTCTACGGAAGGTTGGGCAGCTGTTTCAGTCACTGTTCCTCTTCTACAGAGCTTTACATATGAAAGATGTACAGTGCCCTTAGAGCCAATCCTAGGAGCAATTAATAACACCATAATGCTCTTATCCTGCAGATGCGATTCCTAGATGTTTTCACCTTGACAGTATATGAAACAAAATCTACAGGATTAGAGTTTCCTGCTACTTGGAAAAGGATGCACAGCACCAGCACAATGCCATTGGGTTCCCACAGATGCATGCATACATTAAAAAGATCCTCTTCATGAATGCTAAAAAAAATAATCCTTAAAACACCTCTATTGATCTCACTGTGTAGGACTGACATTCAATGCATGCTGCAAGGCTAATTTATTATTCTCTGGAGTTTGGTGAGTGGGTGCTTGGGTGGGGGGATGAGGGGACTCAAGGAGTTTATTTCCAGCAGGTTAGTCAACATAAATTTTGTGAATTCAGGGCCAGTCTGGACAGGCTAGTTTTTATATTTTGTAGTAGTTCAGTGCAATATTAAATATATTTCCATAAGATCATGGATCTTTATAACAGACTATTTATATAATTTGTACACATAGCCTACATTTGGGCCTAGACTACTTAACAGTGATTCTAGCATCACTAATTATGAGGCTGTGATCCAGACATGTCCCTAGTCTCACATTTTATATTTCTATGGTTCAGCTCATCTCATCAGGCTAATTTATACGATGTAATTTATAAACTAAATTGTAATCTGAGTAGCGTCCACCCACATGTGCAAGATTATTCATTTCATACCTTCTTTATTTCCCTGCTTGTTGTGCTTCTTCAGCCATTCTATATTCTTCCTGATGGCTTCCAAATATGCCTCAGCTTTCCCTGGAGGAACAGATGAGAGACAAATCAAACATCCTTCATCAATGATTGATGCAGCTTGTTTAACTGAGAAAATTTGGTTACAGTGAAGGCAGATTAAAACTGTTCTTAGTTTCCATTTAAGGGACCAGCCCTGTCATCCTTATTCAGGCAAAATTCCCATGCATGGCTAGCAGATCCTGTCTGTGAGAGATTAGTCAGCTCTGAAATGAATTTATGGCCGTTTCCTCGCTTTGATTTGTGTAACTCCCGTTGATATCCAGAGATATTGCATGAATGGACTAGGGTCAGTCTGTGGTGTTTAGAGCACAACAGCTGTTAAACAAAGATTAAAGTGTTAAGACACTGGGGTATGATTTTAACAAGACTGAAAGCTTTGTGCATCAGCTCACATACTAAAAATATCAGAAACCTCTTCTGTTGACTGGTATAACAGTGCACATCAAATATAAGATTGTGATGTTCTGAAAGGCATAAGAAAAAACCTACAAATGCAGGCACAGTATTAGCTGAGAAAAGGAAAGCATGAAAACTATATAATCTCGTTATAGCCTTTATATTTTGAATTTTGAAATAGTGTCTATTTTTAGCCCCAAGAGCACACAGGTCAAAATTAGTTCAAGGATTACCTGATAAGGCCCTGAAAGGAATGTTATAGATAATGGATTCTGAATTCTTAACTTGGCTAGAGCTTTATTGATGTAACATGCTCATATTTGTCAGGAAAAGACTAGTGAGATTAACTTGTGGAAGACTGTTACTGCCTACTGTGCATGTCTGATCCCATCAATAAGTGGATACAATAGTAAATATACTGAAACCTTTGAGCTAGGAGTGCAGAGTTAGCGTGGAAGGAAGTCAATCTGTGAAACAGCAAAGCATGTTAGATGAAGAGACAAAGGGTCAAATTCTGATTTAATTTATACCTGTGCAGGTCCATTGAGTTGAATGTGGTCGTGAAGGTCTGAGAGCAAAATTTGGCCCAAACTGGATACATCCTCCATAGACATCCCACCACTAGCTAGGGTATCTTGCCTCAGATTGTTAAATTAGTCTGCAGTTGTGGACTTCTCACTGCTACTGGATGCTCAAATAGCCACAGCAGCAAAAATACCCACTTCTCTCTGTGATTGGCTATAAGAGTGCACCTCATCCTACTGGGTGCCAACCTAGGTATGGTGACTCATGAACTGTGACCTCTAGGCTTGATTATTGCAACTCGTCATATCTAGCAGTGAAACCACATATGCTGAAAAAGCTCCAACCAATACAAAATTCAGCAGCTGCCAGCTTGGCAACCAGGTTGCCATAAACATATCATCCCAGTTCATCACTCTCTGGTACTGGTTCATCAGTGAACAAAGAATCCATTTCAATGATTCTGCTCTGATATTCAAAGTCCTCCATAAGACTGGCCTCAGTTACCGAACAAATCACCCGTCTCTGCAACCATGACCTCCCATGACAGCTACCTTCTACTGGATCAAGAAACTGTTGACCATTGAGGAGGCTTGTGAGTGTAAGAGACAGACTGTCCATGGGAGATGTAACTAGACTATAGAACTCACCCCAGCAACAGATACAAATGACCCTGGAGCTTGCCACTCTCATAGCTAAATGCAGAACACATGCAAAACTTAGCTTTCCCTCAGTAAGTCCTACACACAAACACATGACATCCACTCTCTCTCACACACAAACCACTACCAACCACAAAATCCTATGAAGGAATCAAAGTATTTTTCCTACAAGCTGCAAGGAAAGAATTATACAGAGAAAGTGTTACTGTTCTATTTAAGTACTTGAGAGGTGCTGAAACACGATAGTGATGGGCATTATGGAAGTGCCTTGACACAAGAGATTTAGCTAAAAGTACATTTGTGCTTGTCTTTGGATTTTGGGTCATTCCGTGTCTGAAATACACGCTGGCGAGACATGCTGTTTTCCGTGGATTTTCTGTGTGGTATGCCAGCAGAGTTGGGTTTTTTCCATTTACTATGGATTTCTGTGGAAAGAGTAGCTTATGATCAGGCTAACCTGCCATTGCATGCAACATTAAATGCTGTGTTGAGGCAGCTGGCATGGTAACAGGTATCAATGCTCTGTTTCCTCTTTGAGCTGCTAATTTACTGCCAGAACATAAAGTTCTGCATCACTTTGAAAAGGCAATTGCTTAGGCTGACAATGGTTGTTAAAAGCACCCTCACTGTCTAGCAGTGGGCCATCCAAATTACTTCATTCTGTAGAACAGACAACTCACTGCCTTTCAATATCAGCTTCTCATAACACAGATTGGAGAAATCAATATGTTCAGTCCAGAATATTAAATGCACCGATGATCTTAGGTCACTAAAATGCCACAGATGCAAAGAAGCAATATCTCACTGCACTAGGGTATTAAAAGGCATTTGATCTGATTCCTAATGTAGGCTATAAATTCTGTCATAAAGGATTATGGCCACAGTTCAGCTAGGCACATGGATCTGTGTATTTAAAATTAGGCATATGCTTAAGTACATTTCTGAATCAAGGCCTATGTGCAGAGGCATAGGAATAGAATGAAACAAAATAAAATACATTTTAGGAGACAAAATGAGAAAACAGTACTGTTGCTAGAGACATCTTTTGAGGTAGGATCATATTTACTAAATAATACACTAGCTGCATACACACTGCAATCACAACTACACTAACGAGTTATCTTCACTCAGCCATTGGGAGTGCTAAAGAATCATGTTAAGGGACTATAATATTCATAAAATGGTAATTAACCAATTTAATAAATTAATTCATACTTTTTTGCAGATAATGGACTAAATTAATGATATTTTGACCTTACAGATGTCAGCAAGCAAGCCTGTATAAGGAGACTGTTAATCATTCCAGTATGAATTTCTTTCATTCATTCCTAAAAACCTTAAGTTGCAAAGGGTTAAAAATCTTAGAAAAGGAAAAAAAATACTATTTTAAACTCATATTGTCTTATTTTCATAATTTAAAAATAAGCATTTTGGGTTCTTTTCTGAGCATCTTTGGGATTCAAAACAGATCCTGCTCTCTCATTAGACTCAACAATATAATTCCGATTGACTCCACTGTACACGGCTGCACTATCCAGGCTCTTTAAAATATGTTTTAAACAAAATAATTTGCACTGAGAAACTTCTCAGGGCAGAGAGACTGTCTTCCTCTGCTTTACATGGAGCCAACCATGTCTAGTGCTTAAACAAGTACTAAATGATAATATACATGTGACTATACTGCATTCTCATTTAAGGGATCTCTTCTTCCCTCGATGTGTATGTGTATCTCATTTACATTACACAAAATTATGCTCTTGCATAAAGAGGCTGCTGATATTCCACTTCCGTCACTAGGGTAGTTTAAGGATACTAATAATCATTCCAGGCTGTTTAGACTGGGGATTGGTGGCAGGGAATACAGACTGCTGGATTTAAGCCAAAGTGCTAAATTTGAATTGTCATTACTCAGTACCAGCTTATCTGAAAGGCCTGAGCAATTCCAATCAGTTTAGGGGTCAAAGAATATATAAAGAAAAAACTTCACAGTGCAGAGGAGAGCTAGGGAATTCACTAGTTTGGGTTGAAATTCATGAAGGTCTGCCGCCCAGCAGTGTTGGGTGCATTTGGGAAGAGCAGTCACATATGCATGAACGGAATTGTATTAATATTAGGGCTGGCTGAAAACTTTCCATCAATGGGAAATTGTTTTTTGATTAAATGAAAATGTTTATGAAAAATGTCTGCGTTCAATGGAAAATGTTGATTGTTCATCAAAACACCATGCACACGACAAGCATGTCAGCTCAGAGAGTGAGAGTTCAGACCCAAGAGTTGAATAGGAATTGGTCCCATGCTCGCACAGAGCGCTAAACACAGGACCAATGGGCTTGTCTCATTAAAAAATTATTCCATTGGTGGTATTATGCTGTATCCACACACCTGTGCCACTCTGCTGTGTATGTAATCCACTGCTAGCCTGACCAGGAAAAAAATCCAATCATTCGGTGCACAGGCTAATAGCAAGAGTACCTTTTGGTTCTTCATTGTTTCCTGCTGTATTTTGTTCTTCCACTTTTGTGGAATCCTTCAATGTTTCATATTGTTTTTCCATTTTAGCTGCTTCTTCCTTTGTACTGTCTGCCTCTTCATTGCTCTTATCTAAAGAAGTTGCAATCAGAACATTCCCTTACTTTTGTACCATACGTACCATAAGTGTTTTGAAATCACATCATTCATTGCTAAGCATTAGCATGTTCTTTTGGGAAGTTCAAAGACTTTGACTGTTGATTCAGAAAAAAACTCATAGAAGCCTGAAAATGGTGCATCTCTAAAGGTCATCTCCTGCCTTGGTCACTGAAAATGCCTACATTTTCTCTTGCAAACACTAGTTCAAGTCAGTCAATTAAGATATAATCATATATATTCCCTAAGGGCTGGTTTCAAAGTTCATGGAAGATTATGGGAGTTTCTCCATTGACTTCAATGGGCTTTAGATCAGGCCACACAATCCACAGAATGGGGCCAGTCTTTATTTTTTTCTTGTATTGCAGTGCATACAAAGAAATCAAACCCATCCAAGTCTAGGGCCAGGTCCTCCAAAGCATTACACAAGGGTTGTCCTTGCATATGGATAATGGTCACTGAAGTAAGGATAGTCCCTAGTGGAATAAGGACGCTTGTGAATAAAGATTTGGAGGTTTTGGCATTATGTGACAACTCCTTCCTTCCAGCATAGACACGATCTCGTTACAGCCCTGCATTTTGCAGGCTCAGACCCTTAAATTACCAGTCTGACACCTCGTGCAATTCGTTTACTTATAACTAAATAGGTTGAACAACAATGTGCTATTAAACAGTGATTGCAAGGAGATAGAGGAACAGAGTAAATACCTGCTAGTAGCTTGTTTTTGGTGCTGGTCAGGGGGCTTTCAAGTTTACTCTTTGTCTGCAGAGCTATCATTGCATCCAAGTTTTCTGGAAAATGAAAAACATCTAGTTACTCTCATACTGAAAATGACAGTGCCCAGATTACCCACCTGTGCAAGAACATGGTTAAATTGCCTGTAGAAAACAAAAGGGTTAAACAAGGAATTAATAATTCTTGTCACTGAAGACATAATGTAAAGGCAATTGATTACCAAGTAACAGAATAGCTATTTGGCTACAGAGAACTTTGAATATTTTTAAGTTAGAAAATATGCTACAGCATGATAATATGGGCACTAAATAATACCAATATGCATAAAAGACAGCAAGAGAATGTAGATCTATTCAAATTAGAGTATTTAAATCATCAGACTCTTCTTCCATTTTGATTCAGTGAATGAGCTGACAAAAAATACAGACCACATTGTGCCTACCAACTGCTTGTGGTGTAAGGAATGGATCTGTGCAATTACAGACATTATCTCAATCAAAGCTGCAAACAGCATGTTTCTTTTTCCTGGAAGGAGCATATTCCCCTGAACAGTTTCTCTGACAAGTGTTTTTATAGTCTAGTTGGGAAATTAGTCCAGTAAAAAGGTTTTGTGTGATATTTAAACTGGAATCAACTTTTAGAAAGTTCACTAGATTAAAACAGCATTTGTACAAGTGCCGCAGAAAACAAACATTTATTAAAAACTTAGCAGACTATGGAGACTTTATGTGGCCCTAGGAGCCTGTAGAACAATACTTTCTAGTACTTTAAAAATCTTTAGGGCTAACTCTTGTATCCTACAAAAGTCAAAGCAGAATTTGGCTCTTAGAAGGAAAAACATTAACACCTCAGATACAATCAGTGCATACTAGTACAAGGAAAACGAAACCCTTTAGATATTGTATTTAATTACACACATAATTAGCAATCCAGAATTAAACCACTCAAAATTTTCACAGAGCAGCTGCTGGTTTAGAAGTTAAATTAGCTGTTACCACTCAAGAAAGAGATCTTGGAGTCATTGTGGATAGTTCTCTGAAAACATCCACTCAATGTGCAGCAACAGTCAAAAAAGCGAACGGAATGCTGGGAATAATTAAGAAAGGGATAGATAATAGGACAGAAAATATCATGTTGCCTCTATATAAATCCCTGGTACACCCACATCTTGAATACTGTGTGCAGATGTGGTTGCCTCATCTGCAAAAATATATACTGGAATTGGAAAGGATTCAAAAAAGGGCAACAAAAATGATTAGGGGATGGAACGGCTTCCGTATGAGGAGAGATTAATAAAACTGGGCCTTTTCAGCTTGGAAAAGAGATGGCTAAGGGGAGATATGATTGAGGTCTATAAAATCATGACTGGTGTAGAGAAAGTAGATAAGGAAGTGTTTACCACTTCTCATAACACAAGAACTAGGGGTCACCAAATGAAATTAATAGGCAGCAGGTTTAAAACAAATAAAAGGAAGTATTTCTTCACACAACGCAGAGTCAACCTGTGGAACTCCTTGCCAGAGGATTTGTGAAGACCAAGACCATAACAGGGTTCAAAAAAGAATTAGATCAATTCATGGATGATAGGTCCATCAATGGCTATTAGCCAGGATGGGCAGGAATGGTGTCCCTAGCCTCTGTTTGCCAGAAGCTGGGAATGAGCTACAAGGGATAGATCACTTGATGATTATCTGTTCTGTATATTCCCTCTGGGGCACCTGGCATGGTCCACTGTCAGAAGAGAGGATACTGGGCTAGATGGACCTTTGGTCTGGGCCAGTAGGGCCATTCTTATGTTCTTAAGTATAGAATTGTGTATTGATGTTCAACTGTACTTTTAAAAGGTTGCTGAAAGAACAAGTAAATTCTAGACTAACGCCACAATATAAATGAAAAAGCATAACTAATTACATGATAATCTACAAGACCCAATGGGATTTGTACTCCTCAGTCACTTCACTGCTTCTGTAATTCCCACCCACATGCCTAACATTTCTTTGTATTTTTCTATATTATCAGTGCAGTCCAATTTCAACTCAATTTATTGCTGGTAAACAATACACGTTATCGTCTTGTTGAGTACTCTGTGCACAAGACAATAATGTCTGTTGTTCACCAGCAATGCAAGTATATATATATATAAAATTAGCATTGTTTACCACTAGTAAATTGGGGTTCGTCACTGAAATCAACATAGAACAAAACATGAAGATAGAAAAAAGTTTAATCTTCAAAAGCTGATGTATAAAACTCTAGTCCTCACAAGTAGATGTGGACAATTACTTATAGAAGCCCTTTCAATAGGGAGTGCTTTTTACAAGCAAAACTTTGAAGCTGCCTAGTTAGCTGCATGGCACGTTAACATTAATATAAACATTTAGCGAACTACTGTATTTTCAGTTTCATATATTGGGAGTTAGCTGTGCAAGCCATTAATGGGGATTGCAATGACACATTCTCACACACAACAGTGATACGATTACCCAAGAGGCCAGATTCTTATTAAAGAGGATTGGTTGCTTCCTTTTTTTCCAAATTAATTTCCCCTCCCCCCCCAGCAGTTTTCATTTTTTCAAAGCACTGGTGTTTCCATCAGATGTGGATGGACCACGGTTGAATGATGTTTGCTTTGAGTTACATTAATGGCGTGAGTCATCTCAGAAATGACATGTGCAGGGCCAGTAGCTAAGCAACTGAATGTCCTATTTGGTGGTCTAACAAGATCTGATGACTTTTCTAGTCTGGTTACCCTAGCAACTTATTTGTTATAGAGAAAGAATTCATAAAGGTGTTGACCTTTTGTCAGTCTGGCTACCTCTTTGTAATGGTACTAATCAAGACAACAAAACAAGAGCTAAGGAGCTAATGGATGTGACTCAGGTTAGTAAAACAGCTATCCCAACGGCAATAGGCTTTGAGACTGTTATTAACTATCATGAAGGCACTGTTGTCTAATGGTTAGATCCAGACATCAAGCAGATCTGGTTTCTACTCCCAGCTCTACCACTAGCTTACTCTTTGATCTTGGGTGAGTCACTGGGGCCATTTTGCAAAGTGGCCTCTTATTTTGGGTATGCAATTTGAGACATCAAGAGACAAATTTACAGAGGTCCAGAGTACTGTATTTCCCTCTGACTTCAGCTAGAAATATGAGAACTCAGCTCTTCTGAAAATCAGGCCCAAAGTTTCTCTAATTGGGCACCCAAAAAACGAAGGCACCTAAAATCAGAGGCCCCCTTAAAAATGATTAGCCTTACACCTCTCTGCCTCAGTTTCCCATTTGTAAAATGGGATAGTAATACTAATCTATTGTCATAAACCCCTTTGAAATTGTTGTGTAAGAGCCAATTATTGTTGTGAGAGTCAATTATTATTACTTAAATGACTATGGGCTTGTTAGTGAGCAGTGAGTAATCTGCCCATGCTAAAGTTTAGCTGAATGAATAATGAAATCCAACGCTGATACTTCTGTCCCTGTGTACAGATCTTTTCATGAGGGTTTCCGGGGTTTTGTAACATTTCCTGGAAAGACATAATTTCTTTGAATAACCAACCTGTGCCTAGGAGGCATTTTCACATTCTAACCTTGTTCACTTGTCAACTTAATTTGAAAGTTGACTGATGACAAAAATTTATGGCATTAAACAACACTTCTACAAAAGACTTGTTCTGTTGTGTTGTTCCCATGCAGCATAGAAATGCTGGGTTTTTAAACAGAATGTGATGATCATAGCTCCTGATAGCAATCTTAACTACAGGTAAAGAAATCAGTTTAACATGCTGTAGCAGGCTTCAGCATAAGAGTTTGTGCTGATAGTTGCCAGTACGTTGATGTATGTTTCAGTCACTAAGAAAAGCAGAGCTCAACCAGGCTTTCCTGCTTCTTGCAATGGGTGATCTGAGAGATCTTGCAAGCTCTCTTTCCATCTCTCACAAGATGCAAGTCTGCTCAGTAATTGTTTATGTATTGACTTGAGTATATATGATTCACTGCTCCTTCCTGCATGGAATGTCAGGCTGGCTCAATAATTTGGGCCAAATTCTGCTCTCTGTTACACTGATGTAAACACAAGTAATTCTGTTGACTTCCATGGCTTGTCACCAGTGAAACTGAATGCAGTGTTTGGCCCTTAATCAGCTTCACATATCTCACCCCATCAAAAAGGAGTTATATGAACTACTAGTAGCTAGAGATGGGCCTCCAGCACCGAACTAGAGGTGGGTTGCAGTCATGGAATGGAGGCAGCACGGGTTTTGCTGATGGATGATTCACTCTTGCCCATAGACAGGAGAAAGATGTCCACAGTGACACATCTATGGACATCTGGATCTGTCTGTGGCATTTATCATCACTGATCATGGCATACTATTGTCCTTCCTCAGAGGGAAGCACTGAAATGGCCCACATCCTTCTTCTAGGGATACTGCAGAGAGATGTGATAGTGATAGGTAACTGCCCCTTTGCCTCCAGAGAACGCACCTCTGGAGTGTCGAGTCTCTCCTCCATCCTATTTAACATCCACACCAGGTTAAAAGAGCAATCCTAAGACACCATGGTCTCAAATGGCAGCAACATTCAGACAACACCCAGCCCTACATCTTCATTACTTCTGACACAAGGAGCACCATTTCCAACTGTCCCATTGGCCAGCCATAACCAGCACCTGGATGTAAGCAAGCTGGCTGAAGCTGAACCCACACAAGACAGAGGTGATGGTGGGAAGAGGGAGATACTTTGAACATCTAGCAACTATTGTCACATCATTTTCTATCAAGGGAGTCTGCCTCCATATCATCAGCTCAGACCACAGCTTTTAGGTCCTTCTAGACTCCCCATTGCTATGCTGTTTGTTTGTTCCCCAGGTCCCGAAAGGGGTAAGCATCCAGAGGGACTAAGCCAGAGAGCTGAGACTCCAGCCCCTTCAGAGTGCTACAGCCACTTAAGTGACCAGATCTGGAGTTAGTGTATAACCCATCAACACCCTCAGGGGGCACCGGTGCAGGACCAGAATGCTGACAGACTGCCGCTGGCTAGGAGGCTGAGGCCTCTACTGTTTGTTGTGAAGCTCTAGCTGTGCTGCTCCATGCTTTTGTGACATCCAGGACATACATAGGCATAAACACACAAACATCCACAGAACTCGCCCCAGCTACCTAAGAGAACCCTGCTCTTTCCATGATGATAACCTCCCCTGACCGCTACATTCTGCAAGAAACATGGAACTCTCACTCTCAAGGGTGAAGTGTGGGAGAGCAGGAGACAGGGCTTCCTAAAAAAAGTAATGATTATATGTCATGTATGTACACCATGTGGCCAGCAAAACTGCCCCCCGAGGCTGGGTGTGGCTCCTTCTTACTGTTGATCATCTGTCAGAACACAAGGATCACTGGGAAATTCTGGCAGAGTAAATGTCCAATTCTTACTTAAGCCTTGTGAATTTGTCATGCATGTTTCTGGTACTTCTTCCCAACACACTTATCACCAGAATATTTTTACATGTGAACATGTCTCCTTTAGAATCTGCCTGCGTGGTGTCACAACCAAGTGTTTGCAGCTTCACCATTACCACTCATGAGAGTGTCGTGTCAGGTCACATATCCCGGGTGGGGGCATCATGGAATGAATCAGCCAAGAGGGGCAGGCTGGTCCGAAAGGAGACAGATGCAGCCTCACACACTGCTCTCTTGGTAATCAGCAATGAGAAGGAGAGGACACTCTGAGGGGGACATCACAATTAAGAGTTAGTTAGTTTGTTTGTTTGAGGCGGAAGCAGTGTCAGGATTTCCTTTGTTATTCCTGTTTAATCCCCTACCACAAAGGCTGGGCATCAGGCTAACTCCTTTCTGCGGCTCAGGATAGCTAGATGCGGCGCCCTCCAGAGCAGTGGTTCTCAACCTATTTACCATTGTGGGCTGCATATGCAGCTCTCTCTGTGTTGTGTGGGCCACCTCCACACAATATATATACTACCTGTATGGTCCTGAAGATGTCACAGGGGGCCGTAGCCATAAGTGCCGACTCCGTGGGTGCTCCGGGGCTGGAGCACCCACGGGGAAAAATTAGTGAGTACTCTGCACCCAACGGCAGCCAAGCTCCCCACCCCACCTCACCTCCACTCCACCTCCTCCACCTCCCTCACAGCAAGCTCCAGGAGGGAGCGGGGAGGAGTGGGAACATGGCATGCTCAGGGGAGGAGGCAGAGAAGAGCCAGGGCCGGGGAGTGGATTTGGGGAAGGAGTCAAATAGGGGCAGGGAGGGGGCGGAGTTGGGGCAGGGACTTCAAGGAAGAGGGTGGAATGGGGGCAGGAGGGGGCAGGGCAGGGGTGGAGTCGGGTGGGGATGGGGGTAAAGGGGGGTTGAGCACCCACCAGTGCCATTACAAACCAGTGCCTATGGCCACAGCTGTGTGCTGATTGGGCCGCAAGTTGAGAACCACATTGGTTAGTCTCTAAGGTGCCACAAGTACTCCTTTTCTTCTTGCGAACACAGACGAACACGGCTGCTACTCTGAAACCTGCTCCAGAGGATTTCAACAACATCACTCTGAGGTTAGCCAGATGGGAAATCTCTCAAGAGCCATATGATGCAATTCCTCCTCCTATCCAAACCTCTCCCTCTGTGGGGCTGCTCATGCTGCCTGGGCAGCTCATTAAGTAACAGTTTGATAGCATGCATCTTGCGAAGGGCACTGGAGTGGGACAGGGGTCATGTAAACCCAGCTGTAACTCAAGGGGAGAAACGTAATTTGGGAAATTCAGATAAATGGCACCCTCCCCCGCCAACATCCTAGTCCTAATCCCACATGTACGGTTTCAGTGCTCAGATGTGCTTACAGAGACACTGACTCCAGGAGGCAGTCCTTACGCTGAGCTGTTAAATAACAACAAAGGGGAAGGAAAATGATCTTTTCACCACAATCAAAAAAAAAAAAAAGTGACAGGGTGCAAAGCACTGGGCTTTCAAGAATCAGAGAAACTAAACATCAACAGAGAAGATATTAGGAGATCCAGCAGGGAGAGTGGGAAGAAGTCAGCAAAGGGACATAGAAGAAGAGCCATGGTATTTGCAAGAACAGAGGAATGAAATGTAATATCCTCTTTTTAGTTGAAAGGGTGTTTCATGGGGTTTGGAGAGTCAATGAGGGAGGAGTGGTTCAATGAGAGGGGGCTAGTAATTCTGAAACAACTGAAACCTCCCTATAGTAATTCAGCTGATGAGCCTATGGATATGCTATGATCTCACATGTCACTCAGATTTCTCTCTTAGCCCAAGATGTCCATATCTATACACTACAATATGGGGCAAATCCTTTCAGAATCTCAGTGCCATGTCCTAGGCCGGCAGTCACATGCTTTTCAATCTGGGGCTGCCATTGGCTCTTTCTGGAGTCAGATCTGGCACTCTCACCAGACCGAAGAACTCCCACTTGAAGCCTCTGGGGATTTGGGTGGGAAAGAAATGTAAGGTCAGGTCATTATTGGAATTTTTGTTCTGGGACAACCCACACAAGCGCCACACCGTCTCTGGGGAAAGCAGGAAAACCATTTGACTTGTTTTGCTGTTGAATTCAATGCCGTCCCATAGATTGGCCAAGGGAGACTGACCCCCAATGTCCTTCTAGATAAGAGTGGATGGATCCAGACCATCCCTTTGGTGCCTCTTTATGGTGCGAAGGAGTGGATTTGGCCCTCAGGACCCAGGAGGGCTGGCTGACCAACACATCCCTTTTTTGAGATGGAAGGCTTAGGGCCAAACTGAGAGGTGACCTACATGGTGGTGAAAGTTAAACATTGGTGAGTGTGTGCATATAAGTAGATGTAATTTATTCGTTGATGGGGCCAGAAGGTTGTAGCAAGAACAGCAACTGGCACTGTGTAATGAGGGGTTTGATAAGGCTTAATTATATTCATGGGGGTGCCCTCCTTATGTCACACCTGCTTATACACTCCTGCTACAGCCCCCATCCTTCCTTCCGCTCATCATGTAAGTTACACTCACCAACATGTGTGTATCCTACATTGACAGGGAGGCTTTCACCTGGCAATTCAGATGCAGTAACAGTGGTTGAAAGAGGAACAGGCTGCTGGACACTTTTCTGCTCTCTGCATTACGCTATTGGCCCAGTCCTGATCCAACCTAAGTAGCTGGAAATTTTGCCATTGGTTTCAATGGGAACATGTTCAGGCTCAGTGTCTGGAGTGGCTGTATTGAGGAGTACTGCACAAGCTTGGCAGTGTACTCAGCTGTGTCCTTGTGTCTCCCAATTATAGTCCAGGTTGTGTCTCCTGGGCACTGGTCTGTGTTGTGGTGGAGCTCTGAGGGGCACTGTGCAGGAGGGCCAACGAAAGAACACCACTTTAGCATCCCAAATGGTAGCAGAGAGAGCATGAGAGCAGCACAGCAAGTCAGTGCCCCCATGGGATCAGAGGTGCATTTCCACAGGGTCTGAAGGGTTTGGGGTCTGCACTCCCTGTGTCCTCAAAACTTTCCACTAGAGAAAATCTTTGCAGCTGAACCACATAGAGATTCCTGGGTCTTCTTTCCCCTCCTAGTGGGATTTCCTTCAGAGGTACAATTTGGCTCCAATATAGTGTTACAGTAAAATTGTATTATAAGTAATATCTTTAGAGAAAGGACAAACTAGTTTTAAAAACTCCAGGTATGTCCACCCTCATACGGAGGGTGTGTGCCTACCTATGAACCACCCACCCACTGCTGGTATGTCATGTCATTTAGAATCCTTCTCTGAATAGCCCATGAGAAACAAATGACAAGGCGAAGAGGACATGCACAGAGACATCTGTTCATGTCCAGTTCCAACCAAAATAATCTCCTACTCAGTTGTGAAAGGGGCGAGAGAATCTGACAGTGATTCAGAGCTGAAGGAAGGAGGTGTGAAAGAGGTGGCTCTGGCTCAGATTTGAAGTAAGGAGGTGGTTCTGACTCAAATACTATAAATATTGAAGAGATGAAGCCATGTCTACTTTTCCTCAGAACTGGTCTGCTTGTGGTTCTGTGTCCGGCATGTTACAGCTCTCTATATGTGCCACTGCTGCATCACCTCTAACCACAACATGCTAATTGCTTTACTCAGAGCAGGTTAAGAGGGAAATCCATCAGAGACAGCAAATCCACAGAACACTTAAACGTGTTTTCCTTCTCACTGCTCTGCTTTCATCTCTCCTCCTTGTCATGTTTCGCTTTTCCCCTTCACACTTCAGTAGCTACTTAGGATGCCGATGAGACGGCACTTGCTCAAAACCCAACCAGTCATCCTGGGTAATAACAGCCAAATCCTCCCATTTATATACCTACGGAATTACAGACGGGGCAATCTGCCTACACATGAATCCTCGTTTCCTCCTATTCTCCCCTTTGTGCCCCACGCTCTGCCCAGTCTCTCTCTCTGATTCTGCCTTTGTCCCCTTTCCCTCCTCTGTCTCCAAGCTTTTATCCATGCTACTTGGAGCAGCCTGATATTTCCCACCCACCAAGGCCCTGTCTAGATTGGGAAAACATAACATGAGTTACTTCTGCTCAGGGTACTGTTGCACAGAGCAACATGTTCCCTGACTCCTCCCCTCTCCACCTGGCTCCTTTAATCATGGTCAATCTATATTCCTGGTGCAAAGTTGCCACAAGTGACTATATGGTGGGAGGAAACATACATCCCACAGTATTCTTGTCAGCAAGTTAAAGAAGTATGGGCTGGATGAATGCACTATAAGGTGGGTAGAAAGTTGGCTAGATTGTCGGGCTCAACGGGTAGTGATCAATGGCTCCATGTCTAGTTGGCAGCCGGTGTCAAGTGGAGTGCCCCAGGGGTCGGTCCTGGGGCCGGTTTTGTTCAATATCTTCATAAATGATCTGGAGGATGGTGTGGATTGCACTCTCAGCAAATTTGCGGATGATACTAAACTGGGAGGAGTGGTAGATACGCTGGAGGGCAGGGATAGGATACAAAGGGACCTAGACAAATTGAAGGATTGGGCCAAAAGAAATCTGATGAGGTTCAATAAGGATAAGTGCAGGGTCCTGCACTTAGGACGGAAGAACCCAATGCACAGCTACAGACTAGGGACCGAATGGCTAGGCAGCAGTTCTGCGGAAAAGGACCTAGGGGTGACAGTGGATGAGAAGCTGGATATGAGTCAGCAGTGTGCCCTTGTTCCAAGAAGACCAATGGTATCTTGGGATGTATAAGTAGGGGCATAGCGAGCAGATCGAGGGACGTGATCGTCCCCCTCTATTCGACATTGGTGAGGCCTCATCTGGAGTGCTGTGTCCAGTTTTGGGCCCCACACTACAAGAAGGATGTGGATAAATTGGAAAGAGTCCAGAGAAGGGCAACAAAAATGATTAGGGGTCTGGAACACATGATTTATGAGGAGAGGCTGAGGGAACTGGGATTGTTTAGTCTGCAGAAGAGAAGAATGAGGGGGGATTTGATAGCTGCTTTCAACTACCTGAGAGGTGGATCCAGAGAGGATGGTTCTAGACTATTCTCAGTGGTGGAAGAGGACAGGACAAGAAGTAATGGTCTCAAGTTGCAGTGTGGGAGGCTTAGGTTGGATATTAGGAAAAACTTTTTCACTAGGAGGGTGGTGAAACACTGGAATGTGTTGCCTAGGGAGGTGGTGGAATCTCCTTCCTTAGAAGTTTTTAAGGTCAGGCTTGACAAAGCCCTGGCTGGGATGATTTAATTGGGGATTGGTCCTGCTCTTGAGCAGGGGGTTGGACTAGATGACCTCCTGAGTCCCTTCCAACCCTGATATTCTATGATTCTATACCATGTAGATGCCTTTTCTTATCATCATGCAGACCGTGCCCCCAAATTCCACTTTATGTGGATTCTCTACAAATTTGCTCCCTTCCATGCTGTACAAAAGCAGGGCATGTAGACCTTAATTTGGATACTGAAAATAAACTGACCCACCCAGGTCATCATTGAAGATACAATACAAGACGTCTAGCACCAAAGCATAAGTTTCTCTCACTGGAGCTAAAGGAGTAACTCCATTAGCTGATTGCAATAGTAGGCTATTATCTTCTGTACACTAGCCACTAGAGCAGTGGTTCTCAAACTTTTGTACTAGTGACCCATTTCACACAGCAAGCCTATGAGTGTGACCCCCCCATATAAATTAAAACTCATTTTTAATATTTAACACTATTATACATGTTGGAGGTGAAGTGGGGTTTGGGGTGGAGGATGACAGCTTGCAACCCCCCCACGAAATAACCCCATGACCCCCAGTTCGAGAACCCCTGCACTAGAAGGGATATGATACATTAAGGCAGCATGTTACACAACATAACCTACACTTGGGGGATACATGGGGTTAGAAGTTCATGTGCTAGTGCAGATTTTATTGAATTGGGATGGCAAAGGATAAGATTGCTACCATATTACCCCCATAAATGCAATGCCAAGAGGTAAAATGTAACCCTCTATTCTCTAAAGAGTATAGGTTAAGTGTTAAGTAATTCATTACCATATTTATATGAACTGGAGCTCTTTTGGGAGCCATGCTATTTGTTTGGGATCCTGGGAGGCTTTCACACTAAATATTTATTAAAACTAGATGATTTTCTTTATGGATTTTGCATCAATATAAGAGTGGGATGATAGATTAACCTTCACCCATCTTCATCTGCCCAACCAGAAAGAAGGAAATCCTAGCCTCACAACCAGTTATAAAGCACCATAGTGCAGTTCTGGATTAGCTCCAGATAAATTAAGAACAATTCAACACCTAAAAAAAAAAAAGATTCACCTACATGGAGATACCCTTCCACCATATTATCACCAGCAGGGGTGATAATATGGTGGTGGGGAACCCACATGCAACACACTGGAGAGAAGACTCTCGCAGCACACAGAGAAATCCCTTTCTTTGTGCTGTTCAGCCTGTATATATTTATCTCATCGTTATAGACACATGCCTCAGATAGGAGAGACAAGCAATCAAAGGGAAACTCCATCATGCTTCTACTCAGCACAGTGAACGAAAGCTACAGAAGGAAAGTGATATGTTGTTCATACTCCAATATTAAAATGGTGCATTGCACAAGGATCTGTACAATGTGGCCTTGATCCTGTCCTGCTGAAGTCAATGGTAGTTTTGCCATTAACTTGAACAGGAGATGAGGCCTGTCAGCACCTCTAAGGAGGCACTTGGCACCTTCCAGGATTTGGGCCTTTAGTGATCAGTCTCAAACTGTTTGTAGAACATCCAGAATCAGCTAGTTGTTAAATAAGTAGAAGCCTTATCTTCAAAGTATAAATATAATGAACTATGTGTCCTCTTCGGCATACAATAACCCAACTTCCCCACTCTGAAGGGCTCGAATGTTCCTTTGCATTGTTCAGAAACTGCCTGGATTCAGTCTCTCCGATAGATTTTTCAAAGCAGTCTGGAGGACAGTAGACACACATCTACAATTAGCTTTAATGGCCGACAACATGTCTAAATTTCATAGACGGCACTGAAAATCTCAACCTGCCATTTTAAATATTGGATTTTGAGGAATGTGTGTTAGAGGGATGTAGACCATCTGCCTATTTGCTTTATTATTTATTAGCTGCTATGGGGCATGAAGTGTAGAGAACAGCTGTCTGCCCTTTCATCTGTGCATCACTTGCATGAATTTTCACCCCAAGTCACTAACATTCCTAGATCTCCCTGCTCCAGAAATTCTGCTGCTCCTCTCCACTCCCCAATCCAATGAAAATAGATCGCCCATACACCAGAGTTTAATATTTGAAATGTATGCAAGCTTTCTGGAATTTTTCTAAGCCCAGGCAATAAAACTGTACCCTATATCCATGTTGTCCCTTTTACCCTGACACCCTTTATACTCTTTTTTTGGCTGCAAACATTTTTACTAAAATAGCATCCAACCTTCACAGGGCAGGGGTACTCCCCAGAAAGAATTTGTAAAGGGGAAGAGTCTCCCTGGAAACATACTGCAGGGCTTTCACATTGCTGAAGAATTTCCCCCCAAATTGTGGCATCAGTAGTTAAAAAATGGAGTGTGTTGGGAGGATAGCTGGCATTCTGCCAACCGCAGGACGTTGCCTAGTATGATGTGTTTTGGATGAATGCACATTTTACCTCAGTTTGTTCTAGCTTCTCTTTAATGCTTCCAGACTTGTGC
Source organism: Eretmochelys imbricata (assembly GCF_965152235.1). NCBI lineage: Eukaryota > Metazoa > Chordata > Testudines > Cheloniidae > Eretmochelys > Eretmochelys imbricata. Next base: position 62,925,969 of record NC_135581.1, read on the forward strand.
TTTCTGCTAAAGTGCATCACTGGTTTTACATATATAGTGTTTCTTGATGTCTGGCTTCTGCATTATGGATTAGTTACATTACAAGACTTTCAATATGTATTGGTTTTATATATTTAATTATCAATTTTGTTTTTCTCTCCGTGTGTGTGTTTCCCCAGCACCATTCTTCAGCTAGATCCTGTGCAACTTAGGGCTAAACCTAATAGCATCATTCACTGTTGCAGCAAGAAATTTTCCCCCAGAGTGGGATATAGTGATGATGACATAATGCTGTGGTTTCAAATCCCAAACCAGTGGTTACTGGTAGATGCATTTAAACTCACTGCCTCTATGTCCATGGAAGACACAAAAGCTTATGACTTGATTTAATAAATGATTTATTATTTTTAATATATAATTCAGGGATGTAGTTTCCACATGGCTTCAGTCATAAGACAGGCAAAAGTAATTTATGCAGCTTAATGGTGTAGTAAAACAGGGTGAGAATATAGTTCCATCTGCTCAGATACTCTCAGTATTTCCCCCTTTGTCAAGCAACATGGGATTTGATGCTGCCGCCTAATTCTGGTCAGAGGGAGAAATTAAATAGCTGTGTTTTTTTTTAATAAAGGCAATTTTTTCTTCTGACACATTTATAATAATTGTATTTTTTACTGTGTATGTGTTATACATTGAGCCCATATCAGTAGCACCTAGACGTCACTAAATAGCCCTTGTACATATGGCAGAATTTACATGTATATTAAATCATTTTGTAATGTTTAGATGTATAACATTGACTATGCCACTATACCAAGCTAATATTCTCATATGTTTTCTATCCTTGAACTCTTGAAAATATTTGCTCAATCAATGAAGGTCAAATTTAAACTCATTTCTCAAGTCAGTCAACAGTAAATCTAAAAAAAGATTACCACAGAAGCAACTTGAGACCTATGAAAGAGCTTTTTCCATTACAGTAAATTGCTTTGATGGAGCACAAAAAAATTTCTCTCTCTCTGTCTCTCTACAAATCACAGGTTTGCGAGGCATAACCTGACTACATCAGTTGCTAGAATATGTTTTGTCACCAAAAACTCTTAACCTAATCCCTGTCCTCTTCCCCACTGTGTCATCCTGGCAATTTGTTTCCAGGATTGAAGTATTTATATACCCAAAGAAAAGCCAATTTGAACAAATGTCCTAAATATTAATAGGCTAAATGTGTCCCCAGTGTAACTCCATTGACTTCAGTGGAGTTAGATTAGAGATAAAATGACCCAATTATGTTTTGACATGACACTATGGTGAAAAGCATACAAGCCACACTATCTCCATTTGCAACGACGATAGTGAAACCTCCACAGTACTTATATCAACCACTTTATTGTATGTGGCACCTTGAATACACATACAGAGACTGTGCAGTAAAGGACCAAATACTGACAGATGTTGTCTGAACATATGATGCTTTTAGCAGCCCACTAGAATGGAGTGCAAGACTTGTCCAGGGATTTACTACATTATTTAGAGTACAAAAATAATCATGCAGTGTATTTTCATTATGAGCTACAGTACTGTCTGTGACCAGGTTATTGATAACAAATCCATGCAATTAAAGTAGGATCCAGTAATCAGATATCTGCAACTGTCCACGTCATACAAGGCTATGGTCTCCATGAAAGGTCACTGCTGATCCTGGCTCTGTGACAGGCTGATTTATTTAGCTGAGAGGTCAAAAACTTATTATGCAAAACCAGACCAGGAATAGTTGAGAAAGTGACGGATCGAGGAGAGCTCATGTAGATGAGCCCTCCTCCTGCATCCCTGGCTGCTCAGTTTGAATGGCTATGAATGCTTAATGTACAAGAGTATGTGATGCCAAAAGAGGAGGTTTATGAGGGAGAGTTTGTATCATTCCAAGATCTCTCACAGAAAAGGGAGTTTGCATAGCCAAGAGTGATATGAAGGGGTTCTGGGAGCCAGCAGGCTCATAGCCTATGGCCGAGCTGTGACCCAAAGTTACAGTGCAGCAAACTTGACAGATGGTGGGATATTTACGTGATCCAGGTCCCCAGAGTTAGGCCCACTCTTCTATAGGTGTTTCTGGATGGCAGAATAAAGGTCCCAATATGTAGTATTTCTTTTGGGAAAATATAAGGGCCTGATTCATCACCAGTGTAATGCCACTGAAATCAGTGGAGTTACACCAGTGTCAAAATGGAGTAACACTGCAGTGAATTAGCCTCTAAATTTACATTTGATTGATAACCTTTCATTTCATAAGACGAAAACAGTGAAACATATGAAATTCAATACTGTTGTGAAGAATGATCATAAAAGTGATGCCTCAATATTCTGAGTGATCATGCCTGAAATAAGACTGACATCAAGTGGGATGACAATATAATTATCACTGTTAGTGGTATAAGAATTTAGGATGAATAACGTTATTATAAAGAGTAAAGTATGTGCTCTTACCCAGATACGAAACACCTTCTTCTGGTGTGATTGTTCCATATTTAACCATCATCTTCACAAAATCAATCAGTGTCTTCATGATAGTTATCAGGGTTTCTTTTTCTTTTGCCTCCTCTGTGTTAAGGGTCAAAGCAAACCATAAGGAGTCAGAACTATGGCCAAGAGATTCAGTCCTGAAAACTTTTTGTCAAGTTCACGGATAAAAAACATGTCCTGGTCATGAAAAGAAAAGGCTGAGATGGCTTAGTGAAGAGGAGAGGTGTCCCATGTCTTATGTAATGAACTAAAACTGCTCCTTCAAAGCTGTTATGGCCTGCTGTGGAAAAAAGTACTGTAGAGATCTAGTCAGGCCCAAATCTATTTCCCAGTAGCCGACCCAGAACAACTTTACAAAGCCCCCGAGTTACAAAGCTGTAGGGACTGCATCTTATTCTGAGGAGTTATTCACCCTCAGAAGCTGCCAGTTGCTCCGTTACCCAATTTCACTCGTTCTGTAGGGCACAGTCCATGACTTCATTTGGGGTTGTCAGCAGGGGAGCCTCCCCAATATCTGATATGGAAGGATGGGCTCTTCTCACCAGGAATCACAATGGACTCCGCAGCCCAGAGCGTATGTCCCTGGCTGCAACCTTCAGAATAATGATTGTCACTTAGGCCTAGATTTTTAAATGTATTTAGGTGTTGCTGTGCTCAGCATCACAAAGCCAAACAGATTTAGGAACCTAAATATAACTTTCAAAAGGGATTTAGGCACTTAGAAGTCTAATCCTAGGGACAATCAATTAGGCATGGTGATGCTGAGTGCAGCAGTGCATCAGTCCCTTTAAAAATCTTGGCCTTAGCTTTTCTATAGAGCTTTTTGTCTGTGTTTCTCAAAGCACTTTACAAAGGAGGGCAAGTATCATTATCTCTATTTTACAGATGAGGAAACTAAGGGCACGTTTACACTGCAGCAGGAAGTGATTGACTCATGCTAGCAGGGCTCAAGCTAGCACACGAAAAATAGCAAGTATGGACGTGACTTTGGCAGCAGCTCAGGCTCTCAAGCCCACCTGACCCCCCTCACGTGTGATCTTGGGTGGCTAGCCTGGGTCTCTGATAGAACTGCCATGTCCACACTGCTATCTTTAATGTACTAGCTTGAGTCTACCTACCTACCTGCCCTTGGAGGCTTACTCTCAGCTTCAGTGTAGACGTACCCTGAGGTAAAGTGACAATGGTCGCCCAGCGGGCCAGGGACAGAGGTGGGACTAGAACCCAGGTTTTCTGACTGCCAGTCCACTTCCCTAGCCACTGGACCACATACCTCTCCCCATCTTCTTATTTAGCTGCGAAGAACCTATCACAGTACTGGCATTATATCCTACCCTGCACTAGCAAGATAGCTCAGAGACTCTCTGCTTGGGGAGAGCAGAGCTACTCCTCTGCTCTCCCCAAACATATGACTCAGAAGAGTGAGCCCTAAATTGTCAGCCTGACACAGAGTGGGTTACATGAAAACAAAACTATATTTTACCACTTTAAAGTCTATTTACTTAGTCACATCAAGAAGATTGGTCTTCAATGACAATTACATTATTTTCTCATAGTGACATTCACTCCTGTGCAGAGGGGTAGCATAAGAGCTATGCAGCACTCACATACCATGTAAGTCCTCAAAACAGGGATGCTCCTCTGTATTTCACCCTCAGTGAGTAGCTCTGAAAGCTGATGTCAATATAGATATAAATATGTTTTCACTTACTGGTACTTTTACTCGAAACTCCTACAGAATGTGATGGCTGCATTCTCCCCTCAAGCAAAGACAGTAGAATCAACTGGCTGCTTATTATTTAGAACTTGAATCACTAGTCTTCGTACCTACACTACAGGGCTTTTTTCTTTAACTAAACAGACCTTAAAAAAGCCCAAGATCTAGGATGCATGGAGTTTATTTATTCATTTATACATGGCAATAATTGCAGTAGCATCTGGATCCTTCACTTGAATTAAAAACATATCGTTAAAATAAATATTACAATCCACATAGCCTACTCCACTTCCATTGACGATTGATGGTGAATGATTGGATGGAACTTAATGCACTGACTTGGCAGCTGAGAGGGAAATGTCATCCAGTGAATTTTTCTTATCTGGATTTAGCATGGATACATGGGTCTTAAGCGATCTGCATCATTTAAAACACTTCAGCTTTAATGGGAGAGGAAATCCTGTACTGGCAGGATTAGGACCCTAATTTACAGTGCCCTCAATGCTACAACTCAATAATACCATTTAAAAAACAATCTGAAGGTCCTGATAACTGAGGGCTGAACAAGTCTTACACTATAAAGTCTCAATTTATACATAAAATGAGCTTGATGTTTCAATAATGCATATTCCACAGTCCTGGGGTGTTCTTTTACAGGTCTCATGTCCATTATATTTAACTTCCAAGCCCTAATTATACTCCAAAGAGAACTGAAGCCAAAAAGAGAAACAAAAGCAGTAAGCTTCTTGCTCTAATGAGTAATTTCTGCATGTTTCTAAGGGGATAAACTCACAGAAATATGGCTGTAAATTGAAGCTGCCTGGCCATGGAGGTGTGGATCTACACTACTGGCTCTTCATCCAAGTGTTAACCAAAACACGAGACTGGAAATAGTGGCTGGAAGAGAAAAGGCTTGAGAAGGTGAGATTACTCCACCTAACAGGGTTAGCCTAATGGAAGTAAGGGCAGGCTTTGTTGTAGAGCGCTCTCTCACACATACCCCGCCCCAAATTCCCTGTTTAATATCTCCGGGGCAAATCCTATTCCCAGTGTGGGATACTGGGGCAGGCGGGGTGGTGGTGGGGAGGGGGAGGATGGATGACAAGAGGAATCATCCCCCAGCTAGAGAGTGGCAGTGGAATCATTCTGAGGTTATTATGAGGTTATTATTGCAGCCTGTGGACTTCAGCAGTCTACACTGCTGTTGTGCCATCCCCCACTCAGTGGAAGTTAGGCTGGTGTGGAAGTTAGGCTGGTGGACTAGCTCCCAGAAACCTTTTGTGCACTGAGGTGCAGGAGATCCCGCTGAGTCATGCTTCCCTATATGGAGGGGGTGCAAACACTTCCACTGTGCAGCAAAACTGCATCGGTTCCACTGTTCTCAAAGCCTGATGTGACTGCAGGAGGTAAAGGGGATACAGAAGGAGTTTCCTTTATTTGAATTACCATATTGTGCAATTAGGTGGAGAGTTAACTGAAGTACTCCCCTATCTGTTGTTGCATTGGCTTGTTGCTAGTCCTCTTGTGTTGTACAGCGTAAGATATAGTTATTCAGAAGTCATCTGGACTTTTCCTAACATAGACAGGAGCAATTTTGACTCAGTAATCCAGAACATAAGGAAAGACCTTAAATCCCATGTTCTGTTAGCCCTCTGTTTTTGTAGTAGAACAAGCACTAGTAAATAATTATATCTGCAAAACTACAGTATCTGTTCCAAACGCTGCCTTAGATATCCCAGCTTCATGTTTCCAGCAATTAGAAACATCTTTCTCAATCTTCCTTTGAGTAATAAAGGCTCAGGATAAAAAAAGCCTCATTTTTTTCTCAAGACAAGACTAGAAGATCAGGGATTAAAGGTCTGATGCAAAGTTGATTGAAGCTAATAGAAAGACACCCAGGCTTTGAAGCAGACCCCAAATTTTAGTCCATCAAGCACAGGTAGTTGGATGAAGATTTTACATTGTGAGTAAAGTTGGGATGTGAGAAAAACATGAGATCCTGACACTTGATACAATGTGAGAGATTTAAAACCAAAAAAACTAGCCTTTGAAATCCCCGAAATGCTTAACAAGAAAATGTATCCAGGATAAAAACAACATCCAGATATGTACAGAAATTGTAGTAGAAAATTTATTCTTGCACCAAAAATGTATATCCTTCCAAGAACTACAAGATAAAAACCAATCTGGAGGCCAGAGAGTTGTCCAGATACAATCAGCTGAAAGCTGCACCCAGGGTTAATTGTACATTGTCTGAAATGTTCAAGAATCTAATTTACAAGTGGTCTTATCCTCCAGCAATCATAATGAACATCTTATACCTACAACTGGATAGCAGACCTTGAGGTCAAAACTCCTTGTGATGGGAAATTATTTTTGGGGAGCAAGAATTAATGACTTTTAAAAAAAGGCTTGGAATAACATCTGTTCTTTATGCTATAGAGTAGCCAGGGGTTGCCATGAAATTAATAAATTTTAATACTCTGGCAAAAAAAATTACTGGACCCCTGGAGAACTTCACAGGCTTGGACTCAAGGATTCTAATCTTTTCTGTCAATGCTTGTAAGGTGCAGGGACAAAGCAGCATGTGTCTCAGGACTGTCCAATGAAGAATACTGGAAGAAAATATAATTCTTTAAAGGCACGTCTTAGAAAAAGATATGAACATGGCAATGCCACTTTGTATATGGGAAACTCATATCAGATCCATGGGCTCACAAAGGGAGACAAAGTGTCTCAAGAGAAGTTTATGGATTGCCACAAGGGTATGACTCACATATTGGGAAGATGTATCTGCACATTCAGCGTTGGGGTGGATCCTGACCATCTCAGAGCCTGCTTCTTAGCCAGCGATTTTCATGATAAATGGAAGCTAAAGTTAGAGCTAAATTTAACAGTGTCCATATATCCTACTTTCTTGCCCATATGTACCCCCTAAATGACTTTCCTCATTACTTTTGCTCCTCATTCTTCTCTGCTCCATTCTATCACAGTTACATACCAAACAAGTCATTGCTATTTCTGCCTCAGCAGCATGAAACTCATCTACCCCCACACAGTTATGTGCATGGCCTTCCGCATGCCAGATTGTCACTAATGTACACAATGAGGAATCAGGTCCACTGTCAGGCAGGGCTAGGTGGAAACACTTTCCCTGCCTGAGCAGGTTTTTACATTGCTGCCTGTAAGTCAACACACAGCTGCAGGGTGTGATTGCATCTTCTCTCTCGTGGTTTGATACAGGCTGGTGGGGAGGAAGGTGGGATACAAGAAGATATAGAGACATATGCGAGGGCTGGTGCCCAGTTCCTTGTTCTTGACAATCTACTGAGGCACACAGGTCCCCCTCTGCTCTGTAGGCAGAGAGAGGAAATAGGAAGAACCACCACCTCAGGCTACCCAGAGGAAGAGAACAAAAAGAAGAACCCAAGCCTTCTGGAATGGACCAGGGGAAAAATCCCCTCTGGTTCCTGCTTCCCACTCATTGCCTGTGGAGATGGGTTGGGAGAGGATCCAGACTCCAGCAGAAAGAGGAATCTGCAGAGTAAGTGGTTGCTGGCTACGATGGGGAGAGAGAGAGAATGTTGCTGGCTGGGGGGGAATAAGAGTGGGCGTGAGACCGAGTGTGTGCTGACAGTGTCTGTGGCTAGGTGCCACAATCTAGCTCATAATAAACTGGGACAGAATAATGCCTAACTCCAGAATAACAAGAAGTGATTCAGGGCTTTCACTGCAATGTCTAACAAAGTCGGTGGTTTTGTGAATAGGGTGGGGAGGTTAAGGCCAATTTACCGGCACGATCATTGTGTTGATGATAATGTAGCCTGATTCACTTTTTGTATCTCCCTTAGCTTAGGAGACAAAGGTGTTACTGGAAATATCTCTGGGTAAAACAACTTGCCATCTCTTTCAGCTTACATCTTAGCGGGAGGAGATGTACAGAATACGAATTCAAGGCTCCTGGGTCTCATAACACATGCCTGGTGGGGCTGCAGAGGTAGCATACTTTGCACCTGGTGAATGAAGTTCATCACATCAGTCTCTCTAGCTGATCTAGAAGTGAGGGTGATGGGATCCAAAGGGAGTTGCATTCAGCCTTCTCATCTTAAGGAAAGTCCTTAAGATATGGGGCTTTGAATTTAGAGGGAAGGGGATTTCAAGCTGAGAGGAAGAAAATGGGGGAATCTTTTTTACTAAATTTTACTAAATTTTACAGATTTTTTTACTAAATATTTCTATAAACACATGACAGAGAAAATATAGAGATTACCTGAGTTAAGACTTTTTAGTAGTCCATAAAAGTTTGGGAAATACTGGAGGTCCTCAAAATTATCCTCAGAAGGCAGCTCGTTTCTTCTTTCCAAGACACTGGAGGAGGGCCAGGTATTATCCAAAGTATCATCAATTTCTCCATTCATAACACCAACTTGATCAGCAATGTTTGGTGTCTCCACAAACAACATTGAAAAATAAAAAAATATATAAGTACATGGATATGGATGATGTCATTAAAAGACCAACAAACAGCATCATTTTCTTATGCTGGGTCTCAAGTAGAGCCAGCATTTCTGTAATTAGAAGGAGGTCAATGAGTTACTCGGTTATTCCAATTTTGAATCTTGTTATAAACTTTTATGTAATGCATTGCTCATATTTTCTAGTTGCTGGCATTTCTTTAAAAATCTTTCTATCATTTCCAAATTGAACTAATTATTCCCTGAAGCACAGAACAGTGCATTGGTCTTCTCAGACTATTTGGTAAGTGAGTCAAAACAATTAGCTAACAATAATTACCATTTTTTCCTCCTGCTTTTCTTTTGTATCACTGTCTGTTCTGCTTGGAGGGTAATCAAGATCTTCTGACTCCTTCTCACGATCTTTCGCTTCATTAGCAATTAACTGCTGTAAAACCTCAGCCACTTCATCCTCTAATGTATAGGCCTGGCTCTCTGTGATCTGTTAATAATTTAATAATAGGATTTGTTTTTTCTTAAATTTAATATGTAATTTGAGAATTGAACTTTATAAACTGATCTTATGTTAGTTAGTTACTTAGCTAGCTTGCTTCAAGACTGAATGTAGCCAAATTAAGTTAAAAACCTACACAGACATTTTCCCTCATGAAATAGAGGACTGGCTTTTGCTATATATCAGTACAGTGCCAAGCACAATGGGTCACTGAGCTGATTGTAGCATGTAGATGCTACTAAGAAAGAATACATATTTGATAGAGTACAGTTACATAAAGATGGAAAATAAAGTCAATTGTCCACAGCTCCACTAAAATGCATTTGCTCTTTTATGTTACTTCTTAACAACTATTTTTTGAGCCTGGACTCAGTCCTGCAACTGTTCCACACAGATCTCCCATTCAAATTGGTGGGAGTTCAGCATGCAGCAACTGGAGGTTTAATAGGACAGATAATAGTACTATTAGATTAAAACATAAGGACTGGGTAGAGCAGTAGGTTAAAACACCAGCCCGTCATCTCTGGAGATCTAGAATCAAATCCATTTTATGCCATAAATCAACAATAACCAGCAGCACTTATTGCGCCAGATTCTCAGCTGGTGTAAATCACTGTAGTGTCACTGAAGTCAATGGAGCTATGCTGATTTACACCATTTGGAGCATCGTTTACAAAAATCACAAGGCACTTGACAATACAAAAGAATTCAATGAAAACAAAAAGTGAAATGGAAGTAAAAATGAATATGCTGCTTTCCTTCTTGTCCTCAGTGGACTTTTATTTACACACCATAAAACCATTTTACAACTTGGCATCTTTCATAGCAAAGCTCAGGACTGGAATAGCAGGGTTATTGCAGGATAAGATTGATGTGCAATGGCACAATTGAATTGAGAAGCTTGCTTATAGCCTGACTCACACGCTTCCTGATTCAAGCCAGTGTCATTAACTTTTCAGTTGCACAGACACCACATTCAGCCCAACTATTAAAAAAAGAAGTAAGGGAAAATAAACTGACAAAATAGCTAGATGAAATGAAAACAGGAAACTTACTAGACCCAGATTTAGAAGCTTTGAGACAATTTTGTCAAATACTCCTCTATCATTTTCCTCATAAATTCTCGTGGCAATCTTCTGGACAATGTCTTCAGCAGTTAAGGGAGTGCCATCTAACTGATGAAGACCATCTGGATCATCTAAAAGAATTACAATTTAACTATTTACTGAACATCTCTTTTTCATTTGATTTAGATATCATTTAAAAAATATCTGTACGTTGCTTTCTCCTTTCAACACAAACATCCACTTTTCTCCAAATGTTGAAGTAGGGTTACAGTTATGCTTTGCCACAGTGTTTTGTAAAGCATTATATCAATAACAATACAATGATCTTAACACACAAGTGCTTACCCTCTTCTGAAAAATGCCTTTCTCTGGCTGAAGCTTTCTAATAAGCACAAGGAAATATATTCAATTGATGTTTGTAGAAAAGTACTTTAAAATGATATACCATTGCTCCCGTATATGCTTGCGTTGTTGGTATTTTATTTTAATCATATGGCTTTGTAGAACAAAACAGGTCATGTTGTTTTTTCCTGTTGGGATTTCAGTAAATCAAAGGTTCAATCCTGCAATCCTTACTTATGCAAATAATGCCATTCTAAGCCAATGCGACAGTGAATATGATGAGCAGGCTTTGACCCATGACCAGTCGGTTTTGGTATAAATATAAATCACCTTGAGCCAAATACTGCTTACCTTACTCATAGGACTTACTTAACCCACTGAAGTCAATGAACTACTCCTTCAAGTAAAGCAGGCATAATCTGGTCCTAAATCATTTTTCCTTCTCCACTGTGTGAAAAATAACTAATGTGCTAAATAATAGACTTAATATCTGAAATAAACAGGTATGCAAAGTAGGTAGTTCTATATCACTAATACATACTTTCTTTTTACTAATTTAAATTTATGTTTTTATTTTTAAAGTGGTTTTGAGGTATAACACCATCAGGATACCCCTGCCACTGAATATGAAAGCTCTAAAACTATGCAGATTACACATTTGGAGCAAATCTATGCAAGTTGTCTGTGAAAATTGCCAATAATTGTAGGTTTCAGAGTAGCAGCCCTGTTAGTCTGTATCTGCAAAAAGAAAAGGAGGACTTGTGGCACCTTAGAGACTAACAAATTTAAGCCGTAGCTCACAGAAGCTTATGCTCAAATAAATTTGTTAGTCTCTAAGGTGCCACAAGTCCTTCCTTTTCTTTTTTGCCAATAATTGTGAAATTCTTTGTGCTTTTGTGTCAAGCTGCACTTCCTATGTGGTAGGTTTCTAAAAAAATTGACAATAACTTAAATTTATACGTCACTGATGAGTATTGTGCATTTTTAGGTAGGTAATTTTGTATGATCCATAACTGCAGTAACTTGCATGAAAAATCAAAGCTAGATGTTACTGAAAAGATTATGAAATACCTTGAAATTTATAATCCAGTCCACTTTTAGTGGAGTCATAGTCATCTACCAGCCTGCGGTTCTTGGTGGAGTCTGCATCATCAGGGGCTGGTTGTTGACGATCATGTAGGATTGATTCCCTCTCCTTTTCATTCCTCTCTTTTCCTGTTACTGACTTTAGCAGGTTCAAGTCATCACTAAAGGAATAATTTCTGAACTCTGGCTTATTTTCTGGAAAATTTATGAACACACATGTCATATAGTCTAACCCTCACAATATTTTAATATGTAGATTAATATAATTAATAGGGGACATGTTTTACCTGTAGGGAGTGTTTTCCTGATCTTGCCTGCCCCAGCTTCAGCAATCTGGTGTGTGAGAACAAATCCAAGATGGGAACAATGAGTACATTGTAATCATACATTCTTTATTCAGTTATACACAATACACTTTATTTTATCAGACTTTATTCTGGAAAAGCCATAGGGCCTGACCTGCACTCTTTATTCAGGAGTTAGGAAGTTTGCCTAAGTATGATCAAGCTCTTAGGGTTGTTGGTGGGTTGTGGCGGTTTTTGTTTTTTGTAACACTGTATCTTTGGGTTAAAGAGCCTCTTGGTGGAAAGTTGTAATATACTGCAGATTCGTAGATGGATGCTGATCCTGCTTTCCTTGTTCACCCCAAGCTCCCATTGACTTCAGTGAGAGTTTGGGTGCAAAAGGATTTGTTGTGCTGTTGGAGCTAATGGCACAACTTTAGCATCTAGGCCAGTAAAACTTTCTTTTAGCTCATTATTAATACTTATGAATTACTGGAACTCTAAGACATTTCACCAAAGGCTTCCAATGTTAATTTTACTCTTAGAGTTTCTGTTCAGCTGTTGAGAGTCTCATCAGTCTCACAACTGAAAGCTCACAAACTTATATTTACTACAGTTAAAATGTCAAAGAGCATTCGGATAATTTTTCATTTTACCTACCTGTTCCTCCAGTGGTCTCTCTTCACTTAATTCTCTGTTGTATATACCTTTATCTAGAATAAATAAATACATATATTCAGTTATGGTATGTGTTATGCACACAGAGGCAGCATAATATTTAAAAAATGAATTGTAGTTTTTTTCCTAAGAACACATGCATTGAAAATTGATGTCAAATATAAATCCTTGTGAAATAAAATCAATACATCTGGAAAGAAGGGGGAATACGCCAAACATTTAAATTAGGGGAAAAAAGAAATCGTTGTTTCTTCCTCCTATAAGAGAAGGCTCTACATACTGGACTAATCTTATGCTCTCTGATCAGAAAAATAATAAACACATTAAAAAAACTTGTGTAAGAGCTTGACTAAAATAGTAATAGCATAATGGGATTGGCATAATCAAGAGATTAAAAGATCTATGACATCCAGAACACCACCAGAGAAAGAGACAAAGACTTGAAAGCTACTGCAGGACAGAGAAAACAGCCCTTGGAAAAGAACAAAATGTGAATTAAGAACAGATCCCCACTCCTCTACCTATTTTTTAAAATCTATTTTCAGTTTAAAATGCTCCCTCCCACCCCTCCAGTTCAGTGTGTTGATTCCTTGGGATCTACTCGTGTTTAGCCAAGGGAGAGCAAAGTTGTAACTCTTCCTCATTGATTCCATGGAAAAGTTTCCCCATCTCGGTGCAAAGGGATAATGAGGTCATGACTTACCTCTGCTGCTCTCGGGCTTAGGGAAGCCGTGAACCTGGCTCACGATCAGAGCCAGGACCTGAACCAGCGTCGCCCAGTTGAAAACCATCCTTGTGGCCTTCGGGGTAGCTGCTAGAGGCGAGGCTGGCTGCAGAGCTCGCAGGGAGGCGGGCTCGCTGGACTGAGGAATGAGGAGGCGCCCTGCTTTGCACAAGCCGGCTTTGTGTGTAACCTGAGCCCCAACCCGCAGCGCCGAGCCCCGCACCAGCCTGCGGCGGAGGCACAGGGAGCTGTCCGAGCCTCGTGGTGCTGAAGGCCCAGGAGCTGCCGCGGCTAGAAGCCGCCGGCTGGATTGAGGGCTAGGGCGTGGTGCCGTATTGTTCAGCCCCTTGTTCCCTTCCCTGGCAGAAATGGATGAGCTGGTCCCTCTTGATGGCTCGGGACAGGAGTGGGAGGAGACGAGGCGGGAGGAGGGGGGATTGCAGATGGAGGAGCATGCGTGCACCACCTGGCTCCACCGCACTGGCTAACCCCGCTGGCTGGAGCTCTCCGGGCCAGGGCTGGGGCGGCGCTGCCGCCGCCGCACTAATGAGCTCCCTTTCCAATGCAAAGACAGAGGCTTCCCATTCCCCTTCTGATCTGCAGGAAAACAAGATCACCGCCTAGCTCGTTTCCGGGGAGGCGCCAATGTCAGCGTCCCCACCCCACAGGAGAAGGTCAAATCTGACTGAGGCGTTTTTATGATATCCATCAAACTGATGCACATGACATATGATTCATGGGCAGCGTGGGCCAGCTTTCTTTCCTAATTGCATTGAGATGGGACTGAATAGCACGGTTTAATTGTAAGGCAATCTTCCGGAGAAAGCCCAAGGGAGAATCAGATCATGCTATTCAAAGCCCGGTAGCACAGAAAGATTTGGTTTGGAGTCAACACAGAAAAGCAGCATGTTACCAGCTTTATACTCTTTAAAGGTGAAATGCGCCCCTCTGCAGCAGGCCAGCCCATGCACGACTTAATTTCACCGTCCAGGCATATTCATGAATTATTCTTTTTATTTCATAGGCAGGGCACCATCAAAAGTTTAGCCGCAGCACATCTTGCCTATGAATAAAGAATAAAGGAACAGGAGAACAACTGAAAAGAGAAAATAGATCTAGAGGCTTAATTATGAATAACCAGACACGTGATTATATATGTAAATTAAAATGTAACCACAGCAAATACTCTCTTGTGATTCCCCTGCAATCTGAGGAATATATTTCCTCATCTCAGTTTTATGTTAGGAAAAAGGGTCATGGCCAGTGCCTGCAGCAGTTCTATTTCAGGGCTAGTGGGAATCTTAAATAAGACTATTGGCCTGCTTGAAAAATGGGAGATTAATTATGGTCACATTTTCAAAAAAGTCTTCTAATTTTGCACCCACAGTTAACTGTGGATGGAAAAACTGAAAGTGTAATTGAAAAATTTCAGTATTAACTAACTGATTGCATCTCAATAGTTAGAGTGAGGATAGCTGACAGAATTTCTGTCTAAAGAACCCCAATTTAGAAAAGCACTGGAGGTAAATTTACCAACCTGGAGCATGGTTCTGCAACTCTGAAATCTGAGAACAGAGACTGCAGTGGAGTGGTTCAAACTCCAGCTAGTTCCTTACACCTATTATTATAGAAATACTTGGGAAAATGTGTAGAACCACAGAAATGCAAATAATGCCATAAGTGATAGTAATGTCTCAGTTTCCTATCTGTCCATTTAGCCATATATCAATCTATCTATATTTGTATAAAAGCCACAATGGATTGCCATCCTTCCTCCATACAGTTTTTAATAGAATAGTGGTAGCAATGATGGAAGCTCTTATGTACATAAGATTCCCTGCACCCTGCTCAGAGCAAGTCAAATGACATTCAGTTAAACACACTGGCAATCACAGGAGACTTATCTACATTATGGCTCTCACTGTTACTACCACTGTTGGAGCTGCATTAGGGTTAGCAATGATGCAGGAAAACATAGTTACGTTAAACAGAAGCTGCCCCGCAATTTAAGACCACATGGGATAAGCAATTGACTATCGCTGGTAGTTTCCAAAAGAAAATATACAGCATTTCTTTCCATTTAATTTACAACTGCAATCAGAAATCAGATTTCTAAATGGGTGCAGTATGGGCACATATAATTGAACCAGTTTTTACTTGCAAGTACAAAGTACACCCACGACGCTACAGACTGTTTTTGAACATTTGGCCAAATATGCATTATAATACACTAATAACAGGCATGAACTACAACAGGGGTTCTCAAACTTCATTGCACCGTGACCCCCTTCTGACAACAAAAATTACTACATGACCCCAGGAGGGGGGACCGAAGTCTGAGCCCACCCAAGCCCTGCCACCCGGGGTGGGGTAGGGGGGCAAAGCCAAAGCCCAAGCCTCACCTCCTCTGGTAGGAGTGGGGGGCAAAGCCGAAGCCCAAAGGCTTCAGCCCCAGGCAGGGGGCCTACAACCTGAGCCCTGATACCCAGGGCTTAGGCTTCAGTCCCAGGCGGTGGGGCTCAGGCTTCGGCTTTAGGCCCAGACCCTAGCAAGTCTAAGCCAGGTCTAGTGACCCCATTAAAACAGGGTCCCGACCCACTTTGGGGTCCCGACCACAGTTTCAGAACCCCTGCACTACAACATATAACACCACAATATCCACTAATAATCATAAGAACATAAGAATGGCCATGCTGCAGACCAAAGGTCCATCCAGCCCAGCATCCCGTCTACTGACAGTGGCCAATGCCAGGTGCCCCAGAGGGAGTGAACCTAACAGGTAATGATCTAGTGATCTCTCTCCTGCCATCCATCTCCACCCTCTGACAAACAGAGGCTAGGGACACCATTCCTTACCCATCCTGGCTAATAGCCATTAATGAACTTAACCTCCATTAATTTATCCAGTTCTCTTTTAAACCCTATTATAGTCCTTGCCTTCACAACCTCTTCAGGCAAGGACTTTCACAGGTTGACTGTGTGCTGAGTGAAGAAGAACTTCCTTTTATTTATTTTAAACCTTCTATTAATTTCCCATTAATTTCATTTGGTGCTCCTAGTTCTTATATTATGGGAACAAGTAAATAACTTTTCCTTATTCACTTTCTCCACACCACTCATGATTTTATATACCTCTCTCATATCCCCTCTTTTCCAAGCTGAAAAGTCCTAGCCTCTTTAATCTCTCCTCATATGGGACCTGTTCCAAACCCCTAATCATTTTAGTTGCCCTTTTCTGAACCTTTTCTAATGCCAGTATATCTTTTTTGAGATGAGGGGACCACATCTGTGCGCAGTATTCAAGATGTGGGCGTACCATGGATTTATGTAAGGGCAATAAGAGATTCTCCGTCTTATTCTCTATTCCTTTTTTAATGATTCCTAACATCCCCTTTGCTTTTTTGTCTGCCGCTGCACACTGCATGGACGTCTTCAGAGAACTATCCACGATGACTCCAAGATCTTTCTCTTGATTAGATGTAGCTAAATTAGCCCACATCATATTGTATGTATAGTTGGGGTTATTTTTTCCAATGTGCATTACTTTATATTTATCCACATTAAATTTCATTTGCCATTTTGTTGCCCAATCACTTAGTTTTGTGAAAGCTTTTTGAAGTTCTTCACAGTCTGCTTTGGTCTTAACAATCTTGAGCAGTTTAGTGTGATATGCAAACTTTGCCATCTCACTGTTTACCCCTTTCTCCAAATCATTTATGAATAGGTTGAATAGGATTGATCCTAGGACTGACCCTTGAGGAACACCACTAGTTACCCCTCTCCATTCTGAAAATTTACCATTTATTCCTACCCTCTGTTCCCTGTCTTTTAACCAGTTCTCAATCCATGAAAGGATCTTCCCTCTTATCCCATGACAACTTAATTTACGTAAGAGCCTTTGGTAATGGACCTTGTCAAAGGCTTTCTGGAAATTTAAGTACACTATGTCCACTGGATCCCCCTTGTCCACATGTTTGTTGACCCCCTCTAATAGATTAGTAAGACATGATCTCGCTTTACAGAAACCATGTTGACTTTTGCGCAACAATTTATGTTCTTCTATGTGTCTGACAATTTTATTCTTTACTATTGTTTCAACTAATTTGCCGGGTACTGACATTAGACTTACTGGTCTGTAATTGCCAGGATCACCTCTAGAGTCCTTCTTAAATATTGGCGTTACATTAGCTATCTTCCAGTCATTGGATACAGTAGCTGATTTAAAGGACAGGTTACAAACCATAGTTAATAGTTCCGCAATTTCACATTTGAGTTCTTTCAGAACTCTTGGGTGAATGCCATCTGGTCCCAGTGATTTGTTACTGTTACGTTTCTCAATTAATTCCAAAACCTCCTCTAGTGTCACTTCAATCTGTGACAATTCCTCATATTTGTCACCTACAAAAGACGGCTCAGGTTTGGGAATCTCCCTAACATCCTCAGCTGTGAAGGCTGAAGCAAAGAATGAATTTAGTTTCTCTGTGACGACTTTATCATCTTTAAGTGCTCCTTTTGTATCTCGATCGTCCAGGGTCCCCACTGGTTGTTTAGCAGGCTTCCTGCTTCTGATGTACTTAAAAAACATTTTATTACCTTTTGAGTTTTTGGCTAGCTGTTCTTCAAACTCCTTTTTGGCTTTTCTTATTACATTTTTACATTTACTTTGGCAGTGTTTACGCTCCTTTCTATTTACCTCACTAGGATTTGACTTCCACTTTTTAAAAGATGCCTTTTTATCTCTCACTGTTTCTTTTATATGGTTGTTAAGCCACGGTGGCTCTTTTTTAGTTCTTTTACTGTGTTTTTTAATTTGGGATATACATTTAAGTTGAGCCTCTATTATGGTGTCTTTGAAAAGTGTCCATGCAGCTTGCAGGGATTTCACTCGTCACTGTACCTTTTAATTTCTGTTTAACTAACCTCCTCATTTTTGCATAGTTTCCCTTTCTGAAATTAAATGCCACAGTGTTGGGCTGTTGAGCTGTTCTTCCCACCACAGGAATGTTAAATGTTATTATATTATGGTCACTATTTCCAAGCGGTCCTGTTATAGTTACCTCTTGGACCAGATCATGCGCTCCACTCAGGACTAGATTGAGAGTTGCCTCTCCCCTTGTGGGTTCCTGTAGCAGCTGCTCCAAGAAGCAGTCATTTAAAGTATTGAGAAATTTTGTCTCTGCATTTCATCCTGAGGTGACATGTACCCAGTCAATATGGGGATAATTGAAGTCCCCCACTATTATTAAGCTTTTTATTTTGATAGCCTCTCTAATCTCCCTTAGCATTTCATCATCACTATCACCGTCCTGGTCAGGTGGTCAATAATAGATCCCTACTGTTATATTCTTATTAGAGCATGGAATTACTATCCATAGAGATTCTATGGAACATGTGGATTCATTTAAGATTTTTATTTCATTTGATTCTACATTTTCTTTAACATATAGTGCCACTCCCCACCCCGCACGACCTGTTCTGTCCTTCCAATTTTGTACCCTGGAAGGACTGTGTTCCACTGATTGTCCTCACTCCACCAGGTTTCTGTGATGCCTATTATATCAATATCTTCCTTTCACATCCTCCTTTAATCATCAGACTATACTGAAGGAATATCACTGTCAGAAAAGTAACTTGGTAAAAAATATCCACCTTTTTTCCTCAATAAATCTGTTGCTTTATTTGGAATCATCTACTTTTTTTTTTTTTTACAGACAAAAATAAGTTTTTACTCTTTCCTACTTCTCTTCATACTGCAGACACAGACGGCAAAAAGCATGTGTGGTATTCTATTTTGGCTCATGCATTATCAAATAAGCTCCTATTGTAGAATTGTTTGTTACTGGTGATGACGCATGAGCCAGAAAGCAGACAATTTGACAGTCAAATGCCAGGACGAATTTAAAGGAATAGCAACTAAAAAATCCAAACTCTTGTTAGCCGACGGCCAAGGATGTTTGGTGCTACAAATTGCTGGATGTGCACCTTGCTAGATTCAACCAATGGACTGGGAATTGAATTTGTACCACTACATGCAGTGGCTGAGAATGGACAAACCTCATGGATGCAATGGTTAGCTCAACACTTGGGATTTTCCCTCTCCCCGTTTTTACATTCGGTTGTGAATACTGTTTTAACCATTTTAATTATTGTAATTGTTTTTTGTGTAACTTTATGTATTATGAAGCGTTTGATTCTAACTGCTCTTTCCTCCACGCAAATCAGATACCTAGAGCTAAAAAGGGATCCTAACCAATTCCGCGAACCCTCATCCTCTAATTTGGTTGTTGGGTATTTCTAAATTTCCCCAAGGAGGGCAAGAGGTGCTGGCATCACCGCCACCTTGCAATCTGGGATGTAGTGTGGTGCATCAGGGGGTGGAATGTAGCCAGACAGCCAGCCCCCCGCCCCAGACCAGCATTGCTGGAAACACAGGAGGAAGCCGGAACAGGGCACTTAACATATATTCCAGCACAGCCTTTGAAGCTGTGAAAGCACAGGTGTGCTGCTACAATGTGCCTCTGGGAACAGATACAATGATTAAGCTCACAGCAGGCAGAGGCCCTGTGACAGACATGGCTCTTAGCCCCTACTAAATAGCGTGATGCACACACACCAACATCCTAGTTGGGAAAATATTTACCCTGATAAAAGAAATGTCCAGTAGTCGACACTTATTGTTTCTCTCCCTTGCAAGTGTAAACTACTCTTGCGAAAGCTGGCGTCACCCAGACAGACCAGCCTCAATTTGGCATAAGAAAGGAGAAAGAGAATAAAGAAGTACAGAGGTATAAGTAGGGGACCTACAGCACCATGATTTTTGAGTGCTTTTCACTATCTATCTGCTGGTCAGATAAGTGACAGCCTCCCAAGGCTTCTGCAGCTAAGAGGGTCCCTACGCCTTGTCCCTTATTCGTCTTTCCGCGGAATTGAGTGACCGATCCTGGCTTGGCACCGCTGGAATCGAGAGATGCGAGGAGGGTAAGAAGCACCCACACCTGATCTCCTATCTTTAGTGTACACATATTTTGAAATAGAGCTCTATACTTTGTTTTCTTTCTTTGGGAGTGTGGCTTCAGTTTTGTAACTTGTTTGTGTGTGTAACATCTCTACATTTAAATAAGTAGGCACTAGCAATTTTGTAACCACATGATTAGAATCTAGCTTAATAAATTTTGGTAACCATTTATGCATAAGCCTGACTTGTTTTCTCTGGTTTACTGTAAAGCAGCCAACACAATTAAAGAACCTCAGCCATTTTGGCTCTAAAGCCTGGCCTTTAGGTGAGAGTACTAAGAGCCTAGCGTTGAGTTGTGCCGCCTCCACGGGGCAAACTCTTGGGGCACCTGTCAGTCAATCCTGGCTGCCCGCTGCGAAGGAGCTCTGAGCTCTAGCAGTTAAAGTCATGGGTGGTTAGGACCTTGGGGCATCCGTCAGCCTAGCCCGGGCTGCCCGCCGCGAAGGGACAGTGCGTCCTAGCGGTTAAAGTCACGGATGGTATAAACGGGCATAGCTGGCACCTCACCAAACATCCTTGGCCGTCGGCGAACAACTCTTTATTGGTAAATTGAGTACATTTGACACGCAGACACTGGGAATAAATTTTGATCCCATCAACATTATTTTACAGTCACATTTTGGGATATAACCACTCTTCAGGTTATGATTAACAAGAAAAGCAGGAATTGAATATATTACAGGAATGCAACATTGCATCCTTACGCGAAGGGAGCAGTTTTATTTTGTGTTCTTTATTTCTCTACCTTAATGTTGAATTAATGCTAAATCTCCACATTAAGCATCCTTGTTATTTAAAGGGAAAGAAATAAATTGTTAGGAAAAGAGTTATTAGCCAACCTGAATCATCCATAATAGAAATACCCAAAACTGGTCATCCTTATCAGTGCTTGTAAGTCACATAACATGAGACTTGGCCCCTGGTACTACAAATACTTATATATGTGGATAACTTTATGCATGGCAAGTAGTCCTGTTGACTTCAATGGAACTACTCACTGCACATCAAATTAGTCAAGTATGTAACTCTTTGCAGAATTGAGGCCTTAGATTACATATTCTTCATGGCAGTGATTGTCTTTGTTCTATTTTTACAATGGGGCTAGGACCTCTAGGTGCTACCACAATAAAAATAATAAATAATAAAATTGAGCTAATCATCCTCCAGAGCTTATGCAAATTCTATCATCTTCACTAAGAGAATAATTATCTTCATTTAACTGAAGACATGCGGTGTGCAAAGCTCAGTTTTGCCAGCTTCAGTCACACAGTAGGATGTCTTCAAAAGGGATATTCTAAACTGTGTTGTCCTTAACAAATGTAGTCCTTAAAAATATCTAAGAACACAAACAGAAAGCTTTTAATACATCTTCATGAAATTGCCAACTTTAAATATTTTAATTTTCAGACTATAGACCTGAGTTTCCTCCTAGTTGTTTTGTTAATATCAGAGAGGTACAAAAACAAGCCAACCAATTTAAAGCTTTTATCTTCAAGTCAAATGTTCTGATCAGACATAAGGAAAATTTTTTTTTCCCTTGCAATCATATAACTTAAAAATGGTTGACACAGTTTGCTCACTCTCTAAAACAATTAATCCTTGGGTTGAAATTAAATATGGGATATTTCAATCCAAAAAGAATTTGAGAAAATCATGCAAAACTAAAAAAAAAGGTGTATGTCTGTATTTTAAATGGAAGTGAGCATTCAACCTTAGCAAAATGGAGAGCCTGCTATTCTGCTATCATGAGCAAGCTGACTGACTCTCACTGATTTCAGTGGGACTAGGATTTTCCCCTATTTACTATTCAGCAATGGAAAAAAGCTTTCACATCTGTATTCAAAAATACAACGATTATGTGAGCATAGCTTGTAGCAACTGGTGGAAAATCCCAGTATACCAGGCCTAGAAATGCCTGATCTCAGAGATCAGAGAGAAATGAATAGACAAACAGTACATTTGCCTTTAGGGGTTGAAATCTAGACTGAGGTTGTAAGTTAGCCACAGTGGTCCCCTCCTCCACATATTTATGCCATTGCTGTCTTGATGCGTGTTCTGTTCCACTCTTAGCATCATCTGTGAGATTCTCCTTCCATATAGAAGCATGGGAAGTTACACTGTTGTGTTTCAGGGCAGTTCTGAGTCATGGCCAAAGCCTGAGGTATGTGACTGACAAAGAAAGCAAGAGATAGGGGCCACTGAAATGAGGATTAAGCTCCTTCAGTGTCAAACTGCTGAGGACAACAAGACTTTTGCCTTTAGAACCTGTTGTA
Organism: Eretmochelys imbricata; assembly: GCF_965152235.1. Lineage (NCBI taxonomy): Eukaryota > Metazoa > Chordata > Testudines > Cheloniidae > Eretmochelys > Eretmochelys imbricata. The sequence continues at coordinate 62,948,616 of NC_135581.1, forward strand.
ATATAACATCTGTGAAACTAGACCTAAATGCGATCATATAAAATGAATCCTATTTGGAAAAGATGGAGTATTGCATGGGGGAAAAAAATGGTATCTGAAGACAGTCAGACTCATGAATTTCAAGGTTTTCACTTTTTCACCACAAATATTATTTTTCACAGCTAAGAAATCTTAGGTTTAGTTTAAAAGTGGAACAAAAATCATAAGTGACACTCAAGGGCTGCATTCTGCAAACCCTTACTGATGTGAAGGCTTACTTACTAAGGCTCTTGCTTGTATGAGTACTACTATTGAGAGCAACAAAATCACATGAATCAGACCAACTCCTGGGCATCATCCTGGACTTGGACCTCTCTCTACGTTCTCACATCCAGGCTATCCCTAAATCTTTAGACCCCTGCGCAGATACAAAAAGTGTATCAGCATTGGAGCTGCGATCCACAAAAATAGTCTGTGGATATCTGCATATTTGCAGGGCTCTAAACAGCTCCACAGGTCACTGCGCAGTAGTGACACAGGGCTGTGTCAAGCACCCAATTCCCAGCCCCACTTCCCCCCAGAGACCTCCTGCCCTGCCACCTGCTCTGACCCTGCCGTACCTCCTTCCCCGCTTCAGGCAGGGAGGCTATAATTCTGGGTCCTTCAATGCAATGCCACCCTCCCTGGGGGGAGCTTGGACACCCCAACCCAGTTGCAGGGTCTCTGATGCATGCAGTTTACCGCCTGCTTATTTAAAGAGCAACCCCACCTTATGGTGCTTGGATCAATCCCTTCTGGGAGTTGTAGTTTACCTCCTCCCTCCAAGTAATCAGGGGACTACAACTCCCAGAATGCCCAGCACACTGCTGTGTGATTCAGAGGGCTGAACTGGAGCCTACAGGCTGGGCGCCAGCAATTCTGTTCAGGTCAGCGTATGCTGTATAGCCCTGTGTGGATACAGAATTTGTATCAGCATCCACACTGCGATCCGCAAAAATGGTCTGTGGATACCTGTGGATTTGGGCTCTATAAATCTTGCTAATTCTTCCCGCATAACTTTTCTAAGATATGGTCTTTCCTATCCACCCACCAAAATTCTCATCAAGGTTCTTCTCATCATCTTGCATAGCGATTACTGTACCACCCTTCTCTCTGGCTTGACAAACACAATCTTGCCCTGCTCAGATCCATTCAGAATGCTGCTGTAAAGATCATATTCCTAGCCAGTCGCTTTGATCAGGTCACCCCTCTCTTTGTATCCCTCCACTGGCTCCCCCTTCTCTATCACAACAAACATAAGCTACTTGTCTTCATTTTCAAGGCCTTTCATGGCCTATCACCACCATACCTATTCTGTCTGATTCACTATTTAGATGTCAAATCCTGCCTCTGACCAGCCTATGAAGACAACTTCCATCACCCACTTGTTAAAATTTCAATCAAGCACCTTCGTGTTTTCTTTCATGCTGCCCTTCATGCTTGGAAGGAGCTCCCCACAAACATCAACAAAACTCATTAATCCTCCTCAAGGCTCTTCTTTGCCATGATGCCTCCAACTACCTGAAAATGATTAAGCTGCTGGTATACTGAGATCCACAGCCTGTCATGCTGGCCAATGCTGTCTCTTTGTTTCCTTATACTCCCCCAGATACCTGTATTCAGCTGTTGTTCTTGTCCCATACTTAGATCGTAAGCTCTTTGGGGTAGGGACTGTCTTTTTGTTCTGTATTTGTACAGCAACTAGCATAATGGGGTGCTAGTGCATAAACAGGGCTCCTACGGTAATATAAATAATAATAATGTTAGTGTTTGCAGTATCAAAACCACATGCTAGTTAAAGAGACAGTACTGAAACAAACAAGCAAGCCATAACATTGTGTCAGATCTTGGGTCTGTCTGAAGTGTACAGAATGCATGTAGGGACGGTGTGGTGCTGTGGTGGCACCTTTCCGCTCCTGTGATCCTGGGGCCACTGTGAACAGGCCCAATTGCCCAGCATAAGAGCTAGAGCAGGCTGAGGGCTGCTTTCACTGATGCCAGCTGTTCTAAGGAGCTAAAACCACAACCAGAGATTGGCACATGCTTTCTTCCAGCCACACCTGCTATGCCAGCGGAATGGAGGTGGCTAAGCCTTTCGGGAGCTTCATGCCACTGGATAATCCATTTTACATTGATGTGATTGTACCAGGGCTGACTATATGGTCTCTCCAACCACATTCCATTAGCTGTTTGGTACAGCAGCTGCATCACACCACTAGAACAAGTTACCTAAGGAGGTTGTGGAATCTCCAAAATTGGAGGTTTTTAAGAACAGGTTAGACAAACACTTGTCAGGGACAGTCTAGAAAATACTTAGCCCTGCCTCACTGCAGGGGACTGGACTAGTTGAACTATCGAGGTCCCTTACAATCCTACATTTCTATGATTCTATGACACTATACCATAGGATCCAGCCCAATATTTATTGCTGAACCAAGTTTAAAAAAAAAAAAAAGAAGCAAGCTTTAGCTTTTGATAATTACACTTTTCAGGTTACAAAACAGAAACTGAACTTTAACAGAAACTGATTCAGATTTAATAATTTAAAGGTTAAAAGGGGCTTCTTAAAAACAAAAAAGATCAGGTATTGGGTAGGATGTTTCACTCCTTACTTACTCTGTCTGCATTTACACTGACAGAAAACTGTCAATCAGAATTTAAAAACAAGATGGAGGAAAAGAACAACCTTAATATACAACAAAAAGAAACTCTTCTTAAATTAATCGTTATTTACAAAGTAGATGCTTACTGAATATTATGTGTAATGTGTCTGGAGAGAATAATTTCACAGTACAAAAGAAAACAATGACAACTGAGAAAATGATCGTACATTGCTACGATCTCTCAATTTAATTATGAAATCTGAATCACCGTGTGATTGTACATTTTGTTTTTCAGTCTTATCCATGCTGTTCCCATTGAAGACAATCACAAAACTCCCACTGACTTCATTGTTGAAAGATCAAGCTCATGTCCCACGGTATACACACATTTCTTCACTTTCAAGAGCGGATGCTGTAAAAACAAATTTTTCATCTCTAAATGAAAAACTACTGAGAAAAACTTTAACAAATTAGCCCCCTGGGGCATTTTAATTTATTTCTTTGGGGTTTATTTTGTTGTTTCTGCTACTGAAGAAAAAGAGAAAAATCTCTTATTGATATTTTCCATTGGAATAAAGGATCTGAAAATTCAGTTAATTCTGCTACTTGAGTTTAAACTCATTCTTTTCAGACTTTCACAGATGAATAAAGACCTATAAGCATGTAACTGATTTGTCACAGCTTTTACACATCAAAATAAGTATTTTACTAACCTATCCCAACCACTGCATCCCTCTCGGGTTTGCAGGATGAGTGACCATCCTAGGGTTTTGCGATTTTGTGAAAGGACTTATGAAGAGAGGTTACCTAAAGCAAATCTTGCCAAGTTTCAAAACCTTGTGCGAGCAGTCCTGTCTGATTCCAGGATCCTTCTGTAAAGACTGAATCCCCTAGCTCTGCGCTCCAGTTTAGAAAGCGGTGTTTCAGCTCCACCTTTAGGTTTAGCAAGCTGTGTGTGGCAGGGTGTTGGGAGTTAAGGGAGGCCAGGAAACCTCTCCAAGAATTGGGCGTTGCCACTCACCAATGGTGATCAGTAGCGAAAGCAGGGAGCCGCACAGCAGATGGCCAGCTCTGCTCCCCCACACAACTGAGCCGTGTCCATACGCAGCCTTGCTGTGCCGAGGTGAAGCTGATGAGCAGGGCACTCTCCCCTCTCTGTGCCGGAGGGAATGCCAAGTCTCCATGCCCCCCAAGCTCAGACAAGGGTCCTAGGGGGAAAACCAGAGTTGACAAGAGCAGCCCACAGTGCTAAAGGGGCGGACTCCTACTCTGTGCCGGGCCCTCGGCCCCACATGCTCAGCCCGCTGGGGTGGATCCATACGGCCTGTGCGGGAGAACTGTATAAGCTGCCGCCCGCAGGGGCTCCTAGGCAGCGCCTCGGGCCCCAGCCCTTCAGGTCTGCGGGGCCAGGCCTGGTCAGGCACGGTGCTCAGGCGGGGGTCGCTGCTTTCCCCAGGGCTCCCTGAGGTCCCACATCACCTGGCGGGGACTCGGGCTGCCTGGAGGCCAGGAGCCCGCGGCTCTAGGCGCCTCTCTCCCTGCGCCAGCAGCGCCCCAGTGTCCGCTGTCCGCGCCAGGAGCCTCAATAAAGTTTTTTCAGTCAGGGAAACCGGAAGTGCGGGGCGGCGGGGGCGGGAGCAGGCCCTGCCCTTCCGGGAGGCGGCAGCCTGCGAGTGGGGGGCCGCCGCCGGCGGCGGGGCTGGGCCGGGTATGAGCGACGTGGTGGAGCGGACGCTGAGCGCGCTGCCCGGCCTGCTGGGGCAGCACGACCCGGGGGCCGGGCCCGGCGGGGGCCCGGGTCGGTTCTCGGCCACCTCGCGGCTGGGCGGCTTGATCCGGAGCATCACTGCGCTCTCCTCCAAACATGTACGGGCTGGTGGGGGAGCGGGGTGGCTCAGCGGGGCTGGGCCCTGGCCGGCCGGACCTTCTCCCCTGTGAATTGTAGCCAGTGATGAGCTGCCAAAATCTTAACAGCAGGTTCCCTCCTTAGCCTAGGAGGGGGTCGTTGTCCACCCCCACCCCCTGGCACTCGTGCCCTATCCAACCCCCCCGTGTTCCTTGACCCCCCAGGACCTCTATGCCATCCACCCCTGTCCCCTGACTGCCCCCAGAACCGGGCAGGAGGGTCTCATGGGTCATTGTAGTGGGTGCCCACCCCTAAGAGCCAGAGGCACCTGCTGGGGGGCGAGGTGGGGAGTCCCAGAGGTGCTTACCTGGGGCTGCTCCCAGGAAGCATCTGGCAGGCCCTTCTGGCTCCTAGGGGTGGGGGAGCGTAGCTTGGGGGGGAGCAGGGGGAGTGGCCACTCCCCCACTGATCACATCAAAAGTTTCACTTTAGGCACGGACTCTCTGGGTGCTCCAGGGCTGGAGCACCCACGGGGAAAATTTGATGAGTGGAGAGCACCCACCGGCAGCTCCCTGCCCCGCGCCCGGCCCAGCTCACCTCACCTCCACTACGCCTTCTCCGCTGAACACGCTGACCCGCTCTGCTTCTCTTCCTCCCCCCCAGCTTCCCGCAAATCAGCTTTTTGGTGGGAAGCCTGGGAGGACTGAGAAGCAGGCGGCAGCTTTTTGCTCAGGTCAAGGGTGGCAGAGGTTAGCTGGGGTGGGGAGTGGTTCCTCTGCGGGCCTCCCCCAGGTTACCTGCTGCAGCACGGGCGGCCCTCCTCGCGCCCCCCTGTACCTCCGCCTCCCTGGGCCTGAGTGCAAAGCCGCTGCCTGCTTCTCAGCCTGCCCCGGCTTCCTTCGCGAACAGCTGATTCACTGGAAGCCTGCGTGGGATGGAGAAGCAGAGCGGGGTGGCATGTTCAGGGGAGGAGGCGGAGACAGAGCGGAGGTGAGTTGGGGCCGGGGGTGGGGCGGGGAGCTGCCGGTGGGTGCACTGCACCCACCAAATTTTCCCCTTGGGTGCTCTAGGGCTGGAGCACCCATGGAGTTGGCGCCTAAGGCGCCACTTTTGGCCAGTTAAATTTAGAAGCCCTTTTAGAACTAGTTGCGCTCCTGGAACAACCGGTTCTAAAAGGGCTTCTAAATTTAACAACCGGTTCTAGCGAACCGGTGCGAACCGGCTCCATCTCACCACTGATTGTAGTCATGGCCTTGCACCCCAGGCTGAAAGCAAGCGGGGAGGCTGGGTCCGCGGTCTCCCTTCTCACCCGTGTCCCTGGCTTCCCATGCCGCGTGTGTCTCATGTTCTGGACAGGCGCGAAGCCACGGGGGTCCTTGTCGCCAGGTATTAGAGCAGACGGGTTTTCGGCCAAGCAGCTCCGCCCGCCCCTGCCGTGGGTGGGGTAGAAAAGCCTGAATGTGGAAGGTCAGCAGGTGTTGGCAGCTGTCTCTGGGGTGAAACACACCTGTTCAGCCCTGCCCAGTAACATGCTTTTCTTTCCCACCCACCCTGCCTATTGATATGGCCCCAGTTACAATAGAATCTGGGTGCCTCATAGGCTTTAATTAGGGTGCCAACCCTCCAGGATTGTCCTGGAATCTCCAGGAATTAAAGATTTTGGAATTAAAGATTGTCATGTGATGAAATGTCCAGGAATATGTCCAACCAAAATTAGTGACCCTACCTTTAATATATTTATACTTAGTATGCTTACTTCACCTCTGGTAGAAAAGTGCTGTAAATCCCTATTTTACAGACTGGGAGCTGAGGCACCGAGAGGTTAAATGGTTTGTCCATAGTCACACAGGAAGGCAGTGACAGAGCAGGATCTCAAAGCCAGAGTTTAGAGCCCTACCCATTGGACCATCTTTACAGTTTAGTACAGGGAGTAAATATGAATACAATACACAGTGATCAGTTTTTGTTAGAGTAGGTGTAAATAAGATGATGTAACTTGGCCAGGATACAGAGATAAATCCCTTTCTATTTCTAAGAGTGCGTGCTGTACAAGTGGGCAGGACCTTAGTGTTATCTGTCGTCCAAAATAATGCATCGTATCATTCCCTGACACCATGCTGTGTATTATTTCAAATACTGATTTAGAAGAAAGGGTGTTACTGGCTGAATTACCAGTGTAATTGTCTAGGCATTAGAGGTCTCATCAAAGGGCATGTCTACACTTACCTCCAGAGCGATTGATCCAGCAGCAGTCAATTTATCGCATTAGTGAAGACGTGATAAGTTGACCGCCGAGTGCTCTCCCGTCTACTCCGGTACTCCACCAGGGCAAGGGATGCAGGCGGAGTCGACGGGGGAGCGTCAGCAGTCGACTCACTGCAGTGAAGACATCGCGCTAAATAGATCTAAGTACGTCAACTTCAGCTATGCTATTCATGGAGCTGAAATTGCGTAACTTAGATTGATCCCACCCCGCTAGTGTAGACCAGGCCTAAGTCCTAACTAGGGCCAAGCTTGCTGAGCTTGCAAAATGGCTGCAGAATGCAGTTTTTGTTTTGCATGGCATGTATTAAAACTGTGCACTTTAAAATATTTTCCAAGTCCAAGAATATAAATGAAGTACTGTTAGACCCTTTTAAATCAATAAACTTATGTATACTGTAATACAGGCCAATGGAAGAGTGAGCAGATGAAAGTGTAGATATGGAAAGTGTACCATTTTTTGTACTTTAAAAAAAACAGTATATGGAAATATAGTGAAACCCTTTGAAGCTGTAAATCTAGTGAAATTGGAAGTGTAATAGCTTTGTAATATTATTTATACAAAAAACAAATGAAGAACGTAAGATTATATAAATTATTTTTGATAGAATTCTAATAGTTCATGCTTTCCTTGCCATCATTTGTTTCTTTTTTAACCCCTCCAAAATTATGCAAGATCTTAAAAATGTTTAAATTATTCTTTTATAGGAGGAAGAAAAATTAATACAACAGGAACAAACTAATTTGAAAGCAACAGTTTCTGCTCCCACTACAACACTTGTAAGTTTTAGTCTTATTTGTAATGAAATTTACCTTTACTGTAGACTGAATTTAAGAATAGCAATGTGCAGACTTGTGCTTGGCAGGGTGCGTGAATACTAGTTTGGTATAGTTGGTATACACTAGAGAAATCTTGCATTTGTTAGCACCGTTACAAGAACATGCTCTACTTGTAATACACCTTATGTCTACACCCAGGTTTTTGCAGTGGTGCCCAAGCAGCGAGAGTACTATTGCAACTGTGCTTGCTTGGAGCAAGTATTGCCACTGTTGTATCTTGTAGTGGGTCACTCTGTACTCTTGCAGTACTAGTGTAGACAGGGAAATCAGGTGATGCAGTGGAGCATGTCGAATTACTCCTCCCAAGTGCAGTTTAAGGCCTGGGCTACACTGGGGCTGGGGGTTCGAACTAAGATATGCAACTTCAGCTACGCTATTCGCATAGCTGAAGTTGAAGTATCTTAGTACATGGCCGTCCTCACAGCAGTGAGTTGACCGCAGTGGTTCCCCTGTCGACTCCGCTTACTCCTCCTGCCGAGGTGGAGTACAGGCATCGATTCAGGGATCGATTTGTCGCATCTAGACAAAACGCGATAAATCTATCCCCGATTGATCGATCACTACCCGCCGATCCAGCGGGTAGTGAAGACGTACCCTTAGAGTTCTCCTGCCCATCTGTTTGTGCTGTCTCAGAACACTGGTTCTACCATCTGTCAAGTTACCACCCACTGGTTGCTTGAGATTAGTCAAGGAATTCTCTAATGGAGACCAATCATTACAGATTTCAGACAAGCATGCTTCTGTGTTCATAACAATTACCTTTCTAACCTAGCATGCAGTTCCATTGTATATGCAATCTAGGGATTAGCTGTACTTGAAAATTAATTTGGATTAAGGTAGCATGTGAATTTAGAGAGTAAAAGTGGTTCCAGAATAACTCCATGTGTGGATGCTCTTATTCTGGAATAGGTCTGTCCACACATGACGTTATTCAGGAATAATTATTCCTGAATAATTCGATGTGTATACAGACCCTTAGTATGATATCTGTCTTTTTGCGACATTGTCACACCGCAAGATCATGTTTAATCTGTCAATCATTATTGGCTTTATAAAGTTGTGGTCCGCACTACAAAAATGTTTTTTAATAGAGAAAGTATTTAGTGGAACCATTCCTCTTCCATTTGTGACTGCACTGACCACTTTCCTCCCATTGGTGATACAACAACAGTGGGATGTGGAGTAATTTGTGGTATTGTACGTACGGTAGTACAGTGCCTTGTGACTATTCATTTTAATACCCATGATGGTCATAATTTTGTTTTGATTGTAAGGATGCCACTCATAACCAGATAACATATTTATGCATGGAATTTGATGAAGTTCAGTTGTAGTTTAACTTAAATTTGTTTTGAAAGATTAGTATCACATCAAATATTGATAAACTTTCATTTTAGAAATGTTAAATTCTGTGTTTAGAAAAAGTAGTGCTTTTTGTTTATAATATATACTTGTCAAAGTCTCAAACCTCAATATGTTAGAGCTGTAAAAAGGAACAGAGCACTTATAACTATTCTAAATTTCTTAATATTTCATTCTTGGTATTTCAGAGACTGATGAAAGAATGTATGGTGAGACTAATCTATTGTGAAATGCTGGGATATGAGTCCTCCTTCGGATACATCCATGCTATTAAGCTAGCACAACAGGGAAACCTTTTAGAAAAAAGAGTTGGTATGTGTATAAGACTGGTATATCTTAATATTGTGCTCAAAATTGCCACAAATGTCTCCTGAAATTGGGTTGGAAGTCATAGTAAATACAAGAACTGGTTGAAAGTTTATTTTCAATATGTTTTCTTTTTGGGGGAAAAAAATTCAACTTAATATTTCAAAATTTGAAAATACAAGATTATTTTAGTTGTAAGGAGTTTTAAGTACCTGGTTGAAAAATGGGTGCAGAGGGGAAACCATAAAAAAGACAACAACCCACCACCTTTGTATTATTTAATAATTTTGAATATCCGCTCTAGTAAACAGGAGACACATACAAGCATTTTCATTTAAAGGATATTTCAAAGAGACACATTGGCTTGAAGGTCAATTTCCATGTGGAAACTTTATATATAGTTGTCATAAATAACCTCTTAAAATAATATAAGTGGAATATTAAAGAGACAATATTTAGTGGAGTAAGAGTGCTGGTTCTCCAACATTCAACTGTATTTATGTTTTTATAGGGTTTTATAATCTTTTCTTTTCAATATTAGTGCAGTTCCCTTTAAGCATATTATTCCCTGTCTTTCTTTGTACACATCGGTCACCTCGGGTTAGAGGTGGCTTGTGACAAATGAGGCGAGAGGGAAGATAACGAGAGCGCCAGTGCAGAAGTCTATGGAGAAATCTGACTGATGGTGTAAAAGAATTTTTGAAATTTTACACCACATATTGTATGGGTAACAAAACAGAGATATGAAACTCTTCTTTATCTACAAAGTCTTATCAGTAGATTTGTTTCAAGGAGTTGACATTCTGATTAATCTGGGGTATCTCCAAGAGGTTGCTGATTCAAGTGTCTTAGTGAAGACAGGTTTCAGAGTGGTAGCAGTGTTAGTCTGTATCAGCAAAAACGATGAAGAGTCCTTGTGGCACCTTAGGGCTCGGCTACACTTGTAAGTTAGAGTGCATTAAAGCAACCCCTGGCGCCCTAACTCCTGAGGTGTCCACACTGGCAAGGCATGTAGAGCACCTGGACTCTGCAGCTGGAGCACTCCTGATAATCCACCTCCACGAGAAGCCTAAAGCTTGCTGCGCCCTGCCTGAAACGCCCAGGCGTCAGTGTGGACGAAGTGTTGCATTACTGCGCTGTGATTGGCCTCTGGAAACGTCCCATAATCCCCTGAAGTCAAGTGGCCACTCTTCTCGTTGTTTTGAAATTGGCTGCAGGCATGTGGATATCCCCTTTCAAAGCTCCGTTTCTGACCGCCAGCATGCTTATCTGCTCTGGAACAAAGCAAACAATTAGTATGGAATGCTGCTGTTGTGAGCGTGTGTGAGAGGGTGTGGGTCTGCTGCTATCTGAATTTACGAGACAGCATGCTGACACGCTTTCAGCCCCCCAAAATACACTGTCTCTCCCCCCACATACACACAACACACTCCCTGTCACACTCTCTCCCCCCCCTCCCCGTTTGAAAAGCACATTGCAGCCACTTGCACACTGGCATAGCTATCACAATTCACTGCTCTTTGTGGCATTGCAAGAGCTGCTAATATGGCCATGCCTGTGCGCTTGCAGCTGATAGTGTAAACACATAGCAGCATTTTCTCTGCTGCGTTCTCCGAAGGATGGTTTAACTCCCAGTGCTCTACATCTGCAAGGGTAGCCAAGCCCTCGGAGACTAACATTTATTTGGGCATAAGCTTTTGTGGGCTAAAACCCCCTTCATCAGATGCATGGAGTGGAAAATACAGAGGCAGGTATAAATACATACCACATGAGAAGATGGGAGTTGTCTTACCAAATGGGGGGTTAGTGCTAATGAGCCAATTCAATTAAGGTGGAAGTGGGCTATTGTGATTTTTCCTCCCTTGGTATTCACCCATTCTTGTCAACTGTTGAAAATAGCCCACTTCCACCTCAATTGAATTGGCTCGTTAGCACTGATCCCCCACTTGGTAAGGCAACTCCCATCTTTTCATGTGGTGTGTATTTATACCTGCCTCTGTATTTTCCACTCCATGCATCTAATGAAGTTGGTTTTACCCCACAAAAGCTTATGCCCAGATAAATTTGTTAGTCTCTAAGGTGCCACAAGGACTCATTTTTTTTAGTGAAGACATTTCTTGTGTTGCAGAGAAAATAGTTCAGATGTGGGCCAAATTATCTGCATCCACAATAGCAAGGCAATATATTGGGTAAAATAACTGTTAGGTTTTCTGTGTTTGAATTTCAGCTGGTATAATTCACTCAAGCACTGGAGTTGGATAAACCTTGTATCAGAAACTAATTTTAGACCCATGTCCTTCCTCACTATTGAACACCAGTGAAAAGGTGCTCAGTGTGATGTTCGTAGGAATTGTTAACACCTTGTGGAAGGCAGGGTGCAATCTGCCAATCTGGTCTCTGATCAAGAGATTATTTCTTGACATTGACAAACTGGCTAACTGTCAACCAGTTTCATATCTTCCCTTGTAGGTAATATTATTGAGAAGGTTGTGTGAGACCAATCTTTCAGTATCTAGATGCCTCAGATATCCTGGACAAAAAAAACAGCACTCGTTGCTTTGGTTTGAGGATCTACTAGTAATGGAGAATGAGGAGGTGTCTATGCTGATATTATAAAGTTGTTCAGTTGTCTTTGGTACTGCTGACTCTACATACTGTTGTATGCAATGGTGGACAGGGATCTTGAGTGTCTCCATTCTTTCCTGGGTGAGCGGTCCCAGGGGGTTGCATTAGGGAATTGTTCATCTGCCTCAAGGGTTCTCTTGTGGAGTCATCCTCCATCTTGTCACTCCTTTTGTTCGGGGTGTGTGTGTGTGTATTGATTGTGTAGTGATTTAGTCCTAAGTTGAGCACAGGATCTGGTCCAAGAGGTGAATATAGTTGGGCTGCTTGGTAATAGTGACCATAATATAATTGAATTTCATATCCCTGTGGCAGGAAAAACACCACAGCGGCCCAACACTGTAGCATTTAATTTCAGAAAGGGGAACTACACAAAAATGAGGAGGTTAGTTAAACAGAAATTAAAGGGTACAGTGCCAAAAGTGAAATCTCTGCAAGCTGCATGAAACTTTTAAAAGACACCGTAATAGGGGCTCAACTTAAATGTATACCCCAAATTAAAAAACATAGAGAACCAAAAAAGAGCCACCGTGGCTAAACAACAAAGTAAAAGAAGCAATGAGAGGCAAAAAGGCATCCTTTAAAAAGTGGAAGTTAAATCCTAGTGAGGAAAATAGAAAGGAGCATAAACGCTGGCAAATGAAATGTAAAAATACAATTAGGAAACCCAAAAAAGAATTTGAGGAACAGTTAGCCAAAGACTCAAAAAGTAATAGCAATTTTTTTTTAAGTACTTCAGAAGCAGGAAGCCTGCTAAACAGCCAGTGGGGCCCCTGGACAATCAAGGTGCTAAAGGAGCACTCAAGGACGATAGGGTGGAGAAACTAAATGAATTCTTTGTATCAGTCTTCCAGGCTGAGGATGTGAGGGAGATTCCCAAACAGCCATTCTTTTTAGGTGACAGATCTGAGGAACTGTCCCAAATTGAGATATCATTAGAGGAGGTTTTGGAACAAATTGATAAACAGTTGTAAGTCACCAGGACCAGATGGTATTCACCCAAGAGTTCTGAAGAAACTCAAATGTGAAATTGCAGAACTACTAACTATAGTCTGTAACCTATCATTTAAATCCGCTTCTGTACCAGATGACTGGAGGATAGCTAATGTGATGACAGTTTTTAAAAAGGGCTCCAGAAGTGATCCCGGCAGTTACAGGTTTTTAAGCCTGACTTCAGTACTGGGCAAACTGGTTGAAACTATAATAAAGAACAATATTGTCAGAGGTATAGATGAACATAATTTGTTGAGGAAGAGTCAACATGGTTTTAGTAAAGGGAAATCATGCCTCATCAATCTACTAGAAATCTTTGAAGGGGTCAACAAGCATGTGGACCAACGGGGTCCAGTGGATATAGTATACTTAGATTTTCAGAAAGCCTTTGACAAGGTCCCTCACCAAAGGCTCTTTTGCAAAGTAAGCTGCCACAGGATAAGAAGGAAGGTGCTCTCATGGATTGGTAACTGGTTAAAAGATAGGAAACAAAGGGTAAGAATAAATGGTCAGTTTTCAGAATGGAGAGAGGTAAATAGTGGTGTCCCCCAGAGGTCTGTTCTGGGACTAGTCCTATTCAACATATTCATAAATGATCTGGAAAAAGGGGTAAACAGTGAGGTGGCAAAATTTTCAGATGATCCAAAATGACTAAAGATAGTTAAGACCCAGGCAGACTGCAAAGAGCTACAAAAGGATCTCTCAGAACTGGCTGACTGGGCAACAAAATGGCAGATGAAATTTGACGATAAATGCAAAGTGATGCACATTGAAAAGCATAATCCCAACTATACGTATAAAATCATGGGGTCTAAATTAGCTGTTACCGCTCAAGAAAGAGATCTTGGAGTCATTGTGGATAGTTCTCTGAAAACATCCACTCAATGTGCAGTGGCAGTCAAAAAAGTGAACAGAATGCTGGGAATAATTAAGAAAGGGATAGATAATAGGACAGAAAATATCATGTTGCCTCTACATAAATCCATGGTACTCCCACATTTCGAATACTGCATGCAGATGTGGTTGCTCCATCTCAAAAAAGATATATTGGAATTGGAAAAGGTTCAGAAAAGAGCAACAAAAATTATTAGGGGTATGGAATGGCTTCCGTATGAGGAGAGAGTAATAAGACTGGGACTTTTCAGTTTGGAAAAGAGATGGCTAATGAGGGATATGATTGATGTCTATAAAATCATGACTGGTATAGAGAAAGTAGATAAGGAAGTGTTTACCACTTCTCATAACACAAGAACTAGGGGGCACCAAATGAAATTAATAGGCAGCAGGTTTAAAACAAATAAAAGGAAGTATTTCTTCACACCGTGCACAGTCAACCTGTGGAACTCCTTGCCGGTGGATGTTGTGAAGACCAAGACCATAACAGGGTTCAAAAAAGACCTAGATAAATTCATGGAGGATAGGTCCATTAATGGTTATTAGCCAGGATGGGCAGCAATGTTGTCCATAGCCTCTGTTTGCCAGAAGCTGGGAATGAGCAACAGGGGATGGATCACTTGATGATTACCTGTTCCATTCATTCCCTCTGGGGCACCTGGCACTGGTCACTGTTGAAAGACAGGATACTGGGCTAGATGGACCTTTGGTCTGAGCCAGTAGGGCCATTCGTATGTTCTTATTCATATACATATACACACACCCACATACCCTGAACCAGAAGAGAGGCAGATGAACAATTCCATAATGCAACCCCGTGGGATATATATTTGGGGCTTCTAGGAGAATTAGTGAGATGGCATGGGCTCTCATGTCTTCAGTATGTTCATCTCCTCTCAGTTGATCTTGCCATTGTGGTTGAATGTTAGGTGGCAATCTAGGCACAAATGAGAACAAATTAGTTGAGGCCAAGTCCAGATATGACACAGGCAATGTTGGTAGGTTGGGAAAAACCTCTGAAGTGGCTGGCAGGGATTATATCGGCTTTCTTGACTGCAGGGTTGTGCCCATCACATTGTAACCTCCTATTTCGTTGAAGTTTGCCACTTGAGAGTTCAGTTAGAAAACAACTGCTGTTAGACAATAAGGTAGCACCTGTTAGTTACCATGAAGACTGCTTTTTAAAAATCAATGTCTGGCCAGAAAGCTGTGGTTTCTTCTTTGCAATATGGAATTTGCTACCATAGTCCATGTCTTTATCACTTACTGATACTAGACTACTGCCATGTACTCATTGTAGGCTACACCTGAAATTAATTCAGACACTGAAGGTAGTCCAGAATGCAGTGATCTGATTGTTTAGAGGTTTATCATACCAGAAGACATTTCACCAGTGGCTCAAGACCTATCTATTGGTTCCTTTGTGGAATCTAAATAGTAAAACCTTAAAAGGCCTGAGCCCTGCCTGTCTGAGACCCACAAACAGTTCCACCTTTTCTGGATAATCACATGGGATCAGAAGAGGTGCTTATTCCATCAGGGTCCTTGATTCTGGAATTTAGTTCCCTCCTTAGTTCCACATGGTTGAAGTCTGTGACCTTCAGGCCATGCCCCAAGCCCCGTCTGATTTCCTGGGTATCTGAGGAGGGTGTGGGCATGAATGGGGTTTGAGCTGTGATAGAGGATTTGTTTGCTCTGCTATAATTATGTGGGTTGATTTGTGCTATTTGATTGGAATGACCAGTTTTAACCAATTTTTTGTGTTTGATTGTGTTATTTTAATGATGTCACAGTACCTAGAGCTCCTTTGAATAGGTCTGTTTTATAATTACCAATCCAAATAAATAGAAGAATAACTTAATTGAGTAACACTGGAAAATATATAGTGTTGAATTATTTAATGTAGTAAATAAACTGGGATACAATAATTCACTTAAAACTAATATTTGCTATATGGTGTCTCCGTCCTTAAAAATGAAGTGCAGGCTGCTTATGGGTAGTTGTCTGGTCTACGGAGAATATAATTTTGTTAGTGTGGGGAAAAAAGCATTCATTTTCTAATGAATTGTCTCTTGTATGATGTCATCCTCAGCGCTTTAGATCTGACAGCGTTACAGAGGCTTCTTAATTTTGGACACAGCTTGTGGGTTTCAAGTCCATCCTTACTGAACAGTATGACCAGCTAAATATCTCCAAGCAACCAGATGATAAAAAACCAGTTAATTTAAAACTCTGACGTTAAAAAAATAGGGTGCATCTACACAGCAAACTGCCCATCCCGCACAGCAGCGAATCTGAGTCAGTTACTTGGGCTCTGAAACCCACTGCTGCAGGGTTTTCCCCCCTTTTCTCGACTTACCCACAGAGATCCTATAATCTGCCGGTATTTTCACCGATGATTTGAGCCGTCAACTCTTGTGCTCTGGATGTCTTTCGTTTTCCTGTTAACATTTGGAAACAGTTTATAACTGGAAAAGGTGATGGAGGTTTTTTGTTTTTTTTTCTTTTGTAGGTTACTTGGCTGTTTCTTTATTCCTCCATGAAAATCATGAACTGTTGCTTCTGCTTGTGAACACAGTTGTGAAGGTACAGCTTTATGGGAGGTTTGGAGAAAAACATTACACTAACTTTTTAGGCCAGTGCTTTTCCAAGTATAATGCCAATTAATTCTAAACTGTGTATTCATTAATAAAATCTACTTGTTTATCAGTTAACACTGAAATAAGAAAAATGACTATTCACCCGAGTTTCTTATGGGATTCTAATGTATCCTTTTGCTGTGGTTATAGTTTCAAGTTCTGTAGCAGTATTAAACAAATATAATGAAAATGTTATAGAAAAATTGAACAATCCCTTAATTAGCAGAGCATTAGAGAGCAGTGCTTCACAGTATAGCATAAAAAGTGGAAGCTTTCCCACATTTGGCCTTAGAAATGAAAAGTTTCCCATAGTTTAAATTAGAAATGACCATTTTGTTGTCTTAATGACTGACAGGACTTGCAGAGCACTAACCTGGTTGAGGTGTGTATGGCACTTACTGTTGTCAGCCAGATCTTTCCACGGGAAATGATTCCAGCTGTACTTCCCCTCATAGAAGACAAACTTCAGCATTCTAAGTACGTATTCACTAAGAAGGATTTCAAGCATTGTTATGAACTTGGGATGTCCTAAAATTTAGATATTTTATTTCAGTACATAAATATTTCTCTTAAATACTGTTTTTGCTCTGAATCCTTCCTTAGTCATTATTCACAACTTTGTGTTCCTTTCCAAATTTTCCTTTTTTGTCTCTCCCTGCCCTACCTGCTTTAGTTTGTGCATTCTTGATTGCATAATGAATGTCTTTTGTTTTGCTTAAGCATTGTTGATGGATAAATGTCATGTAACTTTATACATGTGGAGATACTGTTATACAGTGTATGTGGGTTAAAAAGTGTTTGTAGTATAAATGGAGTAACAAATTGTACCCTTGGAATTCAATACATCACAGAAAGATCTATGCCTGATTTTTGGAGAAGTTGAGCATGCGCAAACCCCACTGAAGACTGGTGAGGTGCAGGTGCTCAGCCCTTTGGTTGTCAGGCCTTGTAGTTAATAACATTACATACAGAGCTAGCACAGTGTACATGCTAAACTAAAAGGTAGCAGAAGCATGATCTAACTCCAGGAACTACTAAACGCTACGCTTTCTGTGCCACTGACTCATCATGTGGCCTTTGCCAGATTACTTATCCTCTCTCTTGTCTCGGTATCCTCATTTGTAAAACTTGAATGATAATATTTAACTATTTCAGAGGCATCCTGATGTGATGATTAGTTAATATTTTAACTAACTAGCTATAAAAGTGAGAAATGTTACAAAGTCAGTAGTTTTCTTAAAAGTCTCTATTTCATAATATAGAGAAACAATTTAGGTTAAGTAAAGCTTCTATTTAGGGTCAAGTTGCTTGATCTTTTAAAGAAAAATGTTTCTCTTTAGGGAAATTATCCGAAGAAAAGCAGTTCAGGCGTTGTATAAATTCTATCTCATTGCTCCCAACCAAGTCCAGCACATCCATGACAAGTTCCGGAAAGCCCTGTGTGACAGGGATGTTGGAGTCATGGCTGCTTCTTTACACATTTACCTTCAAATGATTAAGGTAGGCTGAGAATTAGAAGTCTAATTGAACATATAGGCTGTTTTTTAAAATGTACAAACAACTGTAAAATTGTTCTGTAGGAAAATCACTCTGGAAAGATAGTCTGTCAACTTGTCTTCAGATTACCACGATTCACCTTCATAACTGTACTATGTTCATTAGCATTCCAACCCTTGACAAAAGCCCCAGCTGACCATTTCGGAGCCTGACCCTGGTGATCAGCACCTTTGGCATAATGGCTCTGTTTTTAAGTCCAAAGTTTAGGTTTTTTTCAGTGTGTTATAGATTATGCTGAGGATTGCCTGTGGATTCAGTGTACCATTGCAAGGGAAATGCTTTCAGTCATATTCACTGTCTTGTTAAAAATACAGGGAAAACGCTTAAAGCAAAAAGGAGTTGATGTTGGGGTTTGAGAGGAAGAAGTGGTGGATTAGGAAATGGAATAGGATAGGAAATTATTAATTGAATAATAGCTAATAAGATTATATTCCTGTCATGGCTTTATGGTGTATTTCTGAGGCACTGTACTTAAAATATTTGAATTGTATTTCTCTTTTCCTTGTCTAGAAAAATGCATCTGGATACAAGGACTTGACAGAGAGCTTTGTAACCATTCTAAAGCAGGTAGTGGGAGGAAAGCTTCCTATAGACTTCAATTACCACAGCGTGCCAGCACCATGGCTACAAATTCAGCTCTTAAGAATACTGGGGCTGTTAGGAAGAGATGATCCAAGGTAACCAGTTTCTTCTATGTAATAAATTCTTTGCAAATAGAAAGAATACACAGTGAGTCATTATTTTGTGGTAATGCATAACTTTTACTGTGCTTTCGCAACACAAAGGAAAATAAAGGATTAATACATCCTATTTGCTCTTCATTAAGAAATACTGTAAAAAGTGATTTATTGAAAGTTGTTATACTTGACTTGTTTCTCAGCTCCTATGTGGGTCAGGCAGCTGATTATGGGATATGTGGTGAGAGACGCTTGTGGACTTGAGATCAGAATTTCCATTAATTTGGTTGATAATATGATCACAGTGAAAATCCAAGATCGTGTAAAAAGAGTGTGCTGTCCTTTGTAAGGGTTTAGTTGTTTGTGTTCTTTATTCCTCTTAACCAAAAAGTCTGTCTTATTTACTGATCAGCAAGGAATGTATTTTTAGTCTATTTTGATGCAGTAGACGGCTTATTTGAAAGTAGCAAACATCTTGTGAGATGCCATTTAGAGCCAGATTGTAGAGCCCTTACTCACGCTAATGAGAATTAATTCATATGAATAGTCTCATTGAAATCATGTGGAGCAGCTTGTAGGATTAGGATGTTGTTTTTTCACTAAACAGGTATATACAGGTGGGGGGGGTTTGTTTGTTTTTTTCGATTAATTTACTGGGCTTCAAATAAAGTGAGAACTTTTTTACAATTTTTATTTTGTAACAGGACAAGTGAATTAATGTATGATGTTCTGGATGAGTCTTTAAGAAGAGCAGAAATAAATCATAATATTACATATGGTGGGTGAGAATATATTGTATAAGTACAAATATTTGCAAAGAATGAAAATGTAAGTGTTTAGTTATTGTGCTGTTGACATGAGTAACTATGTATTCTTTTGTTTAGTAATCTGGTGAGGTCATGAATTTGGGTATTGTGACTGGTGAATTATAAAGCAAGGAAACATAATGTTAGTAATGTTAACACATGAACAGAAATTACATATTCCTGTATAATGTAGTTTTGAAATGTTTTTGAAGTGAAGAATATTTATTTAATGGGAAACAACTAAATATTTGTAGATCCAAATTTGCGTGCCTTCAGACTGCTGCATACTATGTGAAAGTCCTCCAAATTATGTTGGGCTTGCTCTTTTCCTCAAATATGCAACATCTTGTACTTGCGAAATCATCAATTGCACAGGTGTATTTATTATAGTTAGTAGCTAACTTTTTAAAAAAAGAAAAAAAAAAAGTGATACTGCCTTGTGTGTCAGAAGGAAGGACTGGACTTCAGGTTTCTTTAAAAAAAAAAAAAAAAAAAAAATCCTCCACATGATTAGTAGTTAAGAAACTTAACAAAAAGTAAGTGTGTGTGTGCGCATGCGCGTACGCTATCCTTCCTTTCACAAACACATTTGTGATCTCTTGAGTTGCACTCTAGAACCTCCTGTTAAAATTATTTCCAGAGCTCATTGACACTGATGCCTATGAAAGTGTGTTTTGACATAAGGCACTACCGTTAATCTTCTAATTATTGCAAACGGCCATATTAATTTACTCTTTAAAAAATATTTGACAATAGAGCAGAATCAACAAGAAATAATACTTTCCAACTCATAGGGGCATTTTGCAAACTATGGAGAGTTTTAAGGATGTGTGGGTAGGTTGGCTTCTTTTTGCTATCTTTCAAGAACAAATATTTAAGGTTCTAGAACACGAAATTAACAACTGTTCTTTTACCCTTAAAAAATGTAGTAGTTCATGGTTTTAAAACGAAGCCATAAATGTTGCCAGTGATCGATGGACAATTAAGATGTGGTGTTGTAAGTGGCTGAATAACAGTGGAACATATGCCCCAAAGCTCTAGAAGTCTATTTTCTTGACTAGGTGTATTTTCTAAGCATTAATGAAAGTGAGGTGCACATGAAATGCTGAATACCCCCCCCCCTTTATTTTATTTTTTTGGCAAATGATACGCTGATGAAACATCTGTCAAATCTTACAACCATCCATTCACTGTGTTTCACTTTGCTTGTATATCAGCGGTGTGCTTTTATGCACAAACAGCAACATCGACATTGAGGGGTTTGTTAGTGTATGATGGATTTAAACATGCAACTCTCAAGAGAGTTAATGTGCATAAATTCTCTGCACAGTGAGAGGAAATTGGATTCCCAAGACTGAATGTTAAATACTTTAGGGATCAGAGTAGACAACCATATGTGAAAAGCCTTATTTTGGCACTTATCAAGTGAAATGTACACAGAGAACAGAATTTACATGTGCGTTCCTTTGCTCACCATATGTTAATTGTTGATAAAGTGCTAAAGAATCTATGATCCAAGCCAATGTGAAAATGTTAAAATCTCTGATTTCTTTGTTGCAATATAGCCAATTCTCTAATATTAAAAGCCGTACCTTGAAGACATTCCTAGCTTGTTGCATGTAGCTGCACAGTTAGTGCACATACCTTTCTCATATTTATTTTAATTGCTCACAATTGATGGATTCTGGTCTTTTCATCTGGTTGCTAACCTAATATGAGATGTGGAAAAAACATGTGAATTGCTGTTATGGTCCTAAATACCAATTGGCAATCTAACTTGGATATTGAATTTTGCTATTGACTCACCTAAATTGGTGCCCTAAAAGATTGATTTGTATCTCCTTTCCTTCACTTCACTAGTTTTCCCATTTAGCTTTTCCCAGCAGAAATATTTTTTTTCCCTCAAGAGGAATTATGCCTCTGAGCTCTTGTCCCTTTTGTCTATGTCATAAGGTTTGTTGATCTTGGTTGTTTGTAATGACTTCGTAATTGCTGCTGTGATAGTCCCCAAGTCCATATGAATGTGCCTTTCCTGAAAGTCAGTCAGAATACAGGATGGTGGAAACTTCTGTTCAACAAAATCAATTCAAACTTTTCCATACACTAAACGTAAATGGCAAACTAGTTTTAGATAAATTTCTCTCCCTAAAGACTTAATAATCCATTGTTGGACCCCAAAGTCCTGTCTGTTGTTGACAGAGAAGTATATTTTTGTGGTGTTGTGTTTTTTTAAGTTAAACTACTGAGCTTCTGCCCACCCTTTCTGCAGTTCATCTAACCATCCTACTACATAAACTATACTAGGCTCCCTACCAGATGCCCTCTGTTCGCTTTCATGTTACTAACAATAGCTGCTTGTTAAATTTTTCTACATTAAGACGCAAACATCATCTTCCTCTGATGTCATCTTCCTGGTATGTGGATGATAAAACAGAGAAAATACTTCCAGTCACTTGTGCAAAGTAATTAAAATCCCACTCTGCAATGGTGGCTATGTACCCAACCTAGCCATTGTCCAGCTACATTATTTGGCCTCTTCTAAACAGGACAATCTTGATATCTCCTCTAGTTGGGTGAATCACATTCATGGGAGATGCAATAGAGCTATTGCTTGCCTGAAAGAAGGAAATTTATTCACATCTAAACAGTAATACTTGTTTTAAAATATTTCATGGGATAATATTTTAGATCCCAGAAATCTACATGCAGCACGCATATCAGATTGCTTTAAAATATTAAGCCCAACCCCTTTCCAGAGAAAGTCGTCATTTGACATGAAGATTTTTTACTTGTATGTGCTAGCTTTTTTATGAAAATGCATTGTTATAGAAACGTATATTCTTAAATTACTGCCGTTTACCATTTGTTGTTTTCCCACCAGCTATCTTATTTGAATGTGTACAAACAATTTATACCATTTGCCCCAAATCTGATCTGCTTGAGAAGGCTGCCAAATGCATTGGGAAATTTGTTCTATCACCTAAAATTAATTTGAAGTATTTAGGTAAGGATACCTGATCATCTCAGCAAGAAGATTTTAATCTGATCATGTGTATGTGATCTCTTGTCATATCTCTGTGCAATAATTTATTTTCTAGGATTAAAGGCTCTGACCTATGTTATCCAGCAGGATCCAAATCTGGCACTTCAGCACCAAATGACAATAATTGAGTGTCTGGACCATCCTGATCCTATCATCAAAAGGGAGGTAAGTTGATTTTTGAACACGCACAAAGAGGGCTTAATGTTTAAGGTCCATTCTATATTAATGTCATTTTAGAGTAAATGCCCTTAATATTACAATAGTGGCGTCATCAAACAAAGGCATGTTTATATTGTTCGGCTCTCGTAACTATGTGAAAAGAATTCTATAGAAAATTTGGTCCTCTTTATACTCTTTGTTTTCTCCTTTCCTTTTCTACAAATCTTATATTTCATTCTAAAAACAGTCTAAAAACATTTCTTGAGAAGATAAATGCCAGTATGATTGGAGAATAAAACAATATATTGTGTTTAAGATTTTTGTCCAATTTGGCACTATGTACTAATTTCCTGTCTGTGCGTCACTCCTGTGTTGTGTGATTAGAGTTACTTAAATGTTGTTTCTTTTGTTTTCCCCTTCAGACATTGGAGCTTCTCTACAGAATTACCAATGGGCAGAATGTAACCGTCATAGTTCAAAAGATGCTGGACTACTTAAGACAAAGCAAGGAAGAATATACCATCATCAACTTAACTGGCAAAATAGCAGAATTAGCTGAGAAATATCCTTTTCTTTTTATTGAAGATTTAGAGCCAAAGCTTCTGTTACAGTTTCATGTGACATCACTAATCACACCCTCCAAAGATCATTTTGTGGTCTTCCAGGAAAAAGAGGGAAGCCAGGATACTATAATTCTTTATTTCAAATTTAAAAAAATAAACAGAAGAAATAATGATCTCAGTATTTTTTTAAATTTCATCACAAAGTAAAGGGCACTGAAGCATTTGGGCTTTGCTTTGGAGTTCACCTTTTAAGTCAATATTAATAACCTTCTCTTAAAAGAAAACTTTAAAAAACATGCACTGTAATCTAAAGGAGAGAAGGAGTTTAGTGCCTTATTGAATTAGACTTCAGCACTTCCTAATTGTGAGTGTGGTTTTCCTAGTAGAGTGCAGCTCTTCCAGTGAAATAGGTAGTTGTGGAGCACGATATGGCTTTGTTTAAAATAAATAAATAAATCCCCAGTAGTCCGAAAAGCATCCTCATTAAATGAGAACACTGCAGGACAGCAATGGTGCATGCTTTGGGATTGCAAAACACTTAGAAGAAAAAAGATTCACAGTTCCATATGGTAACACTTTTGGAACCACAGGCTCTGGGAAAACTGCCCTATTCGTCCTTTTTCTCCTTCCTTAGCTTGGAAAACATTTAAATAGCAAACACTTGTCTGTCCAGATATTCCATATGTGTATGTGCCCTCAAAACTTTTTACGTCTTTCTTTCTTTCCTTTTTTTTTTTTTCTTCCAGATTGTAAGTAAAAATAGATAAAATATACACTAGTGTATTATGTTTATCTTCCCTTAATGTTCTGGATACATATGCCCCTGACAATGAGTGGTTCATCCAGACTATGAATGCAGTATTTTCGGTAGGAGGAGATGTAATGCACTCTGACATCCCAAACAACTTCTTGAGGCTGCTGGCTGAAGGTGGGTAACTTACTGAATTCTGTAAAGAGAAGCCATGCTTTGTTAGCTAATGTCTTGGTTTTATTTTTCTAAATCTGTCTTGAATTCCATGACACATGTAGCATAAGTTTTTAAGCAAAGATTTAATAAGGTGTAATTTTCTTTTTAGGATTTGATGATGAAAAGGAAGATGAGCAGCTACGGCTTTATGCTGTCCAGTCTTATCTTTCCTTGCTGGAGGAGGAAGATACTTTTTATCCACAGAAATTTCTTCAAGTTATGAGTTGGGTAAGGTTGATGCAGTATGAAAATATGATAGCTGTGAAAACTGCCTGTCATAAGTGATGGCTTTTTAAACTTTATATTCTCTTTAAAAAACAAAAACTTATTACACTGAAACTTATTCTATAAGCACCTGTTTCAGTGGCTGTGAGATTCTGTCTTTTCCATAGTAAGGCTGTATGTGTTTGTGAAAAGCATTCGTAACCTTATGATGACCTGCCCAGCTGCTGAACTTGTATTCTGTGCACCTGTGAAAACAAGCAGATTCCACTTGAACTGGAAACTGAGCAGATGGTTAATTGTGCTTGTATAGGTATTGGACTAGGCAGCTGCTTGATTTAATGAATCAAAAATTGGCATCCCACTGATGTATTTCACTTGCATTTTCACAAACACAGTAAAATGTAATCTCAGACATTTTCCATTTAAAATTGAAATATAGCTTGGAAAACCCTATCTGCACTAGAAAATCTGTACTTTGCTGACTCTGATTGTCACAACTGGGTCCCCTCGAACCAGTGCTGAAAACAGTTTAATTGCTAGGGTAGACATGACAGGCATCGTTATCGAAAACATTGTTGATTTGCAAACAGAAACCTTAAGTTGAGATTGATTTTTTTAAATAAATTAATTTGATCTGCTCTGCACTAGTAATTGAACTGTTTTCAGGGTTAGAGAGGATTGGTTGCTGACCACTGTTCTGAGTGGTGGTCAGTTTTGTAGAGTAGGTAGAACTACAGTGAGATGATCTTAAACTGAGGACCAGCCAGCAATACTCGAAAACCAGCAGACACTATGGCTCTTTCCACAGTATATTCCTTGTTTTTATTTTAGGTGGATATATAATTAGAGGGAATTTTTTAAAAGTCCAGAATTTAAAGGATTTCCTTATCTTATAATGGTTTGTTCAATGTGAGGTGGATTTTATGTTAGAGTATTACCATTACATATTAATTTCCAAGATAAAAGCACTGATTCCTGTGTAACTGAATGTCTGTTATATCTGTTTCTTGCTCATAGATTTTGGGGGAGTATTCCTACCTTGTAAATGATGGTGATCCAGAAGTCATTATAACAAAACTGCACAGGTTGCTGAAGCAGACCTTTGTTACTTCTGAAACTAAAGCCTGGATTATGACTGCAATCACTAAAATATCATCCCATATGCCTTGTTCTAAAACAGTTGATAAACTAATCCAGGAATTCAGCACTTCTCTAGACACGTGCATGAGGCAATATGCCTTTGAATTAAAACATTTGTGTGAAAACAAGGAGCTGATGAAAAACGTGCTTCCGCTTGATGCCAGTTGTGATGAGATAATGGTAAGATAACTGTAATGTATGTATTCTGTGCTTAAAGATTCATTTATTTCTATAAAATACGTATTTAAAATTATTATATTTAGATATGTTTAAGAGGAAAGATGCAAATCTATCAAATCACTTAGAATGGTTGCAATACGCACTCTTAACGGGATTCTTGATAAGTCTTGATGTGCTGGTGATATTAAGAGGCAATGAAGTTGTCATTTTATAAAATGATTTTTTTAGGAAGGCAAATTCAGCCTTTTGTGTATCCAGTGTTTGTCTTTGTGGTTCTACTTTTTGTTAGAACAGCCTACTAGTAGTTGAATTGAAGTATAGTATTTGGGAAAGGAAATGTTTACCTCCCTTACTAATTTTACTGTAAAATTAGTATATTTACATGGTGTTCAGTTAGATTGTGTTGGGATGCAAGTTCTTTTGTTCAAGATTTCTTGTCCAAACATACTAGTGAGATTGGAAAATTGTAGAGAAGCTAATTATATTTAAGAACTACCATCCAAACTGATGTTCTGTTTTAACATGTTATCTCAATACCTTCTATATACAAAATACTTCCTTGGACGATAGTGTAAGTATGGAATACATTATCTTCTTAGTGATGCGGGTGTGAGAGCTGTGAGATGTCAGCACTCTGCATTTTTATAAAATGGAAAGTTCCTTTGTTAAGAAATATTAGTTTCATTTAGTGGAAAGATTCTGATTATTACTGTCTTTCTGAATTCAATGTAGGTAGATGCTTCCTTATCTTTCCTAGATGGGTTTGTGGCTGAAGGACTTAGCTGTGGTGCAGCACCATATAAACCTCATCACCAGAGACAGGAGGAGAAGCTTTCTCAGGGAAAAGGTGACTGTTGGTTTGTATTTATTAAATGTATGATAAATTAGCCAAACAATTAAAACAAATTAAAATGTTAGTATAACGTTGGTGTAAGAACACCATCCATTTACATCTTCTTCCCCAAAATGTTACGTCTCCATTTAAAAATGTCATCCACAACTCTAGGAGCGAATCATATTGCCCAGCTTCCTGAATTACATAGGCTATAGATTGCAGTGCTTACAAACAAGGCCTGGTCCAAAGTCCATTGAAGTTGATTAAAATTCTCCAATTTACTTCACTGAACTTTGGATCAAACCCATAGTGTGCACCAGGACCCTATCTTTCATATTCAGCTTTTGATTATGCAGAGGATCTCAGGCTGCTCTGTGATGTTCTTCAGACCCTCTGCTACTTTGTGCCACTTTCTTAGCTCACCCCTTGGCCGCTAGGATTCATCCAAAAAACTCTTCTTTATTGAAGATTAGACTAAGCTCCCTTTGGGACTTGGCTAATGCCATACCTGATTAGCATGTGTAACTTCATCTACAAATATCTTGTTGCTCTGGAGTCAAGAACATAAAGATAAAGGCGTGGAATTCCCAGTTTTATAGTACTTAGCATTCACATCTTGGCCACACTATTGTCCATCAGAATTTTTTTTTGATTGGTTCCTGGGCTTTGTTTTTTAGAAGAAATATCACTTTTGCTTTACTTATATAAACAGTTTAGATAACAGGGGATATCCCTTTATAAAAACCTTAAGTAGAAAGATTCTATAGATCTAAGAGCAGAATTATTTGTTCTACCCTATTTTTAATATATATTTAGAATGCATTTTGTGTAAAAAGGCACAAAACATTGTTTTAAGTGAAGTCCCAAGGAAGATTACAAGTGTATAATGTTGTGGTTCGCTGTGGAAAATTAGAGAGTACAATAGTCTTGTGTATAGTATGGATAGTTCTAGCATTTGATTTTCTTAAGCAAGGTAGGTACTCCTGGCTTTCTTTTAAGTTATATGCCATATAACATGCGATAAGCATGAAACAGTGAAGAGCTTCTCATATGTTTGTGTTCTAAAAAATTGTGTGTGAGTGAGAGAGAGAGCGTGGACAAACTTAATGCGAATTCAAAACACATTAAAGGATGTGCAGTCTGAAGAGCACATGCAAAAGTTGGTTTATTTGGTCCTGTGCAATGTCTCTTGAAAATAATAATAAAAAAACAGCATTGACAATAATTTTTAGAGGAGAAAATATAACTTCTGATGTTTTTCAATTTAAAAAAAAGTTGTATGTGAATTTACGTACGACCAAGGAGGTGTATGTGTACATGTTTCTTTGAGAGAGGAAAAAGCCTATCTGTCTAAAATAAAATAAAAAATCAGCAACAGGAAGCAGCTGATTTTAATAAGGATAAAATCCGGAATGTAAAGGCTGAAAATTGACAAATCTTAGCTAGAATAACTTGTCTTTTTCTAAAGCAGCTAGATTTTTTTTTTATTTTTTTAAGTTTTATGATCCGTCTTGATAAATGCCATTCTGTCTGTATTGCAGCTCTGAATTTTGAACCTTATGGATTGTCATTTACTTCAAGCATGTCTTCATCCGGCTTCACTGGCCGACAATCTCCTGCTGGTCTTTCTCTTGGTTCAGACATGTCTGGTAATAGTGCCGAGATAGGACAGAAAGAGTGAGTTTTCGATCTTTGAACTCAAATATAGAATTTCATGTGCAGTTAAACCTATGTTCTTGTCAGGGGTTGACTTCTTGCTACTTGTTTAATCACATGGGACTTAATTTAGAACAGTAGATCTTGAAAACAGCTATTATGTAAAAAGAAATCACTATGCTAATCCAGTATACAAAAAAGAAATAATCAAGGATGCCTTTTTTTTGTCAGATTAACTAGAAGAAATTTATGCAGTGAAAATGCAAGCTTTTCAGAATCTTACTCTTCAGACAGTACAAAACTCTGTAATAAAGGAAATTTCCTTAAGTTTCAGAGATCCGTGAATAATTATAGTTCCACACAAATTAGTTAGTTATTGAATGGGACTTAACATCTTCAAAATATCCTGGAACAGCTGGATGTTCCTCACAAGTACTGTTGAAGAATTTCAGAAATGTGAACTTAATCAGAAATTCTCTTTTTATTAGCACAAGGGAAAACATAAAACCCTACTCATTCATTGCACTTACAGCCACAGAATATTTACAAGTCTGGCAAGTCTTGTGCTTTATCTGAGAGTCTGTCCAGAGTGTTCAAGCATATTCTTGTGCTGGTATTAGGCTCTGCTGGTGTTGAGGTTAGTTTCAATTGAATAGAAAATTAACTCATCTCAGATTTGGAAAGTAAAGTCCAAACATATAATGATGTGCAGCATTTACAAAGTGCTTTACATCTTCAAGTATTTTACAGGTTTTCACTACTTACTAAGTGCAATACTTCTATGAAATAATGTATTCCAGTCTCACTATGCTTCTCATTCCTGGCTTCTCATTGAACACCTTGTCAAATTCTGGATCTCATTCCTAATCTTCAAAGTCTTACATGAGATTGGCCCAATTTGTCCAAGGAAGTGCCTCACTCTAGATCAGTGGTTCCCAAACTTTAACAAGTTGTGAACCCCTTTCACTAAAATGTCAAGTCTCACAAATCCCCTCCTAAAAATGAATATTTCCAGGGATTTTTCTCTTATACCTGAGTATAAATTATAAAAGCAGTGATCTTGGAAATATAACATTTGTTTTTATGACCATGCTTATTACACACTATTTATTATTCATTATTATTTATCATTACAGTACTATTATTACATTATGAAAACGGCATCACTCTTCCAACATCTCACTTTCGTAGCTTGTATCACTTTGAATAAGCCTGTTATAAGACAAAGCTCCTATGTTTTATCAGGGAGTATCAGATGTGAAACAGCATGAAGATATTTAAGAAGCCAACTCAAAGAAGCATTCAGGTCTTGAGCAGTCCAGGCAAACAACGCACGTTACAACAAAGCTTAAACATGTTCTTCATAATAATTTTAAAAACAATACTAGCTGCCTATTTAATTTTAAAAACAGTAAAAAATATCCACCTCCCTTTACATTTTTTATAAGGAGTCTTGAAGTTTAAATCTCCTCAGTGTGATAGATATGCTTGCTTTGATCTGCTTAGCTCTTGGAAGTCCAGGGGCTCTGGGCTGCTAGCCCCATGCTGCCCGGGGTCCTAGAGACAGCTCTGTCCGCCATTAGGGAATTTTTTCCCGAGAACCCCCTGTAACATTTCACAAACCCCAGTTTGGGAACCACTGCTCTAGATGATTATGATCTGTCAAAACAATTCAGTTCTGCTGGAACAACAGAAATATCAATATCAAGAATGAGACTTGTGTCTGCATGAGTCAGTTTTCTCCACATATGGCCCATGTCTGTTAAATCCCACTTTCTGGATCTTCCTCACCTTTAGTGACCCCACCTAAATTACATATCGTCAAATCTACAACAAAAATATTTATAACAAGTGAAGGAAAGAGAGTTTTTTGTACTTGCTGATGTATATAAAAACCTAAATAGCTGAGAGCAAACTGGGCATAGTATATCCACTTCTTGCTGATTTCACAGCAGGGACTGTGTGTGCATTTGTGGGGTGCTTAGCTAATAGCAGAGAAAGTTGCTAGCATGGAATGTCCATACAGACAGAAGAAGGCTAGTTTCTATTCTCCTGTCTATTGGGATGTTAGAGTGCAGAGTATGTGCAAATTTACAGAAATCTCTGTAAGAATGGCTTTGCTTTTCGGAATAGCACTTTCACAAGCTGACCCTGCTTTATTACATATCTTTTTAGGACCAATTGTCTGAAACTTGATGGTGTGAGGAAACTATGGGGGAAAGAAGGCTACCTCCCGAAAAAAGAGAACAAAACAGGAAAAGAAGATAAAACACAACCTGTTCCTCAGGATAGCATATTAATGGGACATGTAGTTGATCCTCCTCTGACACAGTCTGAGCAACAGGTAGTCAGCCTTTCGGAGGAAGACAAGGAGAAGCAGCAGCTCGCATCAACGTTGTTTGTGGGGCTAGGGTCAAACAACACTATCAGTCTGGTAAGTGATTTTTATAAATTACAAGTTACAAAAAAGTTTACAAAATAGCTGTATTTAATTAGTTATTATTTATATTCAACTGCCCTCAAATCAGTGTTTCAGTAGCATTTAGAATGTGACTTAATTAAAAAAAGGATATTGTCATTACCTAAAGAACCTGTTTATCGGGGCTCCTAAAAAGAAAGGAGCAAAAAATACTTTAAATGACAGATTTTTAAATCAAGCAACTTCTTTGGTTATTAAAGACTTTGGAGTGAACTGTCCTGAGTAGCCAGAACTCCCCTGTGTTTGCTTGCCCTGCCTCCTCACAAAGCTCAAGCTATGCTAAGCTTCCCAAGTATTCGCTACCTTTAACCCAGCTTCCAAGAGCCCTTGGAGGTTGCAGAGCTCGCATAGCTGGCAGTACGTGTTAAGACTGATGCATTTTCCATAACTTGTGCCTGGGTATAGTAGAATGTGAGAAGTAAAATCACTCAC
The DNA here is from genome assembly GCF_965152235.1 of Eretmochelys imbricata. Lineage (NCBI taxonomy): Eukaryota > Metazoa > Chordata > Testudines > Cheloniidae > Eretmochelys > Eretmochelys imbricata. The sequence continues at coordinate 62,979,720 of NC_135581.1, forward strand.
CATTCAAAGACTCTTCTTCTAGTGACCTTTATTAGCACTGCTTGTTCAAATCTTAGTCTTTTATCCCTGATTTTCTGCAAAACCTTTATGTACATATAGATGCTTTTCAACAGAGGATAAAATATTTCCTAATTGTACAGGGACCACAATGATGCCTGCACTACAGAACAACTCTAATGCCCTCAAAGTAACTTCTTAAGTGTCCCATGCAGTGGACACTGCATATTTTAAAACAAACCTTTATTTAAAGGTCACCTCTGTTGGATAGTTGACTTTTATCTGCCCTTTGTCCCTGGTCCTTCCAGACAGGTTTCCCTCTGTTAATTAAGCCAATCACCAAGTTAAAGAAAATAAATATAAAAATCTCTTCTGTTTTTTCTTCAGATGGGGAAAGCAGATACCACCACTCAGAAGTTCAAAAAAAAATCAAAAATAAGTGAAACCCAGAATAGCAAAGAAACATCTAGTTTCCAAAATATTGCTACCTTGCCTTTCAGTCCTTTACTTGGTACAGCTCCTAACAATAAGGAAAACTTTCAGGGCAATGAACATCTCGGATTAAGGAAAGTCTCACTGAGTTCTTCAGAAGTTTTGGAAGCTAGTGTATCATTTGATACGTCTCAATCGCTGACAGAAGCTGGACTGGATGAGACGCTTTCAAACTGTAGACTATCAACATCCTCTTTGTTTGCTGATAGTAATATTGAAGTTTTTCAGCCTTCCCAAAGTGTTCCAGATATAGTTGCCAATAAGGCCCCCTTGAATCTTTGCTTACCAGATGAACTAGCTGATCACCCTCATTCAGAAATAGTAGAGCTTTGTAGCAGTGACATCCTGACTATGTACTCGTGTAAAGTTTGGACAGATGACTGTTTACTGCTTATCTTGTTTGTTGCCAACAAAAGCACCTCACCGCTCAAAACTGTGACCCTAGTGTTTGAAAATGCAGAGCATTTTAAGGTAAGAAAATGAATTGTTACTTGTACAATAGAAGAGAACCATTGGTTTCCTCTGTTTTTTTACTTATGACATACAGTGAGTTTTTCTTTTCAGGTAGTTCAGTTGATAAGCTTTTGATGACTTTTAAGGAATCAGACATGTTACTATTCTTGTTCTCATGTAGTGAGAGCAATCAAGATGTTTTAGAGATTTCTTTAGGACTTCAGCTACATCTGGGATTTGTATAATGGTTGGTAAAGGAGTATCATGGTAAAAAAACCATTAAGGATGTAATAGAAAAATCTTATTGATTGAACCTCAAACCTTTACATGTGTTAATTAATCTAAGAGTATGTCTGAGCTGGGAAGGGTACACATATCCACACTGGCTCTGCTTGAGTGACTGCCTAAAAATAAAAGTGTGTCCACGGCAATATGGCTGGCTCTTTGGGTTAGCCTCCCTGTGTACGTTCGGGTATGTACTCAGGTGGCTAACCTGAGCCGCCAGCTGTGCTGCTGAGGACACACTGCTACTTTTCGGCACTAGCAAGACATGGGTACATGTTTGCAAACTAGGAATCACACCTCCTAGCTCAAATGTAGATGTACCCTAAAAAGTATTTATGGATTGCTATAAATGTCTGTGGATCTTGCTATCTTCCAAGATGTAGCCACTTGCACATCCCCGAAACATGGTTAGATATCCTCAAAATGACAGTATATGCCAGTGATAGTATTGAGCATTGGATAATCAATGTTCATAAGAGTGCTGACTGATCTGTAGAAATTGTCTCCTATTCAAAAGCAGAAGGGTAGACTTTTGGGGTCGGAGGGGAAAGGGAATCCACTGAAAGGGAGTTCAGGTACGGAGTCATGAAACCTCAGTTTCTGCAGAGGTCCACTGCTAACTGGATCAGTGGAAATAAGCAAAAGGCTTATTAGAAGTAGCTTTAACAGGTAATGGGTTTTGATGCCTTTTTCCTTTAGAATTTCTGGTTTGAATCATGCTAGCTTGCTGCCATCACATGTCTAGTTGGTTATGTTGTTCTTAGCTGACAAGTGTCCATACCACAGACTGCTACCACAGTTGGCACCTGTGCGGTGGCAGAGTGGCAATCTCAGCAGAAGCCAAAGACTGAATGTTGATGGAAATGTAATCATCCTCATTCCTAGACGTGGTATCCACTTCGTGGTTTTGCATACAGTTGGCACAGTGTGGGGAATCTTGCAGTTTCACTGTCTGTGGTGTGAACCTGTATTGAGGATAAATCAAGGCTGTCAGTTCAACAACTTCCCAAGGCTGTCAGTTCAACAACTTTCCTGAGCACTAAATTCACTTTGAATAGTCAGTCAAAGTGTACTTCTATACAATTTTACAGTTAAACCTGAACCAGCAGTACAATAGTCATGGGTGGTGGATAAAACATGCAACAGTATTATGGTTTTATTCAGCAATGATGGAGTACAGTGAGAGAGCAGTTCAAAGCGCATTCTCTGTTTACAAGATTTCCTGTTTACCCTCTGCTAAGACACATGGCTATTTTATAATAAAATCCTGGTAGAGAAGTAGTTAACATTTTGTTGAGTTGAGTGTTTGGAATTTCATTGTTTGACTAGTGAAACTGCTGTGTGTATTTCCATAGAAGTTAAATGTAATTTAGTGTGCCTGGTGGGGTGGGATTGTCTTTTGTGATCCTGATCTCACACCTAATGGAAATTGGGATTGATGCTATTGCAGTCAATTAGGTTACATGTGTGTAAGATCAGAATCAGTCCTGGTGCGTTCAGGGATTGTAAACTCTGGATTAGCAATTTTTAGTTGAAAGTAATCTGAATATTTTCTGTTACCTTTTTTCTTTATTTGTAGATCTTTGAGAGTCTTAGCTGTCATTTTCCTGTAATAGAAGCTCAAAGCATGGAAAGCTGCCAAAAGTGTGTGCAGTTGGAAAAAGTCTGTACAGAGGGCATTCTCTTCGGCTCCATTCATTATCCTCTAGATACGGATACTCATCTTGAGTTTTCACTAACTTTCTCACTGTCCGATTTCATCAGGTAAATCACTGATAAAATGAGACTCTTTTAAAAAAAAATCTGGTATTGCAGTCAAAGTAGTAAATAGCACAGGATGGCTCAGAAGGCTGATGATGGGAAATAGAGGCTTCTGTCTGTGGGCTGTTGGTTTTTAATTTAATTCAGACTGGTAATGTTAGTACAGTATGTCACCACTTGTCAATGGCCTATTAATATGTGAAATAAGTGTGTTGGCATTAGTCTGGTTCCTAGAGGCCAGTAATGCCATCACCATTCCCCCCCATCATCGCAACTGGCTCCTTTGTTAGCAGTCTCAGCAGAAAGATGATGGAATGAATAGGCATGGAGGGCGAGCAACCTGCTCATCTTTAAATAGTCATCAGTCCAGGTTAAGCATTCATACCAGGGGCAGTGTAAGGAGGCTAGTACAGCAATTGCCTTGCTGTGCCTATTCTTATAAATTGAGGATTTTAGAAATTAGGAATGTCCAACGCTTTCAATGAGCATTAAAGTTCACATCGTTTTCATGGCTTTAAAAATTATATACATAGTGACTTTCACAGGCTTTTCTGCCACCTTCTCTTTTGCTTTTTAAATGTATATTTGAGACAGTGAGAAGTTTTTCTGTTGTAAATTAAGGTGGCATGATCTAAATTCCTTGCATTGTCCTACGAGAGAGACTGAGATTAGTAATTCGGGCATGAAACTTTTTCTCCTCTTCTCTCCTCCCTCTTCCCAACTTCTCTCCTTGGAGCTTAGCTTTTTATTTCAAATAATAAAAAAAATACTTGTCTCAAAACCACACTATAAAAGCTTAACTCTGTTTTGTTCTGTACTAACACTTACAATTTTTTTAGTATCTACTACTTATTTGCTACCATGGAAAATATGGTATTTTGTGGTGAGACAAGGCACTTAGTAATGTTGCCACAAAGGTTTTGCATAGTAAAGAATGTTAATACCTCTGACTGCTTAGTTTTGGTGTCTGCCCAAATAATTATCTTTAGAAAGGATTCAATTACCTAGATTATCCAAAATATTGATTTCCACTGAATTATCAATTTAAGAGCTAAGTACAAATCCCTTAAGACTACCTAATGCTTTTTCACTTGGACACATTCACTGGAAATACTAAATACTCTTTTGGAGTGTTGAATGAAATTGATTGGACAGAAAGGAGAATAAAGACATTGCTTCAGCAGAAAGTAAATTGTAAATCTTTGAAACTGAGTTTATTTTAAATTCAGGGACCCAAATTGTGTGAAAGGACTGACCACTTTTACAGTAAAAACAGCTCACGCTCTTTATTTTTCAGCTCTCAATATTTTCATTCCTGAAGTAGTGGAAGTAACATTTTGTGTTCAAGCAGCCAATTTAAGTTTTTAAATTAGACTTTGTACTTGAGAGTGACATTTATAAGGTTTCCATAGTAAACTCTTTATTTAAGGGGCTTATAACTTGGACATTTAAGTAGCATTATTCTGAAGTTGGTCAGCAATAACGTTTGATTTAAGTTAAATTATTATTTTTTTTAATTTAGAGGGCTGTAAAAAGCAATTCAGGCTCTTCATATTGTGGGGTGGAAGGTTTGTGTTTCCACAAGTGCATTTTTAAAATAGTTTGCTTGCTTTGCTATATAATGGTTTCAGATACAGATTATTTTGAAGATCAGATATATTCAGACTCAGATTTGTGTTTAATTTTTTTTCAGACCAATGAAAATTACCACTGAAGACTTTGGGAGACTGTGGCTGTCCTTTTCTAATGATGTGAAACAAAATCTAAAAATGTCACCTTCTCAGGGATCTCTCTCTGTAGCTCTGAACGCCCTGAAGCAGAAATTAAAGCTCCATATTGTTGAAATTATTGGTGAGTGAATTAACATTTATATTCTATATCTTGGTGCTGTAAGTGCCCAGGGTTTTGCACAGCACATTGGGGCAGGAACTTATTTACTTGGCACAACCTAAGAGTTTACAGTCTAAGACTCTGATCCTGTAACACCTGTGCACGTGAGTAACTGTACACAGTCATTGCTCCATTGACTTTAGTAAGTCTGCTCAGATGCTGAGGGCTGGTGTGTAAAGGTATAAGTGGGTATAATACAATGGCAAATAATAGAGTGGCATGTTCTCATTTTTATCTTAAGTGCTTCCTGAAATAGATATTTTTTCAGAAGTATTTTGAAAGAAGTGAAGGAATTGGCAGGCAAGCTTTGAAAGTTTGTATGAAATAAGGCATGAAATTGGGAGTGACGGGGGCTAATTAGGAATGATGTTTGGTGAAGCATGGGATGAGCTGCAGGTGTGAGAGAAGAAGAGGGCAGAAAAATGTTACATTTGAAAGCACACTTCAATTTGAACTATATTTAATATGAATTGCAATTATTTCTTTTAGTTTTAAAGTTATTTGTTGTTTGTTTTTAAGGTAATGAGGGAATAGTGGCATGCCGGCTACTTCCATCAGTCCCCTGTCTGCTGCATTGTCGTACTCATGCAAGGACACTGGCACTGTGGTTTAGATCCTCTTGTTCTGCTCTTCCAGACAGTTTACTATATCTGTGTCAAAAGGTGATGGAGGAATCTTAATTGCAACAGTGCCTGCTTTTCTAACATATTGGTGTAAAAATAAATGCATACAAAAGACTTACAGGGTTACACAAATGTTTACCAAAGCAAAATGAGTTAAAACGATACTCAAGAGTGGTTTCATCCCCCCAACTGGCATGTGCCATATGGACTAACGGGAAAGCAGAATGATCCACGATGTGCCTGCAGAAATGTGCTCAGGATTTTACAGTTGCTGACAGATGACCCGATGAAGTATTGCTAACTGTTTAAATGAAACGTATATTTCTTAGTTTATTGTAGATGATTGAAAGTATTTATTTTCTATTACGTAATTTTTGTATATAGCAACCCTTTACTCTTAGGAGCAGCTACTTAGTACTTAAATATTATTTTAAGGAAAGCATCACTGCTATGAAGTCAGCTTTATACTGTAAAAATGATTCAAATGCTTGTCTGTAACATTACCATTTACTTCATTTATGAGCTTTTTCTAAAGCTGCATTTTAAGCACTATTGGAAACAAGACCCATACTGGCTGTTGCACGTGGTATGTTATCTTACCACAGAGGATAGAAGTGCATGCTTCATAATTGTTTCAGTGGCTTTAAATGGTCAGAAGTACTGCACGTGATCTTTTGGTCGTTTACCAGTTAAGGACTTGACTCATGTCATCCAGACAGTCTTTGGAGAATGGGAGAGGTGTCTAAAACTGGGAGTTGCGTGGTGATGGCTAAATTGGATGGAGATCCATTGCTATCCAAGTCATGTGTATGGTATCTGCAGCTCCTTGTCATTTTCATTTTATTCCTATTCTTCACTTGCCTTTGGTAGAAGTCTATAACACTCATCAAAAGAACTGTGCATGTCCCAAAGATATTTTTCAAAAGTATAGAAGAGGAAAATATTAAGCCTGGATTTATCATAGCTGTGTGACAGTATTGAAGGTGCTGTGTATTTAATTTGGACTGAAACATTTGAATTTACTTTGAATTTTCTTTTATAATGCTAATTATCTACAGTATTGATTGGTTATCAGTCTTTGTAAATTACTGCTTATACATGGTTTGGATGTAATTGTGTTGTTATGAATGTTTCTAAAGGCTTGTTTACACAGAGCAGCAATGTGCACTATGGGGGTGTGATTTCTAAGGTGCACTAACTGGTCCAGGTAGACACTGCTGGTACGCACTAAAAGTTGCCAAGTGCGTTTTACTCTAGTGCTGTATATTGAAGTGCATTAGGGAACTTTCAGTGTGCACTGGCAGGGTCTACACCAGGGGTCTCAAAAACATGGCCCATGGGCCAGAGTTATTTCCTGCGGCCTGCTGTGGGTGCCGACTCCACCGGCAGCCAAGCTCCCCTGCCCTCCTGCCCCCACCCTGAGCATGCTGCATCACCACTCCACCTACTTCCCAGCGCTTCCCACTGTCAAACAACTGTTTGGCAGTGCTTAGGAGTTTCCAGGAAGAAGTGGGGAGGAGCGGGGATGTGGCAGGGCCGGAGTGGGGATTTGGGGAAAGGGTTGGAACAGGGGCAGGGAGGGAGTGGAGTTGGGGTGGGGACTTTGTGGAAGGGGTTGGAATGGGGGTGGGAAGAGGCGGGGCCTTATGGAAGGGGGTGGAGTGAGGGCGGGGCAGGGGACAGAGGGAAGGCTTTTAACCAAAGTAATTCTGAAAGTAAATGTGTGCTTTGTCGTTTGAGTGAGATGAATTACTGAGTATTTAAATTGTATTAAAACCCCTCTTCATATTACAGTTTTGAAAAAAGTTAATACATTGACTTTTAATAGCACACTATATTACTCTTCATTTTTTTTCATGTTTGACTATACTTTTGTATTGTTGTATGAAAAGGTTTCAGTGACCTTTCAGTGACCTCGGGCCAATGTTCTCATCCTCATGTGGCCCTCATGGTGATTTGAGTTTGAGATCCCTGGTCTACATGGACCAACTAATACACAATGTGTTAGTGAGCTTTCGAAATCACACGCACATAGAGTACATTGCTGCTTTGTGTCGACAAGCCATAAGGCTTAATAGATCTAATCAGCCTAGCATGCATGCTGTGCGTGTGTGAATTGTTTCTCCCCTTCTGTGTCACTACCATTCCCAAAACCCAGCATCTACGCATTGGAATCCTGTGATCTGCATTTATTTAGACAGCAAATGAAACACATCACTGTTTCGCACAACTTTACAGTAATTCACAAGTAGCTATTTTTCTTTAAATTTAGAAGAATTGACATTTGTGCAAACAATGCTTGCAAGTGTGGCATACAAAGGAAATGGAATTCTACATCAATTTGCATTATCCTTATGCTATTTTTTATATTGAAAAGGAAAACCTTAGGAGATATCTTAATATTCTCAGTTTTCATCTGGCAAACATCAGTGTTTAAGGAAAGAAAAGTATTAATTATTTTTATTTTGCTTCATTTTGTTAAATGTTCATAAAATCATATAAAGAATGTAATTTTAATACACCAGTGATCACAAAGATTGTTTTAATAACTTCTTTTAGAGATTAAGCCAATTGTCTTATATTACCACAGGTACTATGACATAAGAAAAGATCTTTTGGTCACTGCTATTACAAAACCCTCTAATTGAGGGATTTATTAAAATGCACTAAGTCTGTAAATATATTAAACATTCTGCATGCATTAAATAATGTATATTTAATGCTCTGGGACAATTTGTATGAATGAAAGCTTATTTTAATTTCCCTGCTAGTACAGAATGTAAATCAAGTTGGGTGCTATAATTGGATTTCAGTGTATTATAAAAAATTACAGAAATATCTGTTCTAGCCTATGCATTTTTCACCATTTCTTTAATGGGATGTTAAGTCTCTCCTGATATGAAACAAACCAGTAATGCCTTCTGTTTACTTGTAGGTGTGATGCTCTTCTTTATCCTTAATTTTTTCCACCTTGGTTTGTTTAACGTAACCATATAGTTAATGCACTTTGAGCTGTAAATATGCAGATTCTGAGAAAACAATCAAGGGTCTTATGTTGCTGTGACATACAGGGGTTTGCTCGCTTGTACCCGAGGTACAGCCTTTATTTTTAGATCATCCACCAAAACTATTGTGTTAATCTCTTTGTGTTTACACTTTTCTGTAATTTAATAATGTGCATCTAATAAAATCTCCAGCCCAGTTTTACAGCTGTTTTACTGGACATGTGTCTTTGGTGCTGTGTACCTTAACAGTGGTACTATTAGAATAATGGCATTTAATATTATTGAAGAATTGTTCCCCAACATAGATGATTTGTAATTTAATGGCTGCAGGTCCAGACTCCCACTGCCAAGAGATTAAATAAAAGACAGAAAAATGCTTTGTCTATACTGGCAAGCATTGTGTACATAAAACTTAAATGAGATGTGTTAGCAAGCAGGGACAGACGTGCCTGTTTTTACATGTTCAATGACAGAGTACTAGCCCCCATTTCGATTATTGTTTCTCAGTGCAACAAAATAGTGACAAAGAATGTAACATATGTATTTCACTAAGTTTGCTCACCATGGCAATTAGTAATGACACGTATTCTAGCTTCAGGTATACGAAGGGTAGATGTCACACTATCTTTGAGTCTATTATTTCAGCAGCATTTTGTATCCCATGGCTTCTTCATATTCTTTTTGGAATTGAGCCAGATTATGAACTCGGCACCACAGGAAAACTGTGTGGTTGAGCATGCTTTCATCATTCCTAGAGTTGATTAGTGCAATGGTGTTATTGCCTACAAAAAAACCTTGACAATTCTTAGGTTACTGGTATGCTGTGTTCACAGCCTGTCTTGTGGATATGTATCCTTGTACTCCCCTGTCTACCTCTCTTTAGGGAAGGGGCTGTCTGCTTTGAGCATGCTGTTCATATGGTACATTGCTGCTAGAGCTTGGAGCAGGAACTGGGAATTCTGGGGCTCCAAATCTAGCCCTGAATGCATCTGTTCTGGAGCAAGTCAGTTGTACCTCTCTGCATCAATTTCCTGATCTGTAAAATGGAGGGTGGTGGTGAGATGGGCATAGCTGGTTTATTTAGGTAATTCTACAACAATTTATATTATCCTTACTCTAATCTTTATAATGAAAACCTTTTAAGAGGTATTGCAGGCTTCTCAGTTCTCACCTGGCAACCACATCAGTGCTGTCGGGGAAAATAATTACTGTTCTTATTTTATTTTGTCTTTTGCATAGCACTTAAAAGAGGCTCTACAAAATAATATAAGAATTATATAATTCCAGTTTTAAATTGCCCACCTTTTTTACTCATGTTTTGTACTGATTAATTCACTATGGTCCCAGCTCTGAGATACGGAGACCTGAGCCTTTATAAGACAAAGGAAATTTTGCCTTACCAGTTAAAGTTCTCTACTTTTAAAAGGATGTAGACATTAATCTGTTCTACCCTCTGATTTTTTTTTAATTAGGTAGTGCAAACCACAGACATCGTTCAGTCTCTATATTAAATGTCTGATTCTTCTTCAAGGGCTTCTGTGTATTCCCATGTATGAAAGCCAGCCTCTAGAATTGAGGTATAGAACTATATAAAAAAGCAGTGTCCACTGGGGGGTGCCAGGAGTGTCTCTGTTAAGATGATGTAATCACTTCTGTATGAGGGAGCGCACCTCTTTCTTTTGCCTCCAATGCAGAGAGCTAAACGGAACTGTCTCATGTCTGCAGGCTAATTAGCTAGCCTTAGAAATACTTGTTTTGGTAAGGTGGTGCTACAATCCATTTCTGCCTAGAACACCTCACCCACTGTCCTCTTCAGGGCCCGCTTGCTAATCTCCCACAAGTGGGAATTCCCTGAGGCTTACGAGTAACTGTTCCTCAAAAATTGCCTCTGTGTCTTCAAACTACCCACCTGCCTTCTTTTGTGCCTCATAGTGGTTTGTGTTTCAGGACTCTGAGGGCTAGGGAGAAGGAACTGATGTGTGGGAGGAGTGTATTCCCACAGTTCGATTGAGCAGATGACTTTATCCAAGTACAAGGGCATTCCTGCACTCCCAGCAGATACAGCATTTTTACATAGTTCTGCAGCTCAATGCTGAAGGTGCTGTGCTGAAGAACAGCAGTTACTAGTAAGTAACCCCTATTTTTAAAAATGTCTTTGGTGTTTTAGCAATATCCTAGAGTTACTGCAAGTTTAGAATTTATGGGCAATTCTGTGACAGAACAGTCTGTCCTGTGCTTAATAATCTGATAGACAATTCTGAAGCTGCCACCATGCCCTGTGGAAGGAAGGAAACCACATTGTGAGGACAGACAGAAGATAAAATAATTGTAAGGTGAAATTCATCTCTCTCTGATTGGGCACAGGATTTCCCTTTATTTCTGCTAATTCCCCTTTCTTCCCACCTGTCACTCTCCCAAAACTAAGATTTGCAGTCAGTGGGATGCATCTGGGACCCATCCATCTTCTTTCTTGTGTCCATGAAGAGAGCATTAATGCAGCTATAAAGCTACTGCAGGCTGTGTAGTCTCATGTGAAGGCAAAGCAAGAGAAAGTTAGATGGCATTAGAGTGTACAGGATAGGAAAATCATTCCCATGAACTCTCTTCCTCGGATCAGTTCTGTAACTCCCTGCTGCACACATTTGTGTTGTCAGCTTCTGTGAGTTAAAACCAGGGGGCAGGAGACGTGTGTAAAACTGAGGCCTAATTATGTGTTAACCACCATTTACAAGACTAGCCATATTCTAATGTGGCTGTATTTAAAGCTCACACACTTATACACTGTACTTTTTCTTGTGTGATTCTGCATTTATGTGCACAACTGCAGTTGACATTTTCCTTGTAGTTTATTGGTTTATTAGTTTGCATAGTACAAATTATTTCTAAAAATCCCACAAGCTACGTGCAGGGTTTACTCTTCCTAAGAATCTACTGGAACACAGATTCATAAGGATGAATAGATCTGATTGAGACTTTACCTGGAGGTCAGGAATTGCCACCATGACTTAATTTAAAATTGGCAAATTTTTCTGTGTCTTATAACTTGTGTAAAACCCCAGTGTTGTGTCTGCATTTAGCACTTATGCTTGAAGAATTGTCACAGGCTTGCTTTTACAGCTACATTGGAGTTAGAGAAAATGTAATTATTGAAGTGTAGGATTTTAACTCCTAGTCTGACTGAACCAGGATGACACAACTTCCTTTTGGTGTTTTATTGTGAACTAAGGGCTCTTTGACATTTTTTGCAGGTTGCTACAGAAACAAAGACACTGAAATCTTTGCAAATTGGATTTTATATACAGTGTACATCAGAGGGCATTGAATAATACTTTAATTGTCCCATGTAAATAGAACTGAGTTATAGAGATGGGAGAAGTTGAATGGTTTTCTAAAGAGGACAGATATTTTACAATGTTTAGCAAAGTCAATGGTTATTTTCCATCTGACATTCATAATTAACCAGTTCTTCCAAAGTGCCCATGTTGTAATGGAATTAAAGAAAAAGATAGCCAGACCTCACAAGAGCATTCTAAGGCCAGATCTACATCAGTAGAGTTACATCATTTGGGGATATGAAAAATCCACACCGTTCAGCAATGCAGTTATACTGACCTAACGCCAATGTAAACAGCACTACATTGGTGGGGAGGGCTTCTCCCGTCGACATAGCTACCACCTCTCATGGAGGTGGATTAACTATGCCGTGGGAGAAGGTCTCCCGTTGGCCTAATAGTGTCTTCACGGAAGTGCTACGGCGGTGCAGCTGCAGTGTTTTAAGTGTAGGCCTGCCCTAAAACGTCTGTTTTTGTGTACTTGCCACTGTGTAGTAATTCATCCTTTTTTTGGTGCTGATAGTTGCTACTTTGTTAGAGAAGAGGCTGTTGGGGGAAAAAACCTGTTCCTTCTGTCTGCATTTGCAGTACTGCTTTTGCTCTCACAATCCACATTTTATCTTTTTTAGTTGTCATTTTTTTCTCAGATATTCTGAAAATATTTTCAACGGGACATCTAAATAGGAACATCCATCATATCTATGTATTTCTAAATATGAATTAAAACTGCCCTATTGCAATCACATTATATCCCTTCCCATAAGTCTCTATTCCTGCTCATCCCATAATTTGGGCAGGAGCAGAGACTTGTTCTGTTTAATGGACAGTAGTCATTTTGATGGTTGTATATAGCATCCAGATATTACGTTGCTGCTTTCCTTGAAAATGTTTGACACACCATTTTTAGACCTCTTTTTGGCCTAAAACAACTTGACAGTCCTTTCTCAGTGTGTGTGTCTCTCTCTTTTTGACACTGTTACTTATCTGACATTCTACATAGGGATGGGGAAATAAACCTACTTCTACCATCTATTGTAAGACTTTCTTTTGCAATGTTATTGCTGAAATGAGACTATTGTAGTGTAGCTTCCAACTCCATTTTGAATCCATCACTCATACACTATTCTACAACATATTTGCAATAAGTAAGACAGCATATACTCAGTACTATTTATTGTGCTTCATATTGTTTAATAAATAGACTGCATAATGAATGCCACTAGCCACCTTCTCAGGATGTATTGAATCATACTTATATTCTTTAATATTACTACTACATACTTAAAAATATTTGACACAAGTTAATTTAAACAAGAATGAAGTGAAGAATATGGTGTTTAATCTTCTGCCTTCTATACCAGGCTGAAAGTGGTTTATTATAAGCAGGGCTGGTAAATGGTGTGTGACACTTCTTTTTAGTTGCGTATAACTTTGCCAAACTTCATCTGGGCTGAAATTTTCCGTGCTGAGTCTGCCTAAGGCTGAAAGCTTTGGAAAATTTCAGCCAAAATGATTCAGATGTTTGAGAATGAGACTAGGGAAAAATTCTGTTTTGTCCATGTTAAAAAAAAATTCTGGCAATCCTTTTCTTTGAAATGCTCTAGTCCACCTTAGTGTTGGAGCAGGGACTTGAAATTTGTCAGGGAGCCTGAGTTTGTGTCAGGGATGTGCCTTTTGACACCCCTCCCCCAAAAGCCCAAATTTGGCTTGGAAATATTGCAGTTTGCACATGCCTCTTGGATTTTAGCAGCTAAATTTCCCAAAGATTCTGTCTGCACTGAGCATACTCAAGCCTGGAACTGAGCAGGACTTTCCCTGCAATTGCAGTTCTGAGCTACTTTCAGCTGCAATTAAACTGAGAGCATATCACCTGATGGGCCTAAGGAGTGTGGAGGAGGAAGAGGTCTGCTGTGAATGTGGAGGGGATGAGAGTCAGAACTTTGAGTGGTTTCAGAGTAGCAGCTTTGAGTGGGGAGGGGGAAATGGAAACCGAAACTGGGACTGGAGACAGGCATGGAGGGGAGAGGAAAACTAGGTGTTGGGGTAAAGGGGAAACTCGGAGTTGTGGGGGGACTGGGTCTGTCTGGGCAAGGAGAATGGGAGCTGGGGAGGGAAGTGTGTAGGGTGAGGAGACTGGGAGTTAGACAGTGGAGGGAAAACTGAGGTCAGATGAGTCAAAGGGGAGACTGGGAAGGAGAAGGACACGGGGAAGGGGGAGGGGACACAGGGCTGGAGTGTGTGGGGAGAACTTGAACAAGAAGCTGGGGGTGGGACACTGAGATTGGACAAGGAGCCTGGGGAGGGGGATTGGTACTCAGTCAGTGGGGACAGGAAATGGGAGAATGAGGGGCACTGGAGGCTGAGGTGGGGGGGATGAGAGAGATTGGCCAAGGAGCCCGTAGGCAACTGGGACTGGCTGGGTAAAGAGACTGGGTATGGATACTAGGGCTGGGGGAAGACTGGGACGGTAAGTCCAGAAAGATGTGTGGAAAGGCACCTCCTCAGCTTTGGCTCAGCGCTTCCCCGTCTGGCCTGGGTAAGTCAGCCCCTGACTTTGGATGGTGTTTATTCTCCCTGCTCATGCTATGCCTAGGCCTGATGGGATGTGCCAGAGGGGAGTCAGCTCTTCCACACCCACGCTATTAAAGAGCAATGGTGTTTTAAAATCCTGTACAAAGGCTGTTAGCTCACACTGGGTTTTCCCTAAAGATGTCAACATTTTAGGTAGAATTCTGGGGAACGTGCAAGAGCTCCGGGGAAGTGTAGGGAAGACAGCACAAGTGTCAGGGCCTAGGCAATTGTACTGCAGGGTCCTCACTGCAAAGAGGGGTGTCAGCCATAAGATCTGCTTGTGGAATGCAAGCCTAGAAGCCAGGAACAGAGCCTAAACTCTGCCTAGCTGCCGTGCTTTGGAGCCACTGAATGATCACAGAACTTGAATGATGAAGCTGCTTTCAATCTCTCTGCTCACCATTGACTGTATATGCAGCACAAAGGAGACACATGTAAATGGTCCAGAAGTTAGAGCGTAAGAGAATGGCCTCAAAGTAAACCAAACCACCTTAATATTTAATATAAGGAAACATCTTGCCTCTTCGTGGAATTCGGTTCACTTCATTTTAGAATGATCCACAATTATTGTAATAATTTTACATTGCAGTGGTAGCCTTTCTAAGATCAACATGGAATCGTCATCAAAACGGGGGTTTAATATTATACAGGATTGTGATCGTTTGACTGAACTGAAAAGAAATAAAACCTGTATCCTTTAAAAAAAAAAAAAAAAAATCAGCTAGCTCTGTACACAGGGGACTCTGCATTTGGATCCCCTCACAGCAGCATGGCAATTCTCCAGCAGGAGGTGCCAGACCACCCCTGAGGAAACGAACACTTCTGCCCGCAGAACAGTATTTGAATAGAATACAGCAGCTAAGGCTTGTGGCCACACTGAATGATGGGGAGAAAACAAAATATTGAATAGCTGCTCATTATGTGAGCACTGTTCATTCTGTGCATTGAATGAGGCAGGGGTCCTGTGGGGGGAAAAATAGTATTGGATCATATAATTAGTCTATCCTAATTCATATGTACAATGGGGCCAAATTAAGGTTGTGCAGACAGCCTTAATTCTGGCATTTCCTCACTTTTGACTTTGGAACCCTAATAATGTTCTTTTAATGTAGTTTTTCAATGTATTTTACATTTACTGAGTGCTAAATTCCTATGCATGGTAGCATTGGTTGCAATTGCATAGACACTTAAAGCTGATGACCTCTTATGATTTAATAATCATTGTTTGATCTAAAGTAGCAACTGATACTAAAAGTTCTGAATTCACCTATGAACTTCATTTGATAATTATACAGGTGATGGGTTTGTTCACACCACACTTGCCCTGAATGGTTAATACAGACTGAGAAGGGGGCTAATTAACCTCACAGACCACAGCTGAAGGCAATCAGGGGGCCAATCAATCCACTGAGTGAGGGAGCCCAGCTGTGGAGGAACTAGCTGGGCTGGGTTTGTAAGGACAGGAAATTGGAAGCAGAGGGAAAGTTTGCAGTGACCCTTTGTGAGAAGGCAGGAGTGTTTGGAAGCTGCAGAGGCAGGTAGCTCACAGTTACTCCCATAGGTGCGGGAAGTAGGAGTGAAGAGGTGCTGGCTGCCAGCCCCATGTGCCTGGGGTCCCAGCCTCAGTTCGGGAGGTAAGGGGGCTGGTTTTCAGCACCCCCACTATTAAAAATGTTCCAGCACCACTGGTTGTTCCCTGGATGGGAGGAAGGGGTTGAGAGGTTGGCAAACTCCTTTTTTCTGGCATTCCCCCCTCTCAGAAAGGGCTCAGGGAAAGGCAGGAGGGAACAGACCTTGACTGCTGACTAGAGGGTCCCTGAGCCAGAACCTGGAGTAAAGGGCGGGCCTGGGTTCCCCTGCCAGCCACTGTGGGAGTGGCACCAAGGGGTAGTGAATGGGAAGACTGCCTGAGAATGCTAGTGTGGAGAGAGAGTTTGAAAGACTTTGATACCCCGAAAGGGGAAAACATATTTAGTGACCTGGCCAGAGGGCTGAGTCAAGAAGAGGCAGCTCCCGGAGCGAGAGAGAGGTTACGGTCCGAGAGAGAAGGATGGAGAGACGGCATGCAACTGTGGGAAGGGGCATTGCCCGCAAGGCTAATTCCCAGAACGGTCAGGAGGAGACACCATCCTAGTGGTGAGTAGAGCACCCCATCACAAGGTAGCAAAATGAAAACTAAAGGAAACCAAAAATACAGTAATAACAAATCATTTAATCCACAAACATTACGATAATACATCATATACTTTATGGGTGACTTGAACATTGCCAATATTATTACATACCAAGCCACCAGTATAAAAGTAAACAATGAATATACAGGATATACAAGTATCAGAAATACTTGAAAACATTTTTTCCTCCACCTTAAGGCTACTAAAATTTATAAATAAAATGACAGACATTTGGCTGTTTTCTAAAATACCAGACTCTGAATACTGATATATGCAAGACATAAAAAGAAACCACATACAGAGTATCGTTTTTCTTTCAACTGTCTTCGTTCTTGAATGGTAGCTTTATTCTGGCTTTGTTTTTTTTTTTTTTTTAAATCTTACATGCACTTAGCTTGCTCCAAAACAAAATAAAAACACCCTCTGAAATTTGATATGCTCTGTGCACTAGGATTTGTGTTGGATGTATTATATACTCTCAACCCCCCCCCCCATCAGTTTGATAAGTAGTGCTTTGGGGCAGATTTTGGCCAATATTGTATGTAAATGTAGATTATTAAATATGGTTCTGGTGAATGCCTACGTTTTTACCACTTAAGGCAAATCTTGCAAGTCCTTCTGCCCAGATTTTATCTCTGTATTATGCCACAGAAGGGCAGTCCACATAAGTTGCTATTGAACAGAAGCTTCATGGATTCAAGGGAAATGGGTGGAAAATCGCTCCAACACAAGCGGCCTAAGGTGCTGCCATTTTAAATGGCTTTTTTTCCTGTGCATTTGAAATACACTCTTCGAAGATGAGATAAAAGAACACTTCTGATTGTTCATGTGCAACTGTACCCCTTTAGTATCAGAATCAGGTAGCTGGGTATCCAGCTATCTAAGGACAATTGCACTATATAAAGGAAACATGGGATTGTTGTTGCAATGCATATGACATATTTGTTTTGTGGGGGAGAAAAGACAGAAGTATAAGAAAATGTTCTGAAGTCTGTGTTACTATAGTATTTTGAATAATGTTTACCTGTGAAAAACAACTCTCTGTAATACTGATGAGATCAGTGATCTGCTCTGTAAGCATTGCTTAGGTAACGAAATAGCTTTCAAATGCATAATTTTTCATGAGTTTTAAAAATATGCATCTAGTTATTGTAATACACCCTTTGGCACAGTATTTGACATCTGTGTTGTCTTCAAGGTTATCTGTGACTCGCATGTCATCTAAAAGGAGGTACTGTCTCAAACCGAAGTATCTTTAGAGCTGTGGGAGTGGATGAACACAATGGTGGGGGCAGAGTTTTAAATGTACTATAAATCTGCTGTATCTGTAAGTCAAGGGTGTTGCTATAAAATTCACAGAATTTCAAAACGGGGAAAGGTTAGTGCATCAAGACACAATAACATTTGATGCTGCTGTAGATTTTCTTTTTAGTGGGTTCCCTCCTAAGTACCATGTTTTAAGGGCCAGATCTTGACCTGCAGCATGCACTTGTCCAGGGAAGTACGGGAATATAAGATGCCTCTTACTCTGCGCAAATTATTCATATCAAAAGGCCATGGCATGGGACAGGGAGCAGCCTCTATGGCTCCAACCTGACACCAACGTATCTGTGCTGCAATCAAGGCAGCACAGATGGGGAAATGAACTCTGCCAGCTTTAGCTGGTGGGACTTGACGACTCCATGATCTAGCCCTGTGTAACTTAATAGATATTTTGGCTAACTGTACATACCTGCTGTTGGCAGATATGTTGTTGCACTTAGTGATAGAGGTCTATGTCCACTAGTTATAAGGAGCTAAAATGCTTGACCTATAGAAAATGCTGATTTGCCAAACCAAAGTTTTCACAGAACAGGGTCAAGTTCAATGAATTTCCCACCTTGAAAAAATGTTGAGAAAAATATTTGAAGTGAAAAATTCTGATTTAGCTGGCTCAAAACTACTTTTTGTTTTGAAATTTAAGTTAATGAGCCTCAAAAAGGCTTTTATTTAAATTAAAAAAAATTAAAAAGTCAAAATTACTGAAATGAAACATTTGGATTGACTCAAAACAAAAATCCGCTCTCCCCTCCTCCCCCCTGGGATGTTTTTGAAATTTGACTTTTTGCCCTGATTTGAGTTGGGAAAATATCTTGAGTTGGGAACTCTCAAATATACGCAGTACAAGAAAGCTCTTTCTCACCCACCTATGTTGAGTAGACCAACTTGTTTTCTTAGAGTGACCACTTGCTTCTAGGAGGCCTTGAGGTACAAAAATGTCCTATCATAGAGCCTACTCTTTCTGTCGTGCTCTGCTCTATTGCAGATAGTGCCTATAGATTAATGGGTGCAATGTAAAGGTTGAAATTAATTAATAATTTCACTTTTGGAGATTTTAGCACAACAAAGTTGGCTTTCAGATGAATTGGTAATGCATTTTCCCTCTGCCTCTAAAAGAGAAAAGTCACCTCAGTTCAATAACGAGCAATATAATTCTCTGCCAACATTTCGTTTGGTACCAGGATTTCCTCAGTCTTAGGGCCTGGCTACACTTGCAGATGTAGGGCGCTGTGAGTTAAACCAGCCCTCGGAGAGTGCAGTAGGGAAAGCGCTGCAATGTGTCCACACTGTCAGATTCAAGCACACTGGTGTAGCCACAAAGAGAGTGCGTTTTTGGGGGCTGAGAGCGTGTCAGCATGCTGTCTTGTAAGTTCAGACAGCAGCAGACCCCTCTCCCCCTGCCGCCCCCCCCGCCCCTCCCCCAGCAAGCAACATTCCACACTAATGGTTGCTTTGTCCCGGAGCAGATAAGCAGCCGGCTGTCAGAAACAGAGCTTTGAAAGGGCATATCCGCATTCCTGCAGCCGGTTCCAAAACAATGACAGGAGTGGCCACTTGACCTAAGGAGATTATGGGACGTTTCCAGAGGCCGATCAGAGTGCAGTAATGCAACACCTCGTTCACACTGATGCTGGGGCATTTCAGCCGAGGCGCAGCAAGTGTTATGCTTCTCGTGGAGGTGGATTACCAGGAGTGCTCCAGCTGCAGAGTCCAGGTGCTCTACATGCCTTGCCAGTGTGGATGGGTCGTGAGTTAGGGCGCCAGGGGCTGCTTTAATGCGCTCTAACTTGCAAGTGTATCCAAGCCCTTAGTTTCCTAATAGCAATGCTAAACTCTTGTATAGTGTGGGGGTTTTTATCCAATAATTTCAGAGCAATTTATAAAGGGGAAATTTTACGGGTTGCGACACAGAGAAGTTAAGTGACATGTCTGTAATCTTTGACATCAGTGGCAGAGCTTGAGTTGGTAGTTTTAAGCACTAGACTGTGCTGTTTTCTTTTGTGATGCTCTGGACTAGGGATTATAAAATCTGGATTTTCGCCAGGACAGTTGTGCTGTTGCAACCACTGTAACTTTTCTGCAAGTTCTTTAGTTCATCCTTGTTCTGTAATAGGTGTTGGTGTGTTTGTTCGGGTGGCTTTTTTTAATGTGTATCAGCATAAGATGCAATAGGTTCTTGGTGTTGCTCATAACTTTCCCATGTTAACAAGCCCTAGTTATAGAGCTGTGTATGTTCTCTACTTAGATGGCACTGTGAAAATACCAGCTTGGGCCCCCCTGTTTGCCACACTTCACTATTTGACTATAAACACAATTAATTAAGAATGGACATACACTAAGCCAAGGCTGAAAAGTTGTTCCATACATTGAATATTGTCTTTTGAGAGCTTTTGCTATTTGCAGGTGGAAATGGTGTTTCAGTGAAGAAGGAAGGGACAGATGATGGCTTCATTGATCCAATAATATCACTATTCCTGTCAGGTGTTCAGCTCTTTATATCATGGTGTTCTTCAGCAGGAAATCTATGCTCTGGAAGTGAAAACAGTAATTGCAGAGGAAGTAGCATGGCCCTCTAATCTAAGCCTATTTGATGTCACGGTGTGGGACCCATGTTATTATTGAAGCCAATGTTGTACTTCATTATTTAGTTTCTTCATTATGTTTGACTTTAGAGTCACTAAGCTATTTTTCAGAATCAAAATAAAAGTTTCTCTCTTACAGTCTCAGATGCAAAGCAAAAATCTCCAGTGGGAACATGCTTCTTAAAGAAGCTTCTCTACTCGTCTCACTTCTCCCCCTTTTATAAAGTTCTGCTCTCCAGTATGGTCTTAACCACCTGCAAAATTGGAGGTGTGCTCTCATATCGGTTCCTGACACTATTGAAAGGAGAGAACTTGTGCCCATAAGAACCGCATTTTCCATCTAAGCCTTGGAGATCTTTTTTAGGAATAATAAAAACATATACAAGAACAGTTTGGGGGTCAATTCCATGCAACACCCTTTCTGCATTTTCCCTTCTATCTTTGACGCTGCCACATGTCTTGCGTTTAGGTTCATTTTCACACAATAAGACCCCAACACAGATACTGAGGTTAGGATGTGCTGTGATCTTGTTCTGAATAATCAGCATCAGCAGCCCCATTGACTCCCCTCCTTTGAAAAGGCTGAAATCCCTGTGAACTGCGAATTACAATTTGTAGCTTTCTGGTTTTGTTTTGTTTTGTTTTTTGTTCATAATAAGCCAAGTGAGCACATGCTGGTTTCTGATGAAGTCCATGTAATAAGAGGATGGTAGGAAGGAAGCTCACAAGCTTTGCCACAACTCACCAAGTATGGCCAGTTTGCTGCAGCTCTAGGAATGAGTTTTTTTGTTTTGTAAAAGGCAAAGTTTCAAAGGACTTTCTCATCAAGTAGTTTGTTGATTCCATCACAGATCTTTTTGAGGTATGGTCGGCAATCCCCATCAAGGCTATACAGGGCAGTGAGGAATTCCACATCCGCAAAGTGATTGAAGACATGGTTGATACGCCCGTGGGACCTGGGTGTCAGATGTCGCTCTACCAGTTCATGCACCAGGTCTTTACATTCATTCAGAAGTTCTGAGAGAACATTTCTATCAAAGGTGTATTCTACCTCGTAAAAACTGACAATTGTCATGGCTGTCTGATTCAGCTTCTTTCTGAATTTGTCTACGATTTCCAGCTCTTCTTGGTTGAATTGATTGTTTCGGTAGAGGATCCCAATTTTTATTGCCACTTTAATCAAGTCCTTCATAATTTTGTGAGCTTCCTTCTTGTTCCTAGTATGTTCTCTAGTGACTTTATATAACTCATCAAATATTTCGCTGCTTGTGTCGTCGATGAGCATGTTAGCCATAGTTTTGGTAGCCATTTTACTCAGGAGCTTTTTCTGTGCTTGCAGTGCAAGGTTCTTTGAACTGAAACAATCGAGACCTATTGCAGAGGAGAAAAAAAAAAAAGCAAAAGTTAATTGCACTTCGGAAATACTTTGCATATAGTGGCAAATTAACAGCATGTAATACAGCCTGTTGTTTGTTAGCCACACTTATAAGATGCCTATGGTTGACACATTCAGTGAATACTTCAGGGATAGGTGCATTAGAAATGCAAGCATAGGTCATGTCTTCAATATTGTTTTTCCATCAGTCCTCAAAGCCTCAGCAGCTCAAGTGTCAATATCCCAGTTTTTGATTCCTAAAATCGGGGGCGGGGAGGGAAGGGGGCAGTTGTAGATGGTAGGAATTGAATATTCAAGATATACATTGACTTTATTACTTTGTCCTTTGCAAACACTAAAACTCCATGCATATTCTTGGTTTTAAAATAGACAAAGCTTTAAAATTAAAGCTTGCTCACCTGAAAGCTTTTGTTGAGACAATGTGCACAGAAATGTAAATTACCTGTCAAAGACACTCTAAGATTAAATGTGGTTGAGAAATACAAGGTCCATAAAGAATTATACATCTGGTCACTGGGTGTCACTATTGCTCCATGCTTGAAATGATTAGGCAGCATCTTTAGAAGAGCTGACTGCACATATCCATAAACATAAATTTATGTCTTTAATCTATAATAATGGTGCCTTTTTGGCTTTCATTGCCAATGTGCCTAATATGAGAAACTGACTTTTACAGAGTAATTTGTATTTGTAGGAATTTCTCCTGCAGAACAAAAATATCTGAGCAGTTTTTTACATAACCATCATCATCAAACCTGGGTATCTTGGATTTTACAGTAGCTTGTAGAGGCCT
Organism: Eretmochelys imbricata; assembly: GCF_965152235.1. Taxonomy (NCBI): domain Eukaryota; kingdom Metazoa; phylum Chordata; order Testudines; family Cheloniidae; genus Eretmochelys; species Eretmochelys imbricata. Next base: position 63,002,394 of record NC_135581.1, read on the forward strand.
CAAGGAGATTGGGGTCCCATTCTGCTAGGCACTGTGCCAACACATAGAAACTGTCCCCATCCCCAAGAGTGTAAAATCTAAATGAATAAGATAGACCAAAAGTGTGGGGAGTGAAGCTACAGTGAACTGTTAGCCTGAAGCAGGAATAGGGGAGATAACACAGAAAACTGGACAGCTAAAGTTTCTCTCTCTAGCAGCACCCCTGGAGTCCATAGGATTCTGAGACTCCAGTAGAATAGTACCTGTGGAACAGCTCCATGGCCACGGAAGAGGGATTCCTTCCACACAGGCTGGATCCTCACTTATCTGAACTTTGGATGTCCCTAAGGACAGGATTTGACTCTAAATTAACAGACAAACTTTTCACAAGCGGAATGCTACTGTCACTGGTGCAGAAACAAAGCTCTAATGTGACTCTTGGTCACTTTGTGGAGTGGAAAGGATAAATTAGCTCCCCCTAACGAAGATGAGATATCAAGCAGAACATGGTAATACATTTTTTTAAAAGGGAAACAGTGGTGAAACGAGGCTTCTTTTTCATCTCTCTCACAAGTCAGTAGCTCAGCAGTCAAGGTATTATTGCAACATTCACCATGGTGTGCGGTACATTGGAAAGTGCTGTTTTGAGAGGTTGGGACTAAGTACTGTGTTTTTGGTAGCACCTAGCTAGCATGTGCTAAATGCTGAACAAACTCAAAAGAAGGCCTAGTCCTCGCCCTGGAGAATCTACAGAGAAACAACTCTCATTTGCTGAGACTAGTCTTGAATCTATGTACGTTTGCAGCAATACCTACAAAGTGAATACCCAGACGTCTGCCCCACCTTGGGCTCATTCACTTTCCTGCTCTAGCAAATGTAAGGGCAGGTAGCGCCCTATAAACCCCAATGCACAAGCTGTAGTGTTTCCAACATATATGGTTGGTAGGGAACTTTATTGGAGCACTATCTGCCTTGAGTCAATAACAGTATCTAGCAGCTGTAACTGGATAGAGTCTCAGAGGCTGCTGCCCTTTAGGGAGACTAGGCTGACCTCTGAAGACCTATTCCAGTACTGGAGAAAGGCCCAAAGGAGAGAAATAACCATAGAATTTCTCCAATAATGCGGCTGAAGGCCGCTCTACATTACATTATCTGTCAGTAGTTCCCGGGGTAACCCGAGCCATAGAAGCTGGTAAAGGAGCTTCTACAAGTGGTGCCAATAAAGGAGGGCTGGCCGGCGGGGGTTGCACTTGCTCAAAGTCCCATAGTTCTGTGGAGCTGGGGGACTATGGCCTGACCACTTTTGAGCAGTGGCCCCGGACTAAATCAGTATGGTGGCTGCTGCTGGAACGGTATGGAGCATTGCTCTGGCAGTGTGGTCACAACATCACTGGCACGTGACCTGGCCACCCCTCCGTATGGCTGGAAAGACAGCTCAGCCACATTTCAGTGAGTGGGATTGTGACCTGGTGCACGGCCTTGCAACGCTGCTCAAATTTCACCTGGCCACCCGCCTGTCCATATAGAAGGTCAGCTGGGTCAAACAGTGTTGCGATCTGGTGCACAGGGAGTGCAGGGGAGTTCTTTCAGAACTCGATTCCTGGCAGCACCCCCTCATGTGCTGTGTGGGTCAGAGAGGGGGGGAGACTCCCTAGCTGAAAGAGACCTGGGGTTCCTGTAGGAGGAGACAAGCGGGAATTGGAATTTGCTCCTCCCCACCTCTAAGAAATATCTGAATTGGCACAGCTGGCTGCTACATCAGCACTACAGTGCTGGAGGATCCCTTTTGCATTGGAATGATCCTCCTGAGACTGGCTATCCCAGTTTTTGGGTGCTCACATGGATTGAGTGATGTAAAGCTGCTGAATGCCGCTGAAGATTGGCACTTTCATGTCTCAGATATTTTGAGTTTCATTATTTTGGATTCTTACTAAAATAGATTGAGAACATGCTTCTGAGATTACAGTGAATTAGAACAAGTTATTTTCCAGAAGAACTGTTTCACTACCCCATATATCTGATACCAAAACATATGAAATACTTTTCTGACTATTCCAAAATTGGCCGTTCAGTTACTTTTGCTCTTTTTTACTAGTTTAAAAAATAGAAGATGTTGATGTTCAAGCATTATATTTCTTTGCTGGTTGCCTACTACAGCTGTGTAATTAACCAGGGCTTGGTGTGTGTGTGTGCAGGGTGTGTGTTTCAAAATGCAAATTGAGTGACATTTTGAATTAATTGTGACATGAATTAGTGCAAACAGCTCTTAATCTGATAACTACTGAATTAAGGGTGGTATTTTAAAAAGGATTATTCCACACAGCTATTGCTAAAATTCCTAGTCTTAAACAGTCTCTTTTTACCAATCAGGGAAACATTTTAGAAAGGAATAATAGGAAACAATGGTTAGCACTGGTAAAACGTACATTTCAGCTATTCAGATTACTTCATCCATGATGAAGTATTCTGATAGCCTTTCTCCTCTGTATCTAAACATACAAGCCCATTATCTTAGATCTGGCCTTCATTGAGACTCGATCCAATTCCTCTTAAAGGTAATGGGAGTTGGACTGGGTGGGCCCTCGTTTGCAAAGAATCAGTTTTGCAATGTTGGTGCACCCTGTTTTGTGCACACAAGCCTCTGTGTGTGTGTAAATTATGGTTTTAGGGAGTCTGCTTCATGATGAGTGTGTATATATACACAAGCTGCACATACCATCTGTAATTGTAATCAGTTGCACACATTAAAACAAGCGTTCAATATTAGAGGCTAGATGAAGGCTGGCTGAAAAATTAGTTTGATATTGCATACTAATGACAAAACGGAAGTAATAACATTCAGATTTTTATATTTCAGTGTAAATATTGTATTTTAATAATTTTTCTTAAAAGAAAATATTTTTCTTTGAAGTCGCTCTCTTATCAGGGCAGTTTTTTTCTTATACTGACTTGATAACTTTGGGAGTTTATAAAATAAGACACAAGCTAGTAGGCTTTAAACATAGCATTTTATGTCACCACTATGGCAATTTGATAAGATTTAATCTCGGAGTACAGTATTGGGTCATGAAAGTACAGTACCGGCTTGCAGCAATTCCAGGGAGATTCTGTTTTGTCTGAACAATGTACATTTTATTGAATGTGAGCTCTTTTCACAGGGGGTCACAGTTTCCTCGCAGATGGGCCTCCGCTTTGTTGGGCTACTTTAATCCTTGCTTTTGTCTCCTTTGGGCAAGAGCCAATTGTAACACATTCTGTCTAGGGCCATCCACAGCTATCACAAGGCTGTGACATTTCCTGCAGGCTTGACAGTGCTGGCTAAGAAGGACACAGCACCTGTCTGCTCTGTGAACTCCATTGGCTCTGTGTTTACCTCCCAACAACTTTCAAAGGCCTGCTCCTAGTCTATGAAGCTGTGAACAGAATGTGACTTGGTTACTTCAGAAATGGCCTTGTCCTCCATGACCTTCCAAAGCCATGTGCCTGGATGCTAGGGACATAGTTGCCATATAAAAATTAGGGCTGTCAAGCGATTAAAAAAAGTAATCTCAATTTAAAAAATTAATCCCATTGTTAAACAATAATAGAATACAATTTATTTAAATATTTTTGATGTTTTCTACATTTTCAAATATATTTATTTCAGTTACAACACAATAAGTGTACAATGCTCACTTTATACTTTTGATTACAAGAATTTGCACTGTAAAAAACAAAAGATATCACATTTTTCAATTCACCTGTTACAAGTACTGTAGTGCAATTTCTTTATTATGAAAGTTGAACTTACAAATGTAGAATTATGCACAAAAATACTGCATTAAAAATAAATATAAAATTTTTGAGCCTGGAAGTCCACTCAGTCCTACTTCTTATTCAGCCAATCGCTAAGACAAATGTGTTTTGTTTACATTAGCAGGAGATAATGCTGCCCACTTCTTGTTTACAGTGTCAACTGAAAGTGACAACAGGCGTTCGCATTGCACTGTTGTAGCCGGCGTCGCAAGATATTTACATGCTAGATGCGCTAAAGGTTCATATGTCCCTTCATGCTTCATCCACCATTCCAGAGGACATGAGTCCATGCTGATGATGGATTCTGCTCAATAATAATCCAATGCATGTTCATAGTCATCATTTGAGTCAGATCCCATGTGCAGATGGTTGATTTTCTTTTCTGGTGGTTCGAGTTCTGTAGTTTCTGCATTGGAGTGTTGCTCTTTTAAGACTTCTGAAAGCGTATTCCACAGCTCGTCCCTCTCAGATTTTGGAAGGCAATTTAGATTCTTAAACCTTGGGTTGGTTAGAAACCTCATACTGGTTCCTTCTTTGCGTTTTGTGAAGTCTACAGTGAAAGTGTTCTTAAAATGAACATGTGTTGGGTCATCATCCAACATGAAATATATGGCTGAATGCAGGTAAAACAGAGCAAGGGACATACAACTCTCCCCCAAGGAGTTCAGTCATGAATTTAACACATTTGTTTTTAATGAGTGTCGTCAGCATGGCAGCATGTACTCTGGAATGGTGGCCGAAGCATGAAGGAGCATACGAATGTTTATCATATCTGGCACATAAATACCTTGCAATGCCAGCTACAAAAGTGCCATACAAATGCCTGTTCTCTCTTTCTTGTGACAATGTAGATAAGAAGAGGGCAGCATTATCTCCTGTAAATGTAAACAAACTTGTTTGTCTTAGTGATTGGCTGAACAAGAAGTAGGCCTGAGTGGACTTGTAGGCTCTGAAGTTTTACACTGTTTTGTTTCTGAATGCAGTTATGTGTTTAAAAAAAACCCCTACATTTGTAAGTTGCACTTTCACGATAAAGATTCACACAAGTACTGTAGTGCAGGTGAATCGAAAAATACTATTTCTTTTATCATTTTTACAGTGCAAATATTTGTAGTCAAAATAATATACACTTTGATTTCAATTACAACACTGAATACAATGTATATGAAAATGTAGAAAAACATCCAAAATATTAATTTTTTTAATTGGTATTCTATTGTTTAACAGTGCAATTAAAACTGTGATTAATCACGATTAATTCTTTTGAGTTAATCGCATGAGTTAACTACAATTAATCGACAGCCCTAATTAAAATATAGATAAGGTACACTCCATAGGGCCAGCGCTGCTAGAGCGAACCAGATTTAGTCTAATTGAGTGCAAGGGCCACAATATTTGCAGTGGTGGGATCCCAGCTGTAGAACTTCTTGTCTGAAGAAATCAAGCCTGAGCCTTTTTGTTCAGATCAGTGTGTAAAGTCTAATGTGGGTTTTTTTAGTCTTTTTAAAATATAAGGAATGATGCTATAAGTAACATAGGCAGGGAGCAAACCCCAGACCACTAGATGTAAAAACCTGAGCTGCTATGGGTAGAGCTAAAGGACCAAGTAGGAGGCAGTAGCAGACTCATAAACCGTGTTGAATAGCCACTATAGGGGGATAAAGAGCCAACTTCAGATTTTTTTAAATATTTGAACATATAAATGTTTGAGAGAGGGCTATTTGTTTTGGGTTCCTGCTTCCAAGTATTAATCAGAGCTCAGGTACCAAGCCAATGATTGCCTTTCAAAGATCACAGACAGCTAGCCACACTGATTAGATTTCAGACATTAATGAGGTCTGGGGAACAAAGTTTTACTCTAGAAGTCCTATCTTGCTGCCTTAAGCTGTGCTTTCTTCAAAAATATAACTCCTTTGCTTGCCACATAGATTGTTTCTATCTCCTACTCTCCCTTGAGTAACAGAACAGAGTACAAACAATTCTGTAAATGCTGTTAACCTTTTAGGACCCTTAATAACTGAACCTACAGAAAACCGCTTGTAGCTGGGTAATGATTAGATTGCATTAGGAATTTTGACATTTCAGCATCTATTGAAATGAGACTACTTCTGACTTCAGATCTGCACTGCAGATCCCTAAAGCTTCAGATGACTTGTATCGGAAATATTTTGTCAGCAACCTCCATAGTAAGCTGTTGGTCTCTAGTAATCTGCCATCCTCCAGAAAGTGTCGCTTTCCAGATTTGCATTTCTGCAGCTGTGATAAATTAATCAAAAATACAAAGACCTGGTTTAAGCAAAGAGGGCAAAATTTAAGGCAGAACTTGTTTTATACTGATAGCAGAAGCCAGTTTATTAAGTATAAATAACTGACTTTCACTGGAACAGTAAATGTTCTTTGGCATCCTCATATGCGCAGCCAGTAGAAATCAGCTACTTTCTTATATTTCTTAAATTATAATTATATTACAATTTCTTATATTTCTTATAGAAATCAGCTATCCAAAGGCAAAATGTCCCCCCTCTGGGACATAGAGTGGAACTGGCCCTGAAAGATTTTTGATCTACCAACCAATTAATAAATTGTATTTACCTATCCACATTTTTCCATCTGTGACAGATACAGCCAGCTAAATTTTCTGCTGGTGTAAATGGGCAAAACTCAACTGAAGTCAGAGTTGTGTGCATTTACATTAGCAGAGCAGCTTGCCCAGTATATGGGTAACTTCCTTCACTTCTTGTCTCAACACCCATTGAGGAAGGCAAATAATGGCATATGTAAAAATATAACAATGAGACATTCAGTTGTTTGGCTATATGTATTTTGTGATCATAACAGCTAGGAGAGGATAACTGGTTGCCAATTGCTGGCCAAACAGATGTTGGACAAGGCATTTACCAACATCCATTTTGGCCATTTATCATTCTTTGTAGACACAAACGGCACTGTATATCTACAGAAGATATTGACAGGAAGTCTGCTCTACATTTGTCATCCAGAATGAGGTCCTTGGTAGAATACAGATAATGAGTAAAAAACTAGTCACATTTAGAAGTAGGAAATAGTCTGAAAAGGGAGGAGTGTGGCTACATCACCCAGGAACTGAAGCTGAAGTGGCTTCCTTAAGAGCTGCAACCAAAGTTTAGAGCTGAAAAATCCTCAGGTTAGGGTAGCACCAGTAAAGCTTCCTGCTCTTTCTCGGAGTGAGTGACCACCTATTGGCACTTGGTGATGAAAAGGGCATGTAAGCGCAGGCATATCTACTATGGCGAATCAAATCCAAAAGCACATCCTAGAAATGCTGAAAAAGTTTGGTAAATGTAGAGACAAGACTGGCTATAAAGAGTCTTTATATTTGTTTTAAGAGATTTTGAAACTAAAATAAAGACCATCTGTAATATTCTCAAAATATTTTGATTCCAGATGGCTGAACAGAGTACAAAATGTTTAGGACTAAGTGCTCAGCTATATTATTTGCATGTAAATATGCATTTACTCATTATATACACATTGCATGGATTACCAGAAACCGTGCACACTCCCAGAAACATAATTCACAAAGCAGATTCTGCATGACTATTAATGGAAACAGACTCAGACCCAGTCCACATGAAATATAAAGCCATGTTACCAGCAATTGTGTTCAAGCGCAGTTTGTTGCTGGTACAACTGTCAGGTCTGGATGGGTTTTTTTTCTTCCCTGAGAAACTGCTAAAGAATGATAATGAAGGGTAGGGATAAGGCTAATACGATGCACAGACAAAAATCCCATTCCGTGCTCGACAGGGAATCTGTGCTAGCCGGTGCCCTGTTTACTGTAGCGTGGACCTGGCCAGGAATCACTCATGTCTGGGTTTGCTGTAACTGCGTTGGCATCCTCCTGTTATGTGAGGATGGATAGAAAAGAATTTTCTTGCTTTGCCTTACAATTGATCCAATATGCCTGGTCAAGGCCTTTTTGCATGTCTGACACTGAGAACTGTGAAATAGGCAATTTAGGTAACTTAATCAACAATCATAGGGGCCTACACTGCTTTCTTCCCTCCAGCTCCGTGGTTCTCAACCGGGGGCCTGGGGCCACCTGGGGGACCAGAGCAGGTTTCAGGGGGGCTGCCAAGCAGGACCAGTGTCGGACTCACTGGGACTCATGACGGAAAGCTGAAGCCCTGATGTGTGGGGCTGAAGCTCCAGGCTCTGAGCCCTACCACCTGGGGCTGAAGCTAAAGCCTGAGCATCTTAGTTTTGTGGGGACCCCTGTGGTGTGGGGCCCCAGGCAGTTGCGCTGCTTGCTACCCCCTAATGCCAGCCCTGGCTTTTATATTCAGGAAAAGAAGTTGAGGTGGAGCTTTTATAGTCTGCTGGGGCAGGGCCTCTGAAAGAAAAAGGTTGAGAGCCCCTGATCTAGCTGATAACAATGGGAGTTGTGGCTGTTAGCGCCCATCTAGGCGGTCAATCTCACCATGTTAGGAGACCCTTTTACAACAAAGATGTCTCCCAGGGTGGACACCACACATTGTGTTTCCAAACAATTCTAGACCTGTAAAAGCCCAAGGCTGAAGCAGGGGTTCTGACCATGGTTAAAATGTAGTGTGATCTCATGCACATGCTGCAAGACCAATCCATGTTTTAAATGTCATGAGACTATCTGGTTGTACCCAGGTCCCCCAACCTGGTGCTAGTTACAAAGGGGAAGCTTGCACTGCCATGGTCTCTGTTTGTTTGTGCCTACAGTGTAATAAGCACAGGTCTTCAGCTCTCAGTTGACCTCAAGCTAAAGGTAAAAAGGGCACATGAGAGTGTAGAGGTAATTACCAAGGACAGATTTTTAAAGGTAGTTTGGTGCCTAACTCCCATTGATTTTAATGGGAGTTATTTGCAAATACCCTTGAGGAGCTGGACCATAGTGTCTCATTAAAAACCATTTACTACCTAAATTGTTTGTTTAAAAAGATATTCATGAATATGTAAAGGCTTCAATTTAAAATAAAACATATTTTAATATATAAGGAACAGACTGGAGTTAACAATAGTGCAGCTAATGAAAAAGTGGGCATTCCATCAAATTTCCAGCAGTAACTTATGCCTGCTAGAAGTGGATTTGATTATAATAAATGTTAGGTACATTTGTTAATTTGAATGTAATGGAAAAGAAATAAGTTACACTTTATATTAAGGGCACATTAAACCTTTAACTAAATTATCAACATGTCCAAATATACAAAGTAAATATCTTTAAATCAAACTCTAAAGCTCTCAAGCATAATTTTTCTTAACTGCCTATCTGTAAATGTCTATTATTGGTGGAAATATTTTTATTGGTTTCTGTGTGTATGAAGAACTTGACATTTACTGACATTTACCAATAAAAATCTAATCCTTCCAAGCCTATTTATAACTGTTGCTCATCCCTGTCTGTAACGTCTATTCATCATGTTTTAACCATTTGTAAACTGTTGTACTAAATGTACTCATATTAAGTGTAAGCAAGAAATTGTACTGAACTGCTTGGTAGAATTATGACTGTACAATAAGAAATAGCTAGCATGGATTTAGAAAGGAGAGGCTGTGTAAATAACTTCCATGGCTTTATTTCTAGGAGTTATAGACAAGGTAGTTAGTGGTAGTACACTATTAATTTATTTCCATTATCAGGCTCCAGTAAAGTTATGCGTGACCTTTATCTTAGTTAAGATTAAGGTTGTAGAAATGAGCAGTAGGACACAAAATCTGGTAGAAAAAGGAGCAGTTAAAGTATTCAAAATGTGATTGTAGGACAACACTACAACCAGCCTGTTTGCTCTTAGTGTGCATGTTACTGTGGTGTAACTGCAGGATCTGCACAGCAGAAATATTCCATGTGTCTGACAACTTCAAACCAACAAATCCTATGGACCAGATGGAATTTATCAGTAATTTTTAAAGAAGGCCAGTTAAACATGTGCAAGTCTATAGGGCCCCATGCTCAAACTTCTAAAGCTTTTAAATTGCTATTATGAATATGTTCCCATGTGTAAAAAGACAGTTTGATTTCATAACAACCTGGGAAAGAGGACTAAAAAAACACAACCATGGTACGTAACTAACCAGAGGAGAGCTTAGCAGTGTCCAAATACGGGGACACTAACACCATTAATCTTATGTACCCACTGATTTGGGCTTTTGGAAAATAGCAGCACTACCATAAGTGGGGAAGTAGCAAAATTAAAAATTGGCTGCTTTCCCTTCAGTCCTTTCTAATACCCACAATCACTATAAAAAAGCACTTCCTGGCCAGTAGTGAATGGGGTTAGCTAGCACAATAGATTAGTGGAATAATTTATGTCTCAAGATAGGAGTTGAAATTCAGACTTGATCTGCAAGTGGGAATGAACTGGGTTGTGTCTTCCTATATTTTGTGTATGTTACAAAACCAGCTCACCATCTGGCATCATCTCTTCAAGAGAGGCCCAGGCATGGACTAACTAAGGGTGCTGGGAGAAGAGGGTCAGGAATGAGGTAGTCTGATAAAGCCTTGCGAGAGAATTTGCACAGCATCTTGCTTTAGACAGCTCTTCTCCCTCATGAGCCCATAATCAATACTTGAATAAATACGGGGAACAGAGAGTGGGAGACTAGATCTGTCCATTCTGAGTGTGTATGCGGCATAGCTGTGTTGGTCCGAGGATATTAAATAGACAAGGTTGGGGAGGTAATATCTTTTATGAGTCCAGCTTCTGTTGGTGAGGGAGAAAAATTTTCAGGCTGACAGACCCGAAGAAGAACGCTGTTGCTTGGAAAGCTTGGCTCTTCCACCAACAGAAGTTGGTCCAATAAAAGATGATATCTCACCCCACCTTGTCATGCGGCGTGTGTACATTTCAGCAATTAAAATATTCAAGAGATCTAGATGCTATTTCATTTGAATGGGAATTGGATGTCCAAATCCTTTAGATGGCTTTGAAAATGTCAGCCCTATAGTTAACTTTAAAGTGATTGGTCCAAATTCATCTCTAATAGAGCTCCCTTGGTGTGAATGGAGTTCTACCAAAGATGAAAGTGACCCACAGTGTGAGCTTCATAAGAATCTATTTAATTGTATCCACTTAAAAACTGACACAATTTGGCAATTATGTACCACTATTATTTGACATTGCAGGCAAGAGTCTTATGTGCAGGACTTGAGCTAGGAAATAACTCTAACAAAGGAAGGTTTAACTGAGAGGTTTGTCATCATACACTATTAGCCCAGCTTCATTGTACCAGAAATGGAAGTATTAAACATCAAATGCTTCATAAGTGATACCGCTGTGGTGTTTTGGACATAACGTAAATGTGGCCCGAGCAAGCAAAAGCAATGAAGTTATTTGTGAAAGTTGCAAAATCTTGTAAGGTAAGAACCTCCACGCATTTAAAAACTAAAACCAGTGGTTTTATGGTACGGAGGAAAGCCTAGCAGCATCCAAATACAGGGACACTAACACCATTAATCGTATGTACTCACTGATTTGGGCATTTGGAAAATAGCCGCACTACCATAAGCGGGGAAATAGCAAAATTAAAAATTGGCTGCTTTCCCTTCAATCCTTTCTAATACCAACAATCACTATAGAAAAGCACCATTTAATCACATAGTAGGAAATAGCCTCTGTGAACCCTGACTTTCAAGTGAACCCTATTTTGACTTTGTACCCTTTTGTGTTATGACATAAGGAAAGGTGTGTGGTGTTCCCTGTATCAGCCAAAGAAGCAAAACACCTATTGGTTAAAGTTTGGTGGTTGATAACTAAAAACATGGAAGAGTTTGTTTATACACCAAGATAAACACACACCAAAACCAAGCCATGCTTGTTACCTTAATTGGAAAAGTCCAGTAGCTGTAAGAAGGAGTGGGTATGGCTGGCTAGTGTGGCAATAAATTCCAATCTATTGTTTACTATAAGTTTTAAAAAAATGCTTCTAGATATACTGAACCCTGCACTTTATAAAAATATTTAAATACTTTCAGTGTTACTGGAAGATTATTTTGATACCAAGTGCAAACAAATGTCAAAAAGAAAAATGCCCCTAATGAGCATTTTAACAGGAGTAATTACTCAGAGAACATGAACTCCCACATCAAAGGCAAGAATTAGAACAGGGAGGAGTTTGCAATAAGTCAAGCAGTAATAGACTAAACAACACATGCTTGCCAAAGCCTAGTTTCCCTGAACTCTCCAGCTTAGTTTTCCCCCAATATGCCACAACACCAAGCCAGAAAGGGGTCACTTCAAGGTATATTGTAGTTATGCTGTAGCCACAAATCAAAACAACAGTCTACCTCCCTGGAGTAGTCAGGACAGATTAGGGTTGCTCCAGTAGAGGTTCATTGCAGGGAGCAGGAGATGTGAAAGGAAGCCATAATTCATGTGCTTTGCATTCTTTAAACAGGGAAGGAAGCCATCAGCATGGCAATGGCCAGGTTTGGCCCCCTGTGATGGGGTGTCCATCCCACACAAGACTTGAAGGAGTTAAGGTGGTCAGGTGGGCCAGTTAACTCCCCAGGTTGCACCCGAGGAAGGAGCCAGAGAGCAGATATTGATTAAATGGAATGGGACGGGACGGGACAGGACAGGACAGGGACAGGAGGGGCCTGGATAACACCCGGGACCTGAGACCAGAAAGGGGCGGCAGGGAAGTAGGCTGCAGTCTCTCACAAGGAGAAGTGAGATGTGTTTAGGGCTAGAGCTAGTTACTCCCTGGGAGGAGGGCATTTAGGCTAGCAAACCCAGGGAAGGGAGAGAACTGGAAAGGTAGGAAAGGCTCAGGAGAAAAGCAGTAAGGGATAGAATAGGGCAGACCTTTGCTGCTTATGAGGGCCCTGAGCTGGAATCCAGAGTAGAGGGCAGGCCTGGGTTCCCCTACCAGCCACTGGGGAAGTGGTGCACGCTGGACAGTGGACTGTCTGGGGCAGTTTGCCTTAGAAAAGTTTGATATTCTGGAAGGGGAAGACCACAGTGACCTGGCTGAAGAGCCAACTCACGAAGAGGAAACTGTAGCTCCTGAAGTGAAAGGCTGCAGGGCGAGACAGGAGGGGTGAAGAAACCATGAGAGGAGGGTACAGCACCTGGAAAGAGCTAACCTCCTGAGGAGGTGCCACTAACACAGTGAGCACCCCATGACATATCTCCTTCCCTTCTATGCACACGGACAGGGCTGTATACATGAGATTTAGCTCCCCATCTTGCATGTATAGCAATACAATGTGCTTCTATCACCCAGATGGTCTCTAGGTATTGCTGGTAGAGCAACTGGAGTGGAAATTACTACACCGTGTTGTCTGAGATACGATAGCATTTCTCTGTACTTTGAGATAGGGAATGACTGTGATATCTCAGCAACATGGGGTAAATACTGACTTTTTAGGGTGACCACTGTGGTGAAATGTGTTAACTGCTACAGCACCTTGTCTCATGTACATGTGTGACTCACGGACACCACTGTGTAGAACTTTTAAAGAGATAAGTGGGTGAAGTGATAAAAGATAATATCCTGGGACCAATACAGCTACAACACTGCACAGAGCTTTTAAAACCTTAGTAGACACGGTGAATCGGGTAGGCCTCTCAATAACTGACAATGATTTTTCAGGCTATGCTCTACTATATTTACTATAGTAAATTCTGGGCGTTAAGCCGTGAATGCTTCAATTGAATCTTTTGAAAATATTTTGTTTTGTGTTTTTTTCTCCTCCCATCATGACATTTCTTAGAGACCTGCTTTCTTTCAAGAAATACATTTATCTTGTGATGTAATGTGCACTTAGAAAGAAGTTATTGTGCTGTGTAACAGACACCTAATTATAAGGATAATTATCCTCTTTAAAGAAAAATTATACTTGTTGCTGTAATGTCCTGTTGTGAAAATTATACGACTGGACAATAACAAACTCCTGATAGTCATGACAGAAGTATTTATTCCTCAATAAAGACATGTCCTGAGTTCTGTGGAAATCTCAGGGATGTAATGAACACTAGGCCAACTGTCACGATGAAGGAAACCTCTCATGGATCTTTCTAAAAGAAGAGTAGTTAATGATCACCCCTACCATCTTCCCCCAAAGGTGGTAATTATCAAGAGCAGAAATGATCTTCCTGCCAAAGTGTAATTTGCCACTGAGAATATTAAGCAATGATAAATCCTTTAAAATCTTGTGACTAATACTGCTTTTCAAATAAAACACATTATTCATTGTAGTACCTCTTCTTTCTAAATGATAATTTGCATAAACATTAAATAAGTTACCTTGCTACTTAGTGCTAATCTTAATAGATGTTTATGACCAGACTTTCTGAAGAGCTAGATAAGCTGAGTGCTGAGCTCTCTAGAAAATCTGGCCCTTATAGTCAAGGCAGTGACCTCATAGTTAACCTTCCTGGAATCAACAGACTGGAGTAACATGTGTGAAAGCTGCTTTGACCTATGGTACCAAACCTTTTTTTTCCTAGCCTCCATTAATGGATATTGTTGCTCCTTGCTCAAGGAATGTAACAGAAGATGTTTGTCTTTCAACGAATCACATGTTAAAGGCACACTCCCAAGGTTTATAGGCGTAAAGCCCATCCCCTCGGAATAATATTCTGTACTTCACACTGTACTTTACAATGTCCCATGATGATGGATTTTTAAATTCTCCCAATGTAAGAGTTAAGTGTATGAAAATCTTTGCTCCTAAAGCAGGCGAAACCCAATGTAGGCATTGTGTGGACATGTGCACGTTGCATTGTCGCTCTGCTGCCCTTGCTGGTTTTGTTGTAATGAGCTGACAGGGGACTGAAGTTTCTAAGGCTCTCCTGCCCTGAGAGGTTCACAGGGCATGAACTTGTCTCACTTTGCTTTGTTCTATCATAATTGTAGATCTCGCAGAGGACTGGAGACAACAGCAAGACTTTAGGTTATTTTATCTGATGCAAACTGTTGTAATTCACAGTAACAGAATTTCCAGTCCAAGTGTAAACTGAGCAGCATAAAGTGTGTGTGTGGGGAGTCACAGCTCTATGGGCTTAGATAGCAAGGAGTTCACCAAGCACCAGGCCTCACGGAGTATCTAAGGGAGCTCTAAAGCACTGGGAAAGTGAGCAGGAGTTACTGCAGCTAGTGTAGCTTTTCAGGGGATGCCAGCTACAGGTCTCCCCAAACCACACACCTCTCACCAAATGAGCAGCAGCTCTCCCCCAGCCACAGAGTGTCCCCTGATTCCCTTATGACTGACTGCAGGACAGGAATTATATAATCTTTTGTAATTTTGCCTTAGTTAGCCCAGATTAATTTTCCTGTATGTCTCCATGTAGACAAGCCCTTACATTCTATAAGAACTGTTTTGTTTCACTTACAACATATGGTAAATGGATCTAACATGGTTCAGGGATATTGGTCCAGGCTCTAACCTTGGGACTGGACATACATAGTGGTGAGATTTTCATTGTCATTTAAAGCAGACAGTTGTATTTCTCTGGATTCTGATTAGCTGATGTTCCTCTAATTTATAACACAGATTGTAAATCAGATCTGAAGATCTCTGTGTAAGAACCTAGCAGCCTTAGAGATCTCTTCCCTCTTTGATCCAATGAGACTACTGATATCAGCATTGACCATTGCTAGCTTTGTGTGCCAGCACATCACTCACTTAAATGTAAAAATGTTTTATTTGAACAGAAACTTTGAGATCCCTTTAGATGCTTACTGCAGACAATTTCATCATAGCCTTGTCTAAACACGAGAGTTGTATGGCCTTGACTGTGCTGGTATAGCATGGATGCAGCTATAAATGGGCTTATGCAGTATATGTTATCCCTCTGTGGGAAGGGAAACAAGCTATATCAGCACACTAATACCAGTATAACTGTGTTCTTGTTAGGGGGCGTATTGGTTAAAATAAAATCACACTCCTAACTGAAATGGTCATACCAGTACAAAATCTCTGTAGACTAAGTCTAAGTGTCTGCATGCCTCTGTTGTGCTCAACGTGAAATCTAAACTCAGTTTGTCAGCGCTGTGTAATGCAGTGGCAATTCAAACTTCAATTAATCCCTTGTTTTCAGACTAGGAGTACTAGAAACAGAAAAGGCAGCAGGCAAGAGTGCGCAAAGAGAAGTAGTAAATACAGGGATATTGCTTTTGGGCCTGCCCACAAGACTTTTTGTAAGTATCAGCAAAGGAGCAAAACACTTTACTTTAAAAGGTATTAAAATGGAGTACGTACATCCATCCATACATACATACTGTTTAGATGGATGCGCTACTGGCTTTCTGAATTTAAAAAAACCAGTCAATTAGAGTGTGCAATTTTACATAAATCTTGTTCTGACAAAGATGAGTTACAAGGGAGATAGTCAACCCAGTCAATTCCAGTCTCTTATTCCCCAAAATGGGAAAGCTCCAGTTTGAATAATCATCTCTGATTCTGGATGAAGGCAGCTTGGATTCATCATACTGTCCATACTCAGAACAGTTAGCTCATATGATTGAGGATTCATTAGAAGAAGGAGAACCTTTTTCACCCTAGCAGATTCATGGCATACAATCCCAATTTTTCTCTAAGCCACCAGAGTCTATCAGATTTGGAGCCTAGTGACTGCTGTAGGAAATCTCAAAGTGTAGTTCTGCCATCCATGCTTGGACAAAGCTCCCACTGAGTTGGTTGGGAGTTCTACGTTACTGAGGGTGGGAGGATCTTCTTATTCATCATTCTCTCTTCTAAAAGGGCACGGGAAAATTATCAGCTGAGTCCAGCCCTCTGTCTCCCTGTTAGGTTTCCCCTACGGAGGGTGGGTGCCAATGTTAATTCCTAGCTCAGAGATGGGGCTTTAACCATTGCCCTGCTAGACACCTCATGGGAGCTGTGCATCCTTTCACAGATGGTTTTTTGAAAATCAAGGACCAGATCAATCTGGTCTCAATTCTGGCAATCTGTTTGTTTGAGTCTCTCAACTTGCAGCTCCATCCATGTAAAATATTTATCAACGGAAATAAAACTATTATCATCATGTGCATTGCGGGCAGTGGAAAGTGGATTGTTGTCTGAAAAGCTGAAACTAAATATATTTGTGTTATCGTAGCATCTAAGCCCCCATGCAGGGACCAGGACGCTACTATGCCAGATGCTGTACAAACACTGAACTAAAAGATGGCCTGGTCTCAAACAGTTTACAATCTAAGTAGATTCTGTTATGGAAAAGGAATTAGTATACCTGTCATGAGTTAATGTTCCTCCACATACCAGAAATAAGCTTGAGTACTTCCTGAGAATTTGCACACAACACTTGGAAAATAATGGCCTAATGTTTAGGCAACAGATATAAAGATCAGTGCATGTGTTTTATTGCTATATAAGGTAGAAACTGTTAGGGTCGTGTTTAAATAAACTCAGCCAGCTAATAAACCAGCCGAATGTTCTTAAACCTCACTAAATGATTTCACGTTTGCTAATAGATCATCATTCAGTGAAGGGAACTTCCCGACACTACTTAGGCAATAACAGAAAATCTGCGGTCTGCCTACAGTGACATAGTACAACTTTTAACAAAAAAGGTTAATGGACCATATTCATGTCTGGAGAAGGAGGTCTCTGTTTATCCTTCTTTCTGGTTTTATTTATCACTAATTTGAGTTGCTAATTTTCTGCCATTGAGTCCTACACTGAATTGCATTTGAAGCTTCACTTGATGAAGAACTTAAACCAAGCTGACCTGATCTTAATGGAGTTATACTTGTTGCCAAATTCAAGTGCTGGCCAGCTTTATTTTTCCCCCAAGTCTATTCAGATAGTTTCTTTTGAAGTGATCTGTTTCCCTTCCTCTGGGCCGAACACTGCAGAATGCTGAGGGCCTCCTTGGCACTGGCTGTTCCAGGCTTTCATTCCTATTGGGGTGAACTCAGGGTTCCTAGAACATCCTCAGCATCTTGCAGCATAGAGTCCTTCGTGGTTGCTTGTCTGTCTCTTTCAAAATTTATTTTAGAAATAACATCTTCCCATCAGCCAGCTGCCTGCCTGTACTCCTTTTGAGCTCAAAGCCTGAAGACAATTTACTATTAACTACTTTTCAGTGTCCTTTCCCCACGCTTTCTATACTATAGTGCTTGCTGTGAAAACAAATGTCCGAGCTTTCCAAGCTGCTCGATCCTTCCAGCCTACTTAATAGCTATGATGCTTCCCATGTGAGAGATACTAATGCTAAAGCCATTTCTTACAGCGCATGGACGCCCCAGACAAGTCTTAGAGCAGCTTCATACTACACCTAATAAACTGCTGTGGGACTGGGGCAGCTGTAGCGCTTTAGTGAGGGTGCTGCTTCGCCGATGGGAGATGTCTCCAGTCGGAGTAGCTGATTCACCTCCACAAGAGGCAGTAGCTATGGGAGGAGCTCTCCTGTCGGCATAGCACTGTCTGCGCCTGGGGTTAGATCGCTATTGCTGCATCGCTCGGGCGTGGATTTTTCAACTCGGGTACGCCGATGTAAGTTTATAGTGTGTAGACCTGGCCGTTGGGCAGCCCACTGAAGCTGGCATAGTATTCCATCCGTTGGCACTTATTTGACTATAATACACAAGCAATAACTTGTGAAGAGGCCTGTGGCAGAGTGCTACAGGCTAACAAGTGACCCAGCCCTCTAATTTACGTCGCTCCAAGGTGCGAAAAAGACTTGCCCTGAGTGATGCCAGTAACACCGACCTAAGCGGTGTCCTCACTGGTGCTATGCCAATGGAAGGGTGCCCTCTCAACGGCATGGAGCGTCTTCACCAGGCACGCTACTGCAGCGCAGCTGCACCCATGTAGCGCTTCTAGTGTAGACCTGCCCTGAGATGCCAATTAGTTCCCCAGAGAAAGCTGATGGAGGTAGATAATCAGTCTGGCTGGCTGGGTGGGATAAAATGTCAACGACCCCAGCTCTGAGAGAGAGGCACAGTAAAGAATCGCTGGCGAGAGAGACTGGGAGGGGAACAGGGCTAGCTGAGACGGGTCACAGGGAGGCCTCAGAGAAGGGAACCCTCTGTTCCCCTGGGGCCCCGAGGAGTGGGCCAAAAACACTGTAGATAATGTAAATAGATTGTTGCATGGGGATTGTTGTGGTAGTGGTGGAGGAACTTAAAATTAAAGGGTGTTGTGAATGCACAACCAGCGGAGTCCGCACAGTTTCTGTGAAAAAGTCAGGAGTGAAGGGCTGCATCACACAAGGACATGAGATCAGAGAATGGCAAAAACCTCTCTCCCTTGTCTATGTCAAGAGGATGCCTGGAAATCAGAGCAGCACTTTAGGACTTGTCGTTTTCATTCTAAAAAACTCGGCGCTTAACTAATGGCCACTGAGGTCAAAAGGATAATTAATGAGCTAGCCTTCCCAAGGCTTCATTCCAACATCCATGCCTGGAGCAGATTATGCTAAAGCCACTCTGCTGTGGCTTTCCCCCCACCCCCGCTCCCATCTCAGGGCTCAGTAAATTTATACACAGACTCTAAATCAATTTTAAATTAATCTCTCAAGATCATCTGCTAGCTTCTTCTGTAACTGGCAGCATTAATGCTAGAAACACAAAACTGTAAACAGTGATTCAGAGAGCGGAATGCAGGAATTTATACTGGGCAATGCTGAACTTTCCCCCTTTCTTAATCCAGGCAGCTACAATAATTATGAATTTTGTTATACTTTTAGTCAAAGATGAACTGAGAAATCTGATTACCTATGTAATGGATTTGGGCTAGGAAATACTGTTGCTCAGTGCTATATTGTGAGGACAGAATAAACCCTGGGAAGACAATATGCTACACTTTACCATTCAATATCTAGTCACCACTTCTATCAAATAAAAAATGTATGCCTCTGAATGTGTCCTAGGAAACACTGGATACACTTGTAACTATACTGTCTAATGCTGTTTACTCATGTGTTTATTACTTGTTTTGTTTTTACATATGAATGATCTTAGTTGTATTGCTTGCTTTTTTATCTGTGCAAAAATAAAATAATCAATGAAAATATACATGAGAGAGAGTTCCCATCTTTGCCCTCTAAACCTCATTGTTCTAAAAAAGTCATTTTACAAGCACTAATAACAAGCTCTTATTGCAATGTCCTGGGCATTTGCTCAGAGAAACTAAAGAATTAAATGATGAAGGAAAAAGGTTTTGTCTCTTATTTTATTTACGAGGTTCATTGTATCTCCAAGCACTAGCCTTTCCTGCCAGAGAAACTGCATCTAAAGTAGTAAAGCGGTTTAATGTTAAGTAGGGTCAAAGGAATTTAGGACATGATCCTACTCCAGTAGAAGGTAATGGGAGCCTTTTTTTACTTCAGTTCTTCACAGAGGGATGAATTTTTTAATGTTAGTAAAGGCAGCAGAATCTGGCCCTATACAACTGTGATATTATGCATGACAATAACACATGACAGAATATGCTCCCCTTGCCTCCCACTCCTCCTTTTGGTTTGATACCAAGAGTTTCTCAAATGAGACTGAATTAACCTCTACCAGATGCTCTTCCATAATTCTTCTAGATGGATTGTTATTTAAAGGGGATTGTAATCTGAGTGTAATCTACTATACATTTTAAGAGATACATGTTACACTGTCATTCTTTTCTCAGACTATATGGTCATTGAGTATGATGATTGGCGTTAATTTTCCAGTTTCTCACAAGCTACTATCCTTGAGCACACACAGTCCAGGGGACACTGACTGAAGTAATGGCTTGAATTCAGGAAGGATGTCTTTGTGGTATTCCGGCTCTAATCTTCAAGGCTAGGGACTGGATCAGCAAGTGCAAAGGGGGAATGATTCTACTAACTGCTCTTTAGATGTGCTTACATGTTACTATAGTGAATTCACCAGCAAAGAGATCACTGAAGTCTTATTGTGTCTGCTCTTGCTTCTTTCCTCCTCCTCGTTTCCGTCATGAGATGATAATATGACTTGTTTGGAGTAATGGAATGTAAATTACTAATGTCAGAATGTGTGTATTATGACTGACTTCTTAAAGAAAGCAATATCCTTGCTTAGTTTTAAAAGTGAATGGATAGAAGAGCTAGGCCAGCCGAACAGTAAATAGAAGACCAGGTTCAGGAGTAGCACAACGTGAGGATGGAGAGATTTGGATGTACCCACACATTAGATGCTAAAGAATCAAATAACCCTGCGATAGCATTAGCTCATTCCACTAAGGTGTGCTGTCATGGTTTATGAAGTCTTCAGAACCCATAGATTCTATGTAGTTGCTTGGCTATCGTTCTTTTCAGAGAGATCAGCTACTGTATGTTAAGTGCAGTTGGCTCTAGAACTATACACTGTATTTCTCTGATTAGTGCTTCCATAAAACTGCATTTTCCCTATCCAGAAAACTAACACAGGAAACATTTCCTTCTCTGCACGTCTCATTAGAATAGCAGGAACGTTTAAACCATTACTCTCTGACATTCATTAGTTAGCCAATGATGAAATTTGCCTTCATTTATTCTCCTAGGTGATTGCAGTAGTCTGACCACATAGTCACTCATTATAACTGAAATAGGGCTGTACTGTATTTCGTTGGGTTGTGGGGTTAGGAAATGATTGCCAGCAGGCAGTGATTGACATGACATCTGTTGACTTGTTCTTCCTTTGCTATTTTATAGGCAGTTGGCATTCCAACAGCAGAGGTATTTCCTCCTTAACTGCTCTGTAAAGGGAATGAACAAATTTAATAAATTTCCCCCTAGCTACAAAGATGCAAGAAAACAAGGCAGAACACTCCCCATATTCCCCCTCCAAAAAATAACCTTTGCAATTCTCTTCATATCGCCCATCACATGGTTATATAAGTACTTCTGCCTTCAATGTTTCAGCAACTGCTGCTTCTCTTTTCCCTGTCAGGGCACTGGTAGCAGTGATGCAATGTTAAAATCTTAGTCCCATTTCTAGTGGACAATCCACATCTCTACAACTGGAACTGTTCTTGGCACAGGATTGAGTGGGATATTCTCTTACTCCTAGAGACCAAGGACAAGGCCATGGCAAAGTTCGCTCTACCACTGTTCAGACTATCCCTGTTTTGTGAAAAAGCATGGGGCAATACCAAGTTTGTCAATAAAGTACCTTTCATGAGCACTGAATTCACTGAAAAGAGTAGAAAAGACCTGGTTCTTTCTAATCACCCACCCCTCTGCTCCCTTCAGACAAAACACAGCAATGGCACAAATACAATTTATGGGGTCTCTGGTCCCTTCCTTCACTCTGCTGCCTCAAGAGTTAACTTAGCATAATATGCCATTTATTTTAATAGGTTATCAGTACACAAAGTGTACAGTGGTATATAGCAGATTTATAGATGCAACATACACCCTGGGGATGACAAGGAAGTAAGACAAAAATACAGAACTGTTGTCACTCCCCTTCACAGTCACATCTTTCCCATGTGATATACAGGCAATGCTGTGTGGTAACTATCAAGAAAGCTGTTTTGTAACCACAGGCATTCCCCAAAGGATCTATACACACTAATCACTGTGTTGCATATAGACCACAGGGTTGTTGTTTGTTTTTATCCACAGCTTAAGTTGGTCCCTGTTGAATAGTTTAGGCTTAATGTTTAGGTTTGGTCAGGGGAGGGGAAATGCTTAGCAAAACTTTATGGTGCTAGAAATGTTTGTGTGGAATCATGAGAACATTCAATGGAAAAAGTTTGGTTTGTTTTAAACATTTCCTTGCAGAATTTGCAACATTGCAGCATTGTGTTAATGCATGAAATCCAGAAAGTGAAATGAGCTAGTCTGTTGTCTGACACAGAGATGTGCCAAAAGTGAAATAAGCAGTGTGAGTGGTGAGGAGGATTAAGTATTAATGTCTCTAAAGTGCTAATAAGTGCTAGGAGTTAGTAACACAGACGACAACACCCGCATTTAAAAAAATTTCCCCTTCAACATCTACCATAAGGGATCTATTCTGCTCCGTCACTCCTGTCCAACCCCACAGAGTTCGAGAGAGAATGAATGAACAGCCATTTTCTTCTCCAGTGCCAGAGAATAGGTCTCAACACAGTGCTTTCAGTTGTACCCTGATTAGAATGGCTGGTGGCTCCAGAGACTCACAGTTGCCAGCTCTGGTATCTGGCTCATTTTCAGCAGTATTTGTTTGTTTCCTGTTTACTTTTAGCTGCCTCTCACTCCTAATCAAAATTCACTTCTTTAATAACTAAGGTCTTCAGAGCCAAATCCTGCTTAGTTTACTCATGTGGATAGCCTTACATGATACTACTGATGTGAGTAAAATGAGCAGGATTTGGCCGGAACATGAACAAAAAGAATTCCAGGCGTTTTTCTTCCCATACGTCTTCCAACGCTTGTCCTAAGTCTTTGTCTGCGTTAAAGCAACTATTATTTCCATGCAAACCTACTATAAAATATTTATATATCAATAGCAGTTAAAGGCCCAAAACGGGTCAGAGCATCATTATGCTAGGCACTATGCCAGCTTAATGAAAACATAGTCCCTGGCCCAAAAGTTGCAATTTTTCCCATCTTCTTTACCCCACAATTCTAATCCATATTAATAGACTTTAAAAAAAATCTTTTGGAAATACAGGGCCAGATCTTCATCTGATGTAAACTGGCATAAAGCTGCACAGATTTACACTAGGTGAGGATCTGTTCCATGCTGGGAACCAATTATAACAATGCAATCTCTTTTTAAATGGACTGAAGGAGAGCAATTGACACTGCAGACATAAAAGAATTGCTTGTACTACTGAGCATATATCATGGTCATGTTTTCAGGTTCTATCTTGGAAGATGTAAATTCATGATTTACAACTTTGTTTTGCCCCCATTTTTATGCAGATCTCCCCACTGATTTCAACTATGAGTTCTGTCTAAAATCAATGGCATGATATGGCCCATGGTGACTGTTGCTTCAGGGCAGTATTAGTCTGCAAGATGTATTTTATTAATGACATTAGTGGAATACAAAATATTTGTAAGTCACAACAGGATATGTTACTGTCATCATAATATGGGTTAAATCCAGCCTGCTCTGAGGAGGAAATGCTATTTACCACCAACTCAGCAGGATTATTTTACATGATTGAGAGAAATTTCTGCTTTTGAGAAAAACTATGGATTGAACAAGACTCTTCCTAAATATATAAAGATTTGGGATGACTTCAGCTAATTATTGAAGAAGCTAGCCAAGTGATAATGTTCACTGAGATTACAGGCTGGCATTACCTCTAACTTCTCTGTATGGCTGTGTTCTATATGCCTTTCATACCGTCTCTGTGACTGAAGTTGATAGTTTATTAATGTTTTACAACAAAAGCCTAGCACTTTTCTTTTGTATCCTTTCATGTTATTGGAGTTAACAGGAGTCTTCATGTAGCTATTCACTATGTGAAGTGGTTCCCGCTTTCCTTTTATTTGTATTGATCTATAAAATTTAGGATTCAAAGTTGCTCACTTATGTTTTTTGACTGTTTGATGAAAATGTACAAGAAACTTATCTTAAAGGCTACCTCAGTGTTCTTGGTGAAGTCTGGAATGAGACCAGCATTCCACTGGCGGTGGAGCTAAGATGATAGCTTAACCAAAACTCCATACTTTATTGAATACATTGGGTGAAATTCACACCTGTACAGAGCCCCAACACAATACCTATGCACACTGCTTGTGTGATACAAAGGCCTGTGCTGGCTCTGTGCGCACAGAGGAATTTCACCTCTTCACCACAGTTATTAGCTCTGTTACCCTAGGTATAACATAGGGAAATATTGGATCTAGGTTTACAAAGTACCGGCCTTGGAGGATATGGTCACAGCATTGTGGGAATGTGTAATAATGGATGCACATCTGGAGTAACATCATAGAAGTAAATGGATTTACTTTGGATAGACACTGGCATCACAGAGCAGACTTTTCCCCAGTGTCTGGCTGGCTGTGGGGGAGAAGAGTGAGGTTTAAAAAAAAAAAAATTGGAAGAAAGTGGTGAATAACTGACTAGATTGTTGGATGATGAGTTCTGTATCTCTCCAGGTATTGCCCTTCCATCATCTGGCACAGTAAATTGCTCAATGTTACTGCAGAGTTCCCTTTGTTCTCTCCTTAAAGGCACATAACATTGTTGTGACAAGGAAAGGCAATTTCCCTTATCCAGTGTACACAAGCTCTCTATGTTGCAGGAGTCAGTCGTTTTAAAGGGATTGCCACAGGACTAACCACTGCTTTCTGGCACTCCAGAGCAGACACTTAATAGGCTCATTTGGGCTTTGTGTAGATTATTTATTGGCTACATTACTGGTGTTCATCTGGTTACTGAGGAACATTTACAAGGCTTTCTCATGCGTCAAGGCTAGCAAACTGAAATCGGATTGTGTTACTTGGAAAAATGATTTACAAAGATGGAAATTATTCTGGTCCAAGGAGTACAGAAATAGATCAGCACAAGCGCACTCCATAGCTGCCAGCTGAAATAGGAGCCTGTATTGTACTGTGTATGTTGCTGATTCTTTTCTTGGGTTGCTTTCTGTGAGTTCAAAAGAAAAATCTTGTTCAGCTAAGTTTTGAGCTGCAGAGTTTCCTTTCGTGTTGGAAGGGATACACTTTGGGTACATAGTCCATGGTGCTGTCCCTCAAGTTCTCTTTGAAAGCTAAAATACTACAGCACTTAAAAGAGATAAGAGATCTGTAGGGGAATTCCACTGGGACTGAGGGACTGCAACCCTTCTATGCTGTCTGAAGGCCTGGCCCAGCACCTCCACCACTGCTGCCCTGGCCCATATGCTGTAATAGTAGCTGTCACTGCTCTTTCTCCATGTAGGAGTTTTGGTTGGAACTTGTAGGAAGCCTGGTAGTCAAGCACATTAGTCCTGTTTCCCCATCTCCCTGAAACCTCCACTATCTGCCCTTCTCCTCAGTACTCAAAGCATGCAATCATCCTGCATAGTTTTTTCATTCACTGGCTACTGAGTGGACTTGCATCACTGTGCCGGGTTAGGGCCTTCTCTGCAGAGTATATATTCAAGATTTGGTACTTAGAGATCAAAACACGGTGCTGGTTTTTATGAAGCTTACCTTACATAAGGTTCAGTACTGGAAGCATTCTGGGCATAATACTCCCATAGGAGTCAACAGGCTTGCAGGACCTTATGTGATTACGTAGGAAATACTGGACAGGTGGGTACTGCAGGGACTGGATTAAATTAACAGCTGAGAATGATGGAGATGGTAAGTGCTCAGAGTGGTAGATTACAGAGCACCTCTACAATTCTCCAACACCTTGTATGCATAGATAGAAGCTGTGGCTATGCCTAGTGAGTGTGGGGAGTACAGGCTACATGTCTGTAGCAGCTGACCCAAGCCATGGTATGGTAAGAGATGTCTTCTGACAAAGAGGAGAAGGGGTGGGTGTGTCAGTGCTACGGTATAACAATCCTGGCCCTAAATAAGGCTGAGAGTTAATCTAATGAAAGACGTTGGTGAGCCACAGCACATGGCTTAATTTACGTGGCTCACTACCTCCAACATCAGTCCTTGAAACCACAAACTCAAAATATACTAGAGGGAATTAAATCCTCGTGGTGAAATGCTGCACCATCTTTGAAGATGAGCAGCAAGAACCCACGAGCCTCACAGAATGCTGCACCACCTCATTGCACTCCTGTGACGGATCAAAGGGCAACAGCACATTAAAACCCACCTTTTCGTATTCATAAAGCATTCGTCATTAAAAAAACCAAAACTGCACAAATTGACTCAGTGCCATGCTTCCTACAGCTCTCTCTTCACTGCAAGGGGCCAGGAAGCCTTCACAGAACTCTCACTACCAACAGAGGACAATAGGGAATAGTCATTTAAAGCCAGAATTTAAGATCTTTATGATTTAGTCAAAACTATTCATTATGAGTGACACTCACTACTGTGAGACGGAGTCATGCAAAGCCCTTCATACTGTTTACGTCCCTCATAAACCCTTACCAGTTAATTGGCGCTTCGGTTGTGCAGCGGACCCTTTGTGGTCCCCTTGCTCAGGGATGGTTTTTCACCCCATAATATCTAACGTATTCATATCTTTATTCCCCATGCATGAAATTCATCTAAATGCAGAGAGTCTGAACAAGGCATTATGCATCACTTGAATTCAGTATAAAGCCCCACCAAAGCCCAATGAAGTCAATGGGACCTTTCCATCGGGCTCTTACTGAGAAGAAGATCTTATCCATGCCCCCTGCATTGGTGTGAATTTTACTTTCTTCCTTCAGCAGCATCCAATCTTGTGCTTTAACCTTCTCCAGTCCCTTGACAACCGCTGATTTCTTGGGCTTGTTTCCATAAGGGCACTGATCTGCTCCTAAGCTTCAGTAACATTTTTCTTCTGGGTGGCAGCCAATCTCAAATTGTTTGTTTATTTACAATACATCTAAAAGCTTTTTGACATCCCAATCAGTAGTAAAATGATATAATCATTGATTTCCTAGAAGATATATCAGTCTTTACATCATTATAAAGAGGAAGAAAAGTAGAGAGCTGAGAGATGAGTCGTAACTTTTGAGTATCTTGTATTCTGTCAATGGAAAAAGCTATATATATATACACATACAAATTTCTAAGGACTGGTAATTCTAAATACTCAGAAAATATTAGCAGACTTTAAAAGCTTTTAGAGTATGTTGTACAGAAAAATACTGAAGTTTTTGACTGTAGAAAATATCCAGTTTGATAAACCATCATAACCCAGAATGATGGCACTGCATAGGTTAATGACCACCGCTAGGGAAATAAGACCTAATAGATCTAACCTAGGCAGAACTGTTTATATTGAGTTGTCAGTCATTTCCTGAACATGACTGTCTCTATGCAGTGCATAACGAAGGTGCTTATTAGATTAGTGATATGAGGGTCATACCTTCTGTGGTGATTCCTTATTTGGAAAATAAAATGGAGCTACAGCAATGATTTCCCCAGCAGATATAAAAAATAATCTTGAACTATTAGAACAGAGTTGGGTTTCAAATAACTCGTACAAGGTAGGGTTTCTCGGCCGGTGAAGTACTTAGAAGAAGAACTACTTGTCCTTTTACAGATTTTTTTTTTTTTAAACCATTGGAAATTGATGTCCTAATTAAACCCGTTCCCTTCAAGCAGTATATTTTGTCTTAACGCTCTCAAATCCTACATCTGAGCTAGGTGGAGGCAAGAGTAAGCAAATCAGAGTGGACTGGGAGACGGAAGGGGAACACACACACTTTACCCCCCTCTAGCCACACACAGATGCCCAAGAAAACATGACAGCCTGGGGCTGCATTACCTTTCCTACTGTGCCTTCCCCACCTCAGGAGTTCTGGGAGTTGCTGTGGCCAGAGGAGTCCCGGGAGAGTGGGCACCCTTAAAAATACGACACACGTTCATTCACATACTGATTCTTGTGCAACCAGAGCTTAATGTTCTTCCAGTCACAGCCCCTTCATCCCCTGACACAACCCACTCTTCTGATATCTTTTCTGTGAACAATAGGTGGCGATCATGTTCCTTGTGCATGCTGCAACTCCTACTGTTTGCTTAGGTCCCCCTTGGAATCTGAGTGGTGCTGGCTGGAGCTGAGTACTCATGGGAAAAGTCAAGAGTCCCCTTCAGACGTTCCACCAACATACATCCAAAGCCCTCATTCCAACACCTTCAGCTCTGTCTGATCACCCTTGCTGTCTAAATAGCCCCTTGCTGTGTTCAGAAGTCTTGAACGCAAAGCTATATGGAATGTCCCATAACACACTATAAAGGATCATTGTGAGGATGTCTTCAAGATTGTGCAGTTTATCACAGAAAGGGAGACCTAGAGAATGGCATCCAGGACGGAAATGAGGATCTTAGTATGAAAATAAGAGAAGCCAACATCTTTTGGGAAAGGAGGTGTTACAAAGGACCTCGGTGTACTATGTATGTACAGTTATGAAGCAAAAAACAAAGGATAGGAATATACAAAGCTCTGCAAGCAAATTTACATAGACTGTGGGGGCAAGAGCATACCTAAGGAAGTGAAATGTGATTTGTTCATGAGTAAATGTGTGAAATTATGCAAGACGGTAGTAAGAGCAAATAATATTGTACGTGTGTATGTATAGATAAAAATACATATACCAGTATTTGGAAGCAAAATAATCTGAAGTGCTGTTCAGCTAGTAACTCTAAAGTAACATGCTGATGTAGGCTTCCTGGTTTATTTCTGTTGTAATTTTTCCCTCTGTTCGCACACTAGTTTGTACTTGCCTTGTTTAGTATGACATATGGAGCTCCTTCTACTGTAGCAAGGCTTGCAAATTCCATAGCAATTCAAGTGAAAGAGTGCTAACGCTGCTTACAGATTGCCAAAACCATGACAAAATGAAGGAGAAAGAACTTTCAAAGGTATTGATGGTGGCCAAAACCTCATGATGGAACCCATTAACTTTACCGTTTATCTTTATGGGAACAGACTCAGTCCCACATCAACTGATGTCTGGCTTAGCAGCAAATTAAACACTTCCAGCTTGTACCTTGCTTAAAAAAGGGGATCTGGATTTAATTCCTGGCTCTGCCATAGTTTTCCTGTGTGATCCTGGATAAATCCCTTAATTTCTCTATGCCTCAACTTGCCATCTGTCAAGTAAGGATAATACTTCCTTTCCTTCATGCTTTGTCTAATTAGCTTTGTAAGCACTTTGAGGCAAGGACTGCCTCGCTGTTTATTTTGTATAATGCCTAGCATAGTGGGGGCCCTGATCTCAGTTGGTGCCTCTAGTTGCTACTGTAATATTTCAATGTGAGTTGCACAATGTGAGTTGTATTCCTTACCTCATAGGATCTCGCGCATGCACCATAGGAAGTTTCTGAACTTCATAGAATATTATACTGAGAAACAGAATCCAAAGTCTTGTTTACAGAATACCCAAAACGTAACTTGTGTGCACTCTGAAGGTATGTCTACATGGTGTTTTAAAACCAAAAGTTTGTCTCTTTCACCAACAGAAGTAGGTCCAATACAAGATATTACCTCATCCACCTTGTCTCTCTCATACGCAGGGACGAACACTGCTACAACACTAGAAAGGCATTGACAGACCTGTTATGAGCTTTATATGGCATGCAGTTGTATTTGGAGCGGACTCAAATTTCTTTCCTAATGTAACATCAGATTGTCATGTGTAATGGAAATAAAATACAAAACTCTTTCCTTTAAGCTGCACTAATTAGAGATCTTCCCAGCAAATAAGGCCAGTGATTATTTCCATAAAAACATAATATTGAACCTTGTGCAGGTAAATAAGGGATGCAGAGAAGGAGGGATAGCAAGTGACTGTTAATATACTAATACGGTAGAACCTCAGTTACAAATAGCTCAGGAATGGAGGTTGTTCATAACTCTAAAATGTTTGTCACTCTGAACAAAACGTTATGGTTGTTCTTTCAAAAGTTTACAACTGAACATTGACTTAATACAGCTTTGAAATTGTACTATGTAGAAGAAAAATGCTGCTTTTAACCATCTTAATTTAAATGAAACAAGCACAAACCATTTCCTTACCATGTCAAATCTTTTCTAAACTTTCCCTTTATTTTTTTAGTAGTTTACGTTTAACACAGTACTGTACTGTATTTGCTTTTTTGGTCTCTGCTGTTGCCTGATTGTGTACTTCGAGTTCCAAATGAGGAGAGTGATTGACCGATCAGTTCATAACTGGGAGGTTCTACTGTATATTTATATACCCAAAGCTTTTTTTATTAACAAATCAGTTTTAGTGGATTCCTTGTTTTTCTTTTTGGGGATGATTAACTAAAAGGAGCAGCAGCAGCATCCTTAATTTTTTACCTTCTCTTCCTTCCTTCTGCTCCCTCCAATCTGTAACCCTCTTCCCTACCATCTTCCCCTCGTCACAGAACTGATCCCTGATTTGTAGTCCGTCCACTCAAAGATAGACCATTCTGTTGCCAGACTGGTAACCCCATGTGCCAAATGAGATGTGAGGAAAGGGAGTCAGAAAGCAGGGCTCTTCCCCCTAAAATAATGCTCATTATTTTCTCCTGATCACATTGATTTCTCTCATTGTGGCTGTCAGAATTCAGACTCAAGCTGAGAACTTTCATTAGTGTTTGCAGCAGGATGGGATGTCACAGTTAGGGGCAGAACTACTCATAGAATCATAGAATATCAGGGTTGGAAGGGACCTCAAGAGGTCATCTAGTCCAACCCCCTGCTCAAAGCAGGACCAGTCCTCAATTTTTGCCCCAGATCCCTAAATGGCCCCCTCAAGGATTGAACTCACAACCCTGGGTTTAGCAGGCCAATGCTCAAACCACTGAGCTATCCCTCCCCCCATTCTCTGATTCTCTTGTAGATCCTACCCAAATATTATACAGTACATGCAAACAAAAAACGATCCTTTCAGAAAGCTCTCTCGTCACCAGACTGACCTAGCATAAATCCCCCATTTTGTAAAATATGCAATACAAGATAGTTAAACATAAACTTTATTCTGTTGCTTCTCTTTTGAACCAAATTTCACACATGAGCTAATTAACTACATCTCAGAATGGACTGGAAATGATTACTGTACTATAATGCTGTGGTTTCCTAGCAACCATGAGAGGTAAGTTGGAGACTGTGAAAGAGAAACCCGAATAACAGTATTTCCAGACACTGAGCGGAATCTTACTCCTAGGTTTATTTGCTGGCTAGCTAGTTAATTATTTTCAGTTTCTTTCTACTTGCCCACTTCAACGCTACATCTTAAACCTTTAGGTTATAAGGGAGAGATTTTTCAGAGCCACAAATGGCAGTTAGGCTCTGAATTCCCACAGAATTGATTAGGCACCCAAGTGCCAATTGTGGATTTGAAAATCTCCTTCTAAAATGTTGGAAAAACACAATCCTGCCTCCAGCTCCCAAAACAAGACAGACACATATGGCACCCAATCCCCTGGACCAGGATTTTTGACCAGAAAGCTTGCCTGAATAAAGGCTGCAATTGTTTCAGTGTAAAGGCATACTGCTTCAGTATAAAGTATGCAAAGAACTACTGAGAATTCTTTAAATGTTATTAATAGTAGAAAGTTTAAATTTTAAAATTTTAAATTTTAAATTTGTAATTTTAAAAAATCCTGTGGCTAACTTAGTGGACTATCTTTTCTTTATTGCTCTTTTGAGCTCTTGAAATACTTTGTCATTTGAAGGTGCTTATAGTTAATTTCAATATTTTAATACTTTAGCAGAGGTGACATTATGTCACTGGATTCCAAAAATAGGCAATTTTTCAAGGAAGTTGACAATAACATCCTAACAACCAAAATTTCAACAACCTCCATCAAAGCTTATAAAGTCACTTTGCACCTCACTATGCAATTGCCATTCACATGTGATGTCATGTAGCTAGAACTCTGGATTTCATTTTTATCTTGGAGCAGAGAAAGGTCTCTACCACTTTTTAAAAAAACTGTTTTTGTTTAGGGGGAATCCAAGGATGAGAGCCTTCTTAGCTATGCTGGGAGCTTTTGAACCTGAAAAAAACCTCCTAAATATCAAAGTCAAAGGCCCTTGCCTATCTCTTTTCAGTACTGAAAAAATTCCTCAATTCTTTAGCCAAGTCAAAGAACTGCTCAGCTAAGGATCATATTACTCTGTATTGCCCAAACATCTCCAAGAGCATTTTATAATACCCAGTGAGACAGGCAAGAGCGTCCTCGTAAATGTATCAGGTATGTAGAAACTGATTAAAAAGTCTGAGTGGAATATTAAATGTGATTAGATTTTTGTTTTGCTCCAGGCTTCCTACAGAGCAGAAACCGTGCTATTATCAAACTGAAATATTCGTTTAATTTAAGTCTCACCTTTAATATGGTCAGAAATTCACTAACCGGTTCAGAAAACAAACCTGAATCTACTTAAAAACAAAATATTTTTTACATAGCTATTGCACTTCTGAATCCTGTCAAAGTGGTGCCAAAAAGAGGCAGTGGGGGTCAGGGGCAGTGAGAGATGGTTCCTCTTCCTGCAGCACATTATGCAATGGCATAGCAGAGGTTAAAAATAAACTGAATTAGTTCAGACAACAGCTCCAGCCTGCTTTTCATTTACAAGGATGGACTGAGAAATCACCAAGCAAAATGTCTGAATTTCTACAAATCTAGCTCTTGTCCCTTGTAACTGAATGCAGGGCTCTGGGAATCTTTGGCTAGAGACTTGGAAACACCTGGACTAATCCTGAGTTTTTCTGAGCACCCAAAACTCCCATTGACCTTAATGCTGAAATCACAGGAGGAACTTTGTTTCTAGCAAGAACACAGTGTAACAGGAAAGAAATCAAGAGTGGGGCTGACCAGTATAAACAAACTTACATGACATAGAGAAGTGGAGTTAATTGGAATGAGTCTTCGTTAGTGGTGATGCTTGAATTCTTCTTGGAGATGTACTTTAAATTCATATTGCTTTCTGCTGAGATGTTCAAGGCTTTTTTGTTTCAAGAGGTTTTATGAACACTTTAACCCCTTTAACACCTACAACTGAATTTCAGCCTGGACAGCCCATATCTGGCAATAGGATATGTGAGCATCGGTGCCAGTCATTTTGCGCACCAGGTTTTTTTCATGATACGTGGGTTTAACTCCCATTTGTACCAGTGCTCTTGGTCTAACCTGTGGGCTTGATCCTACTTTCCTTGTCCAGGCTGAACTCCCATTGACCTTAAATTGGATAAAGTTAAGCCCAACTGACTACTATACCACATGCTCATTAACCCTGATAAACCAAACCTTTGTGTCTCGACCTGCTAACCTCACCTGATCTGTGGGTAAATAAAAGTTACATACCCTTTGTTCTGGGCTAATCTTTCCTTAGTGGCAGCCCCCATCCCTGCTGATTGCGCTCACTCGAAGAACTAGAGGTAAATATTGGGTGCTCCCCAACCTGGCCAACCATGTGCATGTTAAATTAACTTGTTCTCCTTTGAACCTACACAAGGCTGCCTGAGAGGTACAGTATCAATCATTCTCTTTCAGTGCCCGTAAATTTTCTATCCTCCTCTACTCCCAATGGTCTGTGAGTACTAAAATCTGACATAAGTAATTGGATCTTTGACCCGCTCAAGCTCCTTGGATGGTCCTTTGGTATGTCTTGTTACAAGCTCAGAGTCCCCTTCCCTTAGGTAACTGAAGGGCCATCAAAGCACTTCTCTTACCCTTCCCACAGAAGGAGTCTTCCCTTTCCTATACTCGAAGGAATTTGTCTGCTTAGAAAAATAATCCAGGGGAAAGCCATAACCCTATGAAAGGACAGTAATCTTCCCTGTAGTTTATAGGTTCCCATGTTCCTTTTCATGTCATAAGTCAGTGAAAGCCAGAGAGAGACTGTCTGTTTAGTCTAGCTTGAGTCATGTTAGGAACAGCCCTACTTTTGTAAGATTTTACTTCTGCCATATATGGCATTGTTTTCATTGTTGAGGAAAATCAGTGAAACATATGTTTAAAGTAGAAAATGGTATTTTCAGGTTTGCCAAATTGTGTATCTATTGCCCATTAAATCTGCATGCTATTCCTTTAATTCCACTTTTTGTTCCCACTAGAAGATGCAAAATACTGTGGAGTCAATCAGAGGTTTATGTTTAGGGGTATATTTTTAAAGGGGCTGAAACCCACCTTCCCTTTTTGCAGATGCAATTTGCACCCACAAATAAGTACCAGTGCAATAAGAGAACTTGCAGCCACAATTTAATTGCAGCTGCAAGAGCATGTGTTCAAGTTGAAACTGCAGAAGGAACGCTGATCTTATGAAAACTCTCTGCCTACAGATGCAAAAGGTGGTTCTCATGTTTCCATATAAGGTATATTCTCAAAAGACAATAAAGTCTTTGTTAATGACAGACCTCCAAGGCAGCCTTCAGCAGTTATGATTGAAAAAGTGGCCCTCTTCTCTTTGAACATCTGTGACCCAGCCTGGTGTTAGAATCACTGTTTCCTAGAGGTGTTCTGTTTCAAAAGGAGGAACTAAACACTCATGGTCATTAAAAGATTCCATGATTTCACCAGATCAGGAATGTTAATTTAGGGGTGAGTTTCCTATTTAAATGACTAATTCTAACTCCTAAAAATTATCTCTAGTTTCGTTAGTGGAGTTCTTAAGCTCCTTTCCTGAAGACTGCTATTTAATGTTCCTGGTGCAGAGTGACTGCCATGTCTTACCCAGAAATGGCTACTGTCCAGTGTCTGGAGTGTGATTCTTATATACAAGAACTGTATGTAATATATGGTAACTTGCTTGCTTTACTATGACCTTCCCTTCCCTTTCCCACACATCCTCATGTTCCATCATGTCATAAATTTGATTGAGCTCATTAGGGCAGGGGCTGTGTGGCTGCTTTTTTTTTTTTTTTTTGGTCTGTGTGTCTGTACATTGCTTGGCACCACAATGCTTTGATCCACGATGGTGCCCCTCCTGCAAATGACTGTTTAATCGCCAAATAGCCATGTGTACATTTTTCTGAGTCCACAGGCCTAAAATTGTAAGAAGTAGCAGGAAACAAGTGATAGAATGGACTGAAGTAATAAAAATAATTCTTCCAAGGAAAATGTAGCTGTTCACTAATAACTTACAAAGAATTTGTGCTCATTTCAAAAAGTTGGTTTCAGAAAATTGGCTTCTTCAGATTCAACAAGATCAAATGTCGCGTTGACAAACTTTATTGAAGTGGTGAGCAGAACACTGAGTTTGATGTGAGCTTTTTCCGGTTTCATCATCCTTATCGAAATGTAACCCCTGTTCAGCTCCATTCAGGAGCAGTGTGTGTTGGTCTTCAACACCCGAACTATGACAAAGAGCTGTCTGACTCTTCCATGAAAACAGTTCAGGTCTCTACCTGTCTTGTATCTTATCGAGTTCCAACCCTCTTTTCTTATCTTGTAACGGTACCTTGATGTAGCACAAAATGAGCAATTTGAAGAAATGATTGAAGCATTTCCTCCTGGACATACTCCTCACATGTTACTACTACATGCTCCATCGATTAAATTCACCTCTGTCAGAGCGCCAGCAGAAGGACTGTGTACTGCTTAAGCCCCATGTGAAGCCTCTTTGAACTTCACCCCAAGTGAAGAGAAAAACTTAAAGGTAGAACTAAAAGAATTAACAGTCATTTAACAGAAGATGGCTAGTAACACGTGAGGAATGAGCCAATAATAGCTAAATACTTCCATACTGGAGGGGAGTAGGGTTACCAAATTTGGTTGAATGTATTCCTGGAGGTTTCATCACAAGACAGTCTTTAATTAAAGATTAATCTCTAATTCCTGGAGATACCAGGACAATCCTGGAGGATTGGTAATCCTAGTGGGGAGAGGAACACATTCCTATTCAATCCTACTGATTCTATGCCGAAAAGAAAACAGGCTATACTTTATTTGTATTGTGGTACAGTCATAGATCAGAGCTCGCATGTACAAACACAGAACAAAAAGACAATCGCTGCCCCCAAAGAGTTTACCAACATGCTGAAGATTTCATCCAGGAATGCAGAATAAAGTATGACAAGGATGTTTTTGCTTACACAATGAAAATACAATAGAAAAAATAGAGAGCTTTTCTCAGGTGTAATCCTCCCTTCTTATTTCTGATGTATGGATGCTGAGCACCCTACAGTAACTCCTCATTTAAGTCGTCTCGGTTAACCTCGTTTCGTTGTTACATTGCTGATCAATTAGGGAACATGCTCGTTTAAAGTTGCGCAATGCTCCCTTATAACACAGTTTGGCTGCCGCCTGCTTTGTCCACTGCTTGCAGAAAGAGCAGCCCACTGGAGCTAGTGGTGCGGGCTTGGAACCAGGATGGACCGGCAGCCCCCCATCAGCTTCCCACCCCCTAAGTTCCCCGTGCAGCAGCTGCCCAGCAGGCTACCAATTGCTGGCAGTTCAGCTGTCAGTCCCCCACCCACTGCAGTGCGCTGCTCCTGCTCTCTGCCTTGGAGCTGCTACCTGGAGCCTCCTACTTGCCATGCAGGGGAGGGGGGAAGAGAGGAACTAATGTCAGGGTGTCCCCCTTCCCCCTACTCCTGCCCCCTGCTTACCCCATCTGTAGAGCAGGGGGGAGACAGCTTCCTGGCCACAGCTGCTGTCTCAACTTCCTGATCTTTTTAAGGGCAATGTACTCAGAATGTGGTGTCAGCGTACTTAAAGGGGCAATGCACATCTGTCTCCCCTTCCTCCGTTTGTGCTGCCTTGTAGCATGTAAAGCTACATTAACAACAAAGTGTTAACCCTTGAGGGCTCAGCCGAAGGCTAGTTCATCGTTTAGCAGTAAGGCATCCCCTGGGAAATAGCCCACCCTCTGACTCCTCCACCTCGACCAAGCTTCACAATCATCATCACTGTGTGCGGTATTAAATTGTTTGTTTAAACCTTATAGCGTGTGTGTATAAAATATAGTTTTTTGTCTGGTGAAAAAAATTTCCCTGGAACCTAACCCCCTATTTACATTAATTCTTATGGGAAAATTGGATTCGCTTAACATCGTTTTGCTTAAAGTCGCATTTTTCAGGAACAGAACTACAATGTTAAGCGAGGAGTTACTGTATTTAAACCTTTAGTTATTTGAAAGATGCTACAACATGCTTGACATTGCCATGTTATTCCTTTAAATATTTTGGCAATCAAGATGGAGACACTGGATCGTTTCAGACGTGTTATGTAACCCTAATACCTCAATGCTTGCGGGCCTCCAAATACCCTAGTGCCAAGCTGTGCCCTAGAGGCTTGGCAGAGTAAGTGAAATGTACCTTTTCAATTAAATTCTTGAAAGCTAACGGTATAAAAAACCCCTAAGTTCTCTAAACTGAATCCCCAGGCAGTGTTGCTAACTCACATTTAAAACTCCAGTTCATGGAAACAAGTGATTATGACAGAATCTCACTTTTCATATATTTAAGCTCGCTTGACAACATGACCCGAGTTCCCTAAAGGCTCAAACCAGAAGGCAAATAGCAAGAGCCCCAGTCTCCTGATTTTTTTTTTTTTTTTTTCATGCTTGGGATTGGCAATAATTGTAACTGGAGTAGTCTGAGTAGTGGCTCTTCAGAATGAGAGACGTATGACCAGCCCATCCACTGAAAGGGCTGTATGGCAGGGAATTCTACGCCTGTGTTGCTACAGGCAAAACGCTGTCGTTTCAGCTCTGTTAATGAAGGGTTGTGTACACCCCGAGCTCTCTCTCTAATGGGGATGTGGCTCAGATGCACCTTGTGTCAGGCTCAGCCCAGTTCTCTAGGTGAAAGGGAGTAAATCCTGGGATCAGCTGATGGAGGCTGGGTGACTTAGAACTAGACCTGCCCGGGTATAAAGGGAAGCCTGAGGTTTGGCTTGTGAGCACAATCCTGTAGGACAGGGGTAGGCAACCTATGGCACGCGTGCCAAAGGCAGCATGCAAGCTGATTTTTCAGTGGCACTCACACTGCCCGGATCCTGGCCACGGGTCTGGGGGGCTCTGCATTTTAATTTAATTTTAAATGAAGCTTCTTAAACACTTTAAAAGCCTTATTTACTTTACATACAACAATAGTTTAATTATATATTATAGACTTATAGAAAGAGACCTTCTAAAAACGTTAAAATGTATTACTGGCACGCAAAACCTTAAATTAGAGTGCATAAATGAAGACTTGGCACACCACTTCTGAAAGGTTGCCGACCCCCGCTGTAGGATAAAAATGCAGTTGTTGGAGGAAAACCTAAACAAAAGGAGGCAGAAAGACCCTCCTTAACTCCCAGGCAGAGGGTTTTGAGGAGTGAGACCTGCAAGGAGTAGATACTCCAGCAGAAGACTCTGGGCCAGGGGGATGGCACATGGTTCATAGAATTTACATTAAACTGTTTTGTCTATTTGGGAGAACTAAAACTCAAGCCTTGAAGAAACGGGACTGAAATATGCATGCTGTTGGGAGTGGTTTTAGATACACTGGTTAGTGAGTTGGCCTGTTGGCTTCCAGGCTGTTTAACTCAGCTATGTTAGATTCTTAAAACCTCGAGCTGCAGAGTATACAACAAACCAACAGCAGAGATGGGCCCAAACCAAAACCCTGCATCCAGTTCCAGTCGCTGAATTTTGCAGCGTTCAGATCTGGACTTGATCTTTACTGTTGAAGCCCATCCCTAATTTGCAGGGAGTAAACCTGGAAGATCCCCGCTACAGTAGAAAACATACTAATGGTCATGAATGTGCTAACAGTGGCAAACATTTTCTTCTGGTAACTTATCCTTCAGTGAAAGGAATTCTCTCTCTAGTTCAGTACAAGAACTGTGTGTTTAAAAAACCCTACAGTTTCAATTTGTGGATTCTATTTTTATTCCAAACATGCTTTCTGCCACATAGCTAGACAATCTGAATCAGAAGCAAATAGAAGGATGGAAATATGTTGCTGATTTCTCTTGAGCTGCTTTTTTAAAAGGGAAAATAGGAATTCCTATCATTACTTGTAGCATTCCTTTGCTTTGGCATGGCTTGTCAAAGAATTATCTAATCATTTGTTTTAAGATGTCAAGTGTGGTTAAGATCAATTAGTTTCCATACAGCAATCTCCTTTGAGCAATTTATTGCCCTTACTTCCCTTACTCCACCCAGCACAGAAAGCATATATATCCTTGGTGTTTAAGAGCAAGTGTCAGATATGAAATTGCTTCTTGGCTTTTGGCTATTGTGAAATTTTCATGACTGATATATTATGGCAACTGTATTAATGAATTTTACAATTACTATCATTCTCCCAGTGCATTGCATTAGTTTTATTTTCTATTTATTTGTATAATAACTGGGATTGGGGCCCCTTGTAGTAGGCACTGTAAAAACACAAAGGGAGGGGCAGTTCCTGCTCCCAAAGAGCTTAAAATCTAAACAGACAAGGCAGACAAAAGGTGGGAGGGGAAACAGAGTTTAAATGAATTGCTCAAGGTTGTATAGCAGGTAAGTGGCAGTGGTGGGATTAGAACTCAGCTCTCCTGACTGTCTCATACCCTTTTAAGGTCAGAAGGGACCATCATCAGACACACTCAATTTTGCATCATTAAGCAAACTTTTGCAAGATTTCCCTATCTCCCAGTCCCATACCAGCAATTAAGTATTTATATTAACTCTGGGCTTTAAAGAGGATCTGTCTACTTTCCTAATGTACAGTTTTCCAAATGTACAGTTTGGCCAACCTACTGTTCATCCCTTTGACATTGTAACTGAGATCTGTGCACCTCTTTAATCCAATGTTTGCCTCTTGGAATATCAGAAAGTTGCCACTTCACAACGTGGCTACGTCTACATTGCAGCTGGGAGCAAGCCCTCCAGCCCAGGTAGACAGGCTTGTATTAGCTCAACTTGAGCTAGTGTCCTAAAAATAGCAGTGTGGATATTTGTGTATCAGCAGAGGCTTGTACCCACTCTACCCCCTGAGTGGCTAGTCCAAACCTACACTGGTGCCACAACAGCCACACAGCTATTTTTAGCATGGGAGTTTGAGCCGAGCTAGTGCAAGCCTGTCTACATGGGCTAGGCGGCTCACTTCTAGCTACAATGTAGCTGTCAACTTTTCCAATGCTACGCTGGCAGCAGGAAGGGGTGAGTGGTGTACAATCTGTGGCACTGTAGAGGCAGATCATTATTTCTCTGGATGGTCCTCCCTGAACCAGTTAGATCAGTTTTGCAGCCAATGTAGCGCATGGTGTCTAACTCCCTTTTGTGCGCAGGAGAATGTTCTCCCATAATGCGATTCCTTTTTATTCTGTACATTATGACATAAGCAGAAGGAGGCAGGGGAAGAAACTTTCAGACTCAGTTCTAGAATTCCTGACTTTCTGGGGGTGTGACTTCTCAGTTTTAACATTGCAAAATCTTGCTTTTTACCTTTTTTTGAGATCTGGAGTTCAAAGTGAAAGCTGTATTAACACTAGCTTTGGTTTTTTGCTTGGAACAGGTGTGTGTGCATGTGTGTGTCTAAGTGAATTTCACATTAACTTATAAATACTGAAAACATGTTAGTAAAGCCAGTGGCACCTATTCTGACTCCCACCCCAGTCCATATATGCAGCTTCAAGAGCTGGAAAGGAGCTACAAAGGGTTAGGGGGAATTCCCCTAGCACAGAAACAGCATCGGGCTGCTATATGTAACCCATTCTGCCCCTAGGCTGCAGGGTTTCTGGGCTGTGGTGCTGTCCATAGACAGTTGTGGGGAGGCAGGCTGGGGGATTGCCCAAATTCTGGGATGTTTTGGCCCTGACAGCAGCCCAGAATCAAGGTGGCACAAAGTTGACTTGGGGTCTCCTTTCCCTTTGTCCCACAGCTGTGCCTCTCGGGAGATACAGGACAGAATCTGTCCCAGCAATTTTAGTCTTTCAGATTTGTTTGAAATGTGTAAAATGATTTAAAAGATCTGTTCTGTTGGTGTGCATATGTGTTTCCCATTAAAGGTAATGAGAAGCAGCTGTTAATGGAATTACATACAAGCACCAAAAAGCTAATAGCTTGTAATCTGTAAACTGTTGTCTCTTTGTTATGTGAATGGTTACGTGCTCTTATAAAATAAACTTCTTTCCTGGAATGACTATGCTTGTAGACTTTAATACCATTTTTAAAATATTCACTCTGCATTAGACTGAAAGCCTGTAACATTCAACTTCATAATCAAAGCTGCTTGTAAAGATTATAAAAAACACTTGATTAACTGGACAAAATATTGCTACAAAAGCTAGTTTAGTGTCTAAGGGTTTTATTCTCAAGCAACTTTTTAATCTCTTTTTATATAACCATATGGTCAGTACAGCAGAGAATTTGCTTGCATTGTTGCCAGGGGTGATCTAAATAAGCATCTAAATTATTTTCACCAGTAAGAAGCATAATCACCTCTTCCCTCTCTTTCTCAGAAGTATGAAAAATAAACTATCCCACAATTACCAGTTTATTATAATAGAACATATCTGATATGGATTTCCATCAAATGTGGCTACAGGAAAATGTAACCATATTTATAGAAATGCTGTCTCAGACCCCAGCGTATGCTGGGGTATAATCGATAAACCTTGTACAACTGTGGTTGCCTCGTACGGTTATTCTGCAGGTCAGGTGATGCTTCTGTATTTCAGAGTGCAGACGGCAGAGGTATTTTTGTTGTGCCTTTCCACCACCTCACTGCTGATTTATGGTAATCGCAAGAAAATCTAACTCCATTTATTTCTGATAAAATAAGGAAATGGAATGATGGTATTAACAGAAATCCAGCTGCTACAAGTCACTTGTACCCCTCTAGGATTGTGCTAAGGGAATTTGTGCCTAAGTGAGCTGTGCAAAGCAAACAAACTGCATTCCACGTAAGAGCAACAATCATTAACTACTTACAGTATAAAGTGATGTAAATTTACATGGAACTTCAGGGAACATGTATTCTGTGAATCCAAATTTATCTCATTCAGGTAAGACCAAATCACACAAGACAGCAATGAGGAGGAGGAAGGATTTCCTGAAAAAGTGGGTTTAAGATGGTATCGGAAGTGGAGGGGAGTGAGCTCTTGGATGAGGACAGAGCAAAGGTTGCAACTCACTTTTGCTCACGCTTCCACCAACTCACATTCTCCTCCTTTTGGGTCCCTAGGTGTCGTCTCATAGGTGTGCATGTGCTAGACCTCTGCAAGACACTTCACTGGAAGAGGCTACCCTTGTCCATGTGCTTTGGCCAGAGACCGAGTAAGGACTGGCTCCAGATACCTCTTGCCTTTGCGCCTTCTCCTCAGAGGTTGAAGAACTTTGCTCTTTTTGGGGCCAGTCTGTGTGAAATGCCACACAACAAACTCTCTTTTTAAAAGATTCTCTAAAAATGGAAAGAGACTGTTACTCAGACTGTCTTCATATGAATACTCTGCCAAAGCCCGGAGAGGCAGGCATCCCTTAGCCTCTCTACTGAGAAAGGAAAATTTACATAGCTGGAAAGCAATTCCCTTCTCTGACCTCCCTTGGTCAGTCTGACAGCCTCATGCTGCTGTGTCCAGAGCCAGATACATTTATCTCCCTCACCTGATCTGCTGCTGAAGTCCAAACGTTTCATATCCATTATCATATTAAGGTTAGGTTACGCTCGTGTTTCCCCACACGATTGTTTGCTCAGGTGTGCTGTCTGTCTCATTCTCTGGCAGGTTCCTACATGTCTGCCCATTCAGAATTTCAAAATCCCTCTTGATCTCTTTTCTTTAAACAACCTTGCTAACCAAGTCCATTGCCCTTTATTATAGGGGTGAGATAAAGTCAACCTGCTGAGAACACCCAATTTCTATCTCTGCTGACTACAAAGGGAATATGATTTTTTCCTCTTAACAATTTTCTACTGTCATGACATATAAACTATTGACAGACCCACTGTCTGTCTCAATAGCAGAAGGATGAAGCCAAAAATGGG
This sequence comes from Eretmochelys imbricata, assembly GCF_965152235.1. Lineage (NCBI taxonomy): Eukaryota > Metazoa > Chordata > Testudines > Cheloniidae > Eretmochelys > Eretmochelys imbricata. Next base: position 63,045,571 of record NC_135581.1, read on the forward strand.
AGGAGAGAAACAAAGGAGAGAGGAGTGGAAAGAATGCAGGGAGAATTAAGTATGTGTGGAGATGACACAGATGGGAGGGTGGGGGGGAAAAGGGGAAATTATGCAGGGCCTGAGAAACAAAGATGAGGAGCTTGTCAATGGGGGAATTTGCAGAAGGAAGGGTGTGACAGGGACAGAGCACCAGGAGAAGATGGCTTCAGTAGCAAGATATGAGCCTTGAGTGAGAGGCAGTGAGGCCAGAGAGGGGAAAAGTTAAAATAATTAAGATGAGAGATGATCCTCGTATTAGTAATGGAGAAAGGTGGACTTTGGAGATATGAAAGGTGGAAATAGAGCAAAGGAGCTCCTACTCAGCTGAGTAATGGACTAAAGTTGCTCCTACACAGCGGAGTAAAGGTGAGAGGTTGTAGCCAAAATTTTGGCTACAACAATCCTGAGATCAAGGTGCAAGGGACTCAGCAGCATCAGTGGCCTTAGACACCCAAGAGGAGGGGCAGAGTCATGGCCCTGGTCCTGCCCTCCCTTTTGGCATCCTCAAAGGTGGGAGGAGCACATGCTATTCTTTTTTTAATGGGTGTTGACACCCCTCATGTTTCCGTCTTGTAGAATTCTACCTGCCCATATTCACTGCAGGCAGAATGTCTCCAGATTCTGCCATGCTATGGTGTTATCTGCAGTATCGACCCTAAAATGACACTGGTTCCTAAGGCCATAATCTGGTCTTTTACTTTCTGAGAAGTCACCCTTCTTATAACAGAACTTTAAACCACTTGCACAAACCAAAATCAGTGCAATTTTCTTTTACAGCTTGCTGAAATTAACGATTTTATATAGTTTAAAAAGAAACAATCTCTCCCCCAACCTCCTTGGAGAACAGCAGAAGGTACACTGGTCTGGAGGATAACTGAATACCAGCAAAAAGAAAAGGAGTACTTGTGGCACCTTAGAGACTAACCAATTTATTTGAGCATGAGCTTTCGTGAGCTACAGCTCACGAAAGCTCATGCTCAAATAAGTTGGTTAGTCTCTAAGGTGCCACAAGTACTCCTTTTCTTTTTGCGAATACAGACTAACACGGCTGTTACTCTGAATACCAGCAGATCAACAACTGACTGCTGGAGCTGCTTTCAACCTTCAGACACCTCACCTACTCCAAAAATTAATGGCAGAAGCCTGGAATTTTGGTGGGTACCGGTATTCATCTATCTTATGAATCTGTTTTGTTCCTGGCTTTCCATCTACTCAGTGTGATCTCTGTAAGATTAGTGCTCTGAGAAGGAACATTAGTGGCAATTGCATTTGGATAAATAGACTGATCTCCTTTTAGTGGTCTAGTAAGAGAAATCTCAGCCATGTCTGTCCTGATAATGCCAAATTCCTTCTTATGAGGATGATACCCGAAATTAAGCTGTAATGACTAATATATCAATATGTTCTTAAAAACAAGTATATGTTAAGGGGAGAAAAGATGGACAAAGTGTATAATCGTATGTAGGTTAGATATACTGACTCATGAGCATTTTTTGACAGAGATAAGGTCTAGTTATTGGGGGAGGATGGGGTGGAGTCTGAAAAACCTAACCAACTGCAGTTAGTCCAAGAACTAATGGCCATATTTTAAAAGATATTTAGGTGCCTTTAGATGCAGACAGGTGCCTAGTGGGCTCGTCAAGCACTTAACTCCCAAGGGGTTACAAACGTAAATATAAACATTCAGGGTTAAAATGAAAAATGTAACTCTGCATTATTTCCTTTAACCTTAGACAAATGTCAAGGTTTTCTTGGCCAAATCAAAACAGAGGAAAGATAGCTATCAAATAAATAATAATCTTTCATAGGATTTTATTTGTGTCCTTATTTAGCAGACTATTATGGTATAGAAGTAGAGCTTCTTACTTTAGGTTTAACCTATAAAATACCCCCAATATAAAACAAATTAAATTGGTGTTTATCCAATAAGCACTGGAAACACCAGAAATGGTTACTTGGATCTAGCAGCTTGTCTACACAGAACAGCAATCTGGACAACAGGTATATGACTTCTAAAGCACACTGAAGTGTTGTGTATTAATTGGTCTGTGTAGACCTGTTGGTGTGCATTAAAGGTTGCCTAGTGCATTTTAATGTAGCGCTGTTAGAAACTGTACTACATTAAAGCACACTGGGGAACATTAGAAAGAAATTACTCATTACAGTATATACGGCTGAAATGAGGAATGAATATACATAACAAATAGTATATACAAAGAAAAAGAAAAACCCATAAAACTATGAGTTTTTGGGCATTTACATAAAACTCAAATTGCTAAAACTAAACCCTGACAAATGAAATTAATAAACCCTAAAAAACACAAGCCCTGTGAATTTCACTTCTACTGGAATTTCCAACAGAGGAGCTCCGTGTTATACATGCAAAAACTAAATCTCACACAACCCTGTGTGAAATAAACATTCACCTCTCAAGTGTAACACAATGGTGGTTGAACAGCTTGCTGCAATGCAACACATGAAAGAAGTGGAGAAGACTGTGTCCACCAGGAACTGTAGGGCGTTTTGTGTTATTACATGAAACATCATTGAATCTTTAAGTGCAGCCGCAGGAAGGAAATGACAGAAATCAGCTCCCCGAATCTTCTTGATGCAAAGGAAGGAAAAACAGCGCACTGACTGGGCAGTGAGGAAGGACTTCATTATCACTGATAGCACATAATCTGTGTTGCACAGATGCACATGCACAGCATGGGAGACCAAGGCAGAATGAGGCTGAAAAATCAAGATTGTGTGATAAGCCAGTTAGTAGAGCAGTGAGAGAGGTAGAAGTAAGAGAATTCACTTCTGATTTGTCAGCAGCTACAATGAGAAGTGCCCGAGAATAGTACATTGCTTTCTATTGAGTGTTCATAAAATTAAGCCTTAAATTCCAAACAGAAGCAAACCATCAGTTTGAGGAACCAACACTACAGCACAGTAACAAACGGTTATGTGATGCAGCAATTGCTAAGGTAAAGTAACAGCACGTTTGAGGTCTGACTGACTTTTCCATCATGGAAGCCAACCAAACTCCATGACTTAAACTTGGAGTTCCCACTGGATAGAGAGTAGTGGCCACTTGGATGGGGGAAAGAGTTGCAGCCTGCAAACACTGTAGATTCCAAGGATTAATGTGGTAAACAGAGCATCATCTTGCAGATTCTAACCCATGTCCAGGAAGGGCCATCCCCATGAAATTCAATGGCTTGTGTTATGCACAAGGATGAACTAGATTATCACCATGGCTTTAAAATCTACGAAGAGTAGGCTCACTGACTTTGAAGGGATTGCTCACATGCTTAAAATGAAAAGGAGTACTTGTGGCACCTTAGAGACTAACCAATTTATTTGAGCATGAGCTTTCGTGAGCTACAGCTCACTTCATCGGATGCATACCGTAGTTTCCACGGTATGCATCCGATGAAGTGAGCTGTAGCTCATGAAAGCTCATGTCAAATAAATTGGTTAGTCTCTAAGGTGCCACAAGTACTCCTTTTCTTTTTGCGAATGCAGACTAACACGGCTGTTACTCTGATGCTTAAAATGAAGCCTTTGCAGTTTCCTGGCAGTTTTGTCCCAGGATTCAATAGCTGCATGAGAAACAGCTGCTCCCTGGCCTTCCCCCTGCTTACACTATGTCCTCAACGCTAGGTCACAGAGGGGCTTCTACAGGTTTCCAGGGAAAGGCAGGACTGTGTTGCATCAACTCCACTTTACCCCATACTTCTGTCACTTTTCATCCAGCTTTGCTAACCTCTCTGTGCCTTCCAGCAGAGCGGTGAACAGAGCCCTTTGCCGTTATCCAAGTAGCTGGGTACGCTGTTGGTGAGTGCAGCCCTGAAGCAATGCACAGGGGCTTTTATGCAACATGTCAATTGCTTTTCCCAGTGTTTGTGAATACTGCTTATTTGTTGTGTAAATGTCTTACCAGATTCTTCCTGACTAGACCCTATTACACTTCCCAGTTTGCTGATTCAGACCTTTGTTACAGAAAGGCAAAAAAAACTTGCTAAAATATAAATAAAAAACAAATCCCAGGTTTTCACCCTGATAAAGTGCAGCCTTTATGTCCACATAAATTTCACAAATGATCACTGTACCATTCCAAAAAGTAGTTGCAAACATTGCAGATACAGTTTCAATGCTGCATAACCTCCATAATTCCCGACTCGAAGAACTTTGCCCCAGGATATTTTAACATTACTATTTATAACACTACTTTTCTGTTTCTAAATAAGTCTGCAAAAAGAAAAGGAGTACTTGTGGCACCTTAGAGACTAACAAATTTATCTGAGCATAAGCTTTCGTGAGCTACAGCTCACTTCATCGGATGCATGCAGTGGAAAATACAGTGGGGAGATTTATATACACAGAGAACATGAAACAATGACTGTAACGAGAGTGATCAGGTAAGGTGAGCTATTACCAGCACGAGAGAAAAAAAACCTTTTGTAGTGATAATCAAGGTGGGCCATTTCCAGCAGTTGACAAGAACGTGGTGAGGAACAGTAGGGGCGGGGGGTAGGGGGGGAATAAACAGGGGGAAATAGTTTTACTTTGTGTAATGACACATCCACTCCCAGTCTTTATTCAAGCCTAAGTTAATGGTGTCCAGTTTGCAAATTAATTCCAATTCAGCAGTCTCTCGTTGGAGTCTGTTTTTGAAGTTTTTTTATTGAAGAATTGCCACTTTTAGGTCTGTAATCGAGTGACCAGAGAGACTGAAGTGTTCTCCTACTGGTTTTTGAATGTTATAATTCTTGACGTCTGATTTGTGTCCTTTTATTCTTTTATGTAGAGACTGTCCAGTTTGGCCAATGTCCATGGCAGAGGGGCATTGCTGGCACATGATGGCATATATCACATTGGTAGATGTGCAGGTGAACGAGCCTCTGATAGTGTGGCTGATGTGATTAGGCCCTATGGTGGTGTCCCCTTTATAGATACGTGGACACAGTTGGCAACGGGCTTTGTTGCAAGGATAGGTTCCTGGGTTAGTGTTTTTGTTGTGTGGTGTGTGGTTGCTGGTGAGTATTTGCTTCAGGTTGGGGGGCTGTCTGTAAGCAAGGACTGGCCTGTCTCCCAAGATCTAAGATCTAAAATAAGTCTGTTTACAAAAGTATCTTGGCTCTGTCTAGAATGGCTTTTGATTGTACTTATCCAGATAAAATACAAAACAGACTTGTGCTGCTCACACACAAATGTGTATGCAGATCATATAACATGGTAAATGATTTGCAGACAATGACTTGCTAAGCAGTCTAAATTAAATAACATAACTGGTCAGCTCCAAATAAATAATAACTGTTTTTAGAGCCCTATTTATATTAATGAATCATTTTAAAATCTGATACTGTTTACTAATTGCATATTTATTTCCCATGGTAGAGTTCAGATAATTTATCAATTTTTAATATGCATTAAGCTTTTTGTGCCTGAATTGATAGGGGAAAATCCTAATTCATTGAAGTCAATAGCAGAACTCCCTCTTACTTCAACCGGGCCAGGAATTTTGTCCATAGTGTATACTTGCTTTGGCCACTGGCAGCATACAAAATCCTAAACTGTGACGTGTTAATATTCTATAAAACCCATTCACCAGTTGAGAACTCTACATGGGGCACTAGCTGCTGTCGTGCCTGGGCCAAATTCCCATTGATCACTGAGAGAGTTTGGTCTAAAAAGGGCTCCAAAATCAGGCTTGTGATAGAATAAACTTTCATGGGGGGAGAAGGGGCCTTACATTGCCTTATAGGAGAGAGAGTGGTGTAATTTAGCCCTTTCTCCTCATGTGATCAGAATATAAATGCAGTATTTCTCTGTTTAAAAAAAAAAAAAAAAAGCAGCAGTCTGTATTCTGAGCTAGGAGCTTGCAATACGTTTTAAAGCCAATATGATAGAAGACTGGTGTAAACTGAGATAGCTAGCAGATGAGGATCGGCCCTTCTCTCTTTCTGTCACTCACTCCGTGACACCAATGACATACCATGACTACTGCAGGCAACTTGAAATTCTATGGCCTGTTTTCTGCAGAAAAATGGACCAGATTATCACAGGGGCTTAGTCTTCATAGATTTTAAATTAGGCCCACTGACTTCAAGGGGACTACACACATGCCTAAAACGAAGCCTTTGCAGGATCAGGGCCTTCTCTGGTAACTTCTCATTTCTTCAGCATCTTTTCAGTATGAAGTTAAAAAACTTGATTCTGCTTCTGAAAATGACTTTTTATAGAATAATCCCTAGATGTCTGTCACTCTTATTCTGTGGCTATGTTATATCCTAAGTATTACTTGCTCAATTCTTGGGACGGGGAAAGGTTCCATAGGATGATCACATTTTATGGAGTAAGCATGGCTAGTCTATAGTAAAAATCATGAAGCTGGACAGGGTATGTGCTACTGTGAAATTTGGGATGTAGTCAAAATGTGTAATTTTTCCCTCCTTAATAAACTGGGTTATACAATGTGTGTGTTGAAAAGCATGACAACATGTCTGGTACTTCTAGTGTGGGGACAAGTCTGTCCAGACACTAAAGTCAAATATATTTATCTTAAAATAGTTAGCTTGAGTACAAAGCAGAGATGGATGAGACAGAGGCTGTGATAGACGCCAAGTCTCGGATGGCTGGATATTCTAGTATGGAGATGATGATTTTTCAAGTACAACTAACATTTATCCCACATTATTGCATTCAAGGAGCTTTTTGTGTACAACATCCACATGAAGTTACCACCGTGATGTTCATAAACATGGAAAAAAGTACTTCTGCTCCTCTTATAGACTCAGCTGTAATTGGTTATTGAAGGAAACAAGACTTCTGGAATGTAGAGATTAGACTCCAGCTGGACCAGCGAAAGTGCATACTTTCAGTACCTGGGCAGCGGGCTGCCAGAATGCTGGGGTTTGCACCCGCCGAATGCAAGGGGTGGGGGTGGGGGACGAAGACTAGCACTGCTGGAGTATTTCAATCCTTAAAGGGGTGGTGGTGGTTTGTATTTATATTGCAGAAGCACCTAGGAGCTCTAGTAGTAAACCAGGACCTCCCTGTGCTGTACAAACACAGTAAAAAGACAGACCCTGCCCAAAGTGATTACAATCTAAGTGTCCTTGAGTGGCCAGGGCCCTCCTGCCCTATACACCAACTAGGAATGGTGCTGAAGGGAGTGCATGCTAAACATCTAAAAAGTGTATGTGCTGCTTCTGAGAGTGAAATCCTAGTCTCACTGAAGTCAATGGCAAAACTCCCATTGGCTTCAACAGAACCAGGACTTTGCCCTGAATGTGCATCTCCTGGGTATCCTGGAGGCATTCTGCCGCTACACTCTGCACGCAGAATACCTCTGGCCACTGCCACGGGGTGCCGCAGTGACTAATTCCTCCCCACCCTCCCTTTCCTCTGGTTGTGAAATAAGCGAACCCCTAGATTTCTATGCCTTTGGTAGTGACTGACAGTATGATTATCAAACACCCACATACACACATATACTGCATGTACATATGGAATAGTAGGCGAAAAAGACAAAAAAAAAAAAAAAAGAATCCAACCACACAGTGCTTTCTCAGAGCATATGTGGATCCAAACAAATAAGGAACACCTAGTAAAACAAGTCCTTTAGGCAGAGGGTGGGGAGAGCATTATAGTGCTTTTCTTTTGAAGAATTACATACTACCTGTTTAATTCTGCTGCCCTGTATGACTGGGGATACCAGATTTTTTTGATTTTGTACAAGGAGGAAAGACAGCATGGATGAAAGGGAGGTTTAATACATTGCTGAGCATTAACTGCTGGAAATTAGCAGGCTGTGAGAAAAAGTGTTTAGGGCAAATTCTAAACCATTTAAAAAAAAAATAAACTCTTAATCTCCACAAATTGTTGGTAGGAGCTGTCTTAAAGCAGCTTGTCTCTAATACTGACATTCCTTTGTAACTTAAAACAGTGAGTAAGATGTGATCATTGAGAAGAAATTATATATTTTAATGGTATATCAGCCTGAATATAAAACACATGACAGGGCACTCCCTTAATGCAGGAGGCATGGGGAGCTGGACAGCCTGATGTTTGTCTATTACCTTATAAAGCTATTAAACAAATGATAAAATATGCACCAGGACATCACTTGCAGATCTACCTTATCGTAAAACTAGGCTGGCCAAAAGTAAAAAATAATCTATAGGAAACAAGCCTATACTTTTAGGAGACTTCACCAGAGGGGACCTATCTATCCTAGAGTTCTATACTGTCACCCATCGCTGTAAAATCAATAACAAAGTCTCTAATGGACTTTTCCCTTTACAGGGATTGGAACTCTGCTTGGGCTAGGTTATTTTTGGAGGGGAAATGGTGATTGGGAATAAAAGGGGCGTTTGGATTGTGAGTGGCACTTTCTGTAGAAAGGCATTCTCAAAGGAGAAGGCTTTGCAATGTTTCTTAATAGATCTTTTTCATCTCTGTCTACTCTAATCACAAAATAAGTCGGACAACAATAAACATGGGTATGATTCTGATTTCGCTTACATATTTTTGCTGGTGTGACTACACTGACTCAAAGGAGCCACTCCTGATTTACACCAATGTAAGTCAGATGAATCAGGCCCTTCCAGGGACTAGATTAAGAAATCATGTATTTGCTGTCATATGTAAGGAAGTCTTTCATTGTGAGACACTACAGTAGACAGCTTTGTTGATGTCAGGGTTACCAACAAGAAATTGTATGAAGTTAAAACCTGAAGATATGTATGGGGGTGGGGGACCTTTCTATTGTACAACTCTTCCCTTTGGACTGAAATTGGAAAACAATGTACTGGCAGCTAGAACTACTTTAAAGTAATGTAAAATCCAGCATTACAGGGAACTGTCTTTATTCACTTCCTGTGCTGGGCATCCTTCAATTACTGGACAAATCAACAATTACTCATTTATTTTGCTCACTACTTAGGGATGTGGGTCGGTTGGGGATGGCAGAGGAAAGTGTTTTTCCATCAGTGGTTTTCAGTCTTACCTAAAAACTATGCAAGCTCCAGCCACCAGAAAGCAGCTGTTTTATGTTTTTGTGATAGTTACAAGTTAAGACACTAAAAATAAAAGCCTAAGGATTTTGCATGTCTGGGCTTGAGGGGGGAAAAGTCTTCCCTTCCAAATATTTGGTCAAATATTTGTAGTTCTGGATAAAAAGGAAAAAAAATGCAGCTCTTGAATATTATATTGGACCAGATAATGGACCAGATCTGTCACCAGGCAAGCTCTGTTATGTGTGTCACACACACCCTCGTAGAATTTAACCCCCTAAGTCAAATCACACTGTTACACCAGAGGAACCAGTTTGACTTCAACTGAGTGGATGTAACAGGGAGCAGAATTTGGCTGAATGCCTTGTCTTCTAGTGTCTTAGTTCTTCAGACAACAAAAAGGGGAGTTACTGCTTTTTCTGTCCCTGAAGTTGCAGTGGAATGGAAAGGTGCAAGGGGCAGCTACAGTGACTTCTCTGTCTTTGGCAGAGTTCATCACCTATTGGATCCTGCTAACCCACTGCTGCTGCACCAGGGGAGGACTTATGGATAAAGACAAGTGCAAAGTATTTCACTTAGAAAGGAAAATTAAATGTGCAGCTACAAAATGGAGAATGGCTAGGTATTAGTACTGCTGAAAAGGATCTGGAGTGATAGTGAATCACAAATCAAATAGGAGTTGTCCATGTGATGTAGTTGTGAAAAAGGCTAGTATGGGTTGTATTAACAGGAGCATTGTACGTAAGGCATAGGAGGCAATTGTCTGGCTGTAGTCAGCACTCAGGCCTCAGCTGGAGTACTGTGTCCAATTCCAATGAGGCAAGATATGGGCAAATTGGAGGGAGTCCAGAGAGGACAACAACAAAACTGATAGAAGTTTTAGAAAACTATGAGGAAAGGTTAAAAATAATGGGCATGTTTAGTCTGACAAGTCTTCAACCATCTTAAGGGTTGTTATAAAGAGGACAGTGACCAATTGTTCTCCACTGAAAGTAGGAAAAGAAGTAATCTGCTTAAGCTGCAGGAAAGGAGATTTAGGTGAAATATGGGGGAAAACTTTCTAACTCTAAGAGTAGTTAAACTCTGGCCTAGGCTTCCCAGGGCAATTGTGGAATCCCCATCCTTGGAGGTTTTTAAGAGCAGGTTGGACAACCACCTCAGGGATGATCTAAATTCACTTGATCCTGCCTCCGTGCAGGGGGTTGGACTTGACCTTTGGAGGCTCCTTCCAGCCTGACGTGTCCACAATTCCACCCTCCACCCCGGCTCACATGTGGCGAGCAACTTCTTGCGCTGCACTGGGAATGCCCCCGCCGGCAGCACGGGGCAGGTGCTGGCTTAGTCCCTCAAGGGAGGAGATTGGTTCAGGACCCCTCCAGCTTCCCCGGCACACACAGGGACCTCTAGGCCCCCGCCTCCCTCTGCCAACGCCATCCCTGCTCCGAGTCCCCCGCAGCTCTGTCCTGCCCTTGAAGTGGCTGTAAAACAACCGTGTAAAGTGACCGGAGCCGTCCCCCCCGCCCCTAGCTCGACCTTCCGGGCTGGAGCCGGGTCCAGGCAGCGCAGCGGGTCCCGCCGGCAGCCGCCCTCCCTACCTGCAGGCGCGAGCAGCTCCCCTTCGCTCAGCTCCGCGGAGTCCGAGTCCATGGTGCAGCCGCGCGCCGCAGCAGCTCCGAGGGGCGCCGCGTGCAGCCCTGGGCTCGCCGCCGCCGCCGCCGCCGCCGCGCGGAGAAGTGCAGCCCGGAGCTGGGGAGAGCGGAGTGAGCGAGGGGGCGCGGGCGGCTCCGCTCCTGTCTCCTCCCAGCCCGGGCCCTGGGTCAGCGCCGCCACATGCAGCCGCCTCGCTCCGTGCCATTGGCTGCGAGGCAGGCGGGCCCCTCGGGGGCGCACGGGGGGCGGGAGGAGGAGGCTCAGCGCTCTCCCTAAACTTGTTACATGGGCTGATCTAATCACCGGCTGCGGCTCCGCAGCGTCCGCAGCTTGGCTGGCGCTGCAGGGAGCTTGGGCCCCGGCCCAGCCTCATAACCCAGAGCCCTGGGGCCGTTCGCTTTCGGTTCTGGGGCTTTTGCTGGTTGGCCCGGTGCAGTGCCCGGGGCTCTCCTGCATGGCTCTTCTGGGCTTGGTCCCCGGGCTGCTGGGTATGTCTGGGGCTCCCTCCCTGCTCCCTTCCGCCCACAGCAGAGCTGCGGGCTTTGCACAAAGGGCAAATAGAGCCTCTCTAGTAACTGCCCATTCAGTTATTACTCTTCGCCTGGGAGCCCCACTCAGGGACCGGACAATGTCCTGCCAGGTGCTGTACAAACACAGAACAGAAAGACAGTTGCTGCCCCAAAGAGCTTATCAATGATCATTGCGTATTGTCTGTTCAGGATCTTACTGTCCCATTCAGTGGGGGAAATGTGCTGCTGTTTCTCTCCCCTCCCCAGCATCCTTTCTTCCCTTTTACCTGTATTTGTGTCTCTCTTCTGGATGTCCTACCCTTTGTGAGCTACCAGTTCACAATCTCTACCCATTCTAGCTACTCAAAAACTAAGCAATGAAAGAGTTAATGTTGGCATGTGTAAGTACAGTGGCATCATTGGGCATATGAACTGACATGGGAAAGCGATCAATAAGGGGGCAGAGGCGTTCACCCCCCTCATGCCTTCCTCCATGCTGCTGCAGAGAGTGAAAACCCAGAGCAGTGTTGTGAAGTACACAGAGTGCAAAGGTGCCCCGTGTGGCATGGCCTAACCTGCCCTGTGCCGCAGAACCACAGCAGCAAAAGTGGAGTCTGAATTTGCTCCCTGATCTATAGAAAGTCCCAGTGTTCCCTCTCCCTTCATATCATAAAGTCCTACCTGCAGAGACAACAGATCTCAAGATGTCGCAGCCTGGCCCAAGCAGACGGGAGCCTGGCCTCTGTGCAGGACACACCTCTGTGTGAAAGATGAGGGTGGCTGCAAGCTGCTCCATTTATATTTTGCATGTCAGGAGCAACTTAATTTGAGAAGTTGCCAGCATCATCCTCAGTGGGTAAAGTTTGGACCTCCAGCCTTATAGTAAGAAGACCTTTGTGAGATATCACAGACAGCCATGTCAATTCAATGACAATGACAACAAAGCCTGCCATTAAGACATATTACACAAAGGAGTAGAGAGCACAGCTGGGGAAGGCACTGCATAAGTGTGTTATGGAGAAAGCCTCATGGCAATAAGAAGTCCCCAGAACAGAATCAGAGAATTGCTGCAGGTGATGATAGACGTCACATTCAAAACAAAATCTGAGAGCTCCAAGGTACCAACTCCCCACCTTTTGAACCAGTACAACCCCAAAGAGTATAAAAAGGCTTTCTCCACTAACAGAGCATCTAATTCTGGGGGCTAATGGAGGGAAGTTGCCCATCAGATGTGGATTTGAATTTAATCCGTCTTCTCAGTCTTTCCTTCCTTCAGATGTATCAGCTTCTGAAAGCTTTTATCCCTGCTATACAAATGTTATCACACTGTAGGCAAACGTTGACTTTTTAATGGCACTAGGCAGGGCATACCAAAAGCTTAACATTCAGCCCACTGCAACCATATTCCTACCACCAACCGTCTTAGGTGCAGCACACTCTTCTTCCAGAATAATAATAATAATAATTAATTAATGGCCTTACTAAAAGAAATTCTCTAATTTTTTCAGGTTGGATTTTTTGGGCAGGACCTATATTATAATCACATCTGCTTGTGGGAGAGCTTTGGAGATCCACACTTGATTATCACATAGTCCATGTTCAGCTAGTATCCAGTGTTAGATGCTTCAAATTCAGAAGTCTTTGATACCAGATGTTCAGTTGCCACTAGACATTATTTTTCATGATCCTTTAAAGAGGAAGAAGCCTTGGCTTGGGATAGTGAAAATGAAAACTGAACCCCACTCCTTTTTCATTGTTGTCAGCCTTTTTTTCCTTAGACAACTAGACCAATAGATAATGCAGTGGAAATGAAATAACTTAATCAATATTCTATTGCATCAAAGGTGAGAAATATACATTGTGCATTCTCATTGCTGTGCTGTAATTATTTGCTGTTCCACAGTAAATTCTCTTTCAAGGTCATTTTCCTACTTTATTGCTGCGCTGCTAACTGTACAGCAGTCACTAAAGTTTTCAGCTGAAATAGAATGAGCATATTGTTTCATTTCAAAACATATGGTTAGAATTCATTTTTTCCTTTAAATGTTCTTTAGCCAGCAGAGTCCAGCACTTGTCGTAACATGTGACATGGAAAATTCCATGTGCGTAGAGCTCAGAACTTCATAGTTTCCACCCATTACAACAGTGTGCACAAGAAAACCAAAACCAATTAATGACAATATGTGCCATACATATATAACTTAAGTAATAGTCCACATTCTGAAAACAGCTTCTGTTTGATTTTCTTTTGGTTTATTATAAATTGCTCTCTGTTCAGCTACATAGTTCACTGTTATGAGCTTAGTACCATAACATGTATTTCCTGTATTACAAGACATTCATGGTTCTAGGGTAGCTACACCAGATGCTGGCACAATGCTTTTAAAGGCCCAAATCCACAGGTGGATTTCCACACCGTCATGTGAATCTCTCCTGTTCATGTGGCTCTCATTTGGAATCCTTTACTGCCTCTTTATTGTACCTGAGTGGTGGAGATCTGTTTGTGGGAGAGCTCTAGAGATCCACACTTCATTATCACATAATCAGTGTTCAGCCACTATCCAGGTTACACTCACGTGTGAGCACACTTGCAGTGCAGCAGTTTCTATCTTAAGTACTTATTGTATTTGAGTGCCTCACAATCACAGCACCTCTATGAGGAAGGAGGGTACTATTATCCCTATTTTACAGATGGGGACCTGAAATAACTTACCCAAGGTCAGACAGGAAGTCTGTGGCAGAGCATGCAATTGAACCTGCGTCTTCTGCACCCCAAGCTAACACCCTAACCACTGGGACAGCCTTGCTTTCTGAGTTCAAAATGGAGTGTGCCAATGGACAGCCAGAGACAGGTGAGATGGAAACTGGAGAAGTGAGAGATCTGTGAGTTGTCAGCAGACAAGTCATAGTTGAAGCTGTTACAGTGTAACTCACTGTTGTCTCCCAGGATGGCCGGAGAAAGAAAACAACACTAATGGAGAGTGGGTGGGGACTCCAGGGAAGGAAAGGGCAGAGAGGTAGGAAGAGAGCCACTGTAGCCCAAAGCTTTTGAAGCCTCGGGAGACGAGTCTTTAGATGACAGAATGACTGATCGTGTCAAAGACATGACAAATGGATCAAGAAGGATATAAATGGGAGAGCTTGGGACGTCACTGGGAAGTGGTGACTTTGGTTAGGGCACTTTCAGTGGTGTGGCTGGAGTAAAAACTAGATGGGAGTGGGGCAAAAGAGAAATTTGGTAGAGAGGCAGTGTGAGTAGATAACCTGTCCACAAAATACAGAGGCAATTAAACCAGTTTCCTCTGCCTCCCTTCTTTATCACAACTCCAGCACCCTTAATAATCTCCCTCCCTCCCAGGCTCATATATTCTGTGTAACCTTGAACTCTTTCCATCTTGCTCATATCAGGTGTCTTGCTAAGGTATGTCACTACTTCATCTTTCTCCACTGGTATCCTGGCTCTTAATATGTCAGGTTCATGCTCATTGTCCACTTCTCCAAGCCCCTACAAATCTGGCCCTCACCTATATAATTTCTCCTTCTACCCATTCTCTCTCTTTAGGCTCTTCCCAATCCTCCCACCTGACTCCTCCCTTTTATCCTATTTTCCTACTCTCAGCTTTATACATTCTGTCATGCTGCCCCTATGTCTGCAACAGTCTTCAACTTTCTCTCCCCTTCTTAAAACCCCCCTCTCCAAGCAATCTCTCCTCCCTTTCCTGTAGTGTTGCCCTTGTCTGATTTAGATTGTAAAATCTTTGGGGCAGGAATGCAACTCTCTGTTTATACTGGCTTTGTAAATGTCAGGGCCTATATAAATCATTTGTAATAACAATAATAATAATAAATGTTATTTAATTAGTAGTCTCCCCAGAGTGTGCTATTTCTAATGCTGTTTATTATTATTTTGTCTCCATTTTGTAAATTTTATCTTGTTACCTCTGAATCCCATCGTTACCCGCCACTGAGTGTCATCTAGAAACATATTTCACAAGTATGGTAGCTTCCTTTAACCACTTGTGGATTTCCTTTAATCTCTTTGCCATGATGCCATTGTTCAGTCTATTTTGCATGATAGTGTAGATGGATGTATTTCAGGAAGGATGAGCATTCACACTGGTAGACTGAGTGATTGACATTAAGCTTTAGTCATTATTCTATCAACAGCTTTGCCGTACCATTAATTGTCAAACTACCATCTTCTTACTGATATTCAGATGTTAATCAGCCTTTATAAATTCTTTAGTACATTTTACTTATACTGCTGCACATGTACCTTTATGATATAAAAAGAAAGGAGTCTTCTCCTTAATTAGAATTCTGTTCATAGCCACCTGAATTGTTTAAACGCGACTCATATGTCAATATGTCCTCAAAACTCTATACTTCTTTTGCTTCTGATTTAGGCAGATTATGTGTAACAAATGTTGCATATATACATGTGCAGAAGTGTTTCCTGCCTGCATTTACTTAGGTAGCATGAAGCATCATACAGTATCTGTCCCAAATTCCTAGTATGCCAGCAATGTATTAGTAATCATTAAACTTACTGAACTGAATACCACCTGTGTATCTATGGTATCAGTGTTTACTTAAAGAACTGTGGAGGCAATGGTAGCTTGAGGCTAGAGTCTGTATTAGACCTACACTAGGGTTTGGAGTTTAAGTCTTTAGGGAATCAAGTTTAGGGCTAGGGTTAAAATTTGGCTTTGATGGTGTGACATGGCACAAAATGTGAGATTTCAGCCTCCAAAGGCAAATAATTTGCAGGCTCACCTATCTTGTAAGCTTTTAGTCATCCTGAATTATATGAATCTCCCAGAAGGTACCTGAGGATAACAATAAACATTGGGTCACTCCATTGATATATTTTTGTCAGATTTTGATAGAGGTTGATGGGGGCGGAGGCGGTGGGGTGTGTCAGCATAGCAGAAATGTAATATTAGTAAGAAACTAATCTGAAACAAAGCCTGCCTTGTGCTGCATGATGACAACACTGGCTGAGGAAGAAGGAGCAGTGAGTGTCTTCACTCTCTGTGCCCATGCAGCTGCAGGAAGGAGTGCAATCAAACAAGACACAGCTAGGCTGGCGACCCGGCTATCCAGCAGTCTTGGTCATATATGGAAGTTAACAGCATAGCCTGAGTGGTGACCTTTCTGGCACAGCACTAAGGTATCCTATGTTTCTTTCACCTGGCTTGAACCATCCTGACCTATACAAGTAGGATGCTTTGTGTCCCTACCATGTTGCTTCCATTGCTTCTCTGTCGTTCCCTGCTACTTGCTGTTCACTGTTTGTGAATAGGATTTTACTCATAAGGTAACACTTTCCATTTTGGATAGTAATTCAAATTGCCCCTGCACTTAATAATTTTTGTGCTATTCTAGAAATGTGTGGGGATGGGTTGCTTTTTGGTTTTTTTTTTTTGTTTTTTTAAAAGAAACCTAAACTTTTATGTTCCAGTGAGCAAAAGTTATTGATTTGTCTTGTGATTACAAAGAAGTCCATCTTGGAAATGGTATGTGCACTTTGTTGTGCAGAGGCAAAGTCTGACATTCCAAACAACAGTGGAAATGAAATTTATTTAGCAACAAAGATAGTGACTGAAAATAAAAGGCTCACTTTCCAAAACAGGAAACACAGCCCATGCTGTAAATATATTGATATGAGAGACTCAGGGTATGTCTACTCTACGAAATTAGGTTGAATTTATAGAAGTCGGTTTTGTAGAAAGCGTTTTTATACAGTTGATTGTGTGTGTCCCCACACAAATGCTCTAAGTGCATGTAGTCGGCGGACTGCGTCCACAGAACCGAGGCAACCATCGACTTCCGGAGCGTTGCACTGTGGGTAGCTATCCCACGGTTCCCACAGTCTCCGCCACCCATTTGAATTCTGGGTAGAAATCCCAGTGCCTGATGGGGCTAAAACATTGTTGTGGGTGGTTCTGGGTACATATTGTCAGGCCCCCTCTTCCCTCCTTCCCTCCGTGAAAGCAAGGGCAGACAATCGTTTTGCGCCTTTTTTCATGAGTTACCTGTGCAGATGCCATACCACGGCAAGCATGGAGCCTGCTCAGCTAACCGTCGCCGTATGTCTCCTGCATGCTGGCAGACGTGGTACTGCATTGCTACACAGCAACAGTTCATTGCCTTTTGGGAGCAGACAGTGCAGTATAACTGGTAGCCGTCGTTGACGTAGTCCAGGGTGCTCTTTTAACCGACCTCGATGAGGTCAGGGGCGCCTGGGCAAACATGGGAGTGACTCAGCCAAGTCATTTCCCTTTTAAGTTTCTTTTCATGGCGATTCAGTCCTACCGGCAGTGCACTGTCTTTTAATCTGCAGCCAGTAGAAGACAATGGCCAGCAGTCATACTGCACCGTCTTCTGCTGAGCACCCAGGAGATGACGACAGCTAGCGGTCGTACTGCACAGTCTGCTGCCAGCGAGATGTATAAAGATAGATGAAGTGGATCAAAACAAGAAATAGACAGATTTGTTTTGTATTCATTTTCTCCTCCCTCCCTCCGTAAAATCAACAGCCTGTTAAACCCAGTTTTGAGTTCTATCCTTGAGGTTTTGAGTTCTGTCCTTGAGGGGGCCATTCTCTTTCTCGCAAAGCCACCCCCTTTGTTGATTTTAATTCCCTGTAAGCCAACCCTGTAAGCCATGACGTCAGTCGCCCCTCCCTCCATCAGAGCAACGGCAGACAATCGTTCCGCACCTTTTTTCTGTGCAGACGCCATATCACAGCAAGCAAGGAGCCTGCTCAGATCACTTTGGCAATTAGGAGCACATTAAACACCACACTCATTATCCAGCAGTATATGCAGCACCAGAACCTGGCAAAGTGAAACCAGGCGAGTAGGCGACGTCAGCGCAGTGACGAGAGTGATGAGGACATGGACACAGAATTCTCTCAAAGCACGGGCCCTGGCAATGTGGGCATCATGGTGCTAATGGGGCAGGTTCATGTGGTGGAACGCCGATTCTGGATTCGGGAAACACAGATTGGTGGGACCGCATAGTGTTGCAGGTCTGGGATGATTCCCAGTGGCTGCGAAACTTTCGCATGCGTAAGGGCACTTTCATGGAACTTTGTGACTTGCTTTCCCCTGCCCTGAGGCGCAAGAATACCAAGATGAGAGCAGCCCTCACAATTGAGAAGCGAGTGGCAATAGCCCTGTGGAAGCTTGCAATGCCAGACAGCTACCGGTCAGTCGGGAATCAATTTGGAGTGGGCAAATCTACTGTGGGGGCTGCTGTGATGCAAGTAGCCCACGCAATCAAAGATCTACTGATATCAAGGGTACTGACCCTGGGAAATGTGCAGGTCATAGTAGATGGCTTTGCTGCAATGGGATTCCCTAACTGTGGTGGGGCCATAGACAGAACCCATATCCCTATTTTGGCACTGGAGCACCAAGCTGGCTAGTACATAAAGCGCAAGGGGTACTTTTCAATAGTGCTGCAAGCACTTGTGGATCACAAGGGACGTTTCACCAACATTAGTGTGAGATGGCCAGGAAAGGTACATGACGCTCGCATCTTCAGGAACTCCGGTCTGTTTGAAAAGCTGCAGGAAGGGACTTTATTCCCAGACCAGAAAATAACCATTGGGGATGTTGAAATGCCTATAGTTATCCTTGGGGACGCAGCCTACCCTTTAATGCCATGGCTCATGAAGCCAAACACAGGCAGCCTGGACAGTAGTCAGGGGCTGTTCAACTACAGGCTGAGCAAGTGCAGAATGGTGGTAGAATGTGCATTTGGACATTTAAAAGTGCGCTGGCGCAGTTTACTGACTCGGTTAGACCTCAGCAAAACCAATATTCCCACTGTTATTACTGCTTGCTGTGCACTCCACAATATCTGTGAGAGTAAGAGGGAGACTTTTATGGTGGGGTGGGAGGTTGAGACAAATTGTCTGGCTGCTGGTTACGCACAGCCAGACACCAGGGTGGTTAGAAGAGCACAGGAGGGCGTGGTGCACATCAGAGAAGCTTTGAAAACCAGTTTCATGACTGGCCAGGCTATGGTGTGAAAGTTCTGTTTGTTCCTCCTTGATGAAACCCCCCCGCACCTTGGTTCACTCTACTTCCCTGTAAGTTAACCACCCTCCCATCCTCCCTTCGATCACCGCTTCCAGAGGCAATAAAGTAATTGTTGCTTCACATTCATGCATTCTTTATTAATTCATCACACAAATAGGGGGATAGCTACCAAGGTAGCCCAGGAAGGGTGGTGGAGGAGAGAAGCACCAAGAGTGGTGGTGGAGGAGGGAAGGACAAGGCCACACAGCACTTTAAAAGTTTAAAAGTTTAAAACTTATTAAATGCCAGCCTTCCATTGCTTGGGCAATCCTCTGGGGTGGAGTGACTGGGTGGCTGGAGGCCCCCACATTGCGTTCTTGGGCGTCTGGGTGAGGAGGCTATGGAACTTGGGCAGGAGGGCGGTTGGTTACACAGGGGCTGTAGCGGCAGTCTGTGCTCCAGCTGCCTTTCCTGCAGCTCAACCATATGCTGGAGCATATTAGTTTGATCCTCCAGCAGCCTCAGTATTGAATCCTGCCTCCTTTCATCAAGCTGCCACCACCTTTCAGCTTCAGCCCTCTCTTCAGCCTGCCACTTACTCTCTTCAGCCCACCACCTCTCCTCCCGGTCATTTTGTGCTTTCCTGCACTCTGACATTGTCTGCCTCCCCGCATTCATCTGTGCTCTGTCAGTGTGGGAGGACAGCATGAGCTCAGAGAACATTTCATCGCGAGTGCGGTTTTTTCTCCTTCTAATCTTCGCTAGCTTCTGGGAAGGAGAAGATCCTGTGATCCTTGAAACACATGCAGCTGGTAGAGAAAAAAAAGGGACAGTGGTATTTAAAAAGACACATTTTATAGAACAATGGGTACACTCTTTCACGGTAAACCTTGCTGTTAACATTACATACATAGCACATGTGCTTTCGTTCCAAGGTCGCATTTTGCCTCCCCCCACCACGTGGCTACCCCCTCAACTCTCCCCCCTCCCCGTGGCTAACAGAGGGGAACATTTCTGTTCAGGTACAGGCAAACAGCCCAGCAGGAACAGGCACCTCTGAATGTCCCCTTAAGAAAAGCACCCTATTTCAACGAGGTGACCATGGATGATATCACTCTCCTGAGGATAACACAGAGAGATAAAGAACGGATGTTGTTTGAACACCAGCAAACATACACTGCAATGCTTTGTTCTACAATGATTCCTGAGTATGTGCTACGGGCTTGGAGTGGTAAAGTGTCCTACCATGGTGGACAGAATAAGGCTGCCCTCCCCAGAAACCTTTTGCAAAGGCTTTGGGAGTACCTCCAAGGGAGCCGCAAATGCCAGGGCAAATTAATCATTAAACATGCTTGCTTTTAAACCATGTATAGTATTTTAAAAGGTACACTCACCAGAGGTCCCTCTTCCGCCTGGTGGGTCCGGGAGGCAGCCGTGGGTGGGTTCGGGGGGTACTGGCTCCAGATCCAGGGTGAGAAACCGGTCCTGGCTGTCGGGAAAACTGGTTTCTCCGCTCGCTTGCTGTGAGCTATCTACAACCTCATCATCATCATCTTCCTCGTCCCCAAAAACCTGCTTCCGTGTTGCCTCCATCTCCATTGAAGGAGTCAAACAACATGGCTGGGGTAGTGGTGGCTGAATCCTCTAAAATGGCATGCAGCTCATCATAGAAGCGGCATGTTTTGGGCTCTGACCTGGAGCAGCTGTTTGCCTCTCTGGTTTTCTGGTACGCTTGCCTCAGCACCTTAAGTTTCACGTGGCACTGCTTCGGGTCCCTGTTATGGCCTCTGTCCTTCATGCCCTGGGAGATTTTGACAAATGTTTTGGCATTTTGAAAACTGGAACATAGTTCTGATAGCACGGATTCCTCTCCCAATACAGCGATCAGATCCCATACCTCCCGTTCGGTCCATGCTGGAGCTCTTTTGCAATTCTGGGACTCCATCATGGTCACCTCTGCTGATGAGCTCTGCATGGCCACCTCTGCTGATGAACTCTGCATGCACCTGCAGCTTGCCACGCTGGCCAAACAGGAAATTGAAATTCAAAAGTTCGTGGTCCTTTTCCCGTCTACCTGTCTAGTGCATCTGAGTTGAGAGTGCTGTCCAGAGTGGTCACAATGGAGCACTCTGGGATAGTTCCCGGAGGCCAATACCGTCTAATTGTGTCCACAGTACCCCAAATTCGACCTGGCAAGGCCAATTTCAGAGCTAATCCCCTTGTCAGGGGTGGAGTAAGGAAATTGATTTTAAGAGTCCTTTAAGTCGAAAAAAAAGGGCTTCGTCGTGTGGACGGGTGCAGGGTTAAATTGATTTAATGCTGCTAAATTCGACGTCAACTCCTAGTGTAGACCAAGGCTTAGGAAGAGATCCAACCCCTTAACAACCTCAGTGTGTAACAGAAAATCCGTCAGTCACTGAACTACTCAGCATGCTGTGGTGCAACAGAGGTGGAGGCTGATAAATGCAAATGTAGCCTCAATATATGACAATATTGCTGGCTTCAGACTTTGCACCATTAAATAGGTTGTATCGGGGACTGAATACACGAGGGTATAATTACATAGTTGTATATCTAGATACAGGGGCCCGCATCCTGAAATATGCTGAGCACCTGCAGCTTATCCGGAAATCAGTGTTAGTTGTAGATTACTCTGTGCTTGTTAGGATTTGCCTTGTTACCCAGGAGGGATCCTGCAGATGCTTATTCAGGGGAGCAGTAATGGTTCATGCAGATAGTCTGATTGGCCAGATCCTGAGGTATTTGGTTAATCAACGCTGTCTCTGGCCAACTCTCACTGAAGTTTTTTGGGAATTTTTTAAAGTAACAACTGAGGAAAAACTCAAGGTCTGGTCCTGCTACCACTGAAGGCAATGGGAGTTGAGGTGCCCAGCACCTTGCAGAAGATGCAGTACATAACAGGATCAGGCCTTGAGCAAGGAGTTCAGGTTGGCCCATCAGCCTCACTGGGGATGCTCATTTTTCTGGAAATGTTACTCCAGTGCCACTGTCTCCACCCAAATAGGCTCTTCTTTCTTTCTTTTTTTCTTTCTTTCTTCATTGTTTCAAAGAGTTTAAGACCAGAAGGGACCATTAGTTCATCCAGTCTGACCTCCTGTATATCACAGGCCATGAAATTTCACCCAGTTTCCCCTGCATTGAGCCTAATAACTTGGCTTAAGTGAAAAGAACCATGTTTTGGAATAAAAATGTTCAATTTATTTGTATGCTACGAGAGAGGACACTGGTATATTTTGAATTTCTACTTATTTTCCTTTTGAATCCAGTTAGTTCTCCCAGGCTCACCTTTCACATGACCACAGCTCTTGTACCTTCCAAGCTATTATACCTTCCTTTCTTCTCATTAGTGTCATGGATAAACCACTTGATACCAGCGTCGCTTTATAGGTTACCACAATGCAGGGATCACTGCGAGAGTCACAGTCAGTGCCTCTCTAGAGAAATACGCTTTTATTAACTTGGTTTACTTAGGCCACATACCCTGCATGGAGCAAAGAACACAGCCCATCATCTTACTTTATCTCTTTCTAGTACAGAGGCGTATTCCACTGTAGGAAGCTAATGGGAATGCCACTGTTAGGTGGTTAACAAAGCTACTGAACACTCTGAACAGGGCCTTGGTTTTTCATGCTGCTTCACAGGGCTGGACACACTGAGAAGCTTGCAGGATGGAGGTTTAGGCCAATTCCCCGTCTAATTTCATTCAGTTGTGTGAATGGAAGTTTTCCTTGAGTAAAGACTGAGTTGTGTGTTCTGTTCCACCCACAGGGCATTGGAATCTGGTTTTGAAGCAGCATTTTCACCTGGAAACACTGGGGAAATAATTGATTGTGTTTTTTATCAGCTACTGATTACTACTTCTTCTTTACCTTCCTTTTAAAATTTATTTGGTAGTATCCATTTCTTTTTACTCTATGGATTTGACATATTTGGTTTGTGTTGAACAAATTGAAACTTGCCTTGTCACTCCATTATCAGCATTGGTATTACCTCTCCAGTGGTTACACTTTAGAGACATTCCAGGGGTTAACCATGGCTAAGACATAAGTAAAATACAGTTGAACCAACAACAGATGCTGCTTGTCACTGAGCTGTATTTCATTCTGCTTTGAAACAGTTTTGCTGCACATAGTCTGATTATGGGTCATCCTTGTTTTCATCCTTGATTTCAGATTGCCTGTAGGAGGAGGATTCCACAACCTTGTTACCCTCAGAAAGCAGAGGAAATTTGGTTGCTAAGAAACTGTAGCAGTGTTGTACCTCACTTTCTTTCCAGAATAGTTTGTTAGCTGCCACCAGTGATTCCACCAAACTGTCTCAAGCTGTTTTCCATGCAAAACATCCATATATCCTCCCATTGCCACAAACTTGTCAGAAGTTCAGACATACTGCAGAGTACAAATTTAACTATTGACCTCATGCTGTTTTTTCTATTAGTCAGCAACAGCTCAGTTTAGATTACATTGTATTTATGATTGCTAACTTTATTTATATTACAGTAACGCTTAGAAGTCCCAAATGAGTTCAAGGTCTCACCATGGTAGGTATATGAGTATAGTAAGAGACAAGACAAAGGGCCCAAGAAAGGAGGTAGTATTATCCCCATTTTATAGATAAGAACTGAAGCAGAGAGAGATTAAGTGACTTGCTCAAGGTCACATAAGAAGTCGATGGAATAGCCAGAAT
Organism: Eretmochelys imbricata; assembly: GCF_965152235.1. Lineage (NCBI taxonomy): Eukaryota > Metazoa > Chordata > Testudines > Cheloniidae > Eretmochelys > Eretmochelys imbricata. The sequence goes on from NC_135581.1 coordinate 63,069,508, forward strand.
ACGAACCCAGATCTCCTGAGTCCTACTCTAGTCACTTAATCACATTGTTATCCTTCCAAATGTTTCACTGTATGTGCTTAACAAGGATTCTCTGGGCCAGATCCTTGGTCCTGCTCTGGCTGCTTTGTTCCCCTCTGGCAGCACAAAGAAGCCCTAAAGCTGCTTTAAATTGTCCCTTGAGTTTTCTCCTCAAACTGGGGAATGCTCAGGTTGTGTAAAGCCACCTCACTTTCAGCACCTAATGGGAGCAAGGACAGATGGTATTGCTGGGGTGTCCTTATGCCCTGGCCAGAACAATCTCTTGGGGATCATGAATTCCAGGCATAAATTAGAGCATCTCTTAGGTTGCTGTAATTTGTGCCAACAAGGACCTGGGCTTGTGCAGATACGCTACCTTTGATCCTGTCTCCACATATCTTCTGCTGAACCCTTGGTCAAACCAGTGGATCTGGCCCTTGTTGTTCCCGCTACTAACCTCTCTCAAAATTCTAAAAAGCACCTCTCTTCAACAAGGTAATCAAAACAAAACAAATGAGGCATAAGTAGGAAACATGATGAACAACACTCGGGCTATGAGATGTTTGGGAAAGTGAATAGGAAATCTTGGAAGCACTGTAATGTCAAAACTCCTTTTCTGAATTTTGCCAAACCCTGATCTCTGCCTGGGGCATGTAAAATTTCAAAGGCTCCATTTCTTTTTGGGGAAACTTTGTGTGTGTGTATGTTTGGTTTTTAATGATGCCAACCTTAGCAATGGAGCTTTTAGTAAACTTAGCATCAGAAATTATTCAAACAGCTCAGCATGGATGGCTATTTCTGCTTAAAACAAGCCAAGGGCTGGAGTAGGAGGGTGGTCACTTATTTGTGTTCATTGGCAAAATTGTGTAGGGAAGCATTTATAGCACTTATCTGTACTATATCTAGCTCTAGTTGGCACTACTGTGCCATCACCCCCCTCCCTCATCTGGCAGAGCCCTAGATATTGGCTAATAGCAGGTACAGTGCCAGCCTAACAGCAAAGTTTAGGTACTGAGACCCCTCAATGCACAGGGGAGCTGAGGCGCCCGGGATTTCTCAGGGAGTGGGCTAAATTGGGAGGGGAGACACCCTAGAACGGAATGGATAAAATCTGTTGACTGAATATATTTGCAAATAGAGAATAATATTGTTTGCTGCTGTTGAACTATAACTCTATGACAAATATTCTCAAATGCACTCTGCAAGTCTCCCTTCTATTAATAACGAAATGCCATCATCCCAGACAGAAAATTCTGTTTTACGTGTAGTCTTCGGAACATGCAACATAGACAATTAGATTACATGTAGTCCCACAACCTTCCCAGTACAGAGAATGAAATTACATTGAAACTTGCTTTCCAGACAATTGTCAGGTGAATTATTTCTATTGTACACACATCGGGGGCCCTAGTCTGCCTTCAGACACATGGATATGAATGTCCTGACTTCAGTGGGAGCTGCTCCCATGTATCTAAGGGCAGAGCTGGGTTCTAGAAATTTACGTTCACTTTGCTTTTGTATGGCAACTTTGAGGGCATAGTTGCCAAACCTGCTGAGAACCAGAGGTCTACTGCTGATGAATGGGCAGGGCCAGGTCAGGTATATGTATCCCTTGTGAACCTGATAGAACATTAAATATAAAAAGCAAATTTAGCTGGAGAGCTGGGTTAACTTTTCCACAGGCCCCACACTGTGCTGTGCCACCTTCAGGTTTCAGACACTAGCTGAGGAAACCCTGTCAGGGTATTGCCTGGGAGCCAGCAGAGATCAGGGGAGCCTAGAGTTAGGGCATAGAGGGGTCTCACTGCCTACGGTCTTCTGTGATCTTTATGGATCTCTAAGAGAACCTTTTGTTCATTTTGTTAAGTGGAAATTTCCCCTTCCCCCTGACAGAATAATGTGTGGGAAAACTGTGTGAAGAGAATCTCAGCAGTCTTTCTTCACTGCAGGGCAGCCTCCTGCAGGTAAATGATCACAGTGCTGATCATTAGAACTGGTCAGACAATTAGCTTTCCAATGAGGAAATGCCATTTTGTCCAGAAGATTTCTCAGCTTCAGGAAAGAATAGTGAGAGACCCACCCTAGGGGTGAGGATACTTGCCTGGGATGTGAAACTCAGGTTCAAGTCCCTGCTCTGCCTGATTCCTGCATCCCAGATGAGTGCCTTAACCACTTGTGTATGGAGTCAGTCTCTCCTGTTAGAGTAGCCCCATTTTGTATGAATAATTAAATATTCATGGAGTCAGAAAGAGAGAGAGAGAAACACTGACTTTATAGCCCAGTGGTTAGGGCACTCACCTGGGATGTGGGAAACCCAGGTTCAAGTGGGGTTATTTGTTCTTCTGCAGTAGGGTGGTCTTGTATTTATTCAGAAACCTTTTGAAAGGTCTCATTTTCATTCTATATCAGACAGAAAACTGCTTTCAAAATCTCAATTTTTTTTGAACTGGAATTTTGTTTTCTGGCCAGCCCAACTGACCATAATACTGGGGCCCAGTTCTGCAAACCCTTCTTTGGGTGTCCTTCCTCATGCAAGTACTGCAGTACCTTTGAGCATCTGTACATAAGGGGTTGCAGAATTGGGCCTGGGGCATATGGTAAATGACTGCTTTAGAACCAAATGAAATCAGCTATTAACTTGATAACGAGTACTGAGTCTATTCCACTCTGAATTTCTGAAGCTGGCATTGTGGAATACCAGCTGACCACACAGCCCCAAGCTCAGACTAATTGGTTTTTTTATGTGTACAGTACCTGTTCTTATCGGCAGTGGAAGAGAAATATTGAGACGGTACAGAAATGCTGCAGTTAGTTGAACTGATGCCTGAGGTCTTTTTCTTGTTACTCACCACAGCTGGTATTGTCTTCACAAAAAAGAGCTTGAATGCAGAGCTTTTAGTCGAAAGCATAGAGGAGATCTACAAACTGGTAAAGCACCTTGTTGCTGCCGCTCTCTGACAGAATTGTCTGTATTTGGGTAGCGAAGGGAGAGATCTGTGTGTTTTTTCCATTGCAGAAAATACAGATATCTCAGGATTGTCAAAGAAAATTAAGGGGAGCATTCCATAGTGTCCCTTTCCCTATGGTAATGAAATGATTGTTCTACCAGCACACGACATTAGTTTTATGGCTCAGTGAGATCCATTTCCACCCTCACCCATCCTGACTATGGAGCAATTAGTTTTTAAAAATGTATCAAAAGAGATCAGAATTTATAAGAAGTTTAATGAGAAGAAATTGAAATATACTTTGATGGTGAGACAGAGGTAAAATGAAATGGCAGGTATATAGTGGGTGTGGGAGAGAGAGAGCGGGAGGCTGGGGCTGGCCAGAAAGGGAGAGGCTCAAATGCACTGATTCAGCTGTCTCTGTATCTCTTTTTTGTGTACCATAGAAAATAAGAGAATTGTCATTGGAGAAGGCATGACTCATAACAGGTAGCGCCTTAGTAAATAATGGAACTAGTTCCTAATTTAGCCACACAAGATTTTTTTAAAACTTGCTGGTTTTATAGTTTTTTATTTATTTTTTGGACTCTGAATAAATATTATATAGCTTGACTAAAGAGTGTTTATACTATTGGGAAAATTCACAATTGGTCTGTGCCTCCCAGATAAATGAATTCTGAAAGTGTAGAAAGTACTGTGTAAATGACAGATTTCAAGTCTGTGTCATAACGTGGATTGAGTAAGAAAAAATAATTTTGTCTTGACTTACAGGGCCGGATCCTTGGTCCCTCTTCAGTCCACTTTGTATTATTCCATGAATGAAGTGCTGGCTCCATTGATGTCAATAAAGGTATGTCTACACTGCAATTAAACACCCTTGGCTGGCCCATGTCAGCTGACTCTGGCTAGCGGGGCTTGGGCTAAGGGGCTGTTTAATTGCAGTGTAGAGATCATTCATGCTTGCACTGGGGCCAGAGCTCTGAGATCCTCCCCCTGCAGTGGGGGCGGCCTGACCACACCACAAGGTTGGAGTTGCAGGGATGAAGCCATGAAGGACCCAATGTTATGGTGTTCCTAAGGCCACTGATTACCTTAATTCCATCTTGGGCTTCTACTATACATTTTACTACTTAAACTATGAATGATCTGCAGGGAGAGAGGAGTGGAAAGGACTATACAACACATCCTCCAAAAGGCAAGTGTAAAATTATATTTGGATGGGTGTATGCCTCGTAAACAGTCTGAACTGGCTGTGATATGTATGGTACTGTACTAAAGATAGAAGTTACAAAACTTTTCCTGACACTGGGCTATTTCTCCCCTGCCTTCCTAGCTGTGCAAAGAGAGTATAAGATAGTACCTTTAAGTGTTAAGCAGGGGAGAACCAGACCCACTGTCTGCAAGGCATTATTTGAGTAAAAGAACAGCAACAAAGCACCAACCAAAAGATCACAAACTAGCCATTACTATAACAACCGTTTCTATCAGGCATCCTGTCAGATTAAAATTACAGTCTATGGGGAATCTGAGGTGCCTGCCAAGTAAATTCCCAATCCCTGGAGGTGATGAGCGCCTTCAGCAAGAGCTAGAGATACTCACCACCTCACAAAAGCCAACAAAAGTTGAGGCAGCTCAGCATCTTGCAGGAAGCACTTAGCACCCCACGGGAGCTAGACCCTAGAAGGGGAGGCAGACTGCTGACATGATGGATGCTAGTGTGGGATGTATTGATAGGTTACTCATGGACCACAACCTGAAGACATGCCAGGGCAGAGCACTCTCTGTTTCAGCATGTGATAGGAACCAAGCCCCTTTTATCTTCCTAAAACTATGAAGCATAATAGCTTATTATCAAGAACCGAGCAGCAGACTGCAGGCAGTATCTACCTGCTAGTTATGTAACATTTTATGAGCTTTATATTGACAGCCATAATGAATAATGAGCTGAGTCACTGCAGAGATTCATTTTAGATGTCACTAGCCTAACGGATGAGGTGACCACGGGCTCCAGAAGGTGTTAGATAAAAATGTGAAGCATGATGAGCAGACATCCCACAGTACATGTACTGTGATCCTGCAGATGGGCTCTGTGGGTCCCAAGTAAGCTTTCTAGCTAATGAGCTACAACAAAAGAGGTATGGTTGCTGCCATTTTAAGAGGCAATGAGCTGTAGCTTTGCCCCAAAACTAACAAGAAGCCACATAACACAGTGACTTGTGATAGACAAAGGCCTCAATCCTACAACTGAAAGTATGTGGGCAGACTGCTGAGCTTGTGCAAAGTCCCACTGACTTCAGTGGAGCTCCATGCAGCCACAGCAGATTAATAGTTTGCTGTTGGTTACAGAATACCAATAAACATAGATTGTCATCTTGGAGATATGCATGTTACATCTGGGGTATATCGTACTTGCTCACCACTGGGCGTGGTTCAGGATCTAAAAAGCTGGATATATGCTTGAATGTTGTATATCTAGAGTGATATACTCAAATCAATAAGGAGGGGATTTAAAATCAGAGGGCACGGATCACATGTGTTTTGGCTTTAATTTTACATCAGCTGTAAAAAAAAATTCTATGAAACCCCAAATATCAATTATTACATTTAATCAGTCAGCACAGTCTCCCAGATTGAGTTGTGCTTCCATTTTTATAACTATTAGGATCTTTTTTTTTTAAATAAATCTGTGTGAGCAGTGTTTGACACTATAAAGGAAGCATTTCCTTTGTGGCATAGCTGTCATCTTATCATAACATCCCATTATAGGAATAGAAACTACTGAAGTGTTCACAATAAGCACAGCATTACAATAAAATAAATGCTTCCATTTTAATGTGAACCACTGGACCCACTAAGAATGGCAAGCCTAAAATAATTGATTATATAACTTTTATTAAATGTTCAAGGGTAGGGATGGATGTGGTGTGGGAGGTGGAAATGAAAAGGAATTTACAAAACAGAAGCATGCATAAAAGTCCTAGCTGTTGAGGGCATAATATTTGTGCCAAAAACTGTCAAAAGTAATACTGGCATATGATGCTCAGTTTCACAAGCAATCTTCTGACTAATCATAAAAGTTGGCTGGTGCGAGAATCTCTTGACTTCAAAAGTAGGTAATGTCTGGAAAAGTAACCCAGCAAAGCACTGGACAAAATATATGTGCGTTGGTTTACTGAATCTAAATGTAATAGAATGAAACTGTCCTTTAACTACATCCCTCCTCATGTGTTATGATAAAGAGAATCTTGAAAAACCTTACACAATGACTCATTTGATATTATGATGTGCCAGTGTTCATGAACAATTCTGTTCATTTTGTGTGTGTATGTACACGTGTCAGAGGTGTAGGTGGCAACTACAGCTTTAGATTGTGATGAATCAGCCTTTATTCAATGGGCACTTATTTTTGATTTATGAGGAAATGCTTTCCTTTCCTGTACTCTCAGATTGGTGTAATTCCACTTCTTTAGTGAAAAATGTAATGTGTCTGTTTTCCCTTTGCTCCTGATATTTTATACGTCTCAAATGTGTGGTGGAAATAACCTCCTTTCACAGATGATTAGAGAGGTTTTTGTTCTATTTCCCCAGTACCTTGTTGACAATACTCTTAAATCAACACTAGTGGCTTTTCAGGGGAGGCATTGCCTACTCTGTTTTCGGTAATTTTACCTGTTGCTGTAAACTGCCTGTGCAGATACAGTACCTCTCACTAGTCAGTTCTACCTCTAGTTCCCATTTTCTGCGGTAAGCAGCCTACACAATAAACAAAGACCCCTTAAAGTATAAACCACTCAGTTTCCATTTGTAAAATATTGAGAGAAGGCACAAGGCCTTCAAACAATGTCTTAGGCCCCGATTTCTAACATTAGTGTGATTATCCATCCACTTGTCTGTCGATCTATTTTAGATTTTTCCATTCTGGTAACTGTATCACTGTGGTTTTTTTAAATATTGTAATTTTGCTTATCTGTTGAATTAAGAAGGCTCCGACAGTAGGTTGTGCATTGTGTGATTCATCTTGTAATGGGGAAGTGTTTGGAATATGAGAGCTCCCACTTAAATCTTGGATTTAGTAACACACAGGCTGCAAACACTGAGTCTAGCCACCAGATGGTGAACTATATTAGTTGCTTAAGTTCATGCTTGTCATTGGCCACCCTAAGGCAGACACAATACCTACCATCTGAAAGCTTTTATAGTTGTGTTAGACAGGGTGAAAGTAAGTTAAAGGGCTTACCGGTATATCGGAGTCCTGAGCGGGGGTGTGGCCTCAACCGGAAGAGGCAGGGCCTTTAAATCAAGATTTAAAGGCCCCGGGGCTCCTGCTGCGGCTGGGAGCCCCGGTCCCTTAAATCGCTGCCAGGGAAGTCAGTCTGGTCACCACATACCGGCTCTGGTGTTAGATCACATCAACTCAGAGTAAGAACCTACATATTTACTGCCCCGCCTTGGGTTCATCATTCTTACATGAATGGTCTGTATCTGTATAGGTGCAAATAGTTAATAGATAAGGTCCAGTAAACATTGTTCAGGACTATGTAGCATAGTTCATGTTTTTTTGTGGGACCAATTAACTGGAAGAATATGTAGTAGTGTAGTGCCAAAGAATGTACTGTTCTCCCATACTGACGGGTAAACCTTATAGCAGTTGACTGCAGGTATGATTCTACAGAATCATAGAAATGTAGGGCTGGACAGGACCTCAAGAAGGTCAAGATAGGACCAAGTAAACCTAGACCATCCCTGACAGGTGTTTGTCCAACCTGTTCTTAAAAACCTCCAATGATGGGGACTCTACAACTTCCTTTGGAAGCCTATTCCAGAACTTAACTACTCTTCTAGTTACATCTAATACTTACATCTTCCTTGTTCAGATTAAGCCCATTACTTCTTGTTCTACCTTCAGTGAACATGGAGAACAATTGATCACAGTTCTCTTTAGAATAATAGCCTTTAACATATTAGAAGACTGTGTCTTCTTTTCTCAAGACTAAACATACCCAGTTCTTTTTAACCTTTCCTCATAGATCAGGTTTTCTAAAGCTTTTATCACGTTTGTTGGTCTCCTCTGGATGCTCTCTAATTTGTCCACATCTTTCCTAAAGTGCAGTACCCAGAATAGGACACATTACTCCAGCTGAGGTAACTGGTGCCAAATGGAGCGAGACAATACATACACCATTCCTGTTAATACACCTCAAAATGATATTAGCCTTTTTCACGACGGCATCAGATTGTTGACTCATATTCAATTTGTGACCCACTATCCCCCCCAGATCCTTTTCAGTGATGCTACCACGTAGCCAGTTATTACCCATTTTGTAGTTGTGCATTTGATTTTTCCTTCCTAAGTCAGGTACTTTGTACTTTTCTTTCTTGAATTTCAAGATGAAATTCAATATAACCGAATAGAAAGAATCTCACTGAATAGAAGGAATTTCTCATTAATGTATTCTGCTAGTGTTCAAATTGGGGAGAATATTTACTGGTGTAGCACACCTCCCTGTAGGTCCTGATCGGTCTGGAAGCCCCATCTACAACTAGTGTAGAGATTCAGGGATCTCACCTCATTTTAGCTCCTCCCTTTGTTATTCATTCTCTCCCTGAACAGCTAAAGCCATCAAAGCTGTATCTGAAGGTTGTATCTGAAGAAGTGGGGTTTTTACCCATGAAAGCTTATGCCCAAATAAATCTGTTAGTCTTTAAGGTGCCACCTGACACCTTGTTGTTTTCAAAGCCATATAGAATCTTGAAGTTTGTAGAAACTGATTACCTGGAGCACTGACAGCAGCAGAAAGGAGAGGGCCAAATGCTGCCTTCCTCTCAAGTGATCAGAACTGCCAACTCTCCCGCCTCTACCGCAGTGGCAGCAGCATCAGAAACAAGGTGTACCCTGACTCCCCCAAAACTTCCCTTTCTCTTCCCCACTTTCCTGGCGGTTCCAGATCCCATGACCTTTTCTCTTTTCAGCCAGCCACTGAAAAGAAGTGTGGCTATGGCTTCTTCCTGGTAACCAGCTGCCTCCAGGCCCCTCCCTCCACATGTGCATCTCTTTAAGAGCCCAATCCTGTGAGGAGCTGAGCATCTCCTGATAGGTGCTGAGCATCTACAGTTTCTACTAACATTAATGGAATAAGAGAGGACTCAACATCTGATGGTAGGCCCCTAGAAAGAAGCCATCACAGCCTGAAATAAAGCCATGCCTGCAATACTATCTCAACTTGAGTCCTGTTTTTCATAGCTTTATAACGAAGACCCAATGAATATTTATCATTATTTGTGGGACCCTATTTTCAGCAGCTGTGTATTATATTAGCATATGACAAAGTGTTCATTTTGGTTTACAATGAATTGTCTCTATTTTAGCTGTTTATTGTGATGGAGATGTCACTCCTGGTCCATTGTGTCTGTGGTGGTAACACAGCTGGATTGCTAGCAGGCCGGCAAGATTAAAGGCATGGCTGATTGGTTTGTTTCTAGTCGAAATGTAGATGTTGTGGAGGAAATGTTAACCCTTTGTACTGTGCCTTTGTCCTGTAAGGGAGATGGATCTGAGGACAAAGTAGTCAGGTTTGGTCAGTTTTTGGTGTGTAAGAGGCTCTGTTGAATTTTTTTTTTCCTAAAACCTTGCAAAGTTTTATAATTACTGTCACAAATGGGCTCCATGATCTAGTGGGCCTTTTAAATCTTTATTCTAGGACAGAGGTTCTCAAACTGTGGTCCGCAGACCACCAGTGGTCCGCGAGCTCCATTCAGCTGGTCCACGGATAGTTCCTTCTAAGGTGTGAGCCTGGGTGGCCACATACGAGAGAATGAAGGGCCACCCACCTAATTAGTGGAGCCGCGCAGGCATGGCTCCACTAATTAGGTGCCTTTGCCCTGGAGAAGATCACATGTGTAAGGTGAGCTGGTGGCCTTAGGGGGAATAGAGGGAAGGTGGGAGGGGGAAGTGGGGTGAGAAGAGGGTTTGGGGGGAATTTGGGACATGCAGGACTGCGGCGGTCAGAGAAAGAGGTGACTTTCCCCAGCTCCAGAGCTGTGGCTGCCAGGGAGAGACCCCCCGTCCTTCCCAGACCCAGCTCTGTGGCTTCTGTGGTGGGGGAGAGAGGGAGAGATCCTCCTCCTTCCCCGTCCCAGCAGGGGAGTGAGGGCACATCCATCACATTAGAAAGATCAATACTATTGATATTAAAATACGAGTTGTGTGCTTTTATTTGTAGAACTAAAAAGTTAATTATTATTAAGTTTTTTTTATATAGCGCTTTCATCCAAAGCGCGTTACAATAGTTAGCTAACAGTGCAAACAACATTTGAAAAGATCATTAAGTGGTCTGCCGAGACCCTCAGCAATTTTCAAGTGGACTGTGGAAAAAAAAGTTTGAGAACCACTGTTCTAGGAGCCCATAGTGAGGAGCAGCCATTAAGAAAATTTAGGTCCATCTCCTAACTCCTGGGGGCCTTCACTATTAACAAAGCACTCCCTGAAAATCTAAACTGAGTTTAAATAGTGGTAAGGCAGCCATTAAATCAGACTAAATGGACTAATATCTAAAAAACACAGTGAAGGGTATTTATGTCAACTAAGCATTACTAGTAAAATATGTAGGATGTTCTGCAAGTCATAGCCAAATAGCCCCTTCTGTGGGAATATGGACCAAATCTTGGGTTCAGGTTACAGACCTGAGATAGTTCCTTACCTTGCCTATGTCCTCGCCGTACTGGATTGACCAGCCCAGAGAATGATAAGGATGGGTGCATAAGAGGGGATCTGCACCCATTCAGTGCATACAAGGCCCAGAGTAGCTCAGGGGTATGGGAGAGTGAGACGCTCATGCATATGTATTGAGCAGTTCTCCACAGAGCTTCTTCTTTCTCCCAGTGTGTGGGCTTCAAGTTATTTCAGTCCTGGATAGATAGAAGGAGAACCAGACTCTCCTTCCACAAAGTGCAACACACATACACACTTACATCTGGGTAGATTAGCTGTGTCCTCACCCACTCATTCAATTGCCATGGGTTGAGATGGGATTCTTCATTCTGACCCTGGATCCCCCTCCTGACCAATGTACTTGTACATTATACACACATAAGATCCAGAATAGTCTAGCAAAGCACTTTTGTCTTTTTTTTTTTGTTGATCTAGCCGAATCCCACCAGAAAATCTAGTCTCTGGAATATCCTTCTGCTCTTTGCTTCAGTTACATCAAATGCTTTCCCTCTTAACTTAGTCCGTTCACTATTCCATCAACAGTTTTTTCTAGCTTCCCTATTTACTCCGTTTCCTTATTTTTAGTGTATATGCCTTCTTTTGAGTCTTTCGTCAGTGTGTGGATAGTTTATTTCTACAAATTTTACCATTCTCTTTCATAATATTACAAAGTACGCTTAAAGGAGCTCAGAATTTCCTTTAATTCAACAAGAACAATGCCAACTTTCTGTAACTTTCTTGATGACTCAGATTCTTCAGACTTGCTATCTTCTTTGTTGCCACATTTTTATCATAGGCAAGGCAATAATCTTCTTTTACTATTTTTTGTGGAGCATTGACAGCATGGTTGGTGCTATGCAAAACACAGAATAAGATCTAATCCTGTGGAATGATGGCCAGTTAGGCACTCGGTTTACAGAAAGATTTTAATAAGTTGTTTTTTAATCTAATGGTACTGTCTTCATTTTGTATTTTCTCCAACAGTTGATATAATCTTGGGCCTTGTTTTCATAAATGTGAAGTGCCAGGTCCATGCATATCTTTGCACACACGTTTTTTCAGGCCTACTTTTCATGAGTAATTTGCATGTGCAAATCAATACTGTAGACATGGAAATATGGCATCTGAGCAAAAATAGATCTAGGGCCTTTTTTTCTGCTGCTGTGCACTGACTTTATGGCTTCAATGATGTTTCTACAATAAATTCCATATATTTTTCCTGATCAGTGTTTTGGATGTCTGTTTCATTTAGCACAAATCTTGGTTCCTGGCTCCTAGTCAAATTGTTTTACATTTGTCTTCAACAAATTGCATTTGCAATCTCATGGCCCAATCATCTAAATAATCCAAGTCTTTTGGAATCTGGTCGTATTATTCCTAATTATTTGCTCTGCCTTTAGTTTTCATATAATTTGCAAACAGAGAGATCTTGTTTTCAGTACATTCGTTCAAATTATGAAACAAAACATATATCAGGGCTAATATTCAAAATATGCTTTACAATTCTGGACAAATAGACTTTACCTATGGAAAAACAATCTTCTGTATGCATAAATGATACTGCAAATTTACCTGCACAAAGATGGAGTATGGGGATCAGGCTCTTTTGAAAATGTGGCTCAGTATGAATAATATAGGATTTATATCTGATGCTTTATCGGCTCACAATCCCTTCAAATAGAAAAAAGAGGAATCTACCATATATGAAATATAACAGACCAATAAAATTAATTGTTAGTATAACTCCATTGACATCAGTGTAGTTACATCACTGATGAAGTGAGTCCACTGTATTGACAGAAAAATGGGTTTAAATATTTTGAAAAAACTAGAAAAGTGTATAAAGTGGAAAATGTGTAAAGTATGACTACAGTAGAAAAGAGCACATTGTAAATCGCATAATATAGTCAATATATAGGATAACATAGACTTAATGGTGTGTGACAGAATGTGGTGACAGATACAATGGATGGATGAAACGAGAAGGTATTTTTGGTTCTGCTTAACCATGTCAGATAGCTTGTGGTTTTGCAAACTACAAACCAAAGCTGATTTCGATCTTGGTTATATAAACTCACCAACATTTGAGTGGAAAAAGGAATCTGAATAAGGGGTTCCAGTTTTGGCCAATCTCTATTTCATAAAAAGATGGGCAACGTATAGGGCTGATTTGGATGTAGTAAAACCTCTGTAGTCAGGTTTTAGTTTTAGAAACTAAACCCAGGAATACATTGAATCCACGTCCCGTTTATCCTCCGAATTTGGGGGGCAGGTGACTGCAGAAACAAACAACTCCAGTTTTGTCCCATCTCTGACACAAACCATACAGTACCTAGTTTGTCACGGTAATCCATATTGTACTAAAACTGATTTCTTCTCACTGTACTCATTTTAGATATAGCAATTCAGCTGTCACCATAATGAAAGGTATTTTAAATTTTAAAAAGCATAAAACAGCATTTTAATTAGATTGGGAATATTCTCTCAAAATAATTGTCTATGTTCCTGTAGTGACTGCATACAAAGTGTTAATAATATAACATAGCTTCATGCACACAAGAACAGATGTCCTTTGGCAAAGTTTAAATAAGATTGGAAGAAATTAACAGTCATCCTGTTTTCTAATGCACAGCAAAGGAAACACTGAGCTGCAAATGGGGGCACCTGCTTGGATGCTTATTCCTCCTCCCCCTTATTATTAAACAAAGAGAAATATCAGAACACAATAAAAATAGAAACTGATGTGACTCCATTTGTTCATTTTTATCCTGGAGTGGAGCCTCATTTGCTGATCCGTGTTCTTCACATAATTGCCAACGAACTGAGCTCACCTTTCATCTCTGAAGCACAACTGTTAAGTGCATAAATACAACGCATAAAAGCATGCAACATGACCCCAGTGCCAATTCCAGAAAATTGTAACTGTGACCTGTCACTGAGCCATTATCTCACTCATTAAACCATTATATGTCCATGAAATTATATGAACACACCACAATTTGGATGGATAAAGGGTGTGGATAAATGATTCCAGGTTTGGCCAGTCTGTTTCAAATAGAGATGGGAGAAAATCATGGTTGACTTGGATTCAAGTTCCACTTATTCAACCCACAAATATCTAGGAACATATGTTACATCTAGTAGCTCCATAAGTTTATGGTACATTTCCATCCTGTCAATACTCAAAGATAAGAACATATCCAGGGCCTGACTCTCCTTCCGTTTACACAAGTACAATTCAGGAATAACTCAGCTTAAGTAATTGGAATAACAGCAGTGTTATAAGAGGAGAATCAGGTTTATGAACATTTAGAAAACCACAAGATGTCACACCCAGGCGTCTCTCCTTGTAGGGTAAGATTTTTTACGATAGTCATCATTTTTTTTTTTTTTAAACCTTATTTGTGTTATGCAACAGGGACACTCAGCTAGATGGCCTCTCAGAGGTAAGGATGCCTTGTAGATGTAGGAAATCTGTCTTCTACTTACCCATTTGTATTTAGACTAGCACCTTAACATATCAGCCACTTATTGGCTAATGACCTTATCTTGAAAAATGGCTACTATTTTTGCAGGCACAATTTTGCATCCACAGTTAATTTTGGGTCCAAATGCTAACAATTAGTTACCTAACTGCAAAGCTGGAGGCCTGATTGAGGGACTTTTCAGAATCAGGCTGTAATTCTATATTGATTTTCAGTGGCTGAATTCAGTGTCTGTCAAGATCAATGGGAGTTTTGCTATATACTGTGTAATTGAAATGAGGCTCTAGGCCAAGATCTATCCATGGATATTGAGACCTATATTTTCAGAAGTGACTTGTTATTTTTGTTGCCCAGCTGGAGATAATTTTAAAGGGGATGATTTTTAGAGGGTGAGTGCTGAGCACTTTCTATCAGGCCCCTTTGAGGTATCTGAAGTTGAGCGCCCACAAATTGAGGCATCTAAAATCACTGGTCTCTTTTGAAACTTTTGGTCCTAGTTTCTTGAGATGCCTTTGTGTAGGTGGTCCTTACCTCTTATAGTTAATGTGATGATGGGTTTCAAAGAGCAAATAAATAATGTGATAAATCAGTTGCCCAAAATATTAGATTGTTTGGAAATACAGTAATGGGGTGGAGAGTGAGAAATCCTGTTATGAGTCATAGAAGAATAGAATTTCTGCATTGCCAGTTTTCTACAGACTGAGTAGCTGTTCTGCTGTCCAGAAAAGAGAGCTTGAAGGGTCGTGCTGCTGGGCAGGACTGATGAGGATGTATCTGAGTCCCAGGATTATTTTCTTCAGGTCTAGCAGGAGCGGGAAAGGGTGATATATTGCAAAAGACAGACTGGAACAAGCATTATTAACCAGCATAATTCTAATAATTTAACAACAAAACATAATTATAATAATAACTTAATCCACACTTAATGGATTATCCAATGATATATCATACTAAGAAGAAAGACCAGCATTTCTTTTCAGCAGTATGCAGGAAAACTCCCCAGGCAAGTGTTCCGTCCTGTTCAGTCAGTTAAGAAATACCTTTAAGCAGGTTTTTCAGGAACACAATTTAAAGCTCCATTTCAAAGCATGGGAAGATGACACCACCTGTTCCTGCAGAAAAATTTATAGGAACTATCTGTCTCAGACTAAAAATAAACAAAATATATATATATATATATATATATATATATATATATATATATATATATACGGCTTCCATTTGTGAATGTTAAACATTAATTATTGATTTTTTTCACAAAGCAGTTAAGGGATGGAAGAGCTTTCTCTTCAATTAAGTCCTATGCATCAGCTCCCGCATTTTTCATAAAATTAAATTACCAAATGAACACAACACTCTTTTAAAGCTGCTGCATTAATTAGACTACCTTCTCCAAGCTATAATCATTCTGGGGACTTCAGTGTTCTCTGGTCTACTCACTCTCAGTGTGATAATTCCTTATATACAGCCAGAGATACTACAGTTAACTTAACATATTTATAAGTGTTGTAGTGGTCGCTGCAAGTTTCCAGGTTATAAAAGTTGTAAATCTCTGAACTTTAGCCTCAAAAAGCATAATGGTTAGGAAGTTTTATTTGCTGGGCGTTAACTCTTGGATTATCTAGTTTTCATTTGTCCAGCAAAAGATGAGTTGGAAACATCTATTTGAGTGCCTTTATCTTTGGAAATGTGCAAGAAAAAGATAGGTCTAAAGAATACCTGAATAGTCCCATTCTAAGGTCATTGCATTGAGATCAAACTTAGTTAGGTCTTAGATAAAGGTAGACATGAGGATCCAGACATATTTCAAGCACATCTAGTCAGTTGGGGCAGTGGTGAGGGTGGAATTCCTTATGGTTAGCCAAGATGTATACCACTTATTGGAATAGACAACATTGGTTAAACACAACTGTATGTCAGGGGAGAGGCATATATAAGGTTCGCAAAAAGAAAAGGAGTACTAGTGGCACCTTAGAGACGAACCAATTTATTTGAGCTTTAAGCTTATGCTCAAATAAATTGGTTCGTCTCTAAGGTGCCACTAGTACTCCTTTTCTTTTTTGCGAATACAGACTA
Source organism: Eretmochelys imbricata (assembly GCF_965152235.1). Classification (NCBI taxonomy): domain Eukaryota; kingdom Metazoa; phylum Chordata; order Testudines; family Cheloniidae; genus Eretmochelys; species Eretmochelys imbricata. The sequence continues at coordinate 63,085,743 of NC_135581.1, forward strand.
ACACGGCTGCTACTCTGAAATATATAGGGTTATTATTTTTATGTAGATATCCCCTAATTATGTGAACTTCACTAGGCCAAATCTTGCAATCCCTAGTTAGAATTTCAGTATGAATTTTGTCTCAGTCAGTAAGTACTTTGGAACTGAGCCATCTACCTCTCTATAGATATATATATAGTTAGTTGGTTTCTCAAGAAAAAAATGAAACAGCACTTTTGGCCATCACTGAACTATGCCTCTGATATCTGTTTTCACTAGCAGTTAGCTGTCTGCCGAACTTGCTGTGTGATGATTTAACTGTCCCAAAGCTGAATATATGCACTGTTTTAGGGGATAGTTTCCATTTTGGAGAGTCTTCAGGCCAGATCCTGAGCAGCGATAAATTGTTTGCTGATCTGTACCAGTTGAATCTGTCCCACAATCTGAAGCCTCAAGAAAATAGAAGTTTTTGTTTTTATATAATCTTTGGTTTGATCTTTGTAAAGAATTACGACACGGGATGATTGTGTCACCATAGCAGTGCACAAGAAGGAGAAATACATGACAGAGAACATAGAAATAGATACAAAAACAATAAATTATATCACTTGAAATGAAGCTACGAAATTTTAACTTGTCAGCTTGTTCTTATAGACTAGAGGCAGGGAGAGTGAGGCAAACCCCGCTTTTATTTACATTAGTGGCATCCCACTGACTTCAGTGGAGTGGCACCAATGTAAATGAGAGCAGAATTTGGCCAAATAGCGAGATGAGACTGATTTGAGGAACAAATCTTTCAAGACTGGAATGCATGCTTCCATCCAGTTAGACAGGAAATAAGATAGATTTCAATATATTTGTCCCACTTATCTTGTAAGCAGTTGGTTTTAATAAGAAATCTGGTAAGTGTTAAGCAGTTAAGAAAGTGGGTTGGAGTATGCTTAATGAGTCCCTGATTGCAATTAGCAGCTCTTGGGTGCTTAAAGACATAAATTTAAGGAACCTGAATTTTGAAAAGATTTACTATGGGCTTGATCCTGTGCTCATTGAAGTCCGTGCCAAAGCTCCCATTTACTTTAACGGTGCAGATACAGGTTTCAAGAAATAGACTGAGGGCAGAGCTGATTTGTTTTCTCCACATATACATTGAGCCAAGTGCTGCAGCCCTTACTTGCCCATGTGGTCTCATTACACTCAAGGAATAAGTGTTTGATTCCGCATGCTGCTGAGCACTTTGGCCCCAGTCCTGCAAAGTACATGTTTAAATATGTGGCTAGTCCCAGTAAAATCATTAGTACTGAACTTTAAGCTTATGAGTAAGTATGTGCTTAAATGTTTTGCTTGATCTCTCCAGAGCATGGCGTTGAACCCTAATCCCTTAAGTAATGGATGATTTCCGGATCAGGCCCCTTAAGCACGATCGCTGATGCTTTGGCACTAAATAAAAAGACCTGTCTTTAACATGTATGGAGTGCTGTAGCCATGTCAGTCCCAGGATATTAGAGAGACAAGATGGGTGACCTGAAGAAGAGCTCCGTGGCTCCAAAGCTTGTGTCTCTCACCAACAGAAGTTGGTTCAATAAAACATGTTTTCTCACCCACCTTGTCTATCTTCAATAGGTTTTTTTTTAATATATTCTCAAATCTCAACCTTCTGCCCCTACACCTGGTAAAATACATAAATAAAATTACACAAAGTGAACTAACACGTAAATTCTTAAGATGAATAGTCTTCTGTCACATATATTCTTGTTTAATGCATTAAGAAGATGCCTTCATTTGATGATACTTTCCCCTCAGAAATAAATTTCCTTTTCACTTCTCATTTTGTCTCCCCATTGTATGCCTTGTCTATCTCAAAATTGGGAGTGACAATTGCCTACAGCGCTTTCACATCTCTTTGAACTATGCGTGAGAGAGCATGTTCCATTTTAGAAGATTTTTTGGAATAGTTTTCTTACCTGACGTCTTACAAGCATAGGATGAAAGTCCATACTTTGAAAAATGGTCACTATTTACTACTCAGAAAGAGCAGCATTGCTTATGTCTTCAGATCAAGGTGATCCAGGCTTCTCTCACCAGCTAGTGTTTGAGGTTCAACAATAGCAGTTAAGTAAAATCACAACTCATGAATGTCAATCTAACCCAATTAATTTGAAACAGTTGGGAATTTGGGGGGTTTCCTTTATATTTTATCATTCTACCAGTATACTGGATTTAGCTGAGACACAATCGTTGTGAAAAATCACTTCAAACTACATGATCAGAATTATGATACTTAATGCTACCATGGGTGTAGGGGACTGGACTAGACGACCCCTCGAGGTTCCTTCCAGTCCTATGATTCTATGATCCACAGCAACAACTTTGACAATAATGTATTATTTTCACAGTTGCTGCTTTATCGCCATCTTATTGCCACAGTTGATTCATGGTCTCACCTACACTGGTTCTTTAGAAGTGTGTCACAATCTGTTCTACTTTACAGTGTAACGAGCACTTACAAGATTCTGTCCCCTCAGTGAATTAAAAATAATGTGAATAAATGTTAGTGGTCATGAAAATGAGGGGATTGGTGGTGAAATTTAGGCTCATGCCCAAGGCCTACGACAAGGTTTAAATGGTGCATAGGACATTGCGCAAGCCCTGTGGACTGGAGTGAATTTCCCTCAGAGCCAGATCCAGATCCTAATATGGTGCATTCATGCCATGTCTGTTCATTATGAGTATGATTCTGTGTCAGGGATTAGATCTGAAACTAGGCCATCTAGGATTACTATCATTGACACAGAAAAATTCATCATCATCATCGGGATGCCTGTAAGTTTGAATAAAAATAAAGAGAGAGATGGGTTAAAGTTAAGAATGAAAGAGATGTGTGTTAAGAAGTCCAGTTATTATGTTGCTTCCTAAAACAACCCTGATCACTTCTGTTACCATCATTTATCCTTGTCCCTTTCTCTTCACAGCCTTATTTTTCCCTCAATTATCAATAGTGTCTTACATTTCCCCTTCTAATCAGATAGTCTGACTTGTCCCCTTTCTCTTTCCTTGATTCAGAACTTCCTTCTCTTTCCAGTAGAATTCAGCAAACATCTCTGAAAATATCATTAACATATGGCAAAGTTTGTATGCATATTGTAATGATCAGTGCAAATAGCACCTCCACCAATAGATGGTGCTGTATCTTTATCTTAGTGTTTAAGTTGTTGTCTTCTATGTTATTATATTGTTGTATCTGATCAGGGAAGGGGGTTTAATAGGAAATCGGCTCCTGTCTGTGTGTGCTGGAGGTGTTACTTGCTATGTTCCAATAAATCCTGTGATTCTATTAGCTAGTATTACAACAGAGGATATTTAAAATGCTAAAACTGTATAGATTAGGTTCTCTTTCCTAGAACACTTAGCATCAAGTTTTGACCTTAGTGGGTTTTATGCAGCACTGCAGAATTATTAATTAATATTATGTCTTTATAATAGTGCTTAGAGTTCCCAACTGAGATTGGGGCCCCATTGTAATAGGCTCTGTAGGGACTCAGTGGGAGACAATCCCTACTCTGGAGAGTTTACAATCTAAATAGACAGAGAAAGAGCAGAGGGGAAATTGAGGCATATAAGGAAAAGTGTCCAAAGTCATGCTGCATATCAGTGGCAGACCTGGCAGTACAGTCCAGGGATGAAATCCTGCCCCCACCAAAGTCAATGGCAAAACTTGCACTGGGACTGAATTTCTAGTGGGATCAGGATGTCATCCCAGGATTTCTGGCTTCTTGTCCAATGGCCTATCCACTGGATCATGCTATATTGCTTACAAAAGCAGATTCTTATACAGTATTTACTTTATATAAATTACTAATCTTTTTTCTCAAGGGTTAAAAAAATTACATCATTGTAACTACAGTGGCATCAATAGGTGGGGAAAATTTTTTCCAGAGATGTCAAGCCTGGAAAACTAACACATCCAGAAATGAACAAAGGTTACTGTCTGAGATTTTTGAATGACTAACTCCCTAACACCCCTAAGACCCCTTTGAAACTGCCAGCCATTATGATTATTTACTAAGTGTTTATGGAGTGCTCAACACAGAACAAACATATTCCTGACCCAAAGAGCTAACCTTCCTTCATTCTGGCTTTGACAAGCTATATTTTTGTATGCTTAAATGTTTAATCAACACTACCCTTTATTCTATGAAAGACACAAAAGTTAAAATACATACACACTCTATTTAAACCCATTTACTGGTGATGCATGTTAGTACCTATATGACAGCACATTTTTGATTAATGCCAGTTTAATGGAAATCTCCTTGCATACAGTATAATTTTTTTCTCTGATGTAATATTTCTAAAGGAAATCCATTTACATTTTACACTGGCAAAAGGAAATTGTGTTCAGTTCCAGTCATTTTCAAGCATGTGTATCCATACATAATTGATCTGCTCCCTTCTCAAAAGATAAATGCTATTTGATTATGAAATATGTAATGATTCAATATTTAAATGTTGTAAATTCAGTACATTGGATTTAAGGAATAGAGATTTTGGTGACATTTAAACTACTTCATAATTTATACCTGTTGATAATGTCAATTGGAAGCCAAAGCACAAGCTTAATCTTTCTTTGAAATGGTAACTTTGGTGTTATCCTGTTAGTTTCAGACTCTGTATGACCTACAATTATTTATGCATCAGTTAGAGTGTGAGCTGCAGTGATTTATTAAAACAACCTTTGTTGATGATAAAGACCAGTCAAAGAGTGATTAATCATTTGGTTCAGTCTGTCACAAATGTAATGTTCAAACTTTTTGTAATCTGCTTTGATGGTCAGTGACTGACACAGAGTAAAGTGAGGAAACAAAAGGACAAAAATAGCCATCTATTGCACTTTGGAAAGGTGCTCAGATATTACAGTGATGAAGAGGCAGTATCGAAACCTATATAAAAGAGAGCAGTCTAGTAAAAAGCACTTTCAAATTCAACATGCATTTAAAATACTTCTTCATCAGGGCCAGCGCTAGCTTACATGCAGGACTAGACTTAGAAGTTCTGTTACCCTGAGAAGCATGTGTTTGGGGCCTTTATTCTCAATTCTTAAAAGACAAAGAAGAAAAAAAACTCAACAGTCAACAAATTGTATCCTTGAGAGCTGCTGTAAAACAGATTAGAATGTCAAACATAAACAAATGAAAATAAGGAAACGTCTTCACCAGGAAATTGTCTCCCCCCAGTTCTTTCCCTATTTTACCTTATTTTTAAAAAAGTTTCTTCTGTCATCTCTCACTATCATCATTGTATGCAGAAACCAAGGCAATGGGCATGGCCTAAAAATGTAGGGCCACGTGCGCCTGAAGGCCTAACATTGACTAGTCTGCTGTAAAGTTATTTGCTTTGGCCCCAATCCTGATCCTGAGACGAAAGCCTGGCTAAAAAGGATTTGCTCATGGAAACTACAATGGCAGTAAGAGACGATGGAATTCTCAGCTGCTTTTGTTACAGCCTCTGGGTAGCTGTAGTGGGCAAGGTTCTCTGCACAGTCCCTAGGAAAATTAGTGTCCCAGTAAATCTGCTCCACACAGCCTCAGCCTACTGGTCTACCAGCATTTCACCTCTCCCAGGGTGAGCAGTGGAAACCTATCAGTATGACTCTCTGTGGCTTGGAGCAGGGTGCAGAGCCCACCTCCAGAGAGCAAGTTGGAAAATGGTAAGTATTTCACACACAAACTCAAAAGAAACCCACACCATTTTTTTTTTAAAACTGCAAAAGTTTTCATTAAACTGGATAATGTAGAAATAAATAAAAAATGCATGAAAATTATTCATTTCCAAATACACATTTGTAAAAATGTGTCCAAAAATGTTGCCCAGCTCTACCTCTAAGGCATCCTTACTGCTTTGCTGTATCACATTCAGCAGACCCACAGCTCTTCAGCTACACTTGACTAGAATGTGCCCCCTTGAAGTAGTACAGGATTTGGCCATATCTTATTTAATTATGAAAAAGAATGGCCCCCTACACTGTATGATTGCATTAGTCACATAGAGCATGTCAAAAGAAGTTGACATAAGCCTAGGTAATTTTGCAGTGGTCTGTTCGGGAACTAAGCAAAACTAATTTGTGGCTTGTTCATTACTTTTGTACAATTAGATTATTTGAGTATGATGCCATTGGGCAAAAAAAGAAAAAAAATCTCTTTTTCTGAAAGAGAAAACCCCTCTCCTTCTCATTCTCAAAAGGGTTTATCTTACCTCACCAGTATAGTCACTTCAGTGTATTACGTCTACATACTTAAACCCCTGGGATATAGGTGCAATATTCTGTGATTTATTTATTCAGCGTAAGGAGTTTTCAGTTCTAACACAACTGTGTCAACGCATTTCTCCTCCAAAAAACACACAAACAAAAAACAAAAAACCTCACCCAAGAATATATTAACATCTATATTATCAACATCACAGAGAGTTTGATATAGCGAAGGGGAGGGAAAACATACTCTTTAAACTGTGATAATATGCGCAGTTGATACTGATCTTTCCGTTATAATTTTAAAAATACAGCCACAAAAAACTAATAGGAAATGCTGCATGCAGACCTCAGCCACAGATGAGCATTGCCAGGTGCGAGGACCACAAGCTGCTCAGATGACTAGAACCCATTAGGAAAGGAAAAAATGCTTTCCATATTTTGCTGAACATAAGCTGGGAAGTTTTTACAGAATTAGGCACCCAATTCTGATTTAAATTCAATGAGTTTGGCACCTAACTCCTTTAGGCTCTTTTGAAAATCCTAGACATAATTAATAACATCTTTGATTGTGGTGGAATCAGTTTTGAGCCTGTGTTCTGACTGCTGGCGGTGCTGATAGTTGAATGAAGTTGGTAAAATGTGCTGTACTGTGGATTATTTAAGAAAGAAATTCAGGACAGTGACTGAGACTCTTAAGCAACCATGCAAAAGGGTAATTGACAGTGGGAAGAGATGCATCTTCCCTTACTGTGGAATATAAGTAGCTTCTATTGACTTCAGTGGGAGATAGTTGTATGCATGGCAGGGAAGCAGAACCCCTAGAAGTAGTACGTGTCAACAGCCATGTTTCCTTCCAGCTTGCTTGACTTCGCTTAGATTTTTTTCAAATGATTTTACATGCTGGGGCTGAGTGAGCCCCAATTTTGTGAACTGTGTGAAATAAACAGTATTAAAATACAACTAGTGTGACATTCTACATGAATCAAAAACAGGGATGGGTGGAGGGAGATGGACAGCAGGCCAACTGAGAAGCAGGCAGAGGAGTTCAGACTGCAAAACTTCTGATCAGGAGACATACACTGCACCTATTCTGCTTGACTCTAACTAGTCAGTAGAGAAGGTGGTAAAGTCAGCTCAGACACATTGTTCCAGTAACACAACATGTCAAGAAGGACTTTAATAATTTTGATCAAAGAACCCTTCACAACTTGCAAGTGGATGATAGAGTAGCACTGAGTGCAACCTAATTTTTTTTTTGAGGATTCTAAAATGCCCTGTATAATAAATACTTACAAACAAACAAACTAAATTACCTACACTCAGGATGCAGGGTTCTGAGATCTCGAGGTGGGAAAAAAGAGGAGTCAGCTGTGAGAGGAAAAGAGGGCCATCTGCAAGATTCCCTGGTGGTAGCTAATGCTAGCCATTGTCTCCAGATTGTTAGGCTAACTTTAACTAGGCAAAATATTCTACTCCTGGGGGAATGCTGCACCAAAAAAATTAAAATTATGTGCACAATATTTTAAAATTCTGCATATTTTATTTGTCAAAATAACACAATATTATCATGCCAATAATATATCATTATTAAGGTGATTTATTTCAAAATACCTGCCAGCAAATATGTCTAACAATACAGACAACAAAAAAGATTCAGGAAATGTTCATTTTGATAAGTAGGTTCCTTACTAGGCATATTAATAAGAACATTGAGTAATTCATTTAAACTACAATACAGAAACATATTTCCTGCACCCTTTAGAAGCAGTTCAAAGGCTTGGAGGAGTCAGGGGTAACAGAGGGACTGAGGGAGAGGGAAGTAATTGATGGGAGGAGCCTGGGATTGAATTTGGAGGGTTGTTGGGTGTAGGTGGGAGAAGTAAGGAACAGGATTTTTTTTAGGCAGGGGGGATTATTAGGGAATTAGAGAGTCTCCCCCATGCAGACCCTGGCTGACCCCTAGCCTCTCCCATTCAGTCAGGTACATCTGCCCCTGTGTGTCCCTGGACCCCCACTCCCCATTCAACCAGGCACATCTGCCTGACCCCATGTGTCCCTGCACCCCCACTCCTATTCAGCCACTGCCTCAATGTTATCACCCCACTAGTTCCTGTTCCCCCACCCCAGTCTGTCCTTCCACTAGTCCTTTTGAACCCTACTCCGTGGACCCCCCAGCAGCTCCATGTGCCTGCTCTATCCGTCCCCCATACCACCTCACCTGGCCCTCTCTTCCCCTGGCTGCTCTGGCCTATGAGCCAGCTGCCATCTCTTCTGGCACCACATCAGCCCCTGGATGGTGAAAGTTGTAGTTGAGCATGACCCCTCTCGTGACTTCCCTTCACCTCCCCATCAGAATAAATTATTTGCAAGGGAGGAGGAAATTTGTGGGGACATTAATTCTGTGCTTGTGCAGTGGCATGGAATTCCCCCAGGAGTAAATAATATACCATGATGTCCCAATTATCAAAACCTCCCTTTTCAGTTTAACAGTAATTTGTGTTAATAAGGAACAGATCCTGGGCAGAGTTCTGGAACTGTAAATTGGAGAGAGGGATGGGCACAAGCTTGTAAAAGGAAAGAAGGGAACATATCCTTGCAAGGCTGCTGGGGAGTCAAAAATGAAAGCTACTGAATCTTACCGGCTGGCCACAGTAATCAGAGCATTTTCTGATTCTGTTCTATTTTCTACAAGTGATAACAAAAGTAAAACAAGGCTCTAGATTATCTGGATTAAAATTAGATTATTCCCAAATGCCTAATGAGTGTTAGGGTATTATCATCTATCCTTTCATTTACCAAGCATCAGCTCTGTTTCGTATACTTTTAAAGCACTTAGAGTCTGATTCAAAACCCATTGAAGCTGATAAAAAAAACTTCCTATAACTTCAATCAAGCCTATAGCCTGCACTAAATTTGGCTTTTATCATTGGATCATTGGAATTAGACCCTTATTAGCTCTGATCTCTGGCCATTCTTGTAAAGGTATTTTCTAAAAAGTGTTTTGCATTCATTCAGCAGACATTTTTCAAATAGCCATTTTTTTTGTTATCAGCAACAATGGAGAATTGGTGCTCCTGTCACTTTGCTGGGAACATGTTGTGCTCACGTGGGTGTGGAGATGAAGCATTTGTTGCCAGACGAATTATATGAAAGTGGTGAAAAACATTTCTTAAAAGTGTTCACTATTTTTCTTTTTGTAAAATTCATGAAGAAAAGATTTTTCCTTCTGGCAAACATTCCAAAAAGCACAGACACAACAATCTGCAAAACAGCCTCCAGTTGCCATCTTAGTAGTGACAGGTTTCAGAGTAGCAGCCATGTTAGTCTGTATTCACAAAAAGAAAAGGAGTACTTGTGGCACCTTAGAGACTAACAAATTTGTTTGAGCATAAGCTTTCGTGAGCTACAGCTCACTTCATCGGATGCATTCATCTTAGTAATGTGTCTTTTGTGCATCAAAGGTGAAGAACTAGAAAATATTGCCTGCAGCTAATACTACTACTGCCCTCCTCTCAGGGTCTGGAAAGTGTCTCTCAAACTCTAGTGGCTTTTGAACCTTTTGTGACGTGGAGGCTCAGCATAAGGAGCAGCTAACAGGGGAGTTTTGCGAGAGAGTTCAGAGGGGGAATTTGAGGGGGTTCTAGATACACTTTAAACTTCTTTAAACTTAAGCCCCAAAACACCCTGATAAACTCAAAATATCAACAAAGGAATGAGCTGTAGGAGTAAAAAGAGAATGCAGGCAGAAGTCCAGCAACAGAGTGGGGGCTATCCTGTTTATTGCACTCAATGCAGCATGTATGATTACCTGTCCTATGGGCAGGCTGCATATGTTTGCGTTTGGTGCAAGGAGCTCCTGGCCCTCAGAGACCATATACAAGCTTTGGAGGCCAGAGAGGCTGAACTGGAGGAGCTAAGGAAGACAGAGAGATACATAGATGAGACTTTCCAGGACACAGTAGAATGATCCCACCTCTGGTCTGACAGCCTCCGTGCTGTTGAGGAGGATGAAAGTCTAACGAAAGGAGAACATCCAACTGGAGCTGAGGGAAATGATCCCATAATTGGGACCCTCCTTCCAGATGATATTGTAGTATCCTCTCACACTGAGGATACCTCTCCGGAGGAGGGACTCCAGTTATTAGGGAGAGACAGATAATAGTTATGGGAGTTCCAATCATTAGAAACATAGATAGCTGGGTTTGCAATGACTGGGAGAACCACATAGTGACTTGCCTGCCTGATGCAAAGGTTGCAGATCTCTCAAGACATCTAGATAGACATGTGTAGTTCTGGGGAGGAGCCGGTGGTCGTGGTACATGTAGGTATCAATGATATAGGGAAGGATAGGACAAAGGTCCTGCAGGCCAGATTTAGGCTGCTAGGTAAGAGATTGAAGTCCAGGACCTTTATGGGAGCATTCTCTGAAATGCTTCCAGTTCCATGCGCAGGGCCAGTTAGACAGGCAGAACTGCTGGGTCTCAATGTGTGGATGAGATGATGGTGTAGGGAGGAGGGGTTTAGATTTATTAGGAACTGGGGAAACTTTTGGGAAAGGGGGAGCCTATACAGGAAGGATGGGCTTCACCTACACCAAAATGGAACCAGACTGCTGGCACTTAAAATTAAAAAGGTCATAGAATTTTTTTCAACTAAGGGCTGGGGGAAAGCCAACAGGTGCGGAGGAACATGTGGTTCAGACAGAGACATCCCTTAGGGGAGGTTCTATTAATGAAGATTCTCTATGTCCTAGTAAGGAAGAGAGGATGGAAGATGATAAAATATGGGTAAGATCTGATGAGAAACAGTCAAATGAAAAAGAGTCCCATTCAATTACATCATGTAATTAGGGGTATGGAATAGCTTCCATATGGGGAGAAATTAATGAAATTGAGACTTTTCAACTTGGAAAAGAGATCACTAAGGGGGGGGATGATATAGATGTCTATAAAATCATGAAATGTGTGGAGAAAGTATATAAGGAAGTGGTATTACTCCTTCTCGTAACACAAGAACTAGGGGTCACCAAATGAAATTAATAGACAGCAGGTTTAAAACAAACAAAAGGAAGTATTTCTTCACACAATGCACAGTCAACCTGTGGAACTCTTTGCCAGAAGATGTTGTGAAGGCCAAGACTATAACTTGGTTCAAAAAAGAACTAGATAAATTCATGGAAGATAGGTCCATCAGTGGCCATTAGCCAGGATGGGCAGCGTTGGTGTCCCTAGCCTGTTTGCCAGAAGCTGGGAATGGGCAACAGGGGATGGATCATCAGATGATTACCTGCTCTGTTCATTCTATCTGAAGCACCTGGCAATGGCTACTGTCAGAAGACAGGATACTGGGCTAGATGGACCTTTGATCTGACCAGTATGGCTGTTCTTATGTTCACTTTGGAATGGATACTTACGTGAATCTCTTTTGCTATGGAAATTAGACTAGACAAATAAAGAGAGCAGGCTTATTTATAAGATTCATTGTATTCCTGGGGAGGGAGTGATAACAGCCAATTTCTTGAAGCTTTTCAGAATATCTTCTTCCACGTGGTCTGAAACCAGGAAGCAGAGAGGCTAAAATAAAATAATTTTTTAAAAAATAAGTTAAACATGGACTTTAAAAAATTCGGTCAAGTTTTCAGCACAGGTCCAGAGTGGGCCTTACATTCCATTAATTTAATCAATCCCTGGGCAAAACGTGAACAGCAATTAGCATCATTATTTGCCACACATTTGCAGTGTCACTACGTATTACTTCTATCACCTTATGAACCAGGTGTTAAAAAGAAAACAGGGCTGACCTAGTGGCCTGAAGTAGTGCTCTGCAGAGCTGCTCAGGCGACCCATATTTAATTACTAGGTCTCCTTCCTGAAGGCAGCTGTGCCTGGGAACCTTGAAGAAGTGCTTTTGTCTTTACCATGCAAGCCATGCCAGCATAAATTATAGTTATGACAATAGCCTATTTATCCTATTGTGACATGACCAGATAAAGTGAAGTAAACAAAGTAGGTCATGTACTTCACAGCACAACACAATATGCTAGGGAGAAATGAGCTTTGATGCAGAAAATCTTGTCGTGGTGTTTTGTCACTTTTCCTGTTTTGCAAAAGGAGAGAAGAATTAAGGAGCATATGGGAATTTGCTGCAGCTGAGTGGCAAGAATTCTCTCACATCCCTTCCAGATGGCTTAGACTTTCCTTGGAACTGAATGCCACATGTAAAATTAGCTCCCTGTTTATTCTCATTTAATAACAGTTGCAAAGGTGAAAAGGAGATTAATCTGTCAGAAAAGCCATGAGAGCACTGAGATGTCTTTCTTGCAAAATACTTAATACTAAGTGATACAGTTCTTTAGCTTGAGCAGAAGGAGATGACTGCAAATAAGTAGTTTGATTTACTGTGTGTATTCAAACAAGATGGCACAAAGAGAAAAGGGAAGTCTTTCCTAGCTAGGCAAGGCTTTATTTCCTTTTTAAAAAAACATATTCCTGGTTATTATAATAAAGAATAAATACTGACTGGATTCAGACATGTTGCTCAAGCAAGTTCTAAGAATGAAAGAACAAAGAGTGTGAGATATCAAGATTGATATAGCTGTGGAGGGAACTAGCAAAGGCTATAAATTATGTGGTTGTTTTGTGATAACTAATAGTAACTAAGATATAAGATGAAATCATTGAAGTCACTGTAGCCTACAGTTCTACACATTACAGAATATTAAAGAAATGCGCAGTTCCATCCAACTGTTCATGCGTAAGGGCTATAGAAGGATCCTGCATATCTCTTTCTGTGTTCTGTGACTGAGGCAAGTAGGCTAGCTAAAGAAGGCAGACTTAACTTTTTCTCTCTTCTCTAAAGAGGTAATTTCCCCTCAACCCTAGAGTCAAAACCTGCTTTATACATGGGTGAGCTGTGTGAATTCTGACTCGTATAAACAGTTTTAAAAGCATGTGTTTTGCGTATGTCAGTGATGGGTTTTATTGCACGGAATAGAACAGAAAACAATTCCTAATTTCATGCTGTCATTTTCTTTAGCCAGTGCTAAATTGGAGATTTATCAGTAACTTGAGCTGAATTAAGTATGTATGCAGTATTGCCAAACCCAAGCTGTCAAAAATCAGACTCCCTGCCCCTGTCTCCCCCACAAAAAATCATGAGTTTGGCTTAAAAATCATGAGATTTAAAAAAGAAAACAAACCATACATTTTGGGTTGTTTTTATTCGTTGGTTTCTATGCTGTTAGGTTACATTTTCAAGTTTTTTTTTCTGAAATCAGGAAGGCGAGAAACTTGCTTTGTGAGAGTCGCATGTAATCACATGACTCCAGGAATTGAAGCCTCAAAAAACCCCCACCACCAAATATTGCAAGATTCATAATAAAACTGCAAGATGTGGCAATACTGGGTGGGGGGAGAGCTCGGCGGAGAACAATAGTACCATTTCATGTAGGATTTTAAGATTTTAAAGTCTGGCTTTATTCCAATTCAAAAAGAAAACCACAAATTTCTAAATTCTCTGTGAAACTGAATTACCATTCTCTTCCTCAGCTCTATTGGGAGCCCCATCTTCAGGGCAGTCTGCATGATGAACTTCCCCAGAGCCAGGGACCAGTGCTGCAAGCCTGGAACTCCCAGGACTTCCGGGCTCACCATCCACCCAACAGACACGCTGTTCAGTCTATATAAATCTGGGCTCCTGGGGCTCCCAGGCTCTCAGCTCCCAATCAGCCCACCAGGTGGGTGAGCTGGCAGGAAACCAGGCAGGTTTCCAACAAAAACCTGCCTGCCTGGCAGGGTTCCATCAAAAACCTGTCTGGTTTCTGGTGGAATTTTGCTGAAATTGACACGGTCTTGTGAAACATTTTGCTTTTGATAAACCAGCAAATTCCAGCAAAAGCGTTTTGTAGAAATTTTTCCAGTCAGGTCTAGTTATAGGTATTTTCTCATATTCATTAGTACTGTAGTAGCTTTCCTTACTGGAAGAATACAACTAGTGCATTATTTTTGGAACTCAAGCTCTGTCACATCTGATCTCTCTAGATAGCTGAAAACCAAATTTCCACATCTGGCCAACTTCAATTAATTTGGCAATCAAGCATCTAATTTTCTTTTCCGCTAGGATAATGTCTTTTAATTAAACTAATGCACAAGCGTCCCACACAACACATCCTGGTCCTCTTTAGGAACTGAAGGACCAAGAGCTCTATGGCTATAACTTAACTCCACAGTGTCTAAAGAAAATATTGCCATTTATAAATAGTGTGGTCAGTGCCAAATCATGCTGATAAAAGTACTTTAAGTTACATCACACCATCATGGGCTCTCACTCTATTTGTCAACAACAGTACAAATGAGTGATGAAATAGTTATAGGTTTGGTCAATACAGCTTGCAGCTAGCCTCATCTTACACAAGAAGGAAGCAGCTGTTTTTCTTTCAGTACACAATAAATCATGTTTATGTCAATGACTTTAGCGATGAACTTGTACAGGCAGTGTCTTTTATATGATTTCATACATTCTGTTGGATTCAAAATACTTTGAAATGTCTGTGCTACTTAAATTTTTAAATTTTTCACTTTTTACCTACTATGCAAAATGTCTTTATGCCCAATATAAAATGTTAAATAACGTAATGCACATTCATTAATCCTGAATATTTTGCGTGGTTCCTCAGAAGCATCAATCTTTTAATTCCAGAATGACAAAAAACATAAGGTCCAATCTGCAAATGCTGCCGGTGGACATTAATCTGAGCAGTTTTGTTACTTTCAAAAGGGGACTATTCACATAAGCAAGGAATACTCTCAGCAATCAAGATTTGATGGATCAAGCTTTTTTCTTTTTTTATGCAATTCTTTTCTATTAAGTAACAGTGGTTTACTTTTATTATATTTTTAAATTTTTTTTGCAGACATCTAGTTCTTATTTTTGGTGTTTTTAAAAACTTTTGATATGGGAAGCTAGAATGTACTTGGTCCTTGCGTAGGTAAGCAACAGCCCTCTATTGAATCTCCCTGCAGAAGGGCTAGGCACAATTGCTGGTACTCCAAGGAGGTCACACAGGACAGAGAGGGCCGAAGAGAAGATGGGATAATGCAGTAGCCTCAAATCTGATCATAAGCACCTTGAAGAGGCACCATGTCAATCTAAAGGGTGGTTCAGTAGGTAGGTGTACTTCCCCCATGGGAGCATAGAATTATAGAAGATTAGGGTTGGAAGACACCTCAGGAGGTCATCTAGTCTAATGCCCTGCTCAAAGCAGGACCAACGCCAACTAAATCATTTAAGGCAGGCGTTAAAAACCTATAAGGGTGGAGATTCCACCACCTCCCTAGGTAACCCATTCCAGTGCTTCACCACCCTCCTAGTGAAATAGTGTTTCCGAATATCCAACCTAGACCTCCTCCACTGCAACTTGAGATCATTGCGTCTTGTTCTGTCATCACTGAGAACAGCCTACCTCCATCCTCTTTGGAACCCCCCACCCCCTTCAGGTAATTGAAGGCTGCTATCAAATCCCACCTCACTCTTTTCTTCTGCAGACTAAATAACCCCAGTTCCTTCATCCTCTCCTCGTAAGTCATGTGCCCCAGCCCCAGTTGTCCTCTGCTGGACTCTCTCCAATTTGTCCACATCCCTTCTGTAATGGAGGGACCAAAACTGGACGCAGTACTCCAGGTGTGGCCTCACCAGTGCCGAATAGAGGGGAATAAGCACTTCCCTCGATCTGCTAGCAATGCTCCTATTAATGCAGCCCAATATGCCGTTATCCTTCTTGGCAACAAAGGCACACTGCTGACTCATATCCAGCTTCTTGTCCACTATAATCCCCAGGTCCTTTTCTGCAGAACTGATGCTTAGTCATTCGGTCCGCAGCCTGTAGCGGTGCATGGATTCTTCCTTCCTAAGTGCAGAATTCTGTACTTGTCCTTGCTGAACTCCTCAGATTCTTTTGGCCCAATCCTCCAATTTGTTTAGGTCACTCTGGACCCTATCCCTATCCTCCAGCTTATCTACCTCTCCCCCCAGCTCAGTGTTATCCGCAAATTTACTAAGGGTGCAATCCATCCCATCATCCAGATCATTAATGAAGATGTTGAACAAAACTGGCCCCAGGATTGACCCCTGGGGCACTCTGCTTGATGCTGGCTGCCAACTAGACATCGAGCAGTTGATCACTACCCGTTGAGCCCAACTATCTAGCCAGCTTTCTATCCACCTTATAGTCCATTCATCCAATCCATACTTCCTTAACTTCGCTAAAGTCAAGGTATATCACGTCCACCGCTTTCCCCATATCCACAGAGCGATCACATTTATGTTGATGGAAAAACTTCCATTTATTACAGTAGGAACAGGGTTTTTGCTTTTTGACTTTCATTAGTTTTACATACATAAGCAATCTAAGGGATTCCCCATGCGGAGACTTAGGATGTGAATGTACAGCGCACAAGCCTGCTGCATGCTAAGGGCTTTGTCCAACTGCAGTAGGTCAAAGCACTCTACCTGCTACTGTGCACTAAAAGTTCCACAATGCACTTTACCTACTGCTTGTTGGAAAGCTCTTATAGAGGCTAATGTCAATATCACCTCCTCAAGCACCCAAAAATTGCAAGTCAGGACCCAAAAAATCATGAGATTTTAGAAAAGGATTTTGGATCTTTTCATTTGCCTTCAGGTTTTTGAGTCCAGAGGGTTCACATTTTCCTGGTTCTCTTTATCACCCTGAGAACTACAAACTTTTAAAAATTAAAGCTGAGATTGTCATGTAACCACATGATTCCAGCAGCTGGGACTTAAAAAAACAAAACCAACCCAAATATTAAACTTATGATAAAATTGTGAAAGTTGGCAACAGTGTCTTTGGCTTAATAAAAGAAAACGTGTGTTCTGTTAACAGTTT
Organism: Eretmochelys imbricata; assembly: GCF_965152235.1. Classification (NCBI taxonomy): domain Eukaryota; kingdom Metazoa; phylum Chordata; order Testudines; family Cheloniidae; genus Eretmochelys; species Eretmochelys imbricata. The sequence goes on from NC_135581.1 coordinate 63,102,872, forward strand.
AATTTGAAGAAATCAGGAAAAAGAACAAAGAAGTACACTTTCTACATTTCTAATTTAGGCCCAAAGAAGCCTTTGTTAATGACCCTGAAGCATCTCTTCCGCATACAATTTGCTTTGGTTTTGGAAAGCTGTTTTCAATTAAAGATATTTATAAAGAAAATTATTTTCTGGCATTGTTTACATGCCAGCACTGAGTTGTTATAAAAATAACAAAATTGTAAAGGGACAATGCAGCTGGCAATTTCCAGAGCACATCTCCTTCTGACAACAGCTGCTGTGTACTGCCTTAAATTATTATCCATGTATTTACAGACTTGGGTATGATTCTGATCTCACTGACATCAGTGGAATTAAAAACGTGGGAAACTTGTGACTGTAAACTAAGGTCCTGAAGTCCTGCATTCCTTAATCAGGCAAAACTTCCAATGTCTTCAAGGATTGCTCGTAAATAACAGTAACTTTTTAGGCTGGCATAAGGCTGAACAAGTAGAAGTGGAGAGGCAGCACCGAGGGTTTAATAAAATGCAGTAATAATATAAAGAGCCTGTTGCAAGATAATAAGAAATCAGTTAGTTATCTGATGAGAGGTGATTTTTGCAGGGGTAGCAAGTTAACCCTCACTCCCAAAGGGATGTGGGTTAAAATAGGCCTTGTTATATACACACCATGCTTTTGAACTAATCTAGTGGAGTAGTTCCATATGGAAATCCCCAGGAAATAAATACTATTTACTGATGCACAGTTGAACAAGAAGCAAGTCTCTGTACATGATCAGATTAGTTTTCCGCAGACAACCAAGTGGTTTTCCAGAAAATGCCTCATGGATAGAATAAGGAGGATAATGAACTTGGATCAAGGGTTAAATAGTATGTACTGCGAATGAAATAGAAATAAAAAACAAAACAAAACAAAAACCTGGATACAAACGACAATAAATTCAGAGCATTTAACATTCAGGCAACATGTGGCCATTCAGTCCTCTGCATTCTCTGTGGATAGTTGGAAGCAAGATAGCTCATACTGGACTCATTGGCTAAGCTCCAATTGGCTATTATCCAACAAAACTGCAGGTGACTGCAGAGGGAGCCGTTAACTCATTACAAATGGAGTTTCTGGGTTAGGCAGCTACTAAAGGAGACCCTTTCTTCTGTGGTCTAGAGTTTCTCATGTTGTTAGTTGCTGCTGGAGGTTCCATAACCCAGGCAGTATTTCAAGGAATCTGACTTAACGGAATAGATACAAGCATAGTTGCTTTAATAGCATAGTGAAGAGTGAAAGAGGCCTCATTGCACTGTAGCTGACACTGTATCTTTTCTCCCCAGCTCCCTCAACAGACTGATCTCCCAGTCTAGAAGCTGCTCCATAAGATAGATCACTGGAACGAACCTTCCTTACCCTTAATTCTGTGTGTCTCAATGCCAGAAACCCCTCTAGCAAAGAAAGGTAAGTCATCCTTCATCCGATGAAGTGAGCTGTAGCTCACGAAAGCTTATGCTCAAATAAATTGGTTAGTCTCTAAGGTGCCACAAGTACTCCTTTTTTTCATACTTCAGGGGCTCCCTTAGAGTTTCTAGTCCCCTGGTGTATTTAGATTCCATTAGTATTTTGGGATGTGGTAGTATTCTAAGGAAATCAGGGGGATATTTATAAATCACTCAGACCAGTCAGCTTTGATTATAGCTGATTTCCAACACCTTCTGTAGAGACCAGCTGTGCCTTTGAGAGCCTTATATAAAGCAAATACTTCTGAAAGTCTTAGCAAACTGTTCAAGGTAGTGGGAGTTTTGTCAGAGAAATATCAAATGATAACTGTAAGAACACTGAAATGAGCTGGGGATCACTGAGATTCAGTTATAATTGCAATAAGAAATTGTGTGGAGCCTAGGCCTTTAGCCAGAATCTTGCTCCTATAAAGAGTTCAGGAGCAAACCCATCAAATGTTGTGGTGGAACTGCCCTCAAGTCTAATGAGGAAATATCAGCTAATTGTGAATAAGAAACTGCTTTAGCTGAATGAGTTGAAGGAAAAAATGTACATAGAGCAAAGTTTCAAATTAAACTAAATTGCTGCCACCTAAATGTTGTTTGTATGTAGATACACCTAATTCTGAACATCACTCAAGGTTTTTGTAAGGTGAAAATCTTAGTAGTGTCCATTGTGAGCTGTTAGAAGATGGGTGTTTTCACAGATATTCTTAGCAGGAGCTGTCAGGGCTTGGCAAATACTGTATGCGCGTTTGCATTTTTAGGTGATCCCAGTTACATAGATTATACACACCAGGGAAAGTCAAACCTATCATCTATTTTATGAGAACTTGAAATTATTTGAATAATTATTGAATTATTATTATTTGAATAATTATTATGATAATTGATTATCATACACATTGTAAGGAGAGTGATCACTTTAGATAAGCTATTACCAGCAGGAGAGTGGGGTGAGGGGAGAGAAAACCTTTTGTAGTGATAAACACCCATTTTTTCATGGTTTGTGTGTATAAAAGCATCTTCTGTATTTTCCACAGTATGCATCCGATGAAGTGAGCTGTAGCTCACGAAAGCTTATGCTCAAATAAATTTGTTAGTCTCTAAGGTGCCACAAGTACTCCTTTTTCTTTTTGTGAATACAGACTAACACGGCTGTTACTCTGAAACCAGTTTGATATTGCTTTCTCTTGTTTCCAGAGTTTTACATCTAACAGGACTGGCACTTGGCCAATGCGTGTCAGAGAACAGGTTAATAATAACATAAGGGTGATCCTGCAGGCCACTTAGACAGAACTTTCATTGATTATAGTAGCAGCACTGGGCCTTAATTAAAGATTGTGAGACTTGGCCTATGCACAATTTATCAGTTTTATTGGTGTATGGATCAATTCCTTTTAAGAGATGAGAGCTGGCACTTTATTCCCGACCATATATAATGCACTTTGGTATTTAAAATGTAAATAAGCTGGTCCAGAGATTTAACTTAAAAAAAAAAAAATGCAGGGCTTGATTCAGCACAAACCACAGTGCAGAAGGCAAACGCTTTCTGCTGAATCAGCTAAACCTGCTTATTACATACAGGTCACAACAATCTCTGAGCCTGTCTCACAGAATTAACTTCTCTATTTCTTTTACTTTTTGCTTCTCTCTCCTCATGTTGGCTCCTCACGAGGAGCCAAAGCCTGTGCTGGGAAACAAAACCAAAGCAGGGGGGCTTTAACAACCTGAAATAAAGGGGATGGAAGCCTGCCCTCAACCAATGAGATCTGAGGCACCTACCCAGGTGGGTTGCAGCTGTTACTGCTGAGTATGCGCAGATGTATATAGGTTACTTCTCCACTATACAAAGGGCCAGGCCCTGTAAAATCTGTCCCTAGAGCTATCAAACCTTACCTGTCCAGATTGCAACCCTACTTCCACACTCAGTGAGGAACACCATGGTACTCTGTACCACGGACTAGAGCAGTTCTTCAGTGCTTGTTCTCCACTGCCTGTTCCCCTCCCACAAAGTCTAATTGTGGAATTTCTGCTGCATTTTGGACCAGAGCAAAAGACTGAAAAGGCAGGCATGAGCCCAGCAGAATTCTCCTATGCTCATGCTTTAGAGCCTTGCAAAGTTCATGGCCAAGAGGAATTGCAAGGTGAGAGCAGAAGAGATTGGGGGAGAGAGGCAGAGAGTGAATGAGGTAAGGGATAGGGGGAGGGGAGAAAGGAAGGTTCCGGGACAGTGAAAGAGGATGCATAAGAAAAGAAAGAGAGTTAGGCACATTGAAAATGGAGGCAGAGATGGGGGTTAGACAGGAAGGTGGCAGTTGTGAGAAGAGAAGAGAAGAGAAGAAGGGTGGGTGGGTGGGAGAGAATGAAAGAAAAAGAAAATAGGAAAAAGAAATAGAGCGATGGGCTGGAAAATGGCACAAGATGATAAGAAAATGAGATCAAGACTATCAAATGAGAGTACAAGAGATGCTGCATCTCAAGGAGGGAAAGAAAAGGCCCAGGAATAGGAGTAAAATAGCAGAGCAAGTGTTCAGCAGAGAGCTGGTCAAATATCTCAACAACTGAGTCACTGAATAACTTAATCGATGAAGAACAGCAAGGTTAGTCAAGTAATGTCTGAATAATATCTGACCTAGTTTAATCCCAAACCACTAAGCTTGGTAGCTTTTGGCAGCCATCATTTGACTGATTATTTTTCAGCAACTATGTATCTATTTTGTTTTGCTCCAGGATATTTCCTATGAAATATCCATGCCTTTTTTGTACTTGAGTGAATCCACAAACTCACTAACTTGATACCTGAAATACTATACTCCAATACAATAATAATGATTATTGATAATACTTAGCTCTTACATGGCCCTTTACGCTTTCAAAGTGCCAAAGAAACTTTAACTCTTGAATCTCAGATTGCTTTCAGACAAGCAAAGTGATCACTGGCATGTTCCCCTATTTTAGCCTGGAAAGGAACCAAAGGCCCTGAGTAAGGTGATTGTGATAAGAACCAAGTTTCATTATTGTCTAGGTTAACCTGAGGGGGTTTCCTGTGGTGGCTGCATGTCTTTAGACATTTTCCTTAAAATAACAGCAATGATGCATCTGCTTTTTTAAAGTAGTGTATTCAACTAGAATTCCTCTAAGGGTATGTCGACATGGCAGCTGAGCGGTGTGATTCCCAGCACAGGTCGACAGATTTGCACTAGCTCAGCTCCAGCTAGTATACTAAAAATAGCAGTGTGGACCTTGTGGCGCTGGTGGTGGCTCGGACTAGCGGCTCAAGTTCAGACCCTGGGGATGGGCAGGCTCAGACTCTGGCAGCTAGCTGGACCCACCACTGGTTCTGCCACACTGCTATTTTTAGCATGCTAGTTTGAGCTGACATAGCACAAGTCTGTCTACCCATACTGGGAATCGCACCTCCCAGCTGCAGTGTAGACATACCCCAAATTTTCCTAATTGTCTCAATTATCTCTGTAATAATATCCCAGATTAGAACTCTGTGATTTCCGCTGACCTGTGCTCTGCAGGTTTGTGAAAAGCTTTTCTATGGGTTTCTTCTGTCCTTATTTAGGTAAAATTCCTGTTAACATCAATAAAAGACTGCAGGATTTAGCCCAATGACTTCTGTGGGAGTTTCACCTGAGGGAAAACTGAGGCAAGAAGGATTTAGTCCATTAAAAAGGGTTTGAGGAAGAAGTAATGATTTTTTTTTTTTTTAAATAATTCTGATAGTAACTATAGAAAATCATGCCACTGATGGTTCAGGGCTACATTGGACTAGATAGGACGTGGGCTCTGCCCATGCAAGGGAGTAAGCACAAGTAAGAATTTGCCTTACGCCCCTCTGCAGCATTAGTGAACAACACATTTTCTTTTTAATAAATAGATAAATATTCGCCCCATCATCTTCTGCGAGGAGACAGGTTTTTACCACCTCTACCATGGAGCAGCAGTTTCTATTTTAAATTATTCAAGTGGGTGTCTGAGTTCTGAGGCTGGTCCCCCCCCTCCCAAATAAGTGAAAACTAAAGCCATTGGTTACCAGGTAATGGAGTGATCTGAGGAAAGCTTTGCTAGAAAGAAAATTCTTAATTCACTGTGAATATTCTGGAACCAAAGATTACCGATATGCTAATTTACACCTTCTGAAGATCTAGCCCTATAGCTCCTATAGGACTTACAGGGCCAGATCTCAACTGGTGTGAATTGGCATATACTGTATAGAACAAATTCCTATAGGATATATAGGGCTAGATCGTTCAGTAAACTCAATGGAGCTACACCAATTTTTGGCAGCTGAGAATCTGGCCTATAGTCTATAATTAGGTATTTTATAGATGCTATCACAATGTCTTATGGTCACTTATATTTTCAGTATAAGTGGCATAGTCCTGCTCCCACTGAAGCTGATTGGGATTTTTCCATTAATGTCAATGGGTTTGTAGTATGGATGCCCAAGGAATATGCAAACACACTTTTGACTTAAAAACAACTAAAATTGAAAACAAAAATCTATCCCTGAAACCATGGCACAGAGTTGTCTTGGGCAACCCTCATGCTACTTTTTATCAGCTGCATAACTTGTGTACAAGAATTAGTTTGCCTAAAAATAATTATTCTATCTTAATGAGTCATTGTTCTAAGCACAGAGATATTGCACCTACTCAGCTAAAAAAAAAGCTATTAATATATGAAAATTAACTGAGACAAGTTAGCAACAACTCCTCTGTTCTCTAATTGTCTAATTCAAAATAAGCTTTATAGACTGGTTTAAATAGGCTGTGATTTAAGTAGTTGGTTCCCTAATTTATTAGTCCCCTTTGAAAGTCCCAGCCATAGTCCCTTGCTGGATCTCAATATAAATAGATATGTGTCATTGCATGGTTATCTCAGAATTTTAGAGAAACATATTTGAGCTCAGGAGGAGTAATACATGGACTGACTTCTTTCCATTCTCTTATTCCTTCTCAACTATTTTCTTTCACTGTATTTTCCTGGGAAAATATCCCAAATCTGATCAAGTGGCTTGGAGTGGTGTTTGGTTTATAATCACTTGCACAAGCTGCTTTCATGATGCGTTTGGCCATCCTTCAACTCCAGATCAATAGCTGGATCTGTGTATTATTGGAAAACTTGTAGCATTACTACATTGAAATTCTTCATTATAGACGTGCTGCCTAGATACAGCTGTTGATGGGTGCTATGCCTTAAAGTTATCAGGGAATCATGCCCTTTGTACTTGGCACAATTAATGCATTTCCATTTCTGTACTTGCTGCCGTTCCATGGCTAAAAAGCATAGCAATAGAGGCAGAGTATACTTTAATGCTCATAGAACTGTTTCAGAAATGCCTGCTCAGAGTGGCTCTTTTTAAGGTCTTAATTTTACTGTGCACACTGTTTTAAGTCCTGAACAGGAATGAACAAGCTAACAGGTTTGGATAAAATAAGAACCTACCTGAACCTGTGACCAAACTTTGAACTGCACCTGAATCTTTGAGATCTGGAAATATTCAGTCATCTATTTTTTTTTTCCTAGAGATGGGCTTGAATCAACCCCCAGATCTGAACACTCTGCCCCTTAGGTTTGTATTGTGAACTCCCTATTTTGTAGGTTGGACCCAACTCTCTGTGTTTTCCATTTCATGTGTGGTTTTTCATTGGACTGGAAGTGGATGTGCTAAAGAACAGGTACTACAAGAACACTTTAATCGTATTTCTGGGAAGTCTGGGGAATCTCACACACGATACTGTTTTTGTGACTTTTCCAATCCAATAAACAGACCAAATAGGTTAAGCTTTGACTAGACTCCATACTTTAGAATGTTTTGTGACCCTTTTGAGATTTACCTGTCAATAATCCTGGGCTCACAAATCCCAATGAGAAAATAATGGACACAGATAGGATTCCAGCATACAAGTGTTTGAGTTCTCTGGGAATTCTAGTGGACTTTGTACGTGAGAAATGCGCCCAAGCTGCACATTAAGGATCTGAGTGTAACTTTCCTGAAGTTTGAGGGTGTTCTGATATGGGACGGTAGTTCAGCCCAAAATAGAATTCAGAGTAATAGAATTTGGATTTAGATCTGGTTCTGAACATACCTAAAGTTTGGGAATTTGTCCTAGCTCATCTCTAGTTCATTGTATATAAATGAATGTATGCAATATTTGTGACATACTACCAAGCGGGAGTCGTTAAGCTCTGACCTTACAGTTAAACAATTTTAACTAAACTTAACTCAGAAGATTTAGTAACTTCTTTCCTTCAGTGAACAATGTACTTTCCCTCACATAAATAAATGCATAGCTGGTAGTACATTCCATTGGAAATTGGCTTCATCCCTGAAACAATAAGATGTCTGCTATAATCTTCACGTTATCTGTTAATTTATGATCTGTTTTGTTTTTTCTTGACTGCACATTCATCCCAATGCATTCTTTAATTTCTGCCATTCGCAGTGCATTCTTATGTGAAGGTATGAGGCTTTTATACATATACCTCAACATGACTTTCCTGAAAGTAGGAATGCATTCATCTCTGCATGCAGTCTAAGGAGTTTTGACCTTGATAGGTACATCTTACTGTTTTAGTATTGCTGACTTTTTCCATCTTGTTGCAACCTGACAGGATACTGAAAAGTCTTAAAAAGCAAGTGTAAAATGGAACTAGAAAATCTCTTGCACTCAGTGTGCACAAAGATAGACACACTGGAGCTGGCAGTAATTACTGGACCAAATGTGCACATTCTTAATATTTCAGGATTGATTTAATTTGAAAAGCAAATAGTAATAGGGGACAGGCTAGCTAGACAGTAAACAATGTATCCCATGCTGATAACTAATTTAACAGGTTGTGGGATTAATTTCTAATATAGACTGTAGACAGGTTTCATGTAGGCATTACTGTCTGTTTGGCTGGTCAAACGGGAAGGTCTTTAGTGTTCATTTTTAAGTGGATTGAGGGTACAATTTTGTAAGCGTATATTTCAGACATGACCTGGGCACTTAGGTGCCTAAATCTCATTGACTTTTAATGAGAGATGAAAGAATACTGGAATGAACCCTAAAGAAAACATAAATCAGACAGCACAATTGTGATGAATAAATGGCTGTCTTCATGCTATTCTAAAGACTTACCCACAGTTCGTAGGATCAAAAATATTTCTTTGGATTGCCAAGGGCTTAATTGCTTAGAGAGATAACTAATGGGACTCTAGTTCCTTTCACCTCTAGTTCAAATCCAGCCCATGGTGATAGTGTTTGAAAGGCCATCTCATGTTTGATCAATAGATTAGTGAACTTGCTTCAACTTTTGTTGGATGCATGGCCACCTCACAAAACCCACCAGGCTAGTTGGCAATTTTTGCTTCCCAAGTGGTGTTGGTAGCATCCCTCTTTGACAGTCTCATCAGAAGCCAAGAACTGATTAAGATTTTGGGTCAAATTCTGCACTTGATCAAACCCATTGGAATCAACAGAATGTGACCCATTTTCAATGACTGAATTCTCGCCCTCAAGAAGTAATTAATCCAAAACAAGGCTGAGGCACACAGGTGTGTGGGGGCAGGGGTAGCCTGAAGCTTACATACAGAACAGCCTGAGTGCTATCAGGGAGCACCCTGGGGTTGAGGCTACATTTAAACAGGAAAAGGAAGCTAATCAAGACAGAGAGAAGGGGCAACAGCTATGCTAGCTGCTATGGGTTGAAGGCCCCTGGCCCCAGCCTGACCTAGGCCTTAAAGAACTTGGTTAAGCTGTGCCTTCTCTGGATAGGGTCCAGAGTGACCTAGACAAATTGGAGGATTGGGCCAAAAGAAATCTGATGAGGTTCAACAAGGACAAGTGCAGAGTTCTGACTTAGGAAGGAAGAATCCCATGCACCGCTACAGGCTGGGTACTGACTGGTTAAGCATCAGTTCTGCAGAAAAGGATCTGGGGATTATCGTGGATGAGAAGCTAGATATGACTGAGAAGTGTGCCCTTATTGCCAAAAAGGCTAACGGCATATTGGGCTGCATTAATAGGAGCATTGCTAGCAGATCGAGGGAAGTGTTTATTCCCCTCTATTGAGCACTGGTGAGGCCAAACCTGGAGTATTGCATCCAGTTTTGGTCCCTCCACTACATAAGGGATGTGGACAAATTGGAGAGAGTCCAGCGGAGGAAAACGAAAATGATTAGGGGGCTGGGGAACATGACTTATGAGGAGAGGCTGAGGGAACTGGGGTTATTTAGTCTGGAGAAGAGTGAGGGGGGATTTGTTAGCAGCCTTCAATTATCTGAAGGGGGGGTTTCAAAGAGGATGGAGGTAGGCTGTTCTCAGTGATGACAGAACAAAAAGCAATGATCTCAAGTTGCAGTGGAGGAGGTCTAGGTTGGATATTCGGAAACACTATTTCACTAGGGGGGTGGTGAAGCACTGGAATGGGTTACCTAGGGAGGTGGTGGAATCTCCATCCTTGTAGGTTTTTAAGGCCCGGCTTGACAAAGCCTTGGCTGGAATGATTTAGTTGGTGTTGGTCCTGCTTTGAGTAGGGGATTAGACTAGAAGACCTCCTGAGGTCTCTTCCAACCTTAATATTCATGATTCTATGACCTCCTGCTTAAGGGAATGGAAGAAAGTCAGCCTGCCTCCTGGAACAAGAGAACAAGGAATGCTCCTGGCTGGGGTTGGTTTGGGTTTTGGCCTCCCCTCCTGAGACCTTGTGCAATGGGTATTGCCACTAACCTTGTCGTGTTTATTCTGTGGAGAACTACATTCTTTAGAGAGAACTTTATGTGCTGAATTCAGCTGATAGGGAAATTGAGCCATTTGGATTTGTGTCACCGCAACCAGGTTCCAACCAGAGACACCACTAATGTATTTCTAAATGTTAGATCATGTATCGTATCCTTAGCTATGGATTTTGTTACCACTAGCAATCAGAATAGTCCTGAGCCTTACCAACTTTAAGGAGCATTGCAATAGCATGGCCCGTCTAGAAGTTACAATATTGGGAATAAACTCCTGCACATCAGTATTGCAACACAGCTCTTTGTAATCCAAAATATAACTTTCTTATTAGATACCTAGATCCAGAGCCTCTCAGACCAAGTCAAGTTGTTGGGCTCCAGCAATGTAAGTTCTGGCTCCACAGGGGAACTTTGAGATAGCTGTTTCAGGAGGGAATAGAACCAGGCTTGTAGGAGATGTTTCTTTCTCAGATAGGAACCCTGTTGGTGGAAACTATGAAGCCCTGACTGGTTTAAATTTGCTCTTACCAGGGCTAAATCCTTCATTCAGGGTAGCCATTGTCCCACATGATTGGGGTGCAGAATATTCCCTAAGTTTTAGCATTTAGTGTCACCTCCTTTTACTAGCTCATTTTAATAGTTACATATGTTTTCATATAATCTATTAAAATGTATATTTGAAATCTTTAATTTGTAGTTCTAAAAACAAAACCAACCCCCTCTCCCCACAGATTCCTTGTTGTGACAGTTCCTACAGTGCTTTTCAGAGTTGGTTGGTTTAAAAAACCACAATCAAACTCAAAATCCAGATAACTTCAGCCAGCTCTAGTACTTGCCCAGTGATACATCTTTCCTGCTATAATGAAAGAGCCTGTTTAGTGGCTGAGGACCGGGAGTCCTGGTTCCTCGGGTCTTTTTCTACCACTGAGTAAATTGTGAGTTTGGGACAAGTTGCTTACCTTTCTGTATTTCAAACTACCAAGCTGTAGCATGGGCATAACAAGTCACCTACCTCTAAGCGGTGTTGTGATGTGTAATTAATATGAGGAAAATGCTTTGAGATCATAAGAGGAAAGAATATAAGTAGGGAAAATAACACTTGTAATACATCACAGCATTCTTCTAGCAGAAGACAGAAGAAGGCTATAGATATGGTGAATATGGTTTCGTTTTATTTACATAGCTGAGTTGGTGAAATTTCATTTGAAAACTATTTGAAAAGCATCAAACACAAAAAGATCCATATGCAGCTGTTTTAATATTAATTCAGTAGCTGAATCTAATCTTTTCACAAAATACAACTGTGTGCTTTGCAAAAATGGAACTAAATGCCGGTTTGCTTAATGTAGTTAGCACCATACTTAATAGTGTAATAATGCTGCTTTATACTCTCCTCATATTTATTTTGTCTGATTGCTCCACACTGAAAGAAACTATCAATATAGTATTTGCTGGTATGAATAAAGATGGGAGGATTATAGATGCAGTTTTATGGAACACGACTAGAGATGGTGATTCCTCAAATTAAGAACTCTGACATTTGGGAGGGAACATCCAAACCACACAGGTTTACAATGTTTATATATTTCATTATCTAAATGAAATACATAAAAACTTCAAGTGGGTTAATATTAATAATCAAATTAGTCTAATTATTGGGTTGATTAAACCATATCAGATAAACCAGCCATTCCTTATAAATTCTATGTAAGGAATGTGAGAAGGCAGCATTCTTGTCAAGTTAACACCCAAAATAACAGGGCATTATCAATCTCAGTGCCAATTGATATATTTAGGCTCCAGCCAAATAGCTGATATAGGAGGATCAAATCATTCCCAGGTTGAAGCTAATTTGAGGTAGCTTGCCCAGGTTAATAGTGGTTAGGTGATAGCCAACCCATACGATGCAGGGTTATAATGAATTCCAATATAATTCAAGATGACAGATTTTTGAATGTAATAAATTTAGGTGAAAATAACATGATTTCTCAGGATTAAGCATACAACTCCTAACCCATGAAATGTGTGTGATCTTTTAGATAGCAAAGGTGTTTAACCTAGTGCTGGTTTTCATATCTGAGGAACTATTCTATAGTCACTTCTTAAATTCTAAGAGTTCTAGCCATGGCTCTACTAGCCATCTGCTGGAGTTAAAAACAAGTACAAGGAGGCTGAGGTACAAATGTTCTTCTGCAAAAGCATCAACCTTTTTGATTTGGTTTTCCAATGTCTATTAGTAGGAGGTGGTTGTGACTTTTGTGGTTTCATTCAGCTTCAGGTATCTAGTTGAAGAGATTACCTGATGGTCTTGGTGATTCCAGTGTTTAATGTTGATAGAATTGCTGGCTAGATGTTACTTGCTTGTAGAGTATGTTGATGATGTATTCTGTTGGACTCCCCCTTACCAGACAGGAGGGTGGAGGAAGCACTGGCCTCTTTGTTAGGTACAGTAGCCACAGACCAACCACCAATGGCCATAGCAACAGCCGTGGCAAGCAAGCAAGTCAGCAGCAATGTTCCTTCCTTCCACTTTTTGAACATGGTGATCTGGCTGGTATTTTCTCCTTTGAAACTTCTCTTAGGAGCTTTTTGGTACATCAGAATAGAGAATTCTTCTTCTGAAGCCATTGACATCACCCAAAGGGGTCTGATTAGGTCCCCTTCATAGAAATGAAAAACCTTCCAGTCACTTCAGGCTCGGAATGTCCACAGATCCAAAAAAAATACAGCCAGTCGGTCAACAGGTCCCTGGGTATTTTGAGGTCATGGGTCAGTCCACAGACAGACATTCTTAACCACCTTAGAATGTCCTGACTCAAAAATTACACCCAAATGCAAAGGTAGCAAAAAGTTCTAACTGAAATCAGGAATACACCACTCAGACTTGAACTCATCCAGACAGGGACAGTTCCTGTTCTACAGATTCATGTACCTTCCCCTTTATATTTTGATCAACTCAATTTTGAACAGTGTTTTTTAAATACACCATCTGGGAGAAAGGTTGGATTTTAACTTTGAGTAAAAAGTCTTGTCCTCCTTAAATCACAATTCTGGCCTTCAATTTTTATGTGCAGGCCTGTCTGCTGCAGAATGGATTATAACTAGGCATGAAGCAGATGCAGAGGGAAGATTCCTGGCCCCAAGCATGTGGAGTGGTTGCAGATGTAAAGCCCACACTGTGGCCCCATTGTGAATGTTATGCCTCCAGCAGGGCCAAAGGATTTCTCTGCAATTTCTCCTCTTAGCCACTGAGGCTGATACAGTGCAGGGGTTCAGAAAGTGAAGTTCCTCCTCTTCTTCTGCTAGCTGCACTCCTCTTAGATCCAAATCAGCATGGAGCTGTGGTGATGAGGAGTTGATCACAGTTGCTGCCTCAGTGGCTGTCGTCAGTGAAGAAGGCAGGCAGAGCCATGTGGCCTGGGACCTTATTGTAGAGTAAAAATAACACACATTTGCTGCACACCTTCCATTTCAGATTGTTGAAATATTCTGTGATGTACTCATCACTCTGAGAAATGAGAATCCTCACATATAGAAAGTTCATCCATCCTAAATACTAAGACCTTTACTTAGTTTTCACTCCTTCCTACGCAAGTTCACACTAACTTCATGCACACGCCCACTAAAAGACTGAGTGATAACTGAATAAAATCTTTAGGGTTTGGCCATTGGATTTGAGCTCCAATATATCAGAGACTATGTTAATACTGGAAGTGCTCCCATTGGATGTATACATTTTCTGTGTGTGCCATCTGCTGGAGTGTGATCACAACACAGTGCCCACTCTTAAATCTTTTCAATTGCCATTGTAATTAAACAATTACAAATTAAGTAAATAAAAAGATGGTAAATATGTGAACAACACATCTTCTAGTTTTTTTGAAAGCACCTTTAAGGGGACTGTAGTGTGTGGTATGTATGTACTTACTAATAAGTGTCAATGCTGCACATACTTTAAAAAAAAGTCAATTTGTCTTAATAATGTGGAGCTGCTACAAACTAAAAGGCACAATCAAAAGTCTCCATTTTAAAAGACAAACTTTAAAACTGAAAGATAAGTTGTCACAGGGTCACTCACCACACTGGTGCCTCCTGCTGGGCATTTCGGGAATTAGCTCAGTCTTAGCAGGTGTGCCCTTGGGTGGTGGAGGCTCTCCCATCCTCACCTTTGCCTGCAGACCTGTTACGTCTCCTTTCTCTCGGCATCTGCTTTGTGGCACCATGTGTCTGGTTTTTGACTGGAACACCAAGCTGAAAAGGGACCTGGTGGCTTCAGTCAGCACAGCTGACTGGACCGTTAAAAGTCCGGTCGGCAGTGTTGCGGCACTAAGGCAGTCCTGGCACCATGCTGTGCCTTGGAAGTGGCCAGTGGGTCCAGCTCCTAGGTTGTGGGGGGGTAAGGGGCTCCACACGCTGCCCTCGCCCCAAGCACCAGCTGCGCACTCCCACTGGCCGGTTCCCAGCCAATGGAAGCAGGGGGGGGGGACAGTGCCAGTGGGCGAGAACAGCATGCATGGAGCCCCCCACCTGCCTACTAGCGCTGGACCTGCTTCCAGGGCACGTGTAATGCGGTGTCAGGACAGGCAGACAGCCTGCCTTAGTCCCCCCCCCACCCCACTGCACCGCTGACCGCGAGCTGCCCAAGGTAAACCCATGCCCCAACCCCAAACCCCTGCCCAGCCCTGAGCCCCCTCCTGCAAACACCTCATTCCCAGCCCCACCCCATAGCCTACACCCCCGGCCCAAAGCCCTCACCCCCCTGCACCCAACCCGCTGCCTCAACCCACAGCCGCCTCCCATATTCCGAATTGCTCAGCCTCACCCCCCCAACCCAGAGCCCCCTCCTGCAAACCCCTCATCCCCAGCCCCACCCCAGAGCCAGCACCTCCAGCTCAGAGCCCTCACACACCCCAACACCTTGCTCAGCCCCCTCCCACACTCCAAATCCCTCGGCACCATGCCGCAGCCTGGAGTCCCCTCATGTACCCCAAACCCCTCATCACCAGCCCCAACCCAGAGTCTGTACCCCCTCCCCCACCTTAACCCCTTGCCTCAACCTGAAGCCCCCTCCCACATTCCAAATCCCTCAGCTCCCCCCCACACACACACCTGGAGCCCCCTTCTCCAGCTCAATCCCCTCATCCCCAGCCCCATCCTGGATCCTGCACCCCCAGCCGGAGCCCTCACCCCCTCCCTCACCCCAAGCCTCAGCCCAGTGAAAATGAGTGAGGGTGGGGGAGAGCAAGCCACCGAGGGAGGGGGAAATGTAGTGGGGGGGGGGGCAGGGCCTTGGGGAAGGGGCAGGACTAAGGTGTTCAGTTTTGTGCAATTAGGAAGTTGGCAACCCTTACACCTCCAAGGAGAGTCCAGCCACTCCTCGCAGTGGCTTGGCAGTTCACAGCCGGGCTGCTCCTTTAGCAGCTAGTGGGGGAGGGCCTAGGCCCACCCACTACTCTGTAGGATCCCTGGGCCAGGGCCCAAAGAGCAGCTTCCTGCTGCTTTTTCCTTACAGCTCCACCAGTCTGTCTTAATCCCCTGGGCCACTGCCCCACAGCCTCAGCATATTTGGCTCCTGCCTCTGGCTCCTTCACCGTCTTCCCAGGGCCTCAGGCCTGTAAGCCCTAGCATCCCTGTTCATGGTGTAAGTCTCTTCAGCCCTCTAGGAAGCTGGTCCCTTCCTTTGGGCTTCCTGCAGCAGATTGACTTGCGCTGGACTACAGCTTCCTTTTATAGAGGCCAGCTGGGCCCTGATTGGCTGGGCCAGCTGCTGCTCTAATTGGCTGCAGCCACTGCCCTAATTGGCTGCTTCCTTGCGGTCCTCCAAGCTGGGTTTTAACCCTATCAGGGTCAGTGCTGGACAGATGCCCCATTACATAAGTAAACAATATTTGTTTAGAAGTTCTTTAGTATCGAGTTTAAGGCTGATGCAACTAGTAGCTGGGTTATATTATTTTCAGCCTTAATAGTTTTAAAAGCCCTGAAGTCCTGGGAAATGTATTCTTCCAATACCAAATTCTACTCTGCTACACAATGGAGTTGCTTCAGATCTTTACTGGTGTAACTGAGAGCAGAATTTGGCCCGATAGCTGGATTGTTTTCCTGCCCATAACAATATTAAATTCCTTTCCTTCCACAAAACTGTAATTTTAATAAAGGCTATAGTTTAAGATTTAATGTTTCAATCCAGTGGAATAGTAACTGAAAGGATAAAATTAAAACTATTGGAGAATCCAGAGAGTGAACAATCTGAGTGCTATTGTTCTAATGTTAGTTTGTCCACTCTGACTTTTGGCATTTGTATTTTGCTAATAAATAATAAAACATAAATTTAAGCCTTTAAGACATCAAATCTTAGTTCTTTCCTTCAGACCTATGCTAGTGTGCCCTTCTCGATTTGTAGTGCCAGACCAAATTCTTCCTTGTTATACCTGTGCAACTGTATTGATTTTAGTGTACTGTCACAGGTATGAATGAGGTGAATTTCGCCCACTTTCTTTCCGTTGAAGACTTGTGCCATAATTTCACAGTGCATTCCGGAGTAAACAGACAAACTCATGTTTGAATTTTAATGATTTAATCTCTCATGATTTAATTGAAAACCATTGTGTGAAATCCTGGCCCCATTGAACAAAATGGGAGCTTTGTCATGGACCTCCATAGGGCCAGGTCTTCACCCATTGTATCTAATATTTTAAGTACTGATTGTGTAAATATACACGCTTTATTTTATTTTTTGTAGTTTGATATCATGAAGTAAAGTGGACAATTTAAAACTTTTTTTATGCACAGTACTTTTATTTGTACTTTTATTTGTCAAACACCTTTTCCATATTTAAGGTCTGTTCATCTATAATGACACTAACTTGTAAAATACTGATCTATATGAATAGATTTAACACTAGTGACGTAGTTACTGCGCAATAGTAGACCCAATGTCATTCTGAAGGTCAATAAACTTTTCACAATACCTGATAATGAAACATCATTTAAATCCAGAGCAATAACAAGGTACAATAGCACATTCATATCTAAATCAACAAATTTGCTTACATCCACACTGCAAATTTGAAAAGTGTTTTCACTATTTGCAGATCTTGTGGGGATGAAGGAAAGCACAGGAGAAAAATATGGGCCTGATCCTGCAAATACCCTTACAAGTAGCCCTATATATACCTACAGCTGGCTTGAGTAATGTTTTGGAAGATTGGGGCCCAGATTAACTGTTTATGGGTCCAATCCAGTAGTCCTTTCGTAGGTACATAGCAATAGGAATAATGACTGCAGGATCAAGCCCACTATTATCAAAGCAGATAGGGACAAGGCTAACTCAAAATATTTATGGAAAATAAATTTACAAGTTTCTGTACAAATAACAAAACAAAACTCTCTTCATTTGACAATATTATTTCTGTCATGTTTCCAAATTCCAGGCCACAAACTCTCAAATAAGGTATTAAAGGAATGATTGTCATTCATTTTCCAGTTATCTACATAGTTTAATATAATCCTTTTTTAATTTGATAGCAAAATTCAAATATAATGTATTAATTCCATTACTGAGGAAAGCTTTATCTATTAAAGAATAATAATTATTATTAAATGGAAAATTAGAAACTAAGATACCTCTAGAAAAGTAAAGTCTGTTTCATTTTTTTTTTTTGTGCAGGGTGAACAGAAAGAGAATTAATATGTAGTTCGTTCTCAAAGAAAATGAAGGCACCATGATTTTTACAAGTTTTTGTACCAGTGTAAAATATGTGGTCAGCAAAATACTGTGCTTAACATTTTAAGGTATCAGGCATATCAAGGCATGTTCTTAACAGAAAGATGCAAATCAGTAAATGATCAAGTTAAAGGAGACACAATCCAGGACAAAATGTTCTCCTTTTGTTTTCTAAATCTATATTAATGGAGGCATCTTAGTCTAGAATGGAGGTACTGTGATCTAGGGGTGCAGGCATGGGCATGGAAAAGAAGAATTTCTCAGTTCTAATCCTGGCTCTGCAACTGAAGTGCTAAGTGGCCTTGGGCAAGACTCTTGACCTCTCTAGGCACAATTCAGATCTTAGTTGTACTGAAGTAACTCCATATGAGTTAATTTCACCTTGGGTGTGAAATTTTAGTTCTAATGAAGTCAATGGCAAAACTCCCAGTCACTCCAATAGGGCCAAGAATTCACCATGTGTTTCTGTTTTCCCATCTGTGAAATGTGACTAGTAGTACTTACTTACTTTCCTCATGTGAAAATGTATTAGTTAGTGTTTGTAAAGTGCTAAGTAACACTAATAGTACATTTTAGAAGGGAGATGGGATTTAAGCACCCTTTGTCTTCTATAACGTGCCCATTTATATACATTGTTTAAATTTTTAAGTTAGCAGTTATAATATTAATACCAGGTGGTTTTTAGAAGTATTCTCTTTTCTACTTTAATTAGGGTGTCAGATTTTTGATATCCAGTTTTTAAGAAAGTTGAATAAAAGTTTATTTCTTTTATGTTATAGTGAGAAAAAAATAGTCTAATCATATAACATATATGGAACTAACAAACCAGTAGCATTTGAACTGTCATTCTTCAGGTACCTGTCCAATCCACTGGCTGACACAGTGACATCAACATGTTCCTATTACATTTTTTAATGCCTGCAAAGAAAGATATTAAAACATTTTATAGGGATTACAGAGGTAAACAATTACATTCTATACCTTCCATACAAGCCTCTATCTGCAACATGTCATGAAAAATTAGATTTAATATTTTGTAGCTACAGCAAGAAGAAAAAAGATTAATTTCCCCATTTTAGCTGTCTGTTTCTCCAGAGTACTGTATCAAAAACTAGGGCTGTTGACTAATCACAGTTAACTCACGTGATTAACTCAAAAAATTAATTGCAATTAAAAAATTAATAATGATTATTCACAGTTTTAATCACACTGTTAAACAATAGAATACCAATTGAAATTTATTAAATATTTTTGGATGTTTTTCTACATTTTCAAATATATTGATTTCAATTACAACACAGAATACAAAGTTTACAGTGCTCACTTTATATTATTTTTATTATAAATACTTGCACTGTAAAAATGATAAACAAAAGAAATAGTATTTTTTAATTCACCTCATTCAAGTACTGTAGTGCAATCTCTTTATCATGAAAGTGCAGCTTACAAATGGAGATTTTTTTGTTACAAAACTCTACTCAAAAACAAAACAATGTAAAACTTTGGAACCTGCAAGTCCACTCAGTCCTACTTTTTGTTCAGCTAATCACTAGGATAAGCTTTTGTAGTAGGCATTGCAAGATATTTGTTTGCCAGATATGCTAAACAGTGGTATGCCCCTTCATGCTTCAGCCACCATTCCAGGTGATACGCTTCCATGCTGATGACACTAGTTTAAAAAAATGCATTAATTAAATTTGTGACGGAACTCCTTGGGGGAGAATTGTATGTCTCCTGCTCTGTTTGACCTGCATTCTGCCATATATTTCATATTATAACAGTCTCAGATGATGATCTAGCAGATGTTGTTTGTTTTAAGAACACTTTCACAGCAGATTTGACAAAACACAAAGAAGGTACCAATGTGAGATTTCTAAAGATAACTACAGCACTTGACCGAAAGTTTAAGAATCTGAAATGCCTTCCAAAATCTGAGAGGGATGAGGTGTGGAGCATGTTCTCAGAAATCTTAAAAGAGCAACACTCCAATGCGGAAACTACAGACCCTGAACCACCATTCCAGACCACATGAATCCATGCTGATTCCCTATTTGGAATGGTAGTTGAAGCATGAAGGGACATATGAATCTTTAGTGCATCTAGTAAAAACCTTGCAAAAATGTCTAAAACAGTGCCACGAGAACGCCTGTTCTCACTTTCTGGTGACATTGTAAACAAGAAGTCAGCAACATTATCTCCCGCAAATGTAAACAAGTTTGTTTGTCTGAGCGATTGGCTGAAGTAAGACTGAGCGGACTTGTAGGCGCTAAAGTTTTACATTGTTTTGTTTTTGAATGCAGGTTTTTTGGTACATAATTCTACATTTGTAAGTTCAACTTTCATGATAAAGAGATTGCACTACAGTATTTGTAATGAAGGAATTGAAAAATACCATTTATTTTGGTTTTTACAGTGAAAATATTTGTAACCAAAAATAATTATAAAATGAGCACTGTACACTTTTTGTTTTGTGTTGTAATTGAAATCAATATATTTGAAAATGTAGAAAATATCCAAATATATTTAAATACATGGTGTTCTATTATTAACAGTGTGATTAATGACAATTTTTAATAGCTTGACAGCCCTATTAAAAATGCTTTTGTTCATGCAATGTGAGGGTCATCACATCTGTGCAGAAGCCCAAAGAGAATAAAGCCATTCCAGTGAGAACTGTTACAATATGTTTTCTGCAGAGACTTTATAATAACTTATCTATTCTCTACCAAGACTGTCAATACTTTAATGCTCTGTTTAGGCAGCTCTCTTAACCTAGGGATCTGAAATAACTTACAAACAATTTACAACTGAACCAATCTATACCCAAATCTGAGGTGAATACATCAGCTACTAATTAATGGGACCTGAATTTTGTTGTTGCTTTTCTTCTAGTCATTCCACATGGGTTTCTACATCAGGATATCTGCTGTGCCCTAGTAGTGTAAGGTGGGGAATTTAACTAGTTCATTACCACTTCCTCTTCTTTTTTTTCTACCCAACTCTTTGGGCATGAATTTTTCCAAAGCTCCTGAGTGACATAGGCACACACATCTCAGTGGAAGTCAATAGGATTCATGCTCTGAAGTCACTTAGGCTCTTTTGAAAATCACATTCTGTTTCTATAAGGTTTCAGTAAAAACATTTTCCTGGGCCTTATATTCAACACAAAGTCAGCATTACCAAACAGATACCTAGTATTGCCTATACACTTAGTTGACAGAATGATCTAGGGGCTGCACTTCATTAAGATATAATACTTAGATAACATGCCAGTGGGTATAAGGAAGGCACTTTGGAAAAGCCTTAGCTAGCTAGCAGTAGTAAATTAATCTGCTGCCATTTTGATCTTTGAACTCCCTTGTAGCACCATCTTCCCTGGAAGATCTCCTTTTTTCCTTTTCTTCCCATTCTTCTTGGCACTTGTGAGACCTCAGCTGGAGTACTGTGTCCAAGTCTGGTGCCACAATTCAGAAACAGAGTAACCCAAACGGGAGCAACAATAAATGATAACCTTTCCCCCGGGTCAGATTTTAAAAAAACTTGGCATGTTTAGTCTTGAGAAAAGAAGATGGGTGGTAACAGTTTTCAAATATGTTTAAGGCTGTAATAAAGAGGATGGTGTTCTCCATGTCCACTGAAGGTAGGACAAGAAGTTATGGGCTTAAAGAAAATTTAGGTTAGTTTAACTTTCTACCTATCAGAGTACTTAAACTCTGGAATAGGCTTCCAAAGGAAGTTGTCTAATTCCCATCAATGGTTTTTAAGAGCAGGTTGGACAAACACCTGTCAGGGATGGTCTAGGACAGGAGTGGGCAAACTTTTTGGCCTTAGGGCCACATCTGGGTATGGAAATTGTATGAGGAGTTCACTGTGCAGGAAGGGGCTCTGGGCTGGGGCACAGGGTTGGGGTGCAGTGGGGGGTGGGTGAGGGCTTTGGCCGGGGGCATGGGCTGTGGGGATGAGGGTTTGGGGTGCAGGAGAGTGTTCCAGGCTGGAACCAAGGGGTTCGGAGGGCAGGAGGGGGATCAGGGCTGGGGTAGGGGGTTGGGGTGTGTGAGGGAGTCAGGGGTGCAGGCTCCAGGCAGTGCTTACCTCAAGCAGCATCCAGAAGCAGCAGCATGTCCCACCTCCAGCTCCTATGTGGAGGTATGGCCAGGCAGCTCTGCATGCTGCCCAGTCCACAGGCGCTGCCCCTGCAGCTCCAATTGGCCATGGTTCCCGGCCAATGGGTGCTCTGGGGGTGGCACTTGGGTTGGGGGCAGCATGTGGAGCCCCTTGGCTGCCCCTGCATATAGGAGCCGGAGGGGGGACATGCTGCTGCTTCCAGGAGCTGCACGGAGCCACAGTATGCACGGAGCGGGGCAAGCCCCCGACCCCGCTCCTCGACTGGAGTGCTGGAGCAGGGCAAGCCCTGGACCCTGCTCCCTGGCCGGTGCTTGAGGGACAGATTAAAATGTCTGAAGGGCCCGATGCAGCTCCCGGGCCATAGTTTGCCCACCTCTGATCTAGGATAACTTGGTCCTATCTCAGCATAGGGGGCTGGACTTGATGACCTCTTGAGGTCCCTTCCTGTTCTACTTTTTGATGATTCTGTGAGTCCCCAAAATATGCAGCTTCTCGTCTTGATCATTATTTACAACTGAAGCTGTTTCATTACACATGGCTGAAAACTCTTATTTGTTTCAGTGATTGTCATATTCTTATTTTAATATTCAGTACTGTATAAATCTTGCTCTTGAGCAGTGAGCTGCAAAAGGACACCAGTCAGAGAGAGATATTGCAGACCTCACTTTGATATTCTCCTAAGTGGCATAAAACAGGATTTAGATATTTATTTGTTCTAGGCATAGAAGGATGTACTTTGTTTGACCATTTGTGTACAGATTAACTAACCTGTCAGGACAGGGCTAAATAAGAAGGCTTCTGACTGATTGTTTGGCCTTTATCAAGTCATTGATTTTGAGGACTCCCTTTCATATGCATAAAACCTGGAATTTCCTTGTCTAACCAATGTCTTTCATTAAACCACAAAGTATATTTTTATGACAGTTGCTACTGACCCATGTAACTGGTAACAGATACATTTTGATACACAGGACCTTGGGGTGGCTATTCTGCAGGAATGTGCAATGAAAGATGTTTCTGCACCTAGCCACATTTTCAGCGGGAAATGTTGCTCTGCATGTAGAACTCCTGTTAGCTGACTTTCACATATCTGATTTCTGGAAGGTCAAAAACTGGTTTCAGACCTGTTCTTAAAGCTAATCCTGATAAAAGGTGTACCTAGTTGTAAAAAATACCCTTCACAATGCTCTATACATGTCTGTTTACTGTTTCAGGATGTTTCCTGATTGACGTAGCAAACTTCTGATCAGTCAACCCCTGAACCCCACACCTGCCCTGGAGTGGATGAATGAAGTCCATTCGTCATTGTCAAGAGTGACCAGCATCCACATCTGGAGTCAGCTGCTGTTCTCGTTTACACCAGTGTAGCCCTATTGAAGTCAATAGGAGAGCACCCGTGTACTTGAGAGCAGCATTTGGCCCATTGCCTTGAAAAAGGAGCGATGAGGGTTGTGTGGGATTTGGAAGGGATTCTCCCTCCTGCTGGGGTCTCTTTAGGAGGAACAACCCAAAATCTTACCCTTTAAGACAGAAGTCCCTGGCATGTGTCAGCTGTGGTTTAAGTAGATGGGGTCCTCATCCATGATGATGGTTCCTAGGGGCCATGGTAATGTATGTAATAAATAATAATCATTGAAATAGGAGGATATGTTTTCATTGCAACAGCTGAGGAGGAAGAAGAACTACTCCCGCCAAGCTGGGAGAGGTGAGAAAGCTCTCCCTCAGGGTTGGGGAATGCTGTGTTCCACCTGTTCCCTCTTCCCTTATCTCCTGGGTGTCGGGCTCCATACTTTTCAGTCATGATTGGGCATAAATGGTGTGAGGTGAAGACACTTATGGAGCTGCTGTGGCTATGACTTTGGGAATAGAGACCTTGGAAGCCTACTGCAGTTGTCTCAAATGCTATCTATTTTTTGATACCTTTAGAATTTAATATAATCAACAAAATGTATCTAACCTAATCATTCTTTGATCTATCTGTTTAATATACCAGAAGGAAAAACATTGCAGAGGGAAAAATTGTTTCAAACTTCTCATTCTATAGACAGTATATTGGTAAACTGGCTATATCCTCATTACCCTTAGAGGAATTTAGTAATTGCTATAGATAAATACAGTTCATACATTTCCCAGTGTTTCTCATACTTTATACTTTATTTCTCATACATTAGTAGTGTTCACTAAAATGTTTTTGATGACAGATAATTAGACCTGTTATAACAACAGCTGATGATGCTTCTTGCGGGGGCCCACCTCTGCCAAAACAAAACAAAAACCCTTCACAGCGAATCCCAACCATATCACGCAAGCCTGCAGGCATGGAACACTCAGGACTTGCAGTGTCAGAAGCAGAACAAAATTCTGTTTGAATTGGATGTTTTTTAAAAAGTAATGACAGTTTCTGCATGCAACATCTCATCAACTGAAGACAGCACTTGTCTATATACTTGGAACTTATTTATCAGTTTTGAATAGTGACCAGAACCTGGTTCTGCTGTGCAGCAGAACACGTGATCACCTAGAGCAGCAATGCATTAAGAACAACAAAATGTTTAGTTCAGAGCATGCGTGACTGCACCTAGGAGGGTGGACATTTCTCAGAATTTGACTACAACCTCAGAAACCTTAGACCTCTGAGACCACTAGTGATGTGTTGTTAGTCATCCTGACACTTGTCTATGTTTCTTCTTGGCATGAGAAACATCTCCAAAAAGGGCTGTCGTTCATTTGGGTGCATGGATAAGTCATTGCTTTTCTGGATGTTGTTAAGGCCTCTTCCTTTCGGGGTCTGTACTCTGTACCGTCTCAGAAGAGTCACCAGGATCGCCTTCATCATTACCATGGCAATAAACTTTCCTACACAGCCACGAGGGCCAAATCCAAATGGCTGAAAGTAGCGAGAAGGAACCTGTGTGAAACAATCAGAAAGGTGCATTGAAAGCACATAGAACAATTTCCAGAACTGAATTATTAAGAATATCATTGAAATCTCTAAGCATTTTATGGGGAAATCTTTAGACAGATTCTTTTTGGTTTAAGTATTTTTTTACATGTAGACTTCCTGGCCTTAATATCATTTTGTTTGTTTTTATCCTTTTTTTTTTTTTTTTAAAAAAAGATCAAATAAAAAAACTTGTGGAAATAACATTTAAAATTGCAATCTCATTCTATGACCTCAAGAACTGCAAAAGTGAGGCAGCCAAATTCTGCCCATAAATGATGGCCAGTAGATCCCACTGACTACAGTGGTCTTGCACAGGGTGTGAATGAGGGCAGGAACTGGTCTCGGAAGCTGGAAATATGTGTCTGGATTCCAATGATATCATAATCTCATCAGTTAACTTATTGATTGGTGTGGGTTGCTGTTCATTTAGAATAATGTGTGTTATGTGGCAAACAGAATGAACTAAGTCAGATTGTATTGCTCACATTACATTAGTTATGAATCCCAAGAAAATATCTGCTTTAAATACTTGCTCAAAGGGGAATATTTTTAGCTGCAAAATGAGTTTAGAAAGCAATCAAGAAATCCACTGAGAGAAATGGTTAGAATGGAAATAATGGATAAGATTGATGAAATAATCTAGAGTGAATAATTAACTTGATAAATTTAGCCACTTTTTCTCTTTGTGAATTTTCCAGAATGATGAATTCTTGGGCTGAAGATTGTGTGCAAAGTTCATTGTTGGTAGTTAACTATCAGCATGAAAATATTCGCCTTGTTGGTTAGTTTTGATTGGTTGGACAGAGTACATGATACTATTTATTCTCTGACTGGATGAATGTAAATCCTAGGATCTCATTTCTGGTTTGAATCTTCACATTCGAGAGTTCAACTTTAATTTTCATATTTTCTTAATTGTTTCTGCAAAGATCCCCACCAGTAAACATGTTTCCTAAAACATTCACTAAAAATTAGCACAAAATGGATGTCAAAATGGATTCTTCTATTCACTTTTTTATTTGAATATTATGTGTGGATGTTTTTGGAGGTATTTTCCAAGAGCTAATAAAAGGTTTGAATAGGTAACAAAACAGTACCCACACACTGAGTATACAACAGGTGCTGCTAAACCTCTGGGAAACATTAATACTAATGTTACCCTCAAACCCTTAGCATTTGGCAGGTTACTAGAGCATGGGGGAGGGAGTTTGCATAGTGGGAAAACCCACAAAACCAGCATAAGGAGGTTTGCCTTATACAATCAATATGGGGATGTACCTGTTTTAGGAGAAGATCGTGTCAAGCCCTCCAAGTTTGCATGGCTTTTTGGCCTGCTACCTCTTGAAGTTAAGGAACTCAATACTTGCTTCAAACCATTAAAGCCTGATAATCCTAAATGCCTCTTGAGAAGTGCTAAATTGATCTTAAAATTTCATAATACATGTCCTTTACCACTGAATGCATTGCAGTATCTTCCTCTTACTTCCAGTTAATTTGATCAAAAGCTGAGGAACCAAATAATTTGTGTTATAAGTAATACCCCCCCCGACCTCTATTTTGATACATTTTTACCACTTGGAACAGCTCTTAGTGGATAATCTAATTTCTAGCTATGGAAAGCAGCCATTTAATTAATGACAAGCCAAAATTCTGAATAGGAGAAGAAGAAAAGCCCAAGGAAGACCCCTTAATAGTAGAAGGTGATTGCAAATAAGTTTTGCTGTTCATACATTGCTGTTGACATTGGGCCCAATCCTACAAGTTGCTGAGAAGGCTATCCCCGATGGTACTACTTGTGTGCTTACAGTTAAACCTTTCCTGAGGCGCTTGCTGGAGTGGTGCCATTTTGCTCAGCATCATGCATGATTGAGCCCACCATAATCATTATAATGTGCTATGAAAACTGATGTGCATCCAGGTGCTTACATGGATAACGAGAAACTGACTTGTGGAAAGGACTTAATCCAATTAAAAGGAAGACCCATTTTGCATTTTAATTAGAAATAATACTCTATCCCCTAGCAGAAAGAAGACAGGAAACTTACGTTCTTCTCAAAATTTTTGAGAGAAAACTCATTAGGCTTTGGGAAGAATTCAAGCTTATGCATACGTCCAATGTTCAGAATGATGTTTGTCCCCCTTTTCACAGGATAGCCATCAATTACATCATCTTGTAAAGCCTTGCGCATGACCAAATCCACAACTGGCTGGTATCTCATACTCTCATTAATAAAATTCTCCACAACCTTTAAGTTTGACATGTCATTGCTCTGTACATCTCTGTCACCTTGAGGAATAAAGCAGACAAAAGAAGTTGATTTTGCTATTCTAATTTTACCTGGTTGATATTTGAAATGTTGCAGTTGATGCCAGAATGGTTTTGGAAATCTCTCCATTCAGTAAAAATGCTGTCTCCTTTCATGATACATGGTGACAAGGAGCCTATGGGTTCTTGTGGCTTTGTGTTGCCTCACATACTACAGAAGCCAGCCATACTGTTTACCAACATGGACGCTATGTGACTAATAAAATGATCTACCCCAAAGCCAAATCTCCTCTCTCCCACACAGTCTGGCTCTAATCCTGCTGCCATTGAAGACCATGGAAAAACTGCTTCAGTTCAGTGGAGCAGGAGCAGGGCCTTGTATGAAACTGATTTAACATGCCATAGATTCTTAAGCTGAAGGGCCAGATTCACTGACATGTGGCACAGGCTGTGCGTGTAAATTACACCTCCAGTGCACCAGTAAGGCCCTGTGCTGAAAGATGGGGCTACATACACAAGGAAGGCAATTAGCATTTCCACTGCCTTTCTCTCTTAGGGGTCGCACTAGTGGGGGAACGCAGGAAAACAGGGCTAAGACCTGAAGGTTTCTCTACACAATATGACAATGAGCACTACGGAGGTGTGATTTTGAAAGCATACTAACATGTTGAGCACTAATTCGTCCGTGTAGACCCTGCTAGGTCATTCTAGAAGTTTCCTAGTGGATTTTAATGGAGTACTATTTCAGAGTTTTCAAATTATGAAACGTTGCTGCATCATGTAGATGAGCCCTGGTTCAACTCCTGTTGGAGTCAATGGAAAGACATTCATTCATTTAAATAGAAATTGGATCAGGACTTTAATTCCTGCCAGGAACCAGGAGTGATATAGGAGATACAATACCCACTTCTCGGCCATCTACTCTTAGATTGGTCTACTGATCTCTCTATCTACCTTACAATGATGAGGACCATGTAAGTGTAGTGTATGAGATCTTTTCAGACATCTGCAGGAGCCCTACTATGGCTGGTCAGAATAAAATTCCCCAAACATTCATGAATTGGCAAACTGTGATTAAAACAAAATTGAAACCTTTCATGGTGATGGGTTGATTAAAATAAAACTCCACTGAAAACCAAGGATTCTGATGGAAGCCTACATGCCAGGGGTTTCAAAACATGCGTGCCAGGCAGGTTTCCATCTGAAACCTTCCTGGTTTTCTGACAGCTCACCTGTCTGGCTTCTTGGGAATCTGGGCTTATAGGCTTCCAGCTCCTTGATGGGGAGCTGAGAGCCCAGAATCCTTGTTTCCCAGTATTTCAACTCCTTGACAGCCCAAACTCCCAGGGTGCTCTGCACCGGAGCAGGCCACCTGGAAGGCTGTTTCAGAGTGGGAGCTCCCTGTACAGATGAGGAGAAAACGTTTAATAGAAATTTTTGAAATGTTTGGGTTTCATTCTGAACTGTAATAAAACCAGACTTGGAAATCTCTCAACCTCCACAAAATGGAAGTACCCTTCTCTGCCCAGCTCTACTTGTACTCCCTCAGTGCAGGGGACAGTGAATCTCGCCCAAATTTTACAACTATCCTATACTAAAATATTTATTTTTTACAAAGTTAGCTAACTGTTGAAGCTATTTGCTGTCTTCGCGCTGTTCCAGTACAGTTCTGTATCCTCTTCAGTGAACTTTAATGGAATGGTGCAGGGGACAGTCATGGAATTTTTTGAAATCCTGGCAATTACTGGAACTGTTTGAAAGCTAAACATTTGGAGAAGTAAACTTTCGGTCAGTTGTTCAAAGGAAACAAATATTTCTGAAAGCTTCCCTGCTGTATTAACTCTATCTTCTGCTCTCCCAAATGAGTCTGCCTTCAGAATTACAGGTCTTTCTGAAAAACTGGAGCCTAAGGCAGCAGGGGTTAGATCTTAATATGGGCGGAAAACTCTGTATTAGTAAAAGAAGAATAATTAATTAAACTTACTATCTCGCCAAGGTACACAACACTGACTGGGGAAATCACTGATGTGTACGAGATTATAGGAGACAATTTACTTTAGAAAACTCAGCAGTCTGATACATTGTGGCACATGTAGGTTTTGCTGAGGCATTTTGTAGTTGATAGATATGAGGCTGCCTTTTGGCATTAAATTATAGCTGACTGCTTCTAGGAAGCCAAGTATAGTTGTGAAAGAGGCCTTTCAGCTACATATTAATGAGAACTGTTGTTACTCTTGTATGGCCCATGGGACTCAACACTTAGATATCAATGTGCTGACTTAACACACAAGTCCAGAGTTTTCTGGATTCACTTGGGTTACAAGGCTCCTGGCCAGCTAGAAAGACAGACACATCCACATGAAAGAAAGATAGAAAGAGAAGAGAGGTGCAGCTTGCTAGCTGGAGGGAAGAAAGGTGACAGGTGCCGTTTAGCTAAAGCTCTGGGACAACATTGAAAATATTCTCAAAATAGTTTTGCACAAATGTTACTTATTTCAGATATGCAACTTGGTTTATAAGCAACATAATGAACCAAAATAAAGGAGCAGAGTGCCTGGAGATAATGGTGGATGAGAGTGAATGCAGTGAATATTTACATTGGTTTTTAGGCTGGGAAGAGAAATTAAAGAAAGGGAAGACTAAAAGTTTAAGATAATTTGTGGGTCTTCTGTTCATTAGCATCCCTCAGAGAAGACCAGAAAATGGACCAGAGTTTTAAAAATCCTCAAGTCATTCTCTTCAGCCATTTAACCATTTTTGTTGCTTTTGTTTCAACTTACTCCAGTTGATCTACAACTTTCTACTAATGAGGTGCTCAAATTCAGGGAAGCAATTAAGCACATGTTTAAATCCATACGTATTCAGGAAGTATTTAGGGACATGCCTAAATCCTATTAACTTCTTTGGGATTTAAGTATAGGCCTGAAGCTAAGCACTTGCTAAAGTGGACTCTGAAGAGGGATGCTTCCCAGAACGGGGGCCTCATTTCAGTATTAGAAATGTGGCTTCACCAGTATCTTAGCGAGGGACTTTCACGATGCAGGTGATTCATCCTTTGGTGTGTCCATATAATATATCTTAATGAGATTGCATATTCAAAATAAAATAAAAGATTAAGTTTATCGCTAATAGATCAACTTGCAAATTCTGACTTTCTCTTTTTTCCATATGCTTTTTTGATTGCTTGAATGGTTTGACTATTATGCAGAAAATATTCACATGATAGATTTCTTAATTTAAAATTTTCCGGAGAGAATGTAGTATTTTTAAACAGCTTTTTACCTGTGCATACTATGTATATAGGGATAATATGATGTGAATAGTTGTTAGCTCAGCTAAGCTGGAGAGATCATACCTAATTTCACAGTTCAATACCAGTGGTTAAAAAGCATCATGAATCAGTTTCTGCTCTCAGTTACACCAGTGTAAATCCAGAATAATTCCACTGAGGTTGGTGAAGTGACTATAGGTTTATACTGGTGTAACTGAGGGCTGAATTTGGTCCCATCATTCTAGCCGATTGCCTCTGATCCTAATTTATTATTTCCTTACTAGTTGTTTATCTTTTATCATTTTTTTCCACTCAGTTTTGAAAGATCTTTCTTTTTATAATATTATGCAGCAAGATAATTATTGCACCTACTTCACAATAAATAAACTTTAGATTTTTCTTCCTGAAAATGATTAGATCACTGCTCAAGCATAATTATTTTCCAACATCATTGTCTTTATAGACAGCCTTTACCTATAATAGCTTGGATTTCCTTCATCATATCCTCTTCCACTTTAGGGTGCTCTGCAATCAGTACTAGCATGAAGAAGAGAGTCACAGACAGTGTGTCAGGTGCAGCTATCATCATCTCCAGCACACACTGGTTCACATTCTCACCAGTCAGATCTCCACGACTCTACAAAATTCAAGGGGGCAAATGTTGAATGCTGGACTTGAGCTCCAGCAAAGGTTCTTAGGTCAACAGGAAAGGGAGAATGTAGAATATGTAGACTCACTTGAAACAACTGGTTCAAGCCCTATCAGACTTTACTCAGTCCTTTATACTACTGGGAGAGAGAAGTAATAACCACTTCATGTGTCTCTCAGATGAAGCACTGAAAACCAATGTCTTGCCTGGCATATATGATCCTATAACTCTTTTAAGAAAAGTAAGGGTTTGTGCTTAACCCAAATTCCTCCTCCACTCACTGTGCTGCAGCATACTGTGCACCATTCACTTGCTATACTCCATCACAGAGTGTACTTGATTACCAGACATTCTGCATGGTTATGATTTCTGAAGCACTTGGGGATCCTTTGGAGTAAAAGGTGTTTATATAAATGGAAAATATATGGGCCAAGGAGAGGGTGGAGGGGATATGGGCATGAGCTTGAGAGCCTTGGGCACGTGGATATAACCTGAAAAGGTTCAGACAAGCAACCAAACATTTGGATGCAATTATTCAAAGCCTGGAACTTTGTTGCGATGCTCCAAACACTAATTAATTTGTATTAGTTTTAAATGACATTACTTTCTGCTATATAGGTTAAGTCAAACTCTGTTTACAAATCCCATTTTGTTCTCGGTGACAGGAGCATTTTGGACAAATTCATATTTTGTTCATATTCTCAGTACCTGTGCAAAAATCAGTTGTGATGCAAAGTCCATGTGGTCTTCCAGTTTTTCAACAGTGGAAAGTCTCTGTCGTTTCTGTTCTATTAAGATTTCAATTGCTTCTTTCAAATCCTTGCTGAAAACAGATAGAACCCAGTATATCTATAAACATCTGTGATATTTTAGTGCTTAGTAATGCAGGATGGGAAATGTAACAATAAAACAGACAAACAAAAACATTCTTTGGATAATTCTGTAGTGAAGCAGTAAAATAAGGCAGATTGCCTCTAGAGAAGTGAAAAGTGACGCTGTTCTTATAGTGAACCTATAAGAGCATAGATTTGCCCTGCCAGACCAGATTGGTCCATCAACTAAGGTAATATGTCTCTAGCAGTGTCCAATACAGGTGGATCCAGAGGAAGGTGGGCAAACCCATAGAACAGGTAGCCTACTGTAAAATGCTGTACATGAGAGAGGAAAAAATTCATGACCATTATTAGATCTGATGAAAATGTGGCAAGGAATTTCACAACTTGACTATATACTGAATGAAGTCCTTTTTTGCACAAAACCGTGGGAGCGTCTACACTTGCCAATGACTTTTTGCGGTGAAACTCAGATATGCCCAGTAAAAATAATGTGTGTTTTACTGGCGCTATATTTGATGTTTTCCAGTGAGAGATTTGACTGCCCTCTTCGTGACCAGGGGAATCCCCAAAAAGGCACACTTATTTTATGTATAGTGATAGAGCCATTTTAATAACAACTGTAGAGGGATTAAAATGTCTGTAGTTGATACAATTTGTGTGGAAATACTGTATGCAGGAAGTCCTGATTAATGCATGGTCCTCCCTTCCAGTTGAATCAGAAACCTATGGGAAACCCTGGTATGCTACAGTTCTCTAATTCAGTTCACTTTAGGTTCAGGAGTCTGTCACATTCACAGTAAGAAGTAGTGGCCACTAAAAATTCAACATTTGCCTCTAGTTGTCATCTAGCAGTAACTGAGCACCACGGTTATCTCCTTAAGATATACTGAGTAAAGCTCTAGTATCATACATACCATTGTGTAGTGACTAATGTTGGCATTTTAGAGATTGACTGGAGGCAGGATTTCACCTTCTATGTGAATTTTGCCATTGACTTCCCTGGGGACAGGATTTCCACCATGGTAGATAGCCTTCCTTCCTTAAAATCCCATGAGTTCTTGTGACACAATAGTATGAAAAGTACTTAATACACACGCTTTTATAGTGAATATTTTATCAGACTAGTCAAGGACATCTGTCCAAGTAAGGACAAAGTGACTGCCTGTTTGTTTTATAACCAGTCATTTTTTGGTAGAGGAAAACAAAGGAGACCCTGAAAACTCAGTAGAAAAGGTTTTGGTTGTTTTTTGTGCTTGTTGTCTTTAAACAGAAAGATGGCAAAACTAATGTGTTCCTATTTGAGGGAAAAGAGATGACAACCAGCATGATAAATGCTAAGTTTAAATCTGAAATGAAGAATTTTGGCAAAGATATAAGCACCAACAAGCAGGATTATACTGATGTGCTGATTTAATATTCACTATATTGCCATGACTATAAAAAGGACTTGCTGTCTCAAGGAATTGCCAGCCTTCTAGGTTACTACTGGAGCCCTGGTTGGTTAGGTAGTAAGTGAAAGTGGATACCATAAGATGGCATTTCACTGCCTGTGTGAAGTGAACTGGTGATTTTCAGTTTTATACCTGAGTTAGCACTAATGTGTGTCTCAGCAGAGAAACCAAGACTAAATTGAATTAAACTGAATGGTCCCTCTCATTCACTTTTAAAACAGAGAGAGAAAACTGACAAGCAAGAGTGACTCTAGGAAGGAGGGATTTATGTTACTCAGGTGATCTGTAAATCCGTTGATACTTACGCTGACTTTTCATATTTCTTGTACAGCCAAGAAATCTTAAAGAAGATGTCAGGTTTCAGCAAAAGTGTTTGCCAAGCATCGAAGTAGTTCTGAATTTTAAGCACAATGGCATTTTCTGAAAATTAAAAATAAACGAACAGCAATGTAAAATGTAAACTTCAATAGCTAGTTCACACAAATGTCACCCTAAACTGCACAATAAAGGCCTGCTCCTGCTGAAGTCAATGGGAGCCTGATCAGGCCTTAAAAGTAGGGTTTCAATATTATCATATTTCTCTTTTACTGCCATGGCATTGTCATTACTGACATTCAAATATTTTGTTTTAATGTGATAAATAGCAGCGTGAAATATTTTTAGACTCCTGTGCAGATTGTGCAGTTTGTAAAAGCCAAGGCACTTCAGCTGAAAGGAGGCTGCAATGTGATAACCAATGCCAAGCCACCTCCCACACAAGTGGAGTGATGGTGGGTGGGGGATTACAAATGAGTGGAAAACTTTAAAAGCACATAATCGTGGGATAGGTGCCTGCAGGTACGTGGAAATCTTGTTTTGCAGATTTCACAAACTTTTGTCTGCCAACAAACATTCTGCAGCTGGCAATTTGGTACTTTATGTTTGCAGCATGCCCACAATAGAGGAAGTGTGGATTACTTTGTGAGCTGTAGCTCACGAAAGCTCATGCTCAAATAAATTGGTTAGTCTCTAAGGTGCCATAAGTACTCCTTTTCTTTTTGCGAATACAGACTAACACGGCTGTTACTCTGAAACCTGCCATTTGTTGACTATATCGTGATTGTTAGGAACATTGGAAAACTAGCCTAACTGTCAAGATGCAGATGCTACTTCTCGATACTTGGGTCTTGTCAGGCTTAAAAACTGAATACAGGTTTTTAAAGACCTTTTTAAGCTCTTGCTCATGATTAGAATTAATTGCAATCAAATCTGACAGTGTTATTAAAAACTGAGCATTAGAGCCAGACCATGATGTACTTACTCAGGCAAAACTCCCCATTCATGGCAATGGGAAATTTTGTGTGAATATGCACCTTAAAAGTGGATCCATTATGAGATATAAGAATGTTATCTGTACCATCCAAAGGGATCCCTAGAAAGAGTGTGTTAGAAGCGTCCAGTGTGATCTGTCTCATAAAATTCAGCACATTGATGTTTCCCGGTCCAGCAGTCACATCCTCCAGTCTGTCCAGATGGTCTTTCGTTGATTCAACACAAATTGCTATCATGCGCACGAGACCTGGACCAGACAAAGCTGAAATGTACATATAAAATAGTCAGATTGTTCAACTTTCATGTTATCTGTATTATCTACCCAGTGGCAATAAAGTTGTAACAGATGATGATGTAACCAACATAATTGGAATACAATATTTTTACAGTTTTTAGCTTTTTAACCTATCCTCTGATTTAAACAAAAAGCCCTCTTTGGACATATTGATTAAAATAGCAAAATGTTAAATCAAAGCAAATATACGCTCCCATTCCCCAGCCATTACTATTATAATACTTAACACAGTGTGAGGCTTAATTAATCTGGAATTTTCAATTCTCGGTGCCTTTGTTAGGTACCTGGATCCATATTTATGCACCTAAGTAAATGGCCAGATTTAGAAAGGAGCTGGGCAACAACTTACATTGACTTCAGTAGCTGTGGTGGTCAGCACCTGTCATGATTTAGTAAAACAACTTGAAATATCCTGAGCATGAAAGATGCTACATAAACCAAATTCTATTTAATTCTTCTCCATTTTCTAATTTTAACAAAGCTCTAGTAATAACATATACCTCATCATCTGCCCACTTTCTATAAAATTCCAGTAGACTCCAGTAGACTTTCCGTCTAGTCTATATTGGTTTCTAATGGTATCTTCTGATTTTTGCCAGGGTGGTTGTTCTCACATGGACTATAGATTGTCTACAGAGCACTTGCTGGTGGTTTGTAGAGAACTAGCCAGCCACATGGTGGCTTGTCTATCTTACTACCAGATTGCATTAAAAGAATATAAGAATGGCCATTCTGGCTCACACCAATGGTCCATCTAGCCCAGTACCCTGTCTTCTGACAGTGGCAAGTACCAGATGCTTCAGAGGGAATGAACAGAACATGGCAATTATTGAGTGATCCATCTAGTTGCAGTTTCTGACAGCCAGAGGTTAGGGACACCCAGAGTGTGGGGTTGCATCCCTGACCTATCCTCCATGAACTTAGCTAATTCTCCTTTGACCTCAGTTATACTTTTGGCCTTCACAACATCCACTGCCAGTGAGTTCCACAGGTTGACTCTGTTATGTGAAGTACTTTCTTATGATTGTTTTAAACCTGCTGCCTATTAATTTCATTGGGTGACCCCTGGCTCCTGTGTTGTGTGAAGCGGTAGATAACACTCTTTCTCCACACCATTCATGATTTTATAGACCTCTATCATATCCCCCCTTAGTTGTCTCTTTTTTTTCTAAGCTGAACAGACTGTCTTTTCAATCTCTCCTCATCTGGAAGTTGTTCCATTCCCCTAATAATTTTTGTTGCAATCCTCTGTGCTTTTTCCAGTTCTAATATATTTTTGATTCAGGGTGACCAGAACTGCATTCAGTATTCTAGGTATGAGTGTACCATGGATTTATATAGTAGCATTCTGATATTTTCTGTCTTATCTATCCTTTTCCTAATGGTTCCTAACATTTTGACTGCCACTGCCTGTTGAGCAAATGTTTTCAGAGAACTATCTATACTAGCTCCAAGATCTTTTTATTGAGTGGTAACAGCTAATTTAGACCCCATCACTTTGTATGTTTAGTTGGAATTATGTTTTCCAATATGCATTACTTTACACTTATCAACATTGAATTTCATGTGCCATTTTGTTGCCCAGTCACCAGATTTTGTGAGATCCCTTTGTAACTCCTCACTGCCAGCTTTAGTCTTGACTATCTTGAGTAATTTTGTATCGGCTGCAAACTTTGCCACCTCACTTTTTACTTCCTTTTCTAGATCATTAATAGGGCCCTACCAAATTCACGGCCACGAAAAACATGTCACGGACCATGAAATCTGGTCTTCTGCTGTGAAATCTGGTCTTTTGTGTGCTTTTACCCTATACTATACAGATTTCACAGGGGGAGACCAGTTTTATCAAATTAGGGGTCCTGACCCAAAAAGGGAATTGTAGGGAGGTTATTTTAGAGGCGTCACGGTATTGCCACCCTTACTACTGCGCTGCTGCCTTCAGACCTGGGTGGCCGGAGAGTGGTGGCTGCTGACTGAGGGCCCAGCTCTGCAGGCAGCAGCGCAGAAGTAAGGGTGGGAATACCCTACCAAGGCATCCTTACTTCTGCGCTGCTGCTGGCAGGGGCTCTGCCTTCAGAGCTGGGCGCCTGGCTAGCCGCCACTGCTCTCCAGCTGCTCAGCTCTGAAGGCAGCACTGCCACCAGCAGCAGCGCAGAAGCATGGGCAGCAGGACCACAACCCTCCCTACACTAACTTGCGGAAACCCCCCCACCCCAACTCCTTTGTGGATCAGGACCTCTACGGTTACAACACTGTGAAATTTCAGATTTAAATAGCTGAAATCATGACATTTACGATTTTTAAAATCCTGTGACCATGAAATTGACCAAACTGGATTGTGAATTTGGCAGGGCCCTAATTATTAATGAATATGTTGAAAAGCAGTGGTCCCAGTACAGATCCTTGGGGGAACCCCGCTATTTATCTCTCTCCATTGTGAAAAATGACCATTTATTCCAACCTAAAAATGTTATGGGTGGGATTTTTAAAAGCATTAGTCAACTCTGCTCCCAAGAAGTCAATGAGAATTTTAAAGTTCATTTAATGAGAGTAGACTTAGGCCAATTTTGAGT
This sequence comes from Eretmochelys imbricata, assembly GCF_965152235.1. Lineage (NCBI taxonomy): Eukaryota > Metazoa > Chordata > Testudines > Cheloniidae > Eretmochelys > Eretmochelys imbricata. Next base: position 63,140,531 of record NC_135581.1, read on the forward strand.
GTGTTTGAAAATCATGCACTCAATGCTTACTCTACTCTTCGATGTAAGAAATTTCTGTAGTTGCCTCAAGGATGTTAAGCTATCATATATGGGGACAGGTGATCGAAACAGTGGTGAGTGGGAGGGGAGGAGGTCAACACTGTAACTGAGTTGGTGAACATTTGTGTAATTAGAAGTATACCTGCCCAGGACTGAGTAGACCAATCGAACCAAAATCTAGATGCCAATTGGAACCAGCTGATATTTTTCAGCAACAATGTCCGGTAGGGTGAAGATGTGGGACAAAACCCCAAAATAGGGGGTGGCAGAAGAATAATAGCATAGAAAACTTAGAATGATGGCAAATTAATACTTTTCTAATATTTCATGTCTTTTCAGCTTCTTAATTCAGGCCCCAAAATCACCACAGGGAGCTGTTGCAGTGAGCCCACAGCCTTTCTTGAATTATGGGGGGTTGCAGAAGGACAAAGTAATAAGGGAACTATTGAAACTCCGTGGGTTTGTTAAGAAACCTGCAAGTTTTGTTGGAATCATTAAAGTTGTTAGGTTCAAATGATCCCCAAATGTTATAAAAAGTCTACAACTGAAATTTGACAGTTTAGGTTTGTTGACACCATATGAGCCCAAAATTACAAATATTGTGCAGCCCTAAAATAAAGTTTCAGGCCCAGATTCTCAAAGGAATTTAGGCACTTAACTCCCATTGAAAGTAATGGATGTTAATGGATCTAAATACTGCTGCAGATCTGGGACCCATTGTTTAGTATTGTCATAACACCTCACATTTCCTTTTTGAGTCTGGGCCTTGTTACATAGCAGCTAAGTTGATATTCTCAGCTGACCCTGTTACTTCCCTGATTTTCAATGTTCTAAAACAATTAATGATTCCTGCTGCACAGAGCTCTTAAGTTCATTCTGAAATGATAAACACATTTTAAATTAGGGTAGGAGTGAAGTTTCTTTGAAATCAGTTGAAGTTGGGATACAGAACCTTCTAGTTAAATAAATATTCTTACAAAATTGCCATTGAATTAAGATGAACACTGGGCCACAAATGTAAAAATATTCAAATCTGTGGCTTGTGGGACATAATTAGGATTTGCTTAGAGGAAATTAGGAATTTGCAAAGTTATTGAAAGTCCTTCTCTAGTGTCATGAGAATCAGGATGAGTGAGGAAAGAAGACTGAAATATTTTGAGGGGCTGGTCAGAGAAGGAAAAATGGTTCCTTATACTTACTTACACAAAATGCCAATCCCAGCATTTCAGAAGCACAAAATATATGGTACAGTAGATATGTGATAAATATAGAAATACATAATAATTTACCTTTGGTGAAAAAAGGTCGAATTTCTTTCCAGAGTGCTGGGTTATTATTAAATATAATACCATTTTCATGCATGCCAATGCACTGTAACCCAAGCTTGCTTCCAAATCTAGAGATATATTGCCCATGTTTCATTACATGGAAGATACTGGAGGATCTGGGAAAGGAAAAAAAGATCCTTTTGTAAATATATACCTTTAATTTGACTTATTCTACTTCAGGCCCAATTGTCTGAGGTGTTGATCACTTGTGAGACACAAAGCACTTTCAACTCAAACATACTATGCATGCAACATTGAGAATGCATCTGATGAAGTGAGCTGTAGCTCATGAAAGCTTATGCTCAAATTAATTTGTTAGTCTCTAAGGTGCCACAAGTCCTCCTTTTCTTTTTGCGAATACAGACTAACACGGTTGCTACTCTGAAACATTTCTTATACATATGATTCTTTAAAAGCCATGAATTGATTGACAGTATGATGCATGGCATTATTTTTATAAGTACAGTTTTTTTATACTTGGGCCTAGGCATGCACTGTTTTCTCAGTAAAATGGCAATTGACTGCTACGGAAATTCAACCGGAGTAAAGAGCGGAGATGCATAGAAATCTATCGGAACATAGACTTTGCCATACTGTCTCTGACAATGGCCAGTATCAGCTGCTTCAAAAGCAGATGTAAAACATTTGATGGCAGTTATGCAATAACATGTCTATAAGGGAAGTTGCTTCTTCACCCTCGACAGTTTTTGGTTGCATTTCATTTTGAATCATGAGGATTGATAACCTTTGTACATTTTTAATTTTGTTACATAATTCTAATGTAATAGAGAATGATGTTCTTATTATTCCTGTGTCTCATCCTTTAGTGATTTCTGTTAAGATTTGTTCCTCAATAATCTCTTATGGCAGGGAGTTCCACAAGGGATTGCATGGAAGTACAGACTTGGAAACCTTATATATACTCATTACGCTTGGAATGTGGTGGTGTGTTTTATTCGTGGAGAGTATTGTGTTTAGGAAGGTTGAGCCTGGTACTGAAAATACAACCCTCTACATCTGTTCACTAGCCCCAGACACATTAACAGAGTGAGATTTTCTAGGTTACCAGTTGAAATCCAGTCCAAATAACTGGAAATTGTTATAATCTAACAGCTTCTCAGTGACCTAAATGAAATGAGTTGGTGTTCCTGAGTGCACAGGCTTTCACATCTTAAAAACTACCAGCACCATTAGCACTAATTGGCAATAGGAAAAATTAAATACAAACAAAACAAACATACCCAAAAGTTTTGGAAGGGCTATAAATTCTCATGCTTCAGAGCATAAGCCAATCTCCATTAATGTGGGTTAGGAGCAAACCAAAGTAGTGAGTATTGCTAAGGAAACTCTCTGGTCACTTAAATCACATGATATTTATCTGTTTTCTAAGTAGATGATCCAGTCTTTATAAACTACTGTTGCTTCCATCCAAAATGAATGTACCTGTTCTCTTGTGAAAAAACAAATGTTGTGCTGAATGTAAAGATTTTGAACTATTGACCCCATTGGAGCTACTGACTTGCCACAGATAATTGTCCAAACTGAAGTTTCCTTTTATGCAGGATATGAATGTGGCCATATTTTAATGTGATTTGGAATTCAGCATAATGGTTCTGAATTTTCTCTCTACTTTTCACTCAGCTCTCCTTAGGACCACAGTCATATTCTGATCATTTTGACAGGCTCAATTTATAAACTATGGGACTGCAAAACTGCATAGCCTGTCTTTGAGGGATTGAAATGTTCAGATGTTAGATCCCATTAGTCATAGCAGGCATATACTGCCACCTACGCATTTTATAGATATTTGATCATTGGCAAACCGATGATGAAACCACAAATATACATGTGTAATAAAATTCTGCTACCTGAACATAAACACTACCCATTGGAGAATAAGGGAAGTCTCTCACAAGGATGCTCCTTAGAGACGAATAAATGTGACCTCAGTCTTCCAGTTTCATAGGGCTCAATCCTGCAAGGGTCTGAGTCCTGTGGACCATTAGCTGCTTTGCTGGGTCAGAGCCAGAGTGCTCATTGCTTTGCAAGATCCAGCCCATAGTACGCAACATGCATCACACGATTCAGTGCCTGGTCTAACTATGTACCCACGGTGAATGCACAATATAACAAGGACCTTGCTTTACCAGTATATGGTAGTTAGTTACATTACAATTCTTTGCTTTCATATGTTTAATATAAAATTACTAATTAATTAGCAGAGATTAGAAATACTCATATATATAAAACCAAAGAAGAAATATTACAAAAACAAAGTATGTGTCAAAAACAACCCTAAATAAATAAATAACCCTAACACCACCAGAATATACCCTCCTCTTTTTCTGTTAACCATGCTTATTCAATTATCACACTCTGGCAAACTGGCCTCCATCAGCATTACTGCTTTAGAATCCAATTTCCTGTAGAGGGAGCTAGCTGCTTAGAAATGCTGATCCAGTGGCACAAACTGATCAGATCAAAGACACCAAAGAAAGGAAGAGTGAAACTGGCAGAGATCAAACAGTCAGCCACTTTTCATGCCATGCACGCTTCAGAGACCAAAGTCTGAAATCCTTACTCAGTGTTAATTGAGACAAAACTCTCATTGGAACTCATGGCCTGAGTGAAGACAATGGAGTTTTGCTATTGCCTTTAATGGGGCCAGGATTTCACCCAGGGAGTTTTGCCTGAGTAAAGATCGAGTGAACACTAAGGACTAGAGTACGGGGTAGAGCAGAGGCAGACAATCAGAGAGGAATTCTGCTTCAAGGATTCTGCCAGGGGATTGTGCTCAGAGTTGCAACCCTTCAGGGAGTGCAGTATATTCCCCCGTGTCCCTACTGCCCTGCTCTCTTTCCCTTCCTCCCCACCGCTCCTGGGCGTCCATTGTGGTGGATTGTGCAGGGAAGGAAGAGTCCCTGTACTTCCGTGCGCGCAGGGAGTGGAATGACGACAGGCCCATCACAGATGTGCAATCGTGGGGAGAGGCTCCCTATGCTCTTTTCCAACCTGTACACTCACCTAAGTGCGGATTTCAGGATTTATCCCCTGTCTGAGCAGAGAGAAAAAATAAAGGTAGCTATTAAAATTGGGCTGGATTTTGCTGATGGAAGCTATAAAATCATATTTCATAACAAAATTATGCAATCAAGGCCTGGAGGAGACAATGTAAATTGTATTGCAGACTCTGCAAATCCCTCTGTGCATCTGCTTTTAATCTAAGTGGAGTTGATGGCAAAAGTTCAATTGCCTTAAAGGGAGCAGGACTGTACCTGTATTTTTACAGAGCTCAGATCTTGCTGTTTAACTGTGACAGGCCCTAAGAACCACTGTGAATGCTCTATTGACATTGTAAAGGATTTTTAAATATTAGTTTTCCATGTCCTGTCGTGGTTTTTAAGTGAGAGGCAATCCTGACCAAAGCTGAGGTAATGACTGCACAGTCTGATTCATCTGCTGCATTGATTTGTGTATCTGATTATTTCTTATAGACCTGAATCAAATAGTGAAAGAGAGCAATAAGCAGTCTTTGCATTTACACAGTCTGACATGTTTTAAGCATTGTGTGGACATTAAGTAATTAATCCTCACTACCCCTATATCCAGTCAGGAGGACGGGTAGTATTCTCATTGTCATTACCAGTTAGGTAGAAACTGAGACAGAAAGGTGAAATGACTTGCCCAAATCTGTACAGAGTCAGTGATAGCATCAGGATTAGAGCTCATTTCCCTGGACTACAATGTCTTTCAACAAGCTGGCTCTGACTTTTATATGACTGACGTATCTGAATCCAGAATAGTTAGAATGGCTAATCCAACAGTTGTTTTTGTTGTTCTTTATGTGTGGAAAAGACTTTATTAGAATTTTCATTTATGGAAAAATCCTCAACCTTATTACGAGTGCCCAGAACGTCCAATAAAAAAATCACTCCCCAAAAAACAAAACAAAACCCCCACCTCTATTGCAGTCAGTAAAACTACATGCTCCAATTCAGCAACATGTTTAAGAATATGTAATTTAAGCACATGAGTAGTCCCATTGATTCCAACGGGATTACTCATATTCCTGAAGTTTTGCATGTGCTTAAGTACCTTGCTGAATTGGGGCCATAATCTTCAGCTTTTACTCACATTTTGAGAAAGATCTCCATGAGGCTATATGAAACTAATTTTTGGCTTGATCCTGCAGGTTATCAATCAATGTTCTTATATAGTGTCTTATACTCAGTAGTCCTATTATAATTAATGCAGTAGAAGTGAGAGTAAGTGTTTACAGGATTGGGCCTTAGGGTCTGATCCTTGATCCATTGAAATAAATGGCAAAACTCCCATGTACTTCAGTGGTGCAGGGCCAAGCCTGTAGTATATAAGTATTGACATTCAGAAGCTGCACACAAAAAGAGAGTCAGCAAGTAGCAGAAGATAGAAGATTTCTGTTAGTGAGAAACAATTTTGAAAATCATGAAATAATTCTAATATAGCAAAGTGCCTGGCAATGTATATTATTAGAGACAGAGAACAAAGATTTACTTGCTAATAATGAGTGTTTCCTCTCCACTGATCCAGACTCTCATAAATTCTCCATACATCTTATTGTAATAGTTGCAGGCATTGCCCACTCCCATCCAAAGGAATCTCCCATGTGAAATGAGGGGACCAATTCCCATACAGAAACCAGGCCCTAAGGAAAAGGTTAAAGAAAAATATGACTCTTAACAACTGATTAGAAAATATATCAGTATCACTCTTTGCCAAGGATCCTTAACACCCAAGTCACAGAGTCTATTGGACATTTGATTTCACATAAAATTGGCTTATGCAAACCTGATATGGAACACCTGTATCTGCAGAGTTGATAGTTTTATATCCACAGCAGCTCGATCCTGAGCCTGATGTACATTCTATGTGCATGTAATAAACTAGACTCTGAACCTTTTTCTGATACTTCAAGCCGATGACTATGGGGTGGTTTTCATTTAGAGGTATAGTGGCTAGGTATCAAGGCAAAGGAGTAAGAAATAGTTCAAAGAATAATGACATCATACTATTGTTTATCCACTTGCAAATTTAACAAATAGTTTTAGTGACAAGGGCCTTTTTTAGACAGTAATATCACCTACAAAAGTCAACTTCCTAGCTTTCTTTTAATATAAAGAATAGTAAATGAGGAAAATACAGTTTTAGAGGATTGGTTTGTATAACAGCATTCTACTCAATGAGTTTATGGAAAGTAACATTCTAATGTAAGAGGTCAGAACGGAATCATCTAAATTTAGTCAATGGTTATGATACTGAACTGAGTTCCACCAGTTAAAATCTAGAATAACTCCATTGACTTCAGTAGAGTGATTCCAGAGATGCACTAGTGTAACTTAGAGCAAAATTTTGTCCCCTAGGGGAAAAAGTGTGGGGGAAGAGTCTTAGAATGGCTAAAGGAACCTGTTCTAAAGGGACCCCCCTCTGTTCTACGTGGTCAGTCTAGTCTGGCTTGCCTGCTGTAATGTCTTGGGATTTGTTCAGAGACATGAAAGAAAGCAAGTAAAGTTCTTACAGAAAAGTTTCACACATTATGTTCACAAGATGTACAAATACCTCAAGATACTAGCCTTTATGAACAGGAATCAGAAGCCAGGGTTATTTAACTGTAAATTTAAAGCAAATGAATGCTGTTATCTCTCCTGGTTAATCCCATAAAGCATTCAGGCTGGACTACATAACCTTCTGCAAATGCTTTTCCAGTATTCTCTGAACTCTCCATGAATAAAGGTTATTCAAAGATAGTTTGCCTGGGTCTCCTCTCAATTAGTTTTACTCAGGTGTAACCCCATTAACTTGAATAGCTATTCCTTATTTACACCAGTGCACTATGTTCCAGTTTATGGAAATGTATTATCCTGTACCTGATGGAGAATAAACTGAACAAGTGACATCTACATATGTTCCTGAAAACCTAGCAACAAGGGTCATCTGAATGGAAGGACTTTTGATGTTGGTCCATAAGGGGGCTGTTCTTTAGTGTCAGATACATGGGAAAAGGTGGGTAACCAAAAAGCTCCAAAATGACCCCATCCCCTAAATTAGGCTTGTTTCGAGCAGAAAGCATCTTCCAAAGCTCTGACGTTTGCAACTGTAACAAAATGTGAAGCTCTAAAACATCCATGAAAATAATCCAGACCATAAATATCTAGGCACCATGCTTAAAATTATATACTATTATTCTATCATAAGCACACAAGGAGAGATCTGTTCTGAAGAAAGTAAATAATGTGATACTTTTAGCTGACTAAACAAACTTTAGTGCACAAAGTAGGGGGCAAATAGGGCACTTCAGATTTTTGTTTTTCTTAGCATTAAATCTCTCCTATATTTTATACAACATATTCCTTCTGTGTTTCCTTGATATACACTTATTACCCATCACTCCCCTTTTTAGCATAGTGTGAACAACCAAAAAACCCCTTTGTAGCATTTTGGGGGATACCATGTCTAAAATCAATTTACCTGGTATTGATGTTTCTTCATAATTCCATATTAGGAAAAGAAAGCACATGAGGAGGAGTATGGGCACGGTGGCAGTTGGCATCACTTCTGGCACCACTCTGGTGATATTGTAATGCGTCAGATTCAGGGTTTCCAGTATCATCTTTTCTAAGAGAGTCTACTTTGCCTTCAGGGGGAAAAATATGGAAAGAGGCAGAAAGTTTCAAAATGCTAAGACACCTTTAATCGGTACCTTGCAACCCCTTTGCAAGTCCTGTAACTGAGCAAATTCATACCAGTAGTAGCTTTGTTTTATAATGAGACTGGCTGCTTAGACGAGACAAGCTAAACCACAAGTCAAAACAGACGTACAGCAGATTTACTTTTTGCCCAGAAATAACAAAGCATTTCTGACCTTGGTATTGAAGCTCAGGTTCCTTTGGATGCTTTGGCCAATAGACCTTTTATCTTTGATATTGCCCTTGGCTGGCCAACAATGACGTTAACTCCAGACAGAGTGCCAAATTTCTAATCATAATAAAAGAAATTAAACTCTCAACACATATGGAGGGGTTGAATGAACTCACTTGTAGTCTTTTATCTAAGATACCTACCTTTTTTCCCCCTCCATGTCACTAGCATTTGTGAATGTCCTTGGGTTTCCAAAATAACCAAGTATATTTCCCAGTAAACAAATGTAGCTTGCCCTGGGTAAAAATTAGCAGGCATCTGGATAAAAATTATATTGGGCTTTATTTTTATCTGACACTGAGTGTTGTAATGCTTTGCCTTTCTTTAATTTTTTCAAAATATTTAGCAGAAGAGTATAGTACTTGTCAGATCAGACCATAGATTCATCAGGCCTAGTGCCATATTTTCTCTTTGACAAAGACCAATGCTTGACTCTTCAAAGGAAGTCAAAAACATAACAAACCATGCTGTAAAAAAGGGAGAAGAAGGGTTCCTTGCTGGTCCCTGCAGATGTTAAGTTATGCCATAAAGCATGGGATTTGATTGTCCCTGTGGAGGCAGATACTGTTATCTGTATGAGGATGATCATGCAGCGGGGTGGGGGAGCATTGTCCAGCTTGCCAGGGAAGAGGGAATAGTGCTTTACGTGTGTGTGTGTGTGTGTGTGTATGCATGCATGGGGGGGGGTGCGGGGTGCTGCAAAAAGGGGAGTGGGTCAGTGTGGTGACACTGACTCATCCCCAAGGACCAGAAGGGTTGGGGAGTTGAAAAGGGACAAGCACAGCAAGAGAAGCCCCTTTTCCCCTGGACCAGGTGGTTCAGCACCCACCCACGCTCCCTCCCCTTGAGGCGGCGAAATACTAGGTTTGGTCAGGACCTGCTGTGGGCATCATGCTAGCTGCTCCTTCCTGGGGGGCTGGGCAAGAATTTTTCCCTCACCACCATATTGGCCTAGGTGGAGTGGGGGGCTGGGGTTTGTCTTCCCAACAGTGGGTTCAGGGAGAGTGAGTAGGGAAGGGAGTTAGGCTATGACGTTACAACTCATTATGTAGGTGTGGGGTGGTTGTGCAGTGCACGGAAGGGATACAATGACCTCATAAATGGCTTTGTAAAGGACATATAAAGGAGGTGTTGGTTAAAGGAGCAGAATGAGGGAGTTCAGGGCTCCTATGACTGCTACAGCAGGAAACCAGCCCCTCTTTCTTATAGCCCACCTTAACCCTCGTTTGTGGGTGGTGGTGGTAAGGTCCCAGCAATGGGTTGGCTGGGGGACCTGGATGGAAAAAGAGGGGGAGGGGGCTGGTGAAAGCCTGCCAGGTAGATACTGAATGAACATGGAGTTACCTGCATTGTACACTTTCATCTGCTGGGTAGTCCCAGACATCTAATAACAAAGTCGTGGCCTGATTAAAACCATATCAAGTGTCTCCTGTCCTTCTTTTGGTATAGCCAGACAAGAGATGTTTTACAGTTTGTTACTGTGCAATACATTAGATTAGATGAGTAAAACACCCTTTTAACTCTGCTCTTACAATAACTGTCTGTTTGTGTTGTTCCCTAATCACTTAATATCTAAGTTCCAGGGTATAGGTACTCAGCATGTCCAGGTACAGCTGTTCTAGCTATTTCTTCCCAATAGTTTGTGTTTTCATAATATTTATCTTGAAATTTTCTCTCATATTGTGCTTTTATTTATTGTGTGTTTTTGTCTCGTACTGTAGACGAATGTACTACCATACTCAGTTAGCATTAAGAGTATTATTATTATTATATTTATGTAGTGCACAGAATGTGCTAGCTGCTTTACAGAAAACAAGAAGATGAGCTTACAATCTAAGTAGAAGATGTACAGAATACAAACAAAGGATGGGGCAGGGAAGTAATGATTCAGAACCTTATGAATTGAAGTGTTGCTACAGTGTTTTGGATCATTACTGTGAAATACTTGTAGCACTTTTTAAAGAAAATGTCTTACTGTAAAACAAAATGCCAAATGACCCTTTGGAAATATGTGTACTACACTGATAGGTACTTGGATCTCTTGATGCCTTTTGTACCTATGGATGCTCCTATATCTTACGTTGCTTTACTGTTGTCCTCTCTTGCATGCTGGGAAAGCTTTGTGGATAAAAGCACAGGAGATCAGAGCTATATTCGTTGCTTTGTCACAGCCTTACCAGGTGAGTCTGGCCAAGTCACTTGACCTCTTCAAAATGCAGGTAATTATACTATAGTTATCCACAAGGTACTATGAAGACTAATTCATTAATGTCTGTAAAGCGTTTTAAGATTCTGGGATGGTAGTATAATTGTATTCTAATTATTGTTGTTCTGACTTCAACAATGATTTTGATGTTAACAATATGTGGCTCCATAGTAGCAAGAAGGTAATTGCCTTAAAGATTATAGATTTCATATATGGTAATGGAGATGTCTGCTTTTATATGACCGTAAAAGATAAGCATAGAAAGTGCTGCCTATGAAAAAGTTTGCTTTCTTCTACAATTCAAGAAAATATACCCTGAGAACAGGGTGTGCGTATCACCGCTGTGTATCTTTGCTCTCTGGTAAATTTAATGGACTGTGATTTAAAATAAGTACCATTGACATGCCCCTATATCTGCTGCAGAAGATGAAGACAGCAACGGAAGTTTTAAGAGTGCAGTGGAGATGCAGAAACAGAGGTTGAGAGTCCAAAGTAGCCCCTAGTGTCCTTTCTGACCCCCAAGTCCTCTCCTCTGGAACCTTCATCTCCTAAAAATCCAATCCCTACTGTGTAAGACATTACGTCTCCAATATGTCTCCAGTACATGTATGGGATGTGATAGATTAAATCCTGGATTAACATGAATCCCATGACTTTTACTATCACCTTCCCAGAACCTAACTCTAGGGACTAGATTTTCAAAAGAGCTCAGCACAAGGGGATGCCATTGGATGCCGAGCTCTTTTGAAAATCTGGTCATCCATAGGTTTCAGAGTAGAGTGAGCTGTAGCTCATGAAAGCTTATGCTCAAATAAGTTGGTTAGTCTCTAAGGTGCCACTAGTACTCCTTTTCTTTTTGGTCATCCATAGAGGCTTGTTTGTCCTGGTGAACCTGGTATTTCATTGGTTAGTATTAAATGAGTGTTTTAATTGGAATTGGAACAGGAATCCAATTTCCCCATAAGAATGAATGTAAATAGTGGGGGTTACGTTCTAGGGAAATTTTTTTTGCCAGTCAGAAGACATTATATACATATACAGTATAAGTTTTAAATAACTGTAAACAAGCAATTTAATACTGTACTCACCAATGATGATTGTGAAGCTTGGTTGAGGCAGGGGCATAGTGGGGTCGGAGTGTGGGGGTTTGCCCCATTCCACCTGCTCGGCACTCCTGCCTGGGAGCAAGGTCGGGGGCTTGCCTGCTCCCTGGCTGGAACGCTGGGCAGGCAGAATGGGGCAAGCCCCTGCGCTCCAACCCCATTCCCCAGCAGGAACACCAGGCGGGCAGAGCGGGGCAAGCCAAACAACGTTATAACGGAATATTGTGTGTCTTTAAACGAGGATATTCTGTAATAGATCAGCAACCTAATAACAAAACAGTGTTAACCAGGACAACTTTAAATGAGGAGTTACTGTACTTTCAAGTTAAAAGTCTCTGGCATAGGAGAATGACGTTGTTCAGTTCCTTCATCCATAGATGTATGTTTCCCCAACCTATCTGCTACCCCAAATACTACGTCCTAGAAACACCATTGCCCACAGCCACCACCCAGACAGTGAGATAACAAGTATCTAAATGTTTCCTTGTAGTACATCTGTTGTTTAGAAAACAAAATATGGGGCCAGCTCAACAGCTTAGAGGCAGTTCTGTGTGCTACCAAACAAGAGACCTACCCTGGGCTCACTTTTTCACTCCAGATTGTTGGTCCAGTGCATGATGCAGTTGAGGAGCTTATCTCCCAGATGAAGGTTTAGGCTTGTGTCACTTTTGTGACCTGAGCCAAAGGATAGGCAAAGTGAGGGGCAGTATGGATAGTGGTAAGAGAAGGAGATGGTAGGAGTGGGGAATAAAGAGAAAAACAAGGCTTAATGCAGGTACATTTTTAGAGTGGTCTTCCTGGGTGTCAAGCCCGAATGAAGCTGTTGACAGTCGGCTTTTGGAGGTTTGTGTGTTGCAGAGAATGGAGCTATCACAATTTGTGAAATGCAGCTATTGTGACTGCAGTTGTGTGGGATCTGAAAAACTTGAATGGAGGAAGTGGCTAGTAATTGAACAAACAAATTTTTAAAAAATGCAATTGTTTTCACTGCGCAATGATATTTATATTAATGACAGTAGTGCATGATTGCAAACTAAAAACAAATAGAAACACCTAGCACTCTTACTTGAAATTGAGAGATTAATTAGAAACAAGTTTGGGTGCTTTATGTGTGTTACCACAATATCTGGATGCAAGCATGCTTGAATGTATAGTGTACCAATGGATGAGTTCCTCCATTTTTCACCTAGTCTCCATCCCTTTCCACCTGCTACATCACTTCATGAGCCTACAGTCTCCAGATGGTAGTATGTACCAAAACAAAAATAGCACATCTGTGTGGATTAGACATGGAGGAAATGAAGGTGTTTCTTTTCAGAAATGCCAAAATTTTAGCCATATATAAGCCATATATTCATTACAAATTCAAACTCTGCGACCCTGCTTTTCAAGGGCTGCTCCTCTCTCCTACCAACCTTTGGCAGCCAGTGAACAGCAGATTCTTTGTTAACCTGCCAGTGAAAATTAATATGCTACATTCTCTTAGCAATGCAAAACATGACATTATTTTTGTCTTGTGGTGGGTTCATCCTTTGCCTCTGTCTTTAGTAATCCATGGCAATAAAGGCAGCAAACAGAAATAAGTGACAGCACATTTGGATGCTACAGCATGGAATAACAGCTGTGCAAAGGCCCATACATACAAATATTTCAGCTGCAGGCTCAAATGCCATGTGAGGGTCCTGAGCACCTAGCAGGAAGTACTCAACATCTTGCGAAGTTGAACCCCAAAGTATCTTCCAGGCAATCCTAGATTTTGAACATGTTCACAGCTGGGATTTTGTCCCATTGTAAAGATATGGACCAGCTGCAAAATTCAGACCAAGAAATCGATGCAGACTTCAAACCCCTCCAAAATTCAAGGATTATGGGGGTTTGAGGTCAGACTACTTCTAATTTTAACACTTATTCTTCTGTCAGAATAAAAATTGCACCTCTCTGATCCTTTGTGCGGTGGCATGAAGACAACTCAGTTACACCTTGTCATTAGTTTGAATTTTACACTGAGGACTAACTTATTTTGGATGGGTGAGCATTGATGTTATTTTTCTACTTTACTAAGACACAATCTATTTCAGAGTGGCTTGAGAAATAAAATGGAAAATTACAGCTTCTTTCTTTTAAGTGTTACGCTTCACAATATGTGCTTCAGTGTTTAAAGGTGTAACTTACAAACCATCAATCAACACTGATACAAACACATTCATGTGTTTAACTTCTTGTAATTCAGCCTTTTTCTATGACTCTCCACTTTCTACTTTTAACTGTCATTCACTTCCCTTTTTCAATGAGTCATTATATTTCTAGATAATAAAACCTGTTGAATGTAAATGTTTACGAATAAATGTAACTTAAACATACTTGGCCTAATTCTTATTTACACTAAGACCTTTTAACATTATTCTGCCTTAAAGTTATGGCCCCCTTTATACTACCAGAGTGGTGTAAAGGACTCTTAGGGTATGTCTTCACTGTAAACAAAAAGCAACAACAACAAAGGTGTGTTCTTAACTCAGTTTAGCTAACTTGGATTAAAATAGCAGTAAAATGAGGTAACTCAGGTTAACAGCTTAAGTTATAGTTTATAAGAGTGCCTTGGGTTGAATTTGACCTGCTAATCTGCTTAAAACCCAAGTTGCTTTGTCTTCACTGCTATTTTAACCTAAGTTAGCTAGCCTGAGTTAAAAACACACCTGTACTTTGCAGGGAAGACATACCCTCAGTGCAGATAACAATCATAGAATCATAGAAGAATAGGGTTGGAAGAGACCTCAGGAGGTCATCTAGTCCAACCCCCTGCTCAAAGCAGGTCCAACCCAACTAAATCATCCCAGCCAGGACTTTGTCAAGCCAGGCCTTAAAAACCTCTAAGGATGGAGATTCCACAACCTCCCTAGGTAATCCATTCCTGTGCTTCACCACCCTCCTAGTGAAATTGTATTTCCTAATATACAACCTAGACCTCCCCCACTGCAACTTGAAACCATTTCTTCTTGTTCTGTCATCTGCCACCACTGAGAACAGCCTAGCTGCATTCTCTTTGGAACCCCCCTTCAGGTAGTTGAAGGCTGCTATCAAATCCCCCCTCACTCTTCTCTTCTGCAGACTAAATAACACCAGTCCTCTCAGCCTCTCCTCGTAAGTCATGTGCCCCAGACCCCTAATAATTTTTGCTGCCCTCCGCTGGACTCTCTCCAATTTGTTCACATCCCTTCTGTAGTGAAAGGACCATAACTGGACACAATACTCCGACCTCAAACTCTTTCATAAAGAGAACAGATTTCACTTACATTTCTTAAATATATTCTCTCGTGCACAGAAAAACGTTGGTCCTAGATTCAGTGAGTGTTAAGTGCCCAAATTTGCAGGTTTCTATTTTTTATGTCTATTTACTTTAAAAAAAAGTTTGTTGTGAGGAGAGAGTGGGACGATATTTATCCATAGAGAATCACTTCAGCTGAGCCATCCTGCCTACCAAACTGCTTATACTCCTTCCTGTATCTGCCTCTCCTGATGACAGCCATATGTGGCCTCACTTCAGTGTTATTCTAGGAAATAATATGGATCTGATGCAGAAGAGTTTATTGACAGACAAACTTGCCTAGATGATAGATCTTGCTGCAAAGACTCTTATTTTCTTGAATTTCTATTATATATCCTTTGAATCTTTTGATAAAAGACTTAGAAACTTAACAAAACCAGGAATGACAACTGAATTAGTGACAGAGGCTTAGCTATTCCTGGTAATTTCTTCCTGGAATGTACCTTGTGTGTATTATTCCTTTCATGAATAAAACAGGCTGATTTGTGTATTTGGATAGATTCTTGCTAATGGACTGTGTCTTTACTTTACTCTACTTTACTTTACTTTAAGGAGAAAATTAATAGATTTTATATTTTCAGGGAGGCATGTGGTATATTGTAGATCAAATAATTAGTGAAGTGAAAGGGGAAGCAATGGTGAAATTAGCAAAAAAAAAAAAAAAAGAAAAAGAGAGAGAGAGAAAGGGGTTATTGCTTTCACATCTTGATTTTTATTTTGAGTAGAAAATGCTTCAAACATGTTAATTCACTTTGCCTGTATCCTGACTAGGAGACAGCCTTAAAAAAAAAGTAAAAGTCAAATACTGGGGGGAAGCGCATCTCTATTCAAGAGAGAGGGTTTTGTGAAACAGAATGTTTCTATCATTGCGGAGCTATAAGTGTTTACTGCAAGTTTCAACTGCTGCTAAAGTATTTGCCACCAGAGGTCGCTATAGATTATAAATCTAAAAGGTCTGTAATCAAGTATATTAGGAAACTTCTAGATTGAACTGAATTCCTTAAAATAGATGTTGCTGTGAGTGATTAGATGGGCTTCAGTCAAGCATAAGAATGTCCAGGTTTTAATGATTTTTGTTTTTTTCTCTCAGGTTATCAACGTTGTAAATGTATAAGTTTTAAAATAAAAGTAGGGAACAATAATCCTTCTCACCTGGCTCACAGAATGTGTGATGGCACAGGCCATGAGGTCAGAACTCAGTGTGGTACACTAAGTATAGAGGAGTTTATGATTCCTCATTGAGAGAGAGGTTAACTAATCCCAGAAGGTTCTTTACAGAATCAGTCTTGCCTGTAGGAATTTTCCTCCACTCCTAACAGCGAATCAATGCTTCAGGGGAGGGGAACGTTCCATCCTTTATTCCAGGAAAGGTTTTAAGCCACCTTGAGAAAGTATAGCTACCTAGTTAAAATTATAAGTCATCAAGAGTTTTGCAGAGTAACATCATCCTCACAAATGACTCTGGCTTAGCTCAGGTCAGAGTATTTTCTCTGAATAGCTGGGGATAACAAATTCGGATATGTTTATTTAACTGTACACAGGTTTTACAAAAGTGTAACTCCACTGACTTCACTGATGATTTACCTTGGTGTAAGTGAGGGGACCTCAGGTATTAATTGTATAGTACTTTCCTTATTCTAGGGGTAAATCTTACCGATTGCCTGCTTTCATTGCTAGTTTAAGGTTGAAGGTTTCATTCAAATAGCAAAGGGTGAGCCATCCAATTGTGAGTAGACACCTGCCAAAAGCTGTGTGTTGCACATTACGTGTTCATCTCTGGCCAAAAAATTATGTTATGTTTATTCTGTGGATGCTGCTTAAATGTGATATAAAGAAAGAGTTAAAGTGGAGAGGAACCAGGGAAAATGAAGTACACCCTGATGGGGAAAAAAGGAATTAATTTCATAAATAAGGGAAATGGGTAGACAATCCCCATATAAAAAGTTTCCAAATCCATTCTGTTTTACTCCAACCAATAATATTCCAGTGCAGGATATTCATAAGGAATGTGACTATTCACATAAAGAAGATTTTTTTGATTGCTGTAGCAAGAAGTTCCACACAGTTGTAGTGAACTCTATGACTATTCTAAACATGCTTTTTTAATAATAAGGCTGTGATGTGTTTTTCTGGCAATAAAATCCATAGCTTGAAGAAACTATTTATATAGATTATAGTTTGTCTGCAAGACTTGTGCAGAACTCCTTCAGCATTAGTGCTCTGATATGAACAATATGATTATAATTTATCTCATTATGGGCATGATTTTGCCAGGTGCTGAGCATTATAGCCCAAACCAGAAAAACAATCATGCTGTAAACTAAGCACATGAATAATCCCACTGAAGTCAGTGGGACTCTTCACATGCTCAAAGTTTAAGCATGTGCTTAAGTGTTTTGCTAGATTGATGTCAAGTACTCAGCACCTTGCAGGATCAAGCCATGTAGCTTTTCCCTTCTGATTGCAAAAGGATATTGAATATGGCCATAGAAATTCCTCTGGTGCTATATGCAGTTTTTCTCTAATGCTGTAATTCTTACAAGATGTGAAGGAATGGCAATCAAAGAGTTCCTTCAGGATGTACCATGCACCTGATATCTGCCTATCACTCCTTCCTGATATTTTTTTGTTTTCAGAAGTTCCATGATTTCTTATTTCCCTTTTTACTTGCTTAATAGTGACTCCATTATGACAAAGCATACACCTTGCCATAAATGATGCTATCCGCATTTTCTTGCATTTTGTAATAGGATGTGCAGTGCTACCTTCCAAGAGTTACTTGTTTACATTTTTCTACACCAGAAAAAAGACTTTTTTATTTTGGTCCATATAGTGGGGTTTTTGGTTTTTTTTTGAAAAATCTTCATTCCATATTAGAAAAAGAAACACAATTCCCTAATATGCACATTTAACCATAATTAATACCCAATGCCTACAGTTAACTCTTCCCCAATGGTTTCTAGAGCTATAGGCAGCACATCTAAAACTAGGTCAGTCACATAGATTTGACTTTTTAATCAATTTTACGTAAAATCATTAGGTTATATTCCAACATCTTAAAGATGTTGCAGGTTTGGTGTCTTGTAATTAATTCTGCAGTATTTGGCAGAGTATGAGCTCAACCAAAGTCCCCCCAGCAATTCCTTTAAACTTTCTTTTTTTCTTTGAAAAATTTTTTGGAGGGAGTAGAGGCAAAGTGGGTGAAGTAACCAAGACACAGGGTCTTCATTGAGGGGCTGAGATGGAGCGGGGGACTTTATACTGAACCTCTTTGCAGTCTGAGAGGAATTCAGCACTACTCTTGTTTAATGATGAAAGGGTGAGGAGTTTGGCAATTTATTGTGTTTTGGGGCAGGTGAGATATGAGAATGTGGGGGTATGTGTCACCATAGACAGTAGAACCTAGAGGTCCTAGTTGAGATCAGGGTCCCATTGTGCCAAATACTGCACAAAGACCTAACAAGAGACAACCCCTGCCTTGAAGAAACTGTAAAGAGAGACAAAGATTATCTCCACTTTACAGATGAGGAGCAGACACACAGGGTAGGTTTAAGTGACTCGACCAAGGTCACACAGGAAGTCTGTGGCATACACAGCAATTGACCCCAGGTCTCCTAAATCCCAATCCAGTATTATAATCAACCACTATGTCTGTCAATCCTGGCAGAGAGAGAGAATTGCATGCAAATGGGTCTATTCTCTCTTTTCTTAGGACCCAGAGAGCCATACTGGGACAAGCAAGGATCTGTTGTCACTTCTGTTCAAAGAATACTAGAAGGTGGTGCTGGAGATAGGGAGGCAGTTTGGGTTTCGGTACTGTCCCTCAGGTGACATGTTTTTCATTTGATCACTTACCTTTGAGTGTCGGACTAAGAGTGGGGCACCGTGCTGAACTAGTTAGTTAATTAATAAGAGTGGGGTGATGTTGGGTTGGGGGGACAACCAAAGCAAAAGGAAACGTGCCCTTTCAGTTGAGTGGATCCACCCTTTTGTGACACAGGTAACGTAGGAGTCTTATTGGATTCTTGGCTCTTTTATATGTCCAGATAAAAGTTGTAGATAAGAATATATTTTCCATCTTTGCGTAGCAGGGTGGTTGTTACCTTGCCATTATTATCCATGCTTTTGTCATCTCCTGTTTTGATTACTGTCATGTACATTGGGTTATACCAGAAGACCATTCAGAAACTTTAATGCAAAATGCAGTTGCCACTTGTCATTCAGGGAATGCATTATATCCACGTCCCAGAGACTGTGCTGGCTTCCGATTTCCCTCTGCATGATATTAACAATGCTAGTTTTGAGCTGCAGTGCCCTGCAAGATTTTGATCATAATAATTAGTATCATGTTTGAGCTAAAAATCCCTTTAGAAATCAAAGGATAGGGGTTAGGCTTTTCCAATGAAGTCACTTCCCTCCCACCCCCCATTGGTGCTCAAGTTTGTTGACCTTCCAAGTAGTCAACCAATCTTCTCAATTAACTCAGGCCATTTCTGAGTGGTGGATTGGGAAGTATGTTCATTTTCATTATACTGGATATTTTAAAAAGTCCTATTGCTCATGCACGCAGAGAATTATAGGTGAACAACAGAAGTTTATTAAAAATATTTCACCAGCTGAAGCAATAGAGTCAAAGAATTCCTATTCACAGCCTCATAAATATGCACCTGATACAGCACTATTAGTAGTAAATCTTTTTTTCAGAGGATATCTAGAAAACAGAAGATGAGAGATCTGGCCTTAATTTCACTGTATGATTAAGTTTATTAGTAGTACCCTACCTATACACCACAAACACAGAGAAACAAGCACCTTTCCAAACCCATAGAAATAAATAATGAACAAACCAAAAGCCATCTGTTAATTTTATTTTATTTATAATACCTGTATGCATTCAAAATATCTTGTTAGTCATTGCTCCACCACCACATGCAAATTTCAAATCTATGAAAAAAAGAATTTGAATATAAGTGGTTACTATCAAACACCAATAAACATTAGAAACATAAGGAAAAGTTAAACAAACAAACCCTGTGAAATACAATCAGAGTGGAAAACTGTGAATAAACAATCGGCACAAGGAAAATAACGGGCTACACTCTCTCCACTTCCAGGAGAGAATTTGACCCACTACTTCTGTGTCCTCCACTCTTTTTGCAAACTCCTCCTTCACTCTCCACCATGCAATTTCCCCCATCTCCAAGATTTCAGTCACATTCTGGTATCCTGGTACAGCACTTCAGCTTGCCTGCTGCCCCTCAGCTTTTCCTTCTTCTATCTTTGCAACTTTAGTGTGTATGGAAACACTGCAAATCTGAAAGAGAAGAGAAGGTCATGCCATGCTGGTCTGACAGTTGGACATTGACTCAACAGTTATGGTTATTTTATTGTTCATAAAGTAAGAGCATTGTCTGCGCACATAAAGAACAGCTAGATAAAAAGCCTACCTACAGTACACAGATGTTTTGCAGGCAAATTCTACCATAGCACACCTTAGCAAAACTCCTCTACACAGTGACTAATGATCAAACAAGATACTGATTATCAAACCTGAAATAATATAAAGCTTTACTTACAGCCTGGGAAGAGCAAGATCCACAATTGTATCCCATCCTAGTCTCCACAGATGGTTGCAGGGGCCATGTGTAGCCTATTAAAGGTTACCAGTTGTTCCTGGGTCATTGGGATTGCTACTTTGATGGTGCATCTTGTTGATTTGTAGCTATACATCAAACGTGCGTTGTTTAGTTAGATTTCTGAATGGTGCCTATCTAAAACTCTAGGTACCAGTACAGTAATTATACGAATATATTCCTGGATCAATACAGAAAAAAGAAATACCCCACAGGAAAATGAAACCTTCAACCCCAGTCTTCACAATCACACCCTCTATTCCTATGTCAGTGAAAATCTGAGAAATTGGCTACGCATTGCAATCTGACCTGGAGAGCAGCACGTTAGGCCTCTGATAGAGGAACGGGGTAGGAGCGAGGAGAGAGTTCCATAACTGGGGACTTCTTGGGGAAAATGTGCTGCTGCCATCCTTTCCCTGTTTATACCAAATGGCTGTTTCTGATCAGCAAAGCTGCTTCAGCTATTGCTGCATCCGTGTCACACAGAGTCCTCAAGCTCCTTAAAGATCAAAATCCACACCTCTAAATGCATCCAGAAACTAACTGGAAGCCAGTACAGATTAGAGTATTGGAGTAATGTGGTCACTGTACCACCTGAAGTTTCCAAATGGTCTGATGGTGTAGCCCCATGTTGAGAGCATTGCCAAAATCTAGTCTTGGGGTGACAGCAGTGGGATCGTCTACAAGGAGGTCCACTTCCAAGAGGAAAGGTTGTACTTTTGGCCACTGCTTATACCTGGCTTCTTGGCAGATTATGGAAATGCCAATAAGACCTTCAGATTACAAACGTGACTAACAAAGAACAAGAAAACTGCCCTCGTAGGGGGGGATAATTGTAATCTCTGTTTGGGTGCATCCCTAGCCTAGCAGCACCCCTCCTTCAGGCTTACCTGACAGAGCTTCAGCACGCTACCCTGCTCTATTTAGTGTATATAGTTATTATGTATCTTTGGTCATAGTTGGTCACCATATGCCAATTAATCCATGTCCCCAAACACAGCAATGCTCCCTCCTTCCTCGTAGTTCTTATAATTTTTTATGTGTATAAAATATTTGCTTAGGTAATACAGGTTTATCTAACACATTTATGTGACCCCTTTCTGTAGTATCTGAGCACCTTACAATCTTTAATATATTTATCCTCACAATACCCCTTTGAGGGAGAGTACTACATGCAATGTTTCCTGTACCCTAGTTGATATATGTTCTATCTTTTGGATGGGTACAAACCTATGCAATGATTTCTCCAGAACAGGCATATTTTTGCAGACTGCTCTGTTGCTATATTATTTCAAGGAAATTTTGTCCTGATGCTTTTAGTGGGTTCTCTCCTGGAATACTGTGCAAATTGCCACTCCCCACCCCCTGAAAGAGCAGTCTCATTTTGACAGGGCAGTCCTGTACCCTGCAAGGTATTAAAATGGTCCCAAATATCTTTTGGGACGATGCAACAGGATAATAGAATCTCTTAATATTACAACACAATCACTGTGACCTAGAGGACAGTGTCTCTAATATGACCAAGGCCATGTGGATGCCTTGTTTAGTTGTGGAGCTGTGAAATGGCAGACTCAGTGTTATACCAGTATGAACTTAAGCCAAGACTTTCAAAAGTCACCAGTGATAATGGATGCCTCAATTCTTAGGTGGCCAACTTCATTTTTCACAGCATGGTTGCTCAGTGGTTTCTGAAAAATCAGGACCCAAGTTGGGCACTCAAAAACTGAGGCACACAAAATCACTAGTAACTTCTGCAAATTTTGCCCTAGTGAATTAATAGACCTGCCCAGTTATAGAGTGATGTTAGTTGCCCATAGTAAATGAGACTAGAAAACACACCTGCTTTGGGTAACTTCATAGCGAGTATTGCATCCACCTTTCTTTCATGCCAATCACTGTAGTACCTTGGGAGCTGTTATTTACCTTAGATCAAAATACGAGGGAAGGTTCACTACATGGTGTCCCAGTGCACAATAGGGCTCTTCATTTCCACAATGATCTGTGATTGATTAAATTACAATTTCCACAAAAAATAAGAAGGTTCTGAAATTAGAATTTGGACAATGGCCCTTTCTGAGATTTTAATTACATTCTGATGTATGATTTGAAAAATACCTTGCCAATTGTGTCGCTTTTACAATAGGACTTTTTGTTGCTTAGAGACCGAAGTAGTGTTCATGAAAAGTGGCATCCCCAGTAGAAGCTAGATGATGATTTTTGCATTGTACCTTTTAATCGAAAACACTGGATGATGCAGAATGAGAGTATATCAGTTCATGCTAGCCATCAGATTGAGACATATATACTAACAAAGCAGATTCAAACATATATATTAACAATGATCTAATTTGTAGGGACACTTTCGAGGGTTTTTTTTAATTCCTGGTTTGAGAGTCTTGTAAACCATATTATTCCCATGTCTTGTCCAAAAGAAACTTTTAGGACAACTTAAAGTGCAATTATACCATCAAAAGTGACAGGAAGATTAGTGGAGAACGGATGGTCAGTATTTATCTCTAATTTCTATATCAAATTTGCTCAGTTTACACGTCAACAGCTGTTTTTCTTAACTGCTAGCAGCCCTGCAAACTCTACCTGTTATCTGAAAATCCAGCTGTGTTCTTTTTGCCTCTTACCTCACCACTAGCAATATAGATTATGCAATTATAACTGAGCAGACAATTTAGTTTATCATATAGAGAGAGAACAGAATCCAGATCTCTTTGTCATGATTATATGTCTACCATGGCAATACTAATAGTAGTAGAAACCTGTTTTCGCTGGTAAACAGATATGACTTTTAGAGATAGAGGGAGCTATTTTATTAAGTGGCATCACTTTTCACATAGCGACTTTAATGTCTGTAACCTCACCAAATGTTACCTAGGATATGAAAACCGCTGCATATATTCCAATGAGTATGTTAATAAAATTTAGAGAAGCAAAAACAACTTTGGTTTGGAAATGGAAATAACAAAACTCATTTAGAATACAGTTTTTCCAGACATAATTTTCTGTTCAAACAACTGTATGTATCAGAAGTGGACAAGGAAGAAATTCTAGTAGTTTAAGTAAAGACAGATCCTTACCACAGAAAACACCAGTGGCCGTGAGACAATTAACCAACTCTCCAGATCAGTTATAGATGTGTAGTGTTCTACCCAATGCCTTCTTTTTCACCTCCATTTTCATAATTCTGACAGTTGATTTCTCCCTGCTATGGCTGTGTTACTTGGAAACCATAGTTTGCCCAATTCCAGTCATTTTCTGCTTAGCTTTACTTTGAGAATCCAGCTAACAGTTGACAATATCCATTCTCTCCCATATCTAGTTATGGAGCAAATCTTTCTCTCGAGCAGTGCATATGGACAGAGAACAGGTTATTCTAAGTAGAAGGAACCCAGAAGGTACTAAAACATTAGACAGCGAGCATATTTCTTGCCCATGGAATTTGCACAAAAAATGCAAGAAGTTTGTAATTAAATACTTTTCATACTGTCTAAATGGTTTGAAAAGTTGAATGAAACGAACAATTTCATTACTGCAATAGTTCTGCCAAAATGTGCTCCTTTTTTGAAAAAAAAGTGAAACATCCCATAATAAATACTTACAAAATGAGTTTCTATAATTTTGTTTTAAATTGCAAGATGTGTTTGAGTAAGAATGCTTTATGCTGTAAGTCAGAAAACATGTAAAGAGCTATTCAGACATTATATAATTTACAGAAAGTTAGCCAGAATAAAGTAAGATCAAAACAACGCTAACATTCTAAAGATCAAAACAACTCTAAAATTAATCAAATAGAATCTATGTCTCTTTCACAGTTGTTCTAGCTTAATTTTTAAAGAAAAAATGCTAAAATATGAATGTTAAATAAGTTACCTGTGTCCTTTTGTTATTACTTCGTTCAGTTCCTGATGAGAGCTACCTGTGTTATCGGGTGTGCTCCTTTTAAAGATCAGAACAGGTTTTCTGATGACCACTCTGTGTGGCATCTCTTATGAAGGTGCTTCTTGTTGCTAAGAGATCAGTTGCTTAGAGATGAAGGTTTTTTGGTTTTTGTGTGTGTTTTGCAATAGGTTGGGGAAGGAAGGGTGTTAAAAAGGATAGCATAGTGAGGAATAATGGGATAACGTTAATTCCTTGAAAACAGGAGACTTTTAGAAACAAAGCTTCCTTACACTGAGATGTATTAAGCAATCAAATAATTTCCAGCATAAATGCGAAGAAATGGAAGCTGCAGTACTTTGGCTATATAAAACTGGAACGGACAAAACAATATAAAATGTGTTGTATGGAACAATCCTGAAATGGCAGCTGCATGACTAATGGGTCTTTTAAAGATCTATCTTATGTGACTTTCTGACTGTATACAGATACAGTACACATAACAACACATACAGGTTATAGTCATAATGATTCTTTTGAGGAATTGCATATACACTGCTTGTTTCTTTAAACTTCTGTTTTATAGTGCTCCTAGTTACTTGTATAGTTTTGGCCACCTTTGTAACTCTAATTTACCCTATGGAAGTACAAATGAGTTATTTTGCATTTGTTTAAGATGTTGCTACAAGACACACAGAATGCCCACTTTGCTTTGGAAAAAGATTTGCAGCTTTGTTAAAGGGCAAGATTAATAATGATACCTGAGGATAATATACCTATATCAATTAATTATTCTCAAATCCAACATAGAGGTCACCCTCACAACTTCTACTGAGGCTTTATGTGAACAGCAGATCTTTAGTCAATTAATTGCCTCTGCCAATAATCTATAGAGGAAGACTCCAGGATTGTCACTCTGTGTGGCGTGTCATTATGAAGCCTAGAATGTCTGTATAGTCAGTAAAAAGAAAAGGAGTCCTTGTGGCACCTTAGAGACTAACCAATTTATTTGAGCGTGAGCTTTCGTGAGCTACAGCTCACTTCATCAGATGCATACCGTGGAAACTGCAGCAGACTTTATATATACACAGAGAATATGAAACAATATTGTTTCATATTCTCTGTGTAAAACAATATTGTTTCATATTCTCTGTGTATATATAAAGTCTGCTGCAGTTTCCACGGTATGCATCTGATGAAGTGAGCTGTAGCTCACGAAAGCTCATGCTCAAATAAATTGGTTAGTCTCTAAGGTGCCACAAGGACTCCTTTTCTTTTTGCGAATACAGACTAACACGGCTGTTACTCTGAAACCTGTATAGTCAGTGTGAATGATGGAAACAACTACAAGGATGATTCTTTTTGTTCAGAATATCACCAGGTTCAATCATCACTGGGATTTGTGCTCTGTGACTGCCCAATCTTTGCTGTGAGCCATTTTCAACTCACCGGTTTTCCTTATTACTGACAAGGGGACTGTAGCCAGCAAGGTGGCAGCCATTGCCCTATATTCTATCTCCATGTAGAAGCGAGGCTGCCCTTAATAAAGTTGGCTGCCACCTCTCACTGTTTTCAGTAAGATTGAAGCTGTGCCCACAGGCACAGAGGCTGCCCTGCTATGGTTCAGGGATCTAGACAGCACACAGGGACTTGATGAGCAGCAGAGACACTATGAAAGGTGGAAGAGTGAGGGGGAGCAGACAGTGGGGGGAGCAGAAGACAGATTTAGGGGGTGGAGGGGGACTGGGAACAAGGGGAGGCTGAGGAAGGAGGGAGGCTGTGGGGACGTGGAAGCAGAAATCAGAGTTAGGAGTTGCAGGAGGTTATGGGGGCAGGGGAGGCTGAAGGCTAGGAAGGAGGCTGGGGGAGTACAGGGAAATAAGGGAGCAAGGGAGGGGTTAGGGGGGTGCAGAAGATGGGAGGCTGAGGGGGATGCAGAGGACAGTTATGAGGGTGGGATATGGAGGGAATAAAATGGCAGCTCCTCCACCCTAGGGGTAATGGTGGGTAAGGGGAGTCACCACCAAACAGCCACAGGAAATAGTGTTGCCAGCTCTCATGAGCTGATCATGAGTGGTGGGATTTTGGTGTCTTCAGGGGGCAGCTGTTGTGGATACAAGAAGTTCCTTCGAACTCATGAGATTCAGAGCAGTGTGAGAGAGCTTCAGGGCTGAGGACCTAGAGCTGCCCTGCTAGTGAGCCCTCTCTTCATGCGTGGCCCTATAACAGAGAGGGTCCTGGGGCAGTGGGAAGCAGAGGAGGGTGAATATGGGGAAGTTGGATCCAGGCAGAAGAGAAGCCCCTGGGCAGCAGGAGGTAGGTGAGTTGGGGAGTGGGGCTGCTAGGTACCAGGTAGAAAAGCGCTGAAGCAGTAAAAAGTAGACAAGTATTTCTGTTGAGTCAAGACTGTAATAGGTAGTTCCCTATCACTGGGGTGAGGTAGAGGGTAAGTAAAGTCTCCAGGGAGAGGCATGCAATTTTTGTGTGTGTTAAAGGTTGACATTTCAACCTAAAATTATCACACATACATTCAGAGAGGAATAGAGGGGAGTTAAAAAGTCCAGAGACAGGCGACGGTGGAAACATACTTGAATACGTCATCAGTACAGTGGTATACTGAGACTGGCAAAACGTAATAAATAAGTTTCATATTCAAATCAAAGAACTGGGAGGAAGGTGGGCCTGTTTTGGGTTAGGTGATATGAAATAATGTTGTCACATGCACATGGCAATTTGGCAACATGCATATTTTCTTTCTATGTTTGTTGCCTAATATTTTCTTCCAGCAGGCACTGTTGCCTCACATGACTTGGGCTTTCAGCCAGTTTACCTATAATCTCTCCAGATTAATTTAGAGCAGGTTAGACAAACACCTGTCAGGGATGGTCTAGATAATACTTAGTCCTGCCTTGAGTGCAGGGGACTGGACTAGAAGACCTCTTGAGGTCCCTTTCAGTCCTACTATTTATTACATACAATGGGCCAATTTATTCCTCAACGGGAGCTTCTAGTGTTCAAAACCTCTGAAAATCAAGCCACTAGAGCCTATTTTTTTTAGACGTGCTGGGTGTCTCCAGTTGAATCAATGAAGGGCAAGAGTGCCACATCGTAGATTGGGTACCTAAAAATGGTGATACCCAAAGTAAGGCCAGTTTTGAAACTGCAGCCCTTAAACTTTCTCCACCTAGTTTTATCCATCTAGGAAGATATGAAAATGTTTCCATCTTTATAATGCTCTTTCAGAAGTAAGAACTGCAATATTGGTCAAACCGATGGTCCATCTAGCTCAGTATCCTGTCTCTGGCAGCAGCAAGTACCAGAGCTTCAGGGGGAGTGTGTAGAACAGGACAGTTAGAGTAACACAACTGTCTTCCTCTCCCAGTGTCTGGCAGTTGGAAGCTTAGGGTCGCCCCGAGCAAGAAGTTGAGTCCCTGACCACCTTGGCTAATAGCCATTGATAGACCTATCCTCCATGACTTTATCTATTTTTTTAAATTCAGTTATATGTCTGGCCATCACAACATCCCAAGGCAATAAATTCCACAGGTTAATTATGCTCTGGGTGAAAAAGTACTTCCTTTTCTTTGTATTAAACTTGCTGCCTATTAATTTCATCAGATGACCCCTGGTATCTGTATTGTGGGAAAGGGTCAATAACGCTTCTTTATTCATTTTTTTTCCACACCATTCATGATTTTATAAACCTCCATCATATCCCCCCATTTGTAATTTCTTTTCTAAGATGAACAGCCGTAATCTTTTTAATCTCTCCTTGTATGGAAGCTGTTTTGTAACCTTGATCTTCTTAGTTGCCCTTCTGCGAACGTTTTCCAGTTCTACTATATCTTTTCAGAGTAGGGACAACCAGAACTGGACACAGTATTCAAAATATGGGATTACCATGGTTTATATAGTGATATTATGATATTTTCTGTCTTATTTTCTATCCCTTTCCTTATAGTTCCTAACATTCTATTAGCCTTTTTGATGGCTGCTGTGCAATAAGTGGAAATTTTCAGAGAACTATCCATGGTGATTCCAAGATCCCTTTGTTAAATGGTAACAGCTAATTTTGAATCCATCATATTTGTGTAGTTGGTATTATTTTTTTCCAATGTGCATTACTTTGCACTTATCAGTGTTGAATATCTTCTGCCATTTTGTTGCTCAGTCACTCAGTTTAGTGAGATCCCCCTTGTAACTCTTTCGCAGTCAGCTTTGGACTTACAAAATTATTCAAGATACCTGTAGTTATCATCTGCAAACTTTACCACTTTACTGTTCATGCCACTTTACTGGTTGCTCCATTTTCCAGATCATTAATGAATACAGTAGAACCTCAGAGTTACGAACACCAGAGTTATGAAGTGACCAGTCAACCACACACCTCATTTGCAACTGGAAGTATGCAATTAGGCAACAGCAAAGATCCCCCCCAAAAAACAAAACAAAACAAAAAAAAACCCCACACAAATACAGTGCAGTACTGCATTAAATGTAAACTACTAAAAAAAATAAAAGGGAGGGAAGCATTTTTCTTCTGCATAGTAAAGTTTCAAAGCTGTACTAAGTCAATGTTCAGTTGTTAACTTTTGAAAGAACAGCCATAACATTTTGTTCAGAGTTATGAACATTTCAGAGTTACGAACAACCTCCATTCCCGAAGTGTTTGTAACTCAGTGATTTTACTGCATGTTGAACACCACCGATACTAGTATATATCCGTGGAGGACCCTGCTGTTTTACTTTTCTCCCTTGTGAAAGCTGATCATTTATTCCTACCCTTTGCTTCCTATCTTTTAACCAGTTACTGGTCCATAAGAGGACCTTCCCTGTTATTCCATGACCACTCAGTTTCCTTAAGAGTGTTTGCTGAGGGACCCTGTCAAAGGCTTTTTGAAAATCCAGGTACACTGGATTACCCTTATCCAATTGCTTGTTGACACCTGCAAAGAATTTGAATTGACTGGTGAGGCATGATAGTACTACAGCTTCTACCAGCTTGCCTGGTACTGAATATAGGTTCACTGCCCTGAAATTGCCAGGATTACCCCTGGAGTCCTTTTTAAAACCTAGCAGTCTATTAGCTACTTTACAGTCATCTGGTACTGAGGCTTGTTTCCACAACAGTTACATACTACGGTTACAGAGTAACAGCCGTGTTAGTCTGTATTCGCAAAAAGAAAAGGAGTACTTGTGGCACCTTAGAGACTAACCAATTTATTTGAGCATGAGCTTTCGTGAGCTACAGCTCACTTCATCAGATACATACCGTGGAAACTGCAGCAGACTTTATATATACACAGAGAATATGAAACAATACCTCCTCCCACCCCACTGTCCTGCTGGTAATAGCTTATCTAAAGTAATCGTCAGGTTAGGCCATTTCCAGCACAAATCCAGGTTTTCTCACCCTCCACCCCCCCACACAAATTCACTCTCCTGCTGGTGATAGCCCATCCAAAGTGACAACTCTTTACACAATGTGCATGATAATGAAGTTAGGCCATTTCCTGCACAAATCCAGGTTCTCTCACTCCCTCACCCCCCTCCAAAAACCCACCCCCATACACACACAGACTCACTCTCCTGCTGGTAATAGCTCGTCCAAACTGACCACTCTCCAAGTTTAAATCCAAGTTAAACCAGAACATCTGGGGGGGGGGGGGGGGGGGGAGGAAAAAACAAGAGGAAATAGGCTACCTTGCATAATGACTTAGCCACTCCCAGTCTCTATTTAAGCCTAAATTAATAGTATCCAATTTGCAAATGAATTCCAATTCAGCAGTTTCTCGCTGGAGTCTGGATTTGAAGTTTTTTTGTTTTAAGATAGCGACCTTCATGTCTGTGATTGCGTGACCAGAGAGATTGAAGTGTTCTCCGACTGGTTTATGAATGTTATAATTCTTGACATCTGATTTGTGTCCATTTATTCTTTTACGTAGAGACTGTCCAGTTTGACCAATGTACATGGCAGAGGGGCATTGCTGGCACATGATGGCATAAATCACATTGGTGGATGTGCAGGTGAACGAGCCTCTGATAGTGTGGCTGATGTTATTAGGCCCTGTGATGGTGTCCCCTGAATAGATATGTGGGCACAATTGGCAACGGGCTTTGTTGCAAGGATAAGTTCCTGGGTTAGTGGTTCTGTTGTGTGGTATGTGGTTGTTGGTGAGTATTTGCTTCAGGTTGCGGGGCTGTCTGTAGGCAAGGACTGGCCTGTCTCCCAAGATTTGTGAGAGTGTTGGGTCATCCTTTAGGATAGGTTGTAGATCCTTAATAATGCGTTGGAGGGGTTTTAGTTGGGGGCTGAAGGTGACGGCTAGTGGCGTTCTGTTATTTTCTTTGTTAGGCCTGTCCTGTAGTAGGTAACTTCTGGGAACTCTTCTGGCTCTATCAATCTGTTTCTTTACTTCCGCAGGTGGGTATTGTAGTTGTAAGAAAGCTTGACAGAGATCTTGTAGGTGTTTGTCTCTGTCTGAGGGGTTGGAGCAAATGCGGTTGTATCGCAGAGCTTGGCTGTAGACGATGGATCGTGTGGTGTGGTCAGGGTGAAAGCTGGAGGCATGCAGGTAGGAATAGCGGTCAGTAGGTTTCCGGTATAGGGTGGTGTTTATGTGACCATTGTTTATTAGCACTGTAGTGTCCAGGAAGTGGATCTCTTGTGTGGACTGGACCAGGCTGAGGTTGATGGTGGGATGGAAATTGTTGAAATCATGGTGGAATTCCTCAAGGGCTTCTTTTCCATGGGTCCAGATGATGAAGATGTCATCAATATAGCGCAAGTAGAGTAGGGGCTTTAGGGGACGAGAGCTGAGGAAGCGTTGTTCTAAATCAGCCATAAAAATGTTGGCATACTGTGGGGCCATGCGGGTACCCATAGCAGTGCCGCTGATCTGAAGGTATACATTGTCCCCAAATGTGAAATAGTTATGGGTAAGGACAAAGTCACAAAGTTCAGCCACCAGGTTAGCCGTGACATTATCGGGGATAGTGTTCCTGACGGCTTGTAGTCCATCTTTGTGTGGAATGTTGGTGTAGAGGGCTTCTACATCCATAGTGGCCAGGATGGTGTTATCAGGAAGATCACCGATGGATTGAAGTTTCCTCAGGAAGTCAGTGGTGTCTCGAAGGTAGCTGGGAGTGCTGGTAGCGTAGGGCCTGAGGAGGGAGTCTACATAGCCAGACAATCCTGCTGTCAGGGTGCCAATGCCTGAAATGATGGGGCGCCCAGGAGTTCCAGGTTTATGGATCTTGGGTAGTAGATAGAATATCCCAGGTCGGGGTTCCAGGGGTGTGTCTGTGCGGATTTGATCTTGTGCTTTTTCAGGAAGTTTCTTGAGCATATGCTGTAGTTGCTTTTGGTAACTCTCAGTGGGATCATAGGGTAATGGCTTGTAGAAACTCGTGTTGGAGAGCTGCCGAGCAGCCTCTTGTTCATATTCCGACCTATTCATGATGACAACAGCACCTCCTTTGTCAGCCTTTTTGATTATGATGTCAGAGTTGTTTCTGAGGCTGTGGATGGCATTGCGTTCCGCATGGCTGAGGTTATGGGGCAAGTGATGCTGCTTTTCCACAATTTCAGCCCGTGCACGTCGGCGGAAGCACTCTACGGTTAGTAGTTCTGCAATTTCTTATTTGAGTTCCTTTCAGAACTCTTGGTGAATATCATCTGGTGCTGGGTACTTATTACTGTTTAATTTATCAATTTGTTCTAAAACCTTTGCTATTGGCATATCAATGTGGTACAGTACTTCAGATCTGTTACCTACATCAGAGCTATCTTTTTGGGCATCTCTCCCACATCCCCTGCAGTGAAGACTGATACAAAGAATTCATTTAGCTTCTCTGCAATGGCCTTGTCTTCCTTGAGTTCTCCTTTAACACATTTGTCATTTAGTGCCCTCACTGCCTGTCTGGCAGGCTTTCTGCTTCAGATTCTTGGAAAGAAGTGAGCACATAAATGCAGAATATCATTACAGCTATAAAACCAGCTTCGAAAAATAAAAGTAGAACAATGTTCCTTATACTGTGAGGGGCAAAGGGGGCAATTGCCCAGGGGCCAGGGCGATTTAAAAGGGTCTGGTGTCTGGGAACCTCAGGCCCTTTTAAATTGCTCAGGCGGTCAGCCAGGGCCTTCTCTGCAGAAGCGGCAGGCTGAGGAATTCAGTGGCTGCCCTGGCCCCGCAAGGAAACACGTCCTCTCTGCCGTGGGTACCAGTACCAGGCAGGTAGGGCTGGGTGGGTCCCTGGGGGAGGGGACCGCTCTGTGCTCCCAAGCTTCAGCTGTTCTTGCTTGGAGGGGGGATCCTTGCTCTGTGCTGGCTCAGCAGGGCCGGTGAGTGTGGCCAGAGGGCAGGGAATGGGGGGTGCTGGGCTGTGAGGAGGTGGGTGGCGCTGGGCAGTGGGGAGGTGTGTGTGTTGGGGTGCTGGGCAGTGGGGGGGTCTGTGTGGAGTGCTGTGTAGTTGTGGTAGGGCTGTGGGTGGCAGGAGTGCTGTGCAGGGATGGTAGTGTGCATGGCACTGGGCAATTGTGGTGGGGCTGTGGGCAGGGGGAGCTCGGCATAGCAGGTCCGGCGGAGGCGTGGCATAGGGAGTTGCAGGGTGTTGGGTGTGGGGGCTGTGTGGTATGGCATGGGCCCGTCCTGGAGGGAAAGGGGCACGCTGGCAGCACAGGTCTGGGTGGGCCAGTGTGCATCTGGCAGCTGCAGGTTTTTAAACAGTGCCCTTGCACTGGGCTGGGCAGAGCAGGGCTGCCCCCCTCCATGCCATGCCTCATTGCCCCTGGCTGGCCCCTCACTCCAGGTACTGACCTCCCTGCACCGTGCTCGATTGCCCCCATGGGGGCCCAAAAATGTTTGGTGCTGGGCCCACAAAAGATTAATCCGGCCCTGGCTCCTAGGCACGTTGGGGTGGTACTGACGACAAAGGCAACCTGGTGGGCACATCCCTTTCTAGGAGGCCCATTAACTGTTCTGCCCTGGGGCCCAGAATTGCTGCTGGCAGGTCTGTATAGCTTTAATATATTTTATCTTGAACTTTGCCAGCTGCTAGTTTTCTCTTTTCCCCTGTTTTCTTATTTTTTTTCTTCTTCTTCCCTGACTGTTCCATATGTCATAATCACCATTGAAAAGTAACCATTTGCTGATAGATAATACAAATTTATTATGGTTATTTTCTATTCTGAGTGTAGGGGGAAATTATGGGATCTCAGATACCATTGTGTGGTTACTATTGGCAATTGCTGACTTTTTAAAAGTGACTACATTATTTTATAGATCCTGGAGCAATCTCTAGTATTTTGTAAGTGTAATAGTACTATTAGAAAGAGGAACACTGTGAACATCAGATTCTCTATTGTTGAATCTTAAAGGACACCATGATTGTCTTAACATACAAACAAGTATAGTAATAGTAGTAATGGATGGGGTTTTAACTTCCAATATACCAGAATGGTAAGCATTTGAAAATAAGCTACTTAACTATTCCTGCTTTATGAACAGCATCAAAGTGAAAAGATATTGGGCCAAATCCAGAGGTGAATGTAAGGGAGACTAAACTGGTGCAGTTCCCCCCTTCTTTTGTTCCCCGCAGCATGTAATTTACACCCACAGTGACTTCCAGAGACTATGATTCAATTACACATCACCAAGTGGGTGTGAGTGTAAATGAAACCTCTTAAAACTCACCTCAGTTTCCCCCACTGAACCTAAGGGACTTTCTCGTGGTATAATTCTATTTCAAGGGAGCAGAAATAGAAGAGTGTAATGGGAAAAGCAACTGTTGTACATTGGGGAACAGGACTAGCTTGTACACAGTTGGCTCAGGGTTAGGGAAATCCAAGAGTGACTCGTCACTTTTGCATACATGCAGACCTACCGGATTTTTAAGTGCCCTATGGACATATCTCTTCCTAAACATACTCTCGGGCACAAACCTGCAGCTGCTCTGTATGCAGAACACCTACACGAACTAGCCTATTATCTTCATGTGCCCTCTTGAGACCTGTATTTGAAACAGGCTGCTAAAAATGGCAATGTCTTTCAGGCTATGGCAGAATCCATGAATACTGCTAAGAACACATTACTGTCATCTTGAGTAAATGAATATCAATAGTGATTTACTGAGAATTGCTTGATTGAAAGGATAGTGTCACAGATGTCAAATTGTTTTCTAAAAATGGACAGTCCAACCATCTTTTAAACAGGACATAGAACTTTTTGGTGACATAAATAATGTTGGTCTTTTCTTCTTTTTGTCTGAGGGCATGTATTTACTAATTGATGAAAAGTATTTTATATATGAACTGTGATGACACAGGGGACAAGAACCCCTTTGAATCAGTTGTAAAACGTCAGCACAGAAGAGGTTAAATAATGTGAAGATACTTGTTTCTTAACACAACTAGGTTTAGGCAAGAGTTACTTGTGTGGGATATATCTTGAAATCAAATGTTGTTATGATGTGCCAGAGAAAATGTATTGTAGTTCTTTCATGCCAAAGAATTCCCGGAACTTTGTAGAATGCGACCAGAATAATTGGACTTCTTGTTCATTACAAAACTCTCTAGCTGAACACTAAAAATTCTTCAGTCTGAGTAGGCATTCAGTGAATTAACAAAGTTCTTTTTTATAACATTAAAAATAATGCAGATCACTTCTAAATATTTTACAATAGACTTTTGTGAAAACAAGATGCAAAATGTTTTCTGTAATTGTAACAGGAGGACATTTTCCTCCCTGACAGTATGCCTCAAAATAATGATAAAATAGAAACCTAACTTTGGGTTTGTTTTAACAGCAGGATCCTAGTTCTCATCTCACTCCAGTGTAGATCAGGAGTAACTTGATTCAAGTCACTGGAGTTAAAACTCCTGAGGGTTAGACTCATTAGTGTGAGATTAAAACCCAGCATTGATGTTGTATGGACCTGATCCAAAGCTCACTGAGGTCAATAGGAGTCTTTCTTTTGATGCATTGCCCTCTCTGCCCCATGCTTTTCTAGAATGGAATCTTCTAGAGTTGAGATAGCTCTATGTTGTAACCATTGCTTGACCCAGCATCTCCTATTCTTCTCCCCATGTCTACATTGACTGTAGCCTGCTTCTTTCACGCACCTTTTGGGAAGAAGCATTATGTCTTTGACCAAGTGTTCAATCACTTCACTTCTGTCTCTTTCTCTCGGAGCTACCTGCCTGTGATTGTCCCTCACTGACTGATCCTGCAAAATCTTAATCACACAAGTAGTCACTATGGCATCATGAAGTTCCTTTTATAAGGAAAGTTTTGCAAAATCAGGGTCTAACAGTGTATATGACAGAACTCCAGGGAGAGTATCTTAAATACAAAGAAAGTTTATTTGAGGAAAATATAAAATTAGAGGTAGCTAAACAAAGACTAATATTGCTAAGCAGGAAATATTGGGTGAAATCCTGAACCCACTGAAGTCAATGGCAAAACTCCCACTAACTTCAGTATGTCGGGATTTCACCTGCTATTTCTGGTGTGTCAGGAAAAAAAGTACCTTAAGTGACTCAACTCAACAGCTGTCTCTTTATTCCAACTGTGTCCCTTTGGAAGCTTCTGCCAGGGTGCATCTCTGAGCTTTATAAGACAATCAAGTTTCTTGGTCTCTTAAAAGCACTTGGTCTTGTATCAATGGAGTCCAGTTACTCATGGAGGACTTAATATAATGCCCAATGCAATCTCGATTACAAGTTCATGACATTTATATTCAGATGGAGCCATCTGTGTGTATAAAATAAACCCCACTGCCATCCTATTTTAAGCGAGATAGGCCCCATCTATAACATGCAATATGTGTAAGGGATGGAATTAGCAATGAACCTTCATAACTTCTTCAAAAAGGAGATATTCTTCATGTACTATTCAACCTAAAAACTAGCCTCAGACATCTTATAAAAGATATGAGGCTAGCTCCTCAGTGCTAAGAGCTGTGGAAATGAATTCAGTGAAATTTGCCTTCTAGATAACTTTTTCACATATATCAAAATCAATCATTTCCTTTAAATTACTTTCAACAGTAAAATGAATAAATTATACCATTATCAACTTCCATCTCAAATTTCTAGGACCAATATTTTACAGTTACTCTAAAATTATCAGGTGTCAGATACCATTAGAAAAATGAAAACAACAAGGAATCCAGTGGCACCTTAAAGACTAACAGATTTATTTGGGCATAAGCTTTCATGGGTAAAAAACCCCACTTCTGAGGCGGCATTTGAAGAAGTGAGGTTTTTTACCCAAGAAAGCTTTACCCAAATAAATCTGTTAGTCTTTAAGGTGCCACCGGAGTCCTCGTTTTTGTGGATGCAGACTAATACGGTTACCCCTCTGATATTAGAAAAAAGTAAACTGCTACTTGTACCGCTGTGCTTAAATACTGTCTGTTTTGTAATTTAACAGTGAATTTATATTGCTCATGGAAAGTGCCAACACTTGGAAATAAAGTTCTCTATTTATCCACTGATAAGGTACAACACTCAGACAAAAGCTCTGTTGTTGTAGCATATGCAATTTCCTTACAGTTATTCTAAGAGTACCACTTATGTGAAGATGTCCTCTTCTGAGTCCAAGCCATAGACAATAAACCCAGTTCAGTGTTTGCAGAAAATCCACTTGTACCCATCTCCTCCCATCTTTTATTCAATACTTGGGAGTGATATATTTCATATGACTTTGATTTTACATAAAATCAGCCTTTCAGGTTCCTGAGTGCTAGTTCTGAACAACTATTTAATTCAGTATCCACTATGCTCTTCAACCTGCATTTTTTTCCTCTTTCTACCTTACAGTGATTCTTTATACCCGCACCTCTCTTTTCTAAATGATTAGCATGTGCATGCACTGTCAGACATTTATGCTCCAGAAGAGTAATCTGCAAATGTCTGTTTTTTCAGAAAGAATTTCAAAAGTATTTTGGTGAACTTTTCTTGCTTTGACTTGTCCAAGATGGTAGTCGCAAGGACAAAGGTTCTAAACATTGGGTCTGAAATAACTAAATGTTAGTCCCTGGCTGAAGAAGCGAGACACTTTTCTGCTTTTCTGGTCCTGGAGTTTGCTAGGAGCCAAACTGTCTGTGGGCACAAGTTAGAGCAATTTAAGATCTATGTCACTTTGTAATGGCCCAGGAGGGGTTATAAGGATTGGCTGGAGTGCATTACACTCTGGCATCACAGCCTCCTGCCGTCCTTTTCAATGAGAAAACTCTGATTTTCAGACAATCTGTGAACAGAAACAGGGAAACATTTGTGTCAAATTATTTGTTCTAATTCACACGTGGGTTCTAGTTGTTATGAAATCTTGCCTCCCTAAATCTATACCAT
Source organism: Eretmochelys imbricata (assembly GCF_965152235.1). Taxonomy (NCBI): domain Eukaryota; kingdom Metazoa; phylum Chordata; order Testudines; family Cheloniidae; genus Eretmochelys; species Eretmochelys imbricata. The sequence goes on from NC_135581.1 coordinate 63,178,358, forward strand.
ATCTTCCTTGTCATTAGTGTGCTTCTCAACATTTCAGAACAAACCACAGATCACTTCCAGATTAGATATTGTGACAAAGTTCCTTCTCTACCTTGGTGGGTCTTGCACTTATTGGCGGATTTGCTTGCCTTGGAGCTTCACGGCAGCCCTCAGCTTGGCCGTTTTTCTGAACCCACAGTCCAGGTCGACTCCTCCTGTGTCTGACCAGGAGTTGGGAGGTTTTGGGGGGAACCCGGGCCCGCCCTCTACTCCGGGTTCCAGCCCAGGGCCCTGTGGAATGCAGCTGTCTAGACAGCTACAACTCGCTGGCTACTTCACCATGGCCTCCTCCCAACACCTTCTTTATCCTCACCATAGGACCTTCCTCCTGGTGTCTGATAATGCTTGTACACCTCAGTCCTCCAACAGTCCACATTCTCACTCTCAGCTCCTAGTGCCTCTTGCTCCCAGCTCCTGACACGTACACCACAAACTGAAGTTTTTTTAAAACCCAGGTGCCCTGATTAGCCTGCCTTAATTGATTCTAGCAGCTTCTTGATTGGCTGCAGGTGTTCTAATCAGCCTGTCTTAATTGTCTCCAGAAGGTTCCTGATTGTTCTGGAACCTTCCCTGTTACCTTACCCAGGGAAAAGGGACCTACTTAGCCTGGGGCTAATATATCTGCCTTCTTTTACTCTCCTATAGCCATCTGGCCCAACCCTGTCTCAATATCTTCTGAATTTATATACAAAACAGACCAACCCTTAAAAAAAAAAGAAAATTCAGAGCTTCCTCTTTCCTCATAAAATAAGAATGACTTAGAAAGCAGCTGTGCGAATTTGCCTGTACCACCCTTCTGATGTACTTCAGTTCTGATGTGGAAAGACAACCTGCAGGTGTGAGAAGGCAGGATTTTGACTCTGTGCCCATTCATTCCTTGGTTTCTCTGGTGAAACTGCCAACAGAGATGGTAATCAGTGCCAGTTGCAGTGGTAGATTTTATCATATGGACACCTGTCTATTAGGAACTGGACTGGTGCTGCCAACTCATTTTATATAGGCTGCTGAACAAATGTGAGGCTGTAAGCACTTTTGTCCTCAATCTAAGCTGTGCCAGACCTATAGTCATGACCTCAAAGTGAGAGGTTCTGTATCCCATTGTCATCCCCTGAACCATCATCCAGTTCTCTTCTCATCCAATAATCTTGACATTTTGATTTTTCATCTCCTGCTTGTCTCCTCCATGCTTAAATGACTTGTAGATAGAACTTCATTATAGTCACTTCAGTGCAACTTCAAAGTCTAGTTATTAAGTATATCCTAGCAGTTTCTTTTCTTTTTTCTAAACAAAAGAGAAATTGAATGCAAAAAAAGAAAAGAAAAGTGTTAATGCAACAGAAGTGGGGCACATTTAAAATAAGAAAAAGTCAGGAAGTACAAAGGTTAAGTCCCGCTGCAATGTTAACTTGATCGCTCAAATTTAAGTTGAAATGAAGGGTATGGCTAGACTAGAGGTTTTTCTTTCATTTTAATTTCAAGTTATCTGATTGCTGTTTAACCTGAGTTAGTGAACAGGTTTGTAAATGCTCATTAGGCAGCCTCCACTTATTTAGCTCAGGGCACAAATGTGTGTGGTTTTTCCTAGGGCTCAGCCTGGAACAGATGTTTGTGGAGTGTCTAGTGGCTTGTCTTTATTGCAACAGCTAGCTCAAGTATGAGCAGCCACACTGTGAAGCGTTCCAGCTACACACAGTGATTGACTTGGCAAAGCGATTGGCTAAGCAGCTGATGAGTTGTGCCGACTCAAACTGTAGTCTGTAACTATAGCCCCACTGCACTATTAGCTTGAGCATCAGCAGCTCTCAAGCTTCAACCCACGTCCCCTGATGGACAGTTAGCTTGAGTTTAAAGCGCCACTTTACCTAAGCTAGACATTTTAGTGTTATGGACAAGTCAGGTTAGGGGCCATGCTCAAGTTATACCTTGAACTAACAATCACGTGAAGACAAGCCGTAGACCGGGACAAAGAACATAGGCCATTCTTACCAGATGGGGAACTCTATCCTAGAAAGCAGTGACTCTGAATAAGATTGGGGGTCATGGTGGATACTCAGCTGAATATGAGCTCCCACTATGATGCTGTGGCCAAAAGAGTTAATGTCATCCTGGGATGCATGAGCAAGGGAATCTTGAGTAGGAGTAAAGAGGTTATTTTACTGATGCGTCCAGTTCTGGTGTCCATAATTCAAGAAGGATGTTGATAATTTGGAGAGGTTTCAGAGAAGAGCCACGAGACTGTCTAAAAGATTAGAAAACATGCCTTATAGTGATAGATTCAAAGAGTTCAATCTATTTAGCTTAACAAAGAGAAGGTTAAGCAATGACTTGATTATAGTGTATAGGTATCTACACAAGGAACAAATATTTAATAGTGGGCTCTTCAATCTAGCAGAGAATGGTATAACATGATGCAGTGGCTATAAATTGAAGCTAGACAAATCCAGGTTGGACACAAGGCATAAATATTTAATGCTGAGAGTCATTAACCATTGGAACAATTTACCAAGGGTCATGGTGGTTTCTCCATCGCTGACAATTTTTAACTCAAGATTGGATGTTTTTGTAAAAATCTGCTCTAGGAATTATTTGGGGGAATTTCTTTGGCCTGTGTCCTACAGGAGATCAGACTAGAATGGCAGTGGTCTCTTCTGGCCTTGAACCAGCATTCACCAAAGCGTTTGCTAACTCATGTTAACTGGCAATCAACTAACTCAAATTAAGACACTGGTTAAAAACTCTAGTCCAGACATACCCTAAAAGAAAAACGTTTCCTGATATGAAGAGAAAAGGAACAATGCAAACTCATATCAAAATCTGAGTGAATATATGAGTAAAAAATGCCATTGTGACACAAATATAAGGGTCACAATGCAAAGGAATTATGATTTTTAAATTTTATGATTAGCAATGCCTTATGCAATCATATCTGCAACTTTTATGACTAACATTCATTACAAGTATCCTTATATGTTGTTTAAAATATGAGTTAAATCTTCATCGGAAGTCTATTTATCATTCAGCCAGTTATATAAATGTGATACATGAAAAAGTTGTTAGATTCATTCTAGCTGAGCAGTGGAAGAGCTGTCAACCAAGAGTTGTGTTTCATTTTAAGAGCAATTTCATTACTTATAGCTATCAACAGCTGGCACTCGAGTGTATTAGTGTCTGTCCGGGAAATAAGATCAGGGCATGATGTACTTGTATGGAAGAGAACATGGTACACAATTAGAAACCGTTGCGTTTAATCCCAGGCTAATCTAAAATGATTATGGGCATTATCGCTCAGGAATTACTTTATAGAATTGACTCTCAGGAAACTTTAAATCAGTTAGAATTTTTGTCTTCCTCAAGCATCGCCACGTTGGCAATCACTCTCATAACGTTGTATCCAGCTTCAGAGTACAAAATACCTTTGGAATGCTAGATTGTCACTACTGTTAATGTAGCCATTTAGGTGCCTAGGACTGTGCCCCACGCCTTTCCCTGTATGGCCACATTAGCACCCCCTGTGGAGTGTAAACCTTGCTTTCTTCTCGGTAAGAGGTGAGAGAATGGAGCCATGGCTCTACCTTCCCGTCTTCACCAGCCACCAGAACCGGGTGGGAAGGAAACTGCTCCCTTTTCAGGGCTGTAATAAATTACACCCTGTACCTGCTCTAGAGCAAGAGGGGAGCAGGGGCGGAATTGTGACTCTCTGAATCAAGATCCTTCCTGGGGCAACTCAACTCTGCACTAGCCCATTCTCAGAGCTGAGTTTAAAGGCTCATTCTGGGCCTTCATGACCATACGTACCAGTATAGTATGTGAAATTCTTTTTTCATATGTGACTTGCATATGTTAGGAATATAAACCTATGGCTTAGCAGGTTTCTAGAATTCTCTTGCATATGTTAGGAATATAAACCTGTGGTTTAGCAGGTTTCTATAATTCTCTTGGGGAAAATCTACATGGGGTAGGTATAAGGCACGAGCTAATTGGAAATTAAAAATACCTAAGAACATCATATTCCCTTATGAAAAATAAGAAGCATTTATTTTGGATGTTTTACACATGGACTAAGACAATACGTACAACTATCAGAGTTTGACTCTTCATGCTCTATTTCTTTAAACATATTTCTTCCAGTGACTGAAGGAGCCTTTCTTTTGCGTAAGTTTAATTTGCCAATGTTGCACTCTTTGGCAGATAAAACTTACTGAGTGAAACAAGACGTCTTCCCATGTGACTAAATTGACCCATGAGAAATTAGTAATTTCAAATTACCCTTTGTTTAGGAAAAAGAAAAGGAGTACTTGTGGCACCTTAGAGACTAACCAATTTATTTGAGCATAAGCTTTCGTGAGCTACAGCTCACTTCATCTGTATTTTGCGAATACAGACTAACACAGCTGTTACTCTGAAACTTTGTTTAGGACAACATATAGCTGTTCAAAATAAAACAAATCACTTTTATAAGTATAAGAGGTGCTAGTTTGTTAGAACATGATCCAAAAGGAAGGATTTTCAAGTAGATTTTATATCTAGTTATATGTTTAAGCCTAGCAAGACAGGCAGTTCAATGTAGCAGCTAGTTTTAATGGGTATGAGAGATGCACTATTAGGTTAATTAGCCATCACCCTGGCTTACTTCAAACAAGAAAGTTTACCTCAGCTAGCCAGGTCCAAAGAGAAAAGAAAGGTTTCATTTAGCTCAATAGACACAGAAAAGTAAGGAGCTTTCAGGAGCTGAGTAACAGGTCATCCCATACAGCTGTCCAGCAACCTTCGCTCTGCTGCTGGTTTGTAATATATTCTCCTTCTGGGGAATCAGGTGATTGTTACAAATGTAGGGTCCAGTCCTGCAAATAATTTTTTGCCAGGCAAAGTACTCACTTCTGTAAGTACAGTGGTGCCATTATTTGTCCACAGCAGTAAGCATTTCAAACCATATTTTTTAAAAGGTACTTATATGCCTAAACGTACAAATTGGTGCCTAGAGTAGGCTCCTTGAAGGGAGTTATATATCTAGGCATTTTTGAAAATTCCCCAAGGCACCTAATGTTTGTTAAAGATTGGGATCTCTCCCCCTCCCTAGTCCCCCAACCGTTCACAAAACGGAGAGAGTGCATTCTCTCTACTAATGAGTTTTACCCTTGTCACTGTCCCTGACTTTCCATTTGACCTTGAGAAATCACAACACCTCTCTATGCCACTTACCCAATGTACTTAATGTAAACTTATTATTCCATAATCGGACTTTGTGTTGTGAGGTTTAATTAATGCTTGCGGTGTGCTTTGAGATCCTTAAAGCAAAGCCAAAATACTGCCTATTATTTATTTAATAATTTTATTGCTGCCTTAGAGACTGACATTTGTTCACTGGCATTATGCAATAAAACTGGCTCTGAAGGGTCACTTCACGAGTCAAGGATTGTAAAATAAGGCACGGCTTTCTGATGATTTAAAGGGAGAAACCTCAGTTCACATTGCACATGCCAGATTAGAAAACAATGGGATTTTTTTTTTTTTAAATGCAAACAATGAAACGCAAAAAGCAGTATCTGGAGCTGGCAATCTGGATATTTTTCCTCCTGCTAGGCTGCTTGCATAAGTTTAGCATTTCAGACCATTTCTACTGACTCACACAATAACTCAAGAGTAGTGTTTATTTCAGAGATGGAGACAGTGTGTTCTTGTGGAGAGCTGAATCACATGTGTGCTGCACAACAGGGACAGGCCATGTATATCGTACAAAACAAATTCCATCCGAAATACCTGCCTATCCAATTTTGGATTTGTGAGATTGAGCTGGTAAATGAAGGAAACTGTTAATATGCAAAAGGAATCCAATGTACTGTAGCAAGGCAAAAGGAGCAGCGGGGGGGGGCAGGGCGGAAATCTGGAGTAAACTTGACTCTGTCCTTACCTAGTGCATAGGAAGTATGTGGACCTTCTGAGCCACTTTAATTAAATATCTTAAAATATAATTAGTCTGGGCATTATTTCTACCCAAATTACAGATTTAACATTTCGCTTATTGGCCCTTTTGTTACTCTATCAAGATTATCCTGTAAAAGAGTTGCATTTCACTGGAACTGCCAGTATGAAGAAGCCTTTTTGTGTGGCTTTGAGGGAGCATTTCATCTCCCAATTGCCTCTCTAAAGATCTCCAGGTTACTTAGGCTAGTTGCTGGGGACAGTTGGGGGGGGGAAGGGGAGGGTTTTTATGAAATTCTTTGATGTCTAAAATCAGACTGTATTGTTAGAATGCTAGATAGTAGCCCACCAAGACATCTCAGTGTTTTATGGAACAATATGCAATCTTGCACACCTTTATCTTACACAATTATTGTAATTAGGAAGAGAAAACATTTATTTGGACAGTGCAGCTACAGAGACTGGGGGGGTACACTTCACTGAGTTAAACCCAGAAATTAATGCATGCACTCCACACGCATTGGATATTATGTTATTCAAAATAAGCTAACATATTGAATATTCTATCCCACTGATTCAGTGTTCAAGTTACCTATTTTTCATTACAACTATGACAAGTGTGTGAGCAATTCACTCAAGTTTTTCCTAAACAACTTACCCGTTTAATCTTTCATGGAGCACAGGAATCTTTTAAGCTCGTGTCATTGTGTTACAAAGGTTCCATGGGTTTTATGTATACAGATGCAAAATGGAACCTTGTTCAGAATGTCCGCTTCTTGCTTTCAAGGTTTTCTGTGATTCTTTTCCTTTAAAAAAATCATTTTTTTCTAAGGAATGTAGTGCATCTCTTGAAACAAGGGTGATATCTTTCTCTGATACGTTTTCAGATTTATGCTTCGAATTATCCACCTCTTATTTGCAAAACATTATGAAGTATCTATTCCACCAGAAAATGCAGACCCCATGCACAATCTAGCTCCATCCATTTTTCCCCTTATACATTCACGGCACAGATTCACTTTTCTAGTGGCAGCTGACCCCATCCCCTTTCATACATGTACAGAGGCACCCTTCTGTGTGCTGATCAAGCATTCCTCATACTATTGTGCTTGAAATGTTAACCATATTTATTCACTCAATAATATTTGAAAAAAGACATACAGGGCAAGGTTTTGAAAACTGCACCCACACAAACGTGCAAATATTTGCTTGCCTGCATTAGCAATTGCATAGATATGCTACTTAGGCACACAAATGCATGGTGTTTGCAGGGGCCATAGTGGAAAAACATGGGCCATACTCAGTTGTATTTTGCCCAAACTCAGTTAACATTCTATTAACCAAAAGTGAGCTGTGTCTACTCAACATCAGAAATGCCTTTCAGAGCTGCAGTTCTTAAAAGAGCCAGTGCAACTCCCATATAAATGACTAATTGCTTAATAGTATGGACTGGCAGCTACTTGGAATCCTTTCTAATCCCCTCCAGCTGTAGTACAAGTATTAAATACCCGATAAGTGTATTAGCAGCACTGGTGACAACCACCAAAACGATTTGAAATGTCTAAAAAGAAGAGATCTGTGCTTGATATTTCCCATCTATAAAGAACATGACTTGTCTTGAACATGGCAGAAAGGTGGTTGATGATGCTTCTGGATTGAGGCCTTGTTTTCACTGCTAAAAAAGGTGCATCTTTCCTTGAGATAATCAGTGAGTGAGCTGTTCTGAGGTAAATTCGCAGTGGCATCTAGTTTACCTTGCCTTGTTGAGGTCAACACCAGCCTGGGGTGCAGTGCTGACCTCCCCTATTTTACCACACAGTAAAATTAAAGTGCCTTGTCTTCACTGTTTTTTGTTTTTTGATCTTACGATAGCTCTTGTGTTAGTTACTCCAAGGTAAAAAAACATACCTTTTTCAGCAGTGAAGAGAAGGCCTACAAGTGATAGACACAATAGTTTGATATATTGTAACTTATGGGTTCTCAAACTTTTTCTTCCGAAGGCCCCCAACGTGCTATAAAAATTTCTCAGCCCACTTGTGCCACAACAAATGTTTTTCTGCATATCCAGTAGCTTAAAAGCTAGGGCCAGCATTAGGGAATAGCAAGCAGAGCAACTGTCCAGGGCTCCACACCACAGGGGGTTCTGTGACGCTTTGTTGCTCAGGCTGTGGCTTGAACCCCATATGGTGGGGTTTGGTTTTCAGCTTTCTGCCCTGGGCCCCAGCGATTCCAACGCTAGCCCTGCTCTCTGGTTTATTTTGGCAGGCTCCCTGAAATCTGCTCGCAGCCCCACAGTGGACCCTGGACCCCTGGTTAAGAACCACTTTGTAAGGGTCACAATAGAAAAAAATGAGAGATTTTGTAGTTACTATGGAATCCTGTCTTGACTTGGATTCAGGGAAGAGAAAAACACTTTGCGACAATGGATAAAGCAATCTTAATGTCATTTGCTCAAGCCAGTAGCAAGGGTTGGATCCTGATATCTGATTTGTTACTATTAGGCCAAATAGCTATTGTAATAGTAGCCAGAACCAAGCTGCATAGGTGCCTCCAATCTCTACCTAATTCCCATGGGCAAAGCTCTTTTGTTTAGCCTTTGCTTGTGAGATCAAGATTTGACTGCTGTTTTTATCTGCCTGTGTGGTGGTTTCACTTGATTGTTATGTGAAAAGAAAAGTAGAGTTGGTTGAAAAACTTACATTTTTTTTCTACAGAAAAGTAAATCTGAGATTCTAGTGCATATAAATTCCAGGGTTGGAAAGTAGTGATTTTTAAATGAGTTGTAGATGCTTTTGACCAATATAAGTAAAATATGCACAGCTCAAATTCAGTTAGGGAATATGGGTACATTATAATAAAATGAAAATGTAAACAACCTTTTTCCAATTGCTTTAATCCTCCTAATGGGTTTTTAGAAAAACGCTAGTAGTGATTTGTCTGTCTGTTATATAGAGCAGTCATGGCTGCATAAGTCAGAAGAGGGACAAAGTTCAGTAGAACCTCTCTAGATTTGTTTTCTTACTAAAGTGCAGCCTGAAGGCAGACCAGGTCTACAAAAGCATTTTCTGAATTTAAGACTGACTGATTATAATAACCTTATTTATAATGTCTGATCTACCATTATAAAAATTTGTCTGTGTGTCAATCAGGTTTGTAAAAAGAAAAGGAGTACTAGTGGCACCTTAGAGACTAACCAATTTATTTGAGCATAAGCTTTGTAAAGTATTCTGCTACTTAGCAGTTTTCTTTAAGAAAAAAAAGATTTTTATTACGTATTCTTATGGTTCAGACAAATACAAGAAACAAGTACTCCCTGAGGCAGCCCCTAAATAAATAAACCCATAAACTACAATAAATCTAAATTAGATTAATTGTCTAGATGTTAAGGTGGAAATACTATCACAAAATCATTCCCTTGTGCGCTCCAAAAATTCCAGGTTGTCCACTATTCACTAGGGGTGTAACCCAGGCCCCACTGAAGTTGATGGCTTCAGTTAGGTCAGGATCTGACTATAAATGTAAAGGAAAGACGTGGAGAGTATCCAGAGGAGAGCAAAAAAATTATAAAAGATTTAGAAAACCTGTGAGGAAAGGCTAAGAAACCCGAGCTTGTTTACTCTTGAGAAAAGAAGGCTGGGGGAGAGGGAAGAACCTGATAATAGGCAGTTAAGGGCTGTTATAAATTGTTCTCCAGGTCCATTGAAGGTAGGACAGGAAGAATGGGCTTAATCTGAAACAAAGGAGATTTGGGTTAGATATTGGGAAAAGTTTTCTAACTGTAAGGGTGGTTAAGCACTGGAATAGGCTTCAAAGTGAGGTTGTGGAATCCCCATCATTTGAGAAATTTTTAAGAACAGGTTGGACAACCACCTGTCAGGTGTGGTCTAGGTTTACTTGGTCGTGCCTCAAGGGGCTGGTCCCTTGCGGCCCTACATTTCTATGATTCTATGAAATCCTTTGTTACCTACTACATACCCAAGGACCCAGATTCTCAGATGCTATAAATCAGCGTAGCTCAAATGATGTCAATAGATCTATGCCGATTTATGCCAGCTGAAAATCTGACTGCAGGTGTCTGTGTTTTAATAGTATCATACTGTTATGTACTTCAATCTCTCTGCCCACAAAGCACTGGGAAATACTTTGTCCTGAGCATTAAGCAGATGTGAATAAAAAAATATATGGCTATATAGAGTTGTTAATTTCCAGCAGAATTCCCATTGATATAAATTGGAGCTCTGTGCATGGATTGAGATATTTGGAATGATTCTTGAATGGAGAGAGTTTATAATTTTGTATTTCAACTACTGTCACCACCACTTCAGAAAACTGTCCAGTATGATTAATTATATGGGGTGGGGGGGGAAGCAGGAAATAGTGACTGCTTGCTTCACAATCCAAGATGAAAGGTTTGTCTGAGTGATAAAGATAAAATCAATGTGCCTGAATGGTTTCTTTCATCAACTTAAATTACATTTTGTTTACCAGCTTGTGAGCCTAAACCTTGCCAAACATTATTTGTAATCAATAAGGGCTACTTACCAGATGGATTTTACTACCTTCCTCCACATTTTACTATGGTACGAGTCATACCATAGTAAATGCAGCAGCTGATGGTTCAAGGCAATGAATATAAGACATTAAATTCTGGAATGCATGTTGCACATTGAATTGTATCTAAGTGAGATTTCTATGGAGTCGTAGTAGGAATGTAAAAGAACCAAATGACTGACTGAAGGTATGAGTGATAAACAGTGCAATCAGGGTTATTAATGGTTCTAGCTTATGAATTGTTTTCATGAACAAGTACATCCGGATCATTATGTATAGTCTCCGTTGCTCTTGCTCCATATGAAATTGGTAAGTTTAGTAATTCTCTTCTTGGCTTGGCAGCAGGCTCCCTGCTTAATTATAATAGACTCTGATCTAGTTCTGTAAAGCATAAAAAGCAAAGTCGGCCGTGCACACAAGAGCATTCCATTTAAAATTAATATCTAATAAAGGGAAACACAGAGCTCCTCATAGTCAATTTGCTGTTTTAAAAAAAAAGTCAGCAACCTCCAAACTGGGTAATTTAAAGAAATATAAAGATACCCTAAGGTCAGTGGCTACAGCCGACCTCTGCTGGGATGGTGATGTATTATTACAATCAGTCTGGCAGAGCAGAATAAACAAGGACTCCCAAACAGCCCATTTGCTTGCTCCACTACAATTTTTCTACGCTACTAACCTCCCCTTTCTTCCCCCACCCCTATTAAACTATACATTTCTTTAGGGAAAAAAAGAGAAGCAAATGCTTAATCACCCAAAGAAATCAGTGAATCTAATTGATGCAAAACTTACACCCATATCAACATAATACCAGTTTTAAACAGTTGCAATCATGTATCTGAGAGGGAAGAACCCATTGGTGATGACTGTGTTCTGATTCTCTCACTGGTGATAAAACTCCAGCATAGTAAGAACTTTCAAACAAAAATTCATAAAAGAAGAGAAAGGTGTTGCAAGAGGTAACAAGAAACATAAAGATTTCGCTAAAATGAATGAGAAAAGAGCCTAGAAAGCACAATCTGGGTCCATGTCACTGATTCCCTCATATACCTAACACAGGCAAAAGTCCCATTTCCTTCAGCTATAGCCAAACAAGTTGTTGGGGTGCAGGGAAAAAGCTGCATGCCCTATGGGGGTGCGTCAACCCCCACTGAAGATAACGGGCTTTCCTTTGACATTCCTTGGAGTTGGGTCAGGTCCTAGATGCACAATTCTTTTAATATTTAGCACACAACATGCAGGACAATATATAATGGAGAACCTCCTATTCGGTCTATTGATGTCTACCAAATTACTTACACCACAACATTTGTTTTTAAGAAGAACTGCTGACTTCAAAAAGGACGTGTGACTTGAAAAAATAGGGATTGAATCAAAGCTAAATGAGTACCCTTGCTATCCTGGAAATATGTCAAATTACTATAGAAAAATACCAAATTTCATAATGCCATTGTAGAAATCAAAGGTATGTACTTATCTGGAATATTGTGTTCAGTTCCAATTAACCTATTTCAAAAAGTATGAAGAGAAATTGAGGGCTCACAGGTAAGTGCCCAACGTGATTAGAGGCATGAAATGATTTCCATAGGAAGAGAGACTGAAAAGGCTGGGCCTGTTTTGTTTAGAAAGGAGATGAATTGGAGAGGACATAAGAGGTGTTCAAAATAATGGTGTAGAGAACGGAAATCATACACTTCTGTTTTCCATTTCTCATAACACAAGAACAAGAGGCCACTAAATGAAACTCAAAGGCAGCATATCTGAAACTGGTAAAAGAAAATACTTTCTACATAGAGCATTATTAGCCCATGGAACTTATTGCCACAAGGTATCACTGAAGCTGAGAACTTGGCAGAAGAATTGGGCATTTAAATCAGTAAAGAGAACAATCCACAGTTACATTAGATAGGGTTGAAAAAATTAGAAGGGAAAAAAGTACATGAGCTAAAGCCTATTGAATTCATTGTGAATACTTCTGTCAACTTAAATGGGCTTTGGAGCAGGCCCTACACCCTCGTACTTCAGGGCATAAGCCAACAACTATTGTAGGGAGCTAAGTATAAACTTTCCATGTGGGAAGGTTATTCTATAATTTTCCTCTGTGGTGTTTCTTACACCTTCCTCATTCCTTGCATCAGGAACAGGGTACTGAACTAAATGACCCCTTGTGTGATCCAAAATTGCAATCCCTAGGTTTCTGTTAATGCTGTTCTGACCAGAAAGAACATGCTCTGGGTAAAAAACTGCACTTTGGTGTAGCAACATGTACATTTTATGGCTGATGTCTAAGCTCATAGGAATCATCTGCCAGAAATGAGATTTAATGAGGTCATGTGAGTGGACTAAATCACATAAAAGGAATAATAAATCTAGTAGTAATGAGAACAGAAGCAAATAAACAGAAGTAAGGAATTTCATATAAACTTTCCCTACATTGTTGGAATATTATCACAAACGATGAAAGCTGAATAAGAACAAAGGTGCCAAATCCCCGTTAGCCCTATTTTGAGGCCATACACAAAAGAAATTTTACAGTGGCTATTTCTTGTAAAGATCCAGTTCCTTTAATTGACAGACCAGGAAATTACAAATCTGCTGTCAGGATTAAATATCTTTTTAGAATTGAGACCAAAAAAAGGAAACAATGAAAAACAAAACCAGTTAAGAACCAGATATTAGATAGCATCAACAATGCAGAATTGTATGCAATTAGAGGCAGAAATCTGTAAAATAAAAAGGCATGATACCATATAATCTGAGAATCGTAGAAGTAATTTGCCTTTAACAATGTTCTATGTTAAAAATGTGATTTGAATGTCTTAATATTTGGATAAGTTAAATGTAATGTTTAGGAAGAGTAGTGGGTAGGCAGAAATCCATCTTAATTCATCTTGTTGCTCTGCCACCAGCTGTGTATATTTGTCCTGTGATGTTCTTCTTGATTATACCTTTATGAAATTTTTAAATGTAACCATTTAAAATTTTGGTTGCTGGGATACCAGACTGAAGTTGGCAACTGTGCGGATCAACACTTCACATTTTGTGAAAACTTGCAGTGGATTGAACAAACATGAAATAAGTCTAAGTATATATCCAGATATCTGTAGAATAAAGGGAGTAATCAGCAGTGATTACAGTTGTGCCAAAATAATTGGGTGTAGCATCTTCCAGAAACTGAATGTCATGTTGAAAGCTGGATGCCCTCTTCTACTTGCACTGCCACAAGAGAGCTAACAGCAGCTGAACTAGGCAGTGAGGTGTGGAAGAGGGTATCCACAGCTCATACGAATGCTTCCCCTCTGCCCCTGGAACCCGCTGAAGTTCCTTCTCTATACTGAATAGTTGGGCCTGTGTGGATCAGAACAGGCATGTCTAGATGACAAAAGGTGGCTGTAGAGCGGCATGTGGCATACTCCCTTCTAACTGCAACTCCCCGTCACATTATGCTTTTGGAGAGCGAGGGGGGCTTAGGTGCAAGAGGAGGGGATCGTCAACGATAGCCTGGACTCCTGAGCGTGATGTAGTGACAGTCTCCAGTTAAACCGTGGAATCTCTGAGGTTCAAGCCCAGTATCTCTGCAGAGTCTGCGCTTCTAGCAATATCCCCTCCTACTCCCATCTTTTTTCCCCCTTGCAAGGTTAGAAATCCCTCCCTCCTGAGGGGAGAATAGGGAGGAAACTGTGAATTAAACCTTTTTGTCTGAGTAAAGATTGCAGGCAGGGCCTATTGTTGGTAAAGCGCATTGCAGATGAAAAGTGCTACAAAACTGATATTCCAATACACATCTCTACATTTTCGAAAGAGGAAGGTGTCACAAGTCAGGAAGCAAGAAATGTATTTTTACCATGTTCCAGAAACTGTGTCAGGAATAACTGAGGTGTCCGCGCATAAGAAAAGAGGAGATAAATGGAGGAGATAAAGGAGGAATAAAATGTAAAAGGACATAAATAACAGATTGTTTGTTTGTAGGGCAGCATTACCTTGATACCATCCAAGAGGAGGGGGATTAGGATTCAGGACTGTGGTATGGTTCACTGAGTAGCATTGATTAATCACCTTTGTTTCCAAAGATGCTATAGTTAAAACATTAATAGCAGCCAAAACAGCCAAAACAGCACACAGCATTAATGCTTCCTTTTAAAGAAAATGTTTGTGACCCAGTGCATGCTTCCAGATTGAGGCTAGCGTGGAGTGAAGCTTTCTTACATAAAAAATTACCGCTGCAAAAATGTTTTATTTGCCTTTCTATCGTATTCCACACCATCATATCTGAGCATTTCCAAACATTAATAAATTTAACCTCACAGCACCCTGCAAGATAGGGAAGTGGTGAGCTATATATTTTGTTAAAGCATCTGGAAGCCTTCAGGCATGTGTACCTATATATTAGCATTTATTTATAATAGTATTTTTAAAATTTCCCCCTTTGCTAGTATTCAGAACAAATGCTTTCTTTATCATGTGGATAAGAGACCAAGTCATAGGAGCATTCTGAGAAACACTATGTCTTGGGTATTTGGGATTTGTATAAGCTCTGTAATAGACATAATACCCCAGCTGTACGAACATAGAGGTTATTGTTGCAGAAATGTCTTAACCTTTGTTGCTGTCAAAAAAGTCCAGACTTGGGTGCTGTTTTAAGGAAATGTTTTCAGAAATGCTGAGCACCTGCATCTCCAAATGAAATCAGTGAAAGTCATGGGTGCTCGGGACTTTTTATAAACAGACCCATTGTGGTTATAATTTCTGGTTCCTGGCATGTACATCTTCTTATGAGTCTCTTCACAGTCACACACTAACTCTTTGTAAGTCTTTTTGAACTGTGGTGAAAGTAAATCAATTTGCTTACAAAACCAATCGTATTTGGATCATGATTCATGACATTTCTTTTCCCTCTTGGGGCTCCTTCAGATCCTTTTTTTTTATGTAGACAAGGAACAGAAACACTGACAACATAGCTCTGAAAGGGTGCTTCCCAGAGTTGGAATATGCCAAATTATTCACTGTTGATGTGGGCAGTATCCACAGTGCCTGGAAGGGAATTGAATAGTCTGCCAAAAGTGGCCCCCTACATCCTGTATTTCCAGAAGATTTTGGATGTCGTGTCCTACCCATGTGCCATTTTGAGATCTGCACAGATGTGCCTACTTCCTCATCCGAAAATGAAGACATACGAGACCAAGAAACAAATGTTTTTTTCCCCTAAAACATTTCCTTAATACAGCCCCAAGTCTCGACTTTTTGAGCGATACTCAGTAGAGAATCCTGGCTCTTTAAAAATAATGTTAGGAATATGCCTTCTTTAGTGGAGAAATCCAAGAGGCATGTTTGCCTACAAATTTTGCACGCAGCTGTTCTGTGCAAAAACATATTGAAATTACCTTTATCCCATCCTCCTACCCCTCCACGCCCATTTAGTTGCTTCACCCACTCGTTGTATCTTATCCTAAACTAAGATTGTAAGTTCTTTGGAGCAGAGACTGTCTTGAATTTTATATATCTGTACAGTGTCTAGTTCAATGGGGATTGGTTAAGGGCTATGTAGTAGTAATAATAACAACAATAATTAATAATATTACTAGCAATCTGGTGATATAATTTTCTGGTCTGGTGATTCCAAGAGGCATGTTATTAGTGATCTGTTAATGAGCACTGTGGATGCATCCAATTATATACCAGCTCAAGTTTACCATTCAGTTAATATAGCATACAAGTCCATGATGACTTTGCCCTGAATATGACTACATTAGCTGTCAACTATTATTTGATTGGTTATCAGAGGAAACGATAACTTTTCTGAGTATATGAAAAGATCAACTTCCAGAGTTTTCATAATAGATATTGAAGACAAAAACAAGACTGGTTCATCAAGATGCTCTTTAGATTGTTCTTAAATGGATCTTCTCAATTTAGGATATTACTATTGTCTTTAATAATATTACCAGCATTATAGTCTGTCTGTCCTCCAATTATACCTTTGCATCATTGTCCTTCGTTTTATTTGGATGGTACTTTTTATTACGAAATACCTTAATAGGATATCTACTTGGGTCAAACTTGAGCTGATTGAATTATATGGCATATATTACAGCAATATAATCATTTGCCTAAGACACTATTTTTCTCTTTGTGGACATTCTATGATCAAACTGCAATTTTTACTTATTTATACATAATCTTAATTTAACAGATTAATTTCTTTTGAAAATTTTTTTAAGGCTCTGTATGGATTGTGATCAGTTCACTTGCAAGTACTTAGTACTCAATGTACTCCTAGCACTGGTTCTTGTAAAATTTTACTGCTCGAATGTCCGGGAAAAGTGAACACACAGCAATTTTCTGATTGATTTAAATACCTTGATTGTTGTCAAACCATATCTTGGGAACCAAAACTGGCAATAATAAATTGTTTGTTGATACCTGCTTGATTCAATAATTATAAGGGCCCCAATCCTGCACTGCATTCAAGGTGGGTTCTGCACAGCTCAAAGGGTACTGAGCGGGAAGTACAGATGCCTCAGCACTGCTGTACTCAATACTCAAGTGCCTATTGCTGCAAGGGACCCTCCTGATAGTCTGGGAACTATGGGGCATAGAGATGTTCTGGCCACAGCCCCTTTCCTTTGGTCATATCCTTATACTGGTGGCTAGTAGGGTGGTGGCATAAGAATTGACGCTGTGGTTTTACGCCACTAAACAATTTTCCTGTGCTGCAGGAATCCTTCACTGTCAAAACTAGCCTTAAGGCTGCTTTATGCCACCTTCCACACATCAGAGAATCTGGACCAGTATTCATTAAAAATATTAAATATTAATTCCTGTCTTGTGGTTTTGATAAGGATTCTCCTAGAGTCTCTTGACACCTTCTGAACTCCTAATTGCAAGGATATGCTGCCAGAAGCACTGACTTTTCTTGATAGTTGCTATAAAACTCACATATTTGACATTGTTTTTTTCAGTTGCCAATGCTATTATAATGATGTGACAGGTGAATCTTGGCAGATTTATCGTGTCGTAGGCTTTTATCAATTGCTTTTATTTCCCTGGCCTGGATTATGAATGGGCTGCTACAGTCATGCTGTTTGAGTTGGTTCCATTTTTAATTTTCCCCTTTGGGTCAACTTTCCTCTCTGATTCATCTTTGCTTTTACTAACAAGTGTTTGTTTGGGGGAATTCGGTGTAATCTTCTGGGAAAGTATCCTTAGCTGCCAGTGTACTGATTCTGTTTTTCAGTGATCCTTAGCCATGGTCCTCATCAAACATCATCATTTAATGACTTGCTTAAGACAGTGAGACATATGGATGGCGTTGAGTAATTGTCTTTGTGCAAAAACAACAAGGAGTCCTTGTGGCAGCTTAGAGACTAACAAATGTATTTGGGCATAAGCTTTCGTGGACTAGTACTTCATCAGATGCATGGAGAGGAAAATACAGGAGCAGGTATAAATACATGAAAAGATGGGAGTTGCCTTACCAAGTGTGAGGTCAATCTAATAAGACAATTCAATTAATAGTAGTATACCCAGGGAGGAGAAAAAACTTTTGTAGTGGTAATGAGAGTGGCCCATTTCAAACAGTTGACAAGAAGGTGTGAATAACAGTAGGGGGAAATTAGTATGGGGGAAATAAGGTTTAGGTTTTGTAATGACCCAACCACTCCCAGTCTTTATTTAGGCCTAATGTGATGGGTCCAGTTTGCAAATTAATTCCGGTTCTGCAGTTTCACGTTGGAGTCTGTGCAGCGTAAGTTGTGCCTATTTACAGACATTAAGCATTTTTATTTTAGAAGAAGCAGCTTATCATTCTGGTTCTTAATTTATGACCTACCATTAAAACCAGCTATTCCAAAATAGCATCTGGCTGAGCCTTTACTCTGAATGTATTAATTTACTCTTGCAACCCTTATATTAAGTAGTACTCACTTTACTTCAGTAGAATTACATTAGGGGAATCCCTAGCTGATTCCTTAAGGTAGCTTTTAAGTCCACTTACGCTGCTGGCTGTGATAAATGAGAGGGGGGATAGCTCGCTTTTGTAGACACCCAGCCAGCCAGTTGGCTATGGAATCCCTCTTGGTGCTTGTTCTCTACTTGCTTTACCTGTAAAGGGTAAACAAGCCCACAGGTAAAAGGAAAGGAGTGGGCACCTGACCAAAAGAGCCAAGGGGAGGGCTAGAACGTTTTAAAATTGGGAAAAAGCTTCCCTTGTCTGTGTGTTGTGGTTCTCCTGGAAAGAGGGGAACAGGGAGAAGTTATGCTGTGAGGAGCTTAAGACAGATATGAAAAACCATCAGATCGTACCTAGAGATTGCTTATCTGAAACCCGAGATATGTCAGTAAATTAGGAATGTCTAGAAAGACGCGATTAGATATATTTATGTTTATTTCTTATTGGCTTGTGGACTCCTCTGTGCTAACCCCAAATGCTTTTTTGTTTTGCTTGTAACCTTTAAGCTGGACCTCAAGAAGGTTATTCTTGATGTTTCAATTTTGTATTTGGGTTTTTTAAGTCTAGCAAAAGCCTAAGTTCTAGATGTATTTTCTTTCTTTTTGTTTTTAATAAAATTTACCTTTTTTAAGAACAGGATTCGATTTTTGGTGTCCTAAGAGGTTTGTGCACATGTTATTAAATTAGCTGGTGGCGACAACTGATTTCCTTTGTTTTTCTTTCTCGGCTCTTCCCCAGAGAGGGGCGAAAGGGCTTGAGGGTACCCCACAGGAAGGAATTACCAAGAGCGCCTTTCTGGTTTCAAAGGGTTTTTTTTGCATTTGGGTGGTTGCAGCATCTACTGATCCAAGGTCAGAAAGAAACTGTAACCTTGGGAGTTTAATACAAGCCTGGAGTGGCCAGTATTAATTTTTAAAATCCTTGCGAGCCCCCACCTTCTGCACTTGAAGTGCCAGAGTGGGGAATCAGCCTTGAGAGTGGCACAAAGGGAACTTAAGAGAGGCTAAAGATCTGGCCCCTTGTTTTTACCTACAATTTTCTAAGATAAAGAATTACTTGATGTTCTGTAGGCAAATTTTATTTTTTCCCACAACAGGTTTATCTTTATGTAAATTTGCTGCTTTTTAGATGTTACCCTATATAGGGAAACATTTGGATGTTTGTTCCTGCCATGTCCTTCACTTATTCCAGTAATGTTTAATGTACAATTTGTGACAGTGATTTCTTTGTTTTCTATTGATTGCTGTTTTGGTAAAAGTATGCATTTCTTATGTTTCTATTGACATTCTTTCAGGGCCCATCGCTTCATTTGAATGGAATTTCTTATTGTTTGAGTCCTTTTGCCAACACGTCTGGATATTTATTTCACTGCTCTCTCCAGTAAGTGTCTTCCCACTTAGGTCTTGCATCATGGGATACATATTTATAAATACTAATCTTATGATTCTTTCTAGTGTATTTTAAATGGGTATGTGTGGTTTCTTCCCATGAAAAGACTGATCTCTCCTGAATATAAACAAGATCAAAATCATCCTATTTCTGTCTATAATTTAAACAGCTCAGTTTCCTTTATACAGAAATGGAATGGGCCAGATTCTGACATCAGTTTCATTCACTGATATAACTCTGGAGTAACTCCACATGGAATTACTTCATATTTGTGTAGAATTTGATGCACTTATTGCTGGAACTGTCCCATAAATATTGCAAAGGCATTTCAAACATGCACGAGCGATTCTTTCTAAGGTGAATAGAACAGGATCTAATATGATTCAAAACTCGGACATCTCCCTTTCTCATATGCTGAAAGGGGTCTTTTAACATTTTTAAACAAAGTAACAGCCACAGTAAGACCATGATGATTCTCACAGGAATCACCAAACTGCATCAGACCAGTGGTCTATCTAGTCTAGTGTCCTGTCACCAACAGTGTCCAGTACCAGATACTCCAGAAAACAGTACAAGAAACCATGCTTCAAGCAGCGTTTGGTGAGGTACTGATCCATCCTGCTGAACAGTTCATCTATTCTTCACCATCTGTCAGAATCCAAAGGATGATTTCCATTCCACTTAAACAGCTGCTAGCTGACAGAAGAATCCTAAAATAAGTACGTTCAATCCACATGTTGAATCCCCATCTTGGCAGAGAATAATATAGTCAAATCTATTGGTTTCCACTGAAAGGTATAAGGACATATCATGTCTTTTTTCTTTCCCTTAATGAGTACAGTGAAAAGGTTTATATTTCCTTATTTCTAAGAATTCATATAAAGAGAGAGCAAAATTTGATTAGCTTAAAAATCAGACTCATTTTTTCCTTTAATAACATCATGAGAGGAAGATTGGTCCTTTATCTTACACACAGCTCATCCTCAATTGTCTCAGGACTCAATTCAGCTTTCATCTTTGTTTGTCACACAAAGCCTGCTCCATTTTCCAGTGTAAGACATTGAGAGTAGAATAGATTGAAATATACAATTACATTTTTGCACAGTAACAATTAAAAAAAATCTGTATGAGAGAATTATTTAAGCAAGATGGTGTGCCTTTCTGCATCCATCCTCTGCCCCAATAATTGAGCAATCAAGAGTATTTTTGAGGGGAACAGGATCGCCTGGGAATGGCCAGGAGGATACTGAGCCTTTCATCTCTTTGCTGTTAGTTTGAACTATGGCTGCTCTGGTAGATTTTGACCTAATACGATAGTTGATCTGTGGCTTGTATGAATTAAATTGATGGTCTCAATCTAGGTCCTAAAGAACATGGGCTAGATTTAAGCACTCTTTCATGTGCCAGGCTTCCATTGATGCAAATTATAATGCATGTGTGAATTGAGCACACGCTTTTGAAAATTTGATCCCAAATGTCCCCATGGAAACCCCTCCACATAAACTGAAACTCCACTTACTGGCATTCTTTTGGACAGTCCCAGCAGACAAACCAACAATTGAATGTGCAGGATGGGGCGGGAGGGCTAAGAATTTTCTCACTCTTAGAGGATGAGATTCAAACAAGTCAGGAGTCAGACATATGGTACATTGGTGTGGGATTGTGGGAATGCTTGAATTTCCACTGTGAACTTTTTCTGCTGTTCTAGTGAGTAAATAGAATTTAATTTTCCACTGCAATCAATCTATCATGGATTACGTTAGTGACGTTTTGAAAAGCTGTTTACAGATGTTGCAACAGAGTGGGCTAGTTTTTGTCCATATTCCCCAAGCTTTCTTTAGACTATCAACTCTTCAAGACCTGTATTGTTTCTTTTCTGTTTGTACATCACCCAGCATGATGGGGCCCCAGTTCTGATCCATGCACTATCATAATATAAGTATTTACTACTATTGGTGGAAAGGCTGCGGGAATCCATGCTGGGGTTTCATGCCCTTCTATGTGCTGTAGCTTTGTGCTCTTAGAGGCTCCTCGCACTCCACCAGGTGAGGAGGTTTCTAGGCAAGGTGCAGCAAATGTATCCATGACAATGCAAGTCCCCTGTGAAGTGAGTGGCACAGCAATTACCGAGGCCTTTGCAGATTCCATGCTATATTGGTAGCTGTGGAACAGATCCAATGCAGCCTTGTGGCCTGGGACTGAAGGGGGAAGATTCAGCACCTCTGACAACCAAGGAATTTCCTTGCTCATAGCCTTACTTGGGATGTTCACAGGGAGCAGGATGTACCCCAGTGTTTAACCATAATAAAGATAAAATCCAAATCCCCTTCAAGATTGGACAGATGGATAAACAGAATGCTATATCACTTCCACTATTCTCCAAATAGCAGCTCGTGATTAGTATGCTCTTTAGTCAGTCATTGTACTCTGAAATAGACAATAAAAGATGAAGAATCATTGCATGTTACATTATACAGTCTCTGGAGTGCAGTTCCATGTAGGGCCATTTATGTCCTTAAAAGGAGACAGGTTTTAGTTTGCTGTTATGAAGGATGTTTAGTGATTTTATTGTATCAATGTAATTATAAATTATGTTTGTTTAGGACAGAGTCTGTTTTATGTATTTTCATTCATGGTTGTATTGTCTTTTTCACAAGGCTGAGCAAAATAAAACACAACTGTACATTTCTATAATCGGTTAGGCTATCAGTTGACAGAGTAAACAAGTCTACTTGCTACCTTCATTATCACGAAAAACTATTCAAATGTAAATAAAACCTTATGATAATTTCAGTGTAGTTAATTCAAGTTGGATAGCTTCACTTAGTTTTTTTTGTCTTGCTTGCCGTGAATGTCACTACTTTACATTCTACCATCAGAAGACGCTCTGAGACTCCACTCATTCATCCACAAAAAGATATCTGCTGCACATGACAATATCTGTTCAATGACATCATTAATGGTTTATCTGCGGTGGCCTTGTGGGAGCTCAGACAATACTGTATCATAACATGATCAAAATTTTAATGATTGTCCTTATTTGTTATGTCTTTTGTTCACGTTTCTACTGCCACTCTCCCCCAAAGAGGTGTGAAGATATTTGGCGTCTGTAGCTGCAGTTTTCCTTCTATCCTGACATTTTGCACAGTTTACTGTATATTGTACATGTGGGTTCTCATAAAAAATAAAATCAGTTAATTTGAGGTGTGTGGAATCCTGACACATTTTGGGAGATGGAGGAGGTTCAAAAAAAGGAGGATTTAATGTCGTCTGACATATCATGAGCACAATCCATAATAATTACACAATATATTGAAACATATTTTCCAAATCTACTTTCTAAACAGGCATAAAAGGCATTTTTCAAGCTACCAGAAATATGTCTGAGCTACTTGCAAGACTGCCTCCTGCTTCATGATCAAAGCATCATACAACAGCTGTGTTCCATGGAACAATAGAATTGTCAAGCATAAGAGTGGATTTGTAAGCTTGGGATATGGAGCCTTCTTGGCATCAGGTCCTTGTCTACGGAATTCACTCATGAAAGAGAGCAGTATGATCCTGAATCTCTCTGCCTTCAGAATGAAATGTAAGTCTCATTCTTTGTCTTAGCTTTCACTTAGAGATGGGTGTGGAATGAGGAGGGACAGAGAAAGTGGCAAACTCCTACTAATTGGGAAAGGGGAGGAAGAGAAACAGAGGACCTCATTTTTAAGCTCTTTTTTGAAAGCTGCCCGGACACTACACACTGTATAGACAGATAGGTGGATATGCAGGTAGATACAATAAGCCACTATTACTAATGTAAAATCTAAACTAATCTACTGTAGCTAACTTAGAAGGACCAACAGCTATATAAGAGAGCCACATTAAAAAGTCATCTAAATGGTCAAGTAAACAAGACCCAGGGTCCATCCCTGTTCCCATCAAAGCCAATGGAAATTTTATCACTCAGGACCTCAGTTAAGCTCCTTTGCCCCCACCCTGCCTACAAGGTTCATATACTTACATATGGGAACAACGAATTTAGGAAATTATCCCTGCTTGTGTATTCTTTAACTTGACTTTTGAAGTGGCCAACTGTTTTTCATGTTGCGTTTTTTTATACATATCGAAGCTTTAGTACAGTGGAGCTGTATTTTTGTCCGTCGTCCATCCCCCCTACCCCCGCCCCCGCAACTTGGCTCCTTTATAACATGTGAAATGTTTTGGATCAGAACTGCCTTTAGTAGAGAGAAACCAAAATCAGAGGCATTTGAGGGTTGTTTCAAATTCTAGGTCAGATCTGAAGCTGCAGCTTTCTGGTTCTGGTTGAGAGGTGGCTGAAATTTCCAGAGAATGGCCATTCTGATAGTATTTCTGCACAAGAATATGGAACCCCTCTTGTGAGGTTTCTCCCATTCAAAATGGTGGAAAGTTCTTAAGATCAATTGATTTAAAGACACTTCCACCATTTGGTGCGATAAGTTTGCAAGAACAGCTTACAGGTTTCAGCACCATCAAACCCTAAGCCCTGATCTGGTTTTGAACCAAACGTTCCAGCTCTGGATCCATGGGGGCGGGGCGGGGGGAGAAAACCTGGATTTGTGCTGGAAATGGCCCACCTTGATTATCATACACATTGTAAAGAGAGTGCTCACTTTACATAAGCTATTACCAGCAGGAAAGTGGGGTGGGGGGAGAGAAAACCTTTTGTAGTGATAAACACCCATTTTTTTCATGGTCTGTGTGTATAAAAACATCTTCTGTATTTTCCACAGTATGCATCTGATGAAGTGAGCTGTAGCTCACGAAAGCTTATGCTCAAATAAATTGGTTAGTCTCTAAGGTGCCACAAGTACTCCTTTTCTTTTTGCGAATACAAACTAACATGGCTGTTACTCTGAAACCTCACCTCTGCCCATTTCCAGGCTGTAACCTAATACATAATCAATCAACTTTATTTAATATTCCTGCGTGGCAAGATTATCCACACAATACTAGCTAAACTTCCAAAGCCCTGGCAAAGCAAGCACAAGGCTTGGTATAAAGTCTGGGGTGAATGCTTTGGGTAGTCTCTGCTATGGGTGTTCCAAACTTCTGATCAGAAAGTGGGAGGGAAAATCTTTCTAGCCCATCAGTTATGACTATAAATAAACATTTTATAACCATCCATTAATTATTTTAATCTCTTTGTGCTCTGTATGTGTGATATAGCCAAATTGCAGGTACATTGATGTAAATTTGGAGTAATGCCACTGAAATCAATGGAGTGTAAATGAAAGTGAATTCAGCCCAGAAGTGGTCTTACAAACCTCCAAAAGCTAGCAAACTCTTAAGAAGAGTTAACCCACCTAATTGTTAAAGGGGAAAAAGCAGTGGCTTTGGCACTGACCTTGAATTACTGTGTGTGGTCTGGTGTGTTTATACATACACACATTTTTCTTTAATAATTAGATGTTTTAACTCTTCTTTCAAGGGTTAGGGTCTCTTGGAGATTTGTATGAAAATTGTAACATTTATGGGCCAAATTCTGCTCTGATTTACAGCATTGATAAATCCTGAGTAACTCCATTGATTTCTATGGAGGTACTATGGGATTTACATTAGTAACTGGGAGCAGAATTTGGTTTATTTCTCCCACACAGCACACTGGTGTCAAATAATTCATTGATGATCATAAAATGTTAAATCACATAAAGCTTTTGGAGGTGTGCCCAGTTCTACAGCCATAACATAA
Organism: Eretmochelys imbricata; assembly: GCF_965152235.1. Taxonomy (NCBI): domain Eukaryota; kingdom Metazoa; phylum Chordata; order Testudines; family Cheloniidae; genus Eretmochelys; species Eretmochelys imbricata. The sequence continues at coordinate 63,203,923 of NC_135581.1, forward strand.
TATAAATGGTTATTAGTGAATTATATGGTACCTCTTGAAAACGTCTAGTTGCTTTTCTAAATTACAAAATTATATTGTAGATATAACAAGCAGCAAAATGGGACGTAATACAGCTGTCCTTATAATATGGCCAAAAGCACAATAGTACCCCAGCCAGTGGAAGTAGTGATGTCTACTTAAGCACCTAAATGTCTATCATGGTTGGAGGCAACAAGGAGTAAAGGTTGTCTTCCCCTTGGCTGTCCTGCAATTTCCCATAAAAATATCCTGACCTAATTTCAATTTCCAGGGTCAAGGCATACATTTTCAAAGTGGATGCTTAACTTTGATTTGTTTAGGTGCCTAATGTAAATAAGGATTTTGGGTTCATAATTTTACATGCCCACTATGAATATTTCAGCCAGAGGTTGTAATGAGTGTCCTAACCTAGATCCTCTGCCCCTCTTTCCCTATCCCTTAGCACTGTGCCCATGTTCCACATCTTTTTCCATCATCCTCATTCCCTTAACCTTGTCCTATGCTGCTGCTCCCTGCGCCAATCTCTGATTGTATTTGTCCTGAGGCTCTGTCCCATACTCTGGTACCCTGTTCGCCTTCATCTCCCAATCCCTTCCATCAGACTGCATCCACGCTTCGCTGTACTCCTAACCCCTATGCCTGATCCACTGACCCATGTCAGGTTATCTCAAGTGCTTATATACGAATGCACAAAGCCTTGGAAACAAGCAGGGAGAACTGGAGGTCCTGGTGATGTCAAGGAACTATGACGTGATTGGAATCACAGAGACTTGGTGGGATAACTCACATGACTGGAGTACTGTCATGGATGGTTATAAACTGTTCAGGAAGGACAGGCAGGGCAGAAAAGGTGGGGGAGTAGCACTGTATGTAAGGGAGCAGTATGACTGCTCAGAGCTCCGGTATGAAACTGTAGAAAAACCTGAGTGTCTCTGGATTAAGTTTAGAAGTGTGTGCAACAAGAGTGATGTAGTGGTGGGAGTCTGCTATAGACCACCGGACCAGGGGGATGAGGTAGATGAGGCTTTCTTCCGGCAGCTCACGGAAGCTATTAGATCGCATGCCCTGATTCTCATGGGTGACTTTAATTTTCCTGATATCTGCTGGGAGAGCAATACTGCGGTGCATAGACAATCCAGGAAGTTTTTGGAAAGCGTAGGGGACAATTTCCTGGCGCAAGTGCTAGAGGAGCCAACTAGGGGGGGCGCTTTTCTTGACCTGCTGCTCACAAACCGGGTAGAATTAGTGGGGGAAGCAAAAGTGGATGGGAATCTGGGAGGCAGTGACCATGAGTTGTTGAGTTCAGGATCCTGACGCAGGGAAGAAAGGTAAGCAGCAGGATACGGACCCTGGACTTCAGGAAAGCAGACTTCGACTCCCTCAGGGAACGGACGGCCAGGATCCCCTGGGGGACTAACATGAAGGGGAAAGGAGTCCAGGAGAGCTGGCTGTATTTCAAGGAATCCCTGTTGAGGTTACAGGGACAAACCATCCCAATGAGTCGAAAGAATAGTAAATATGGCAGGCGACCAGCTTGGCTTAATGGTGAAATCCTAGCGGATCTTAAACATAAAAAAGAAGCTTACAAGAAGTGGAAGGTTGGACATATGACCAGGGAAGAGTATAAAAATATTGCTCGGGCATGTAGGAATGAAATCAGGAGGGCCAAATCGCACCTGGAGCTGCAGCTAGCGAGAGATGTCAAGAGTAACAAGAAGGGTTTTTTCAGGTATGTTGGCAACAAGAAGAAAGCCAAGGAAAGTGTGGGCCCCTTACTGAATGAGGGAGGCAACCTAGTGACAGAGGATGTGGAAAAAGCTAATGTACTCAATGCTTTTTTTGCCTCTGTTTTCACTAACAAGGTCAGCTCCCAGACTGCTGCGCTGGGCATCACAAAATGGGGAAGAGATGGCCAGCCCTCTGTGGAGATAGAGGTGGTTAGGGACTATTTAGAAAAGCTGGACGTGCACAAGTCCATGGGGCCGGACGAGTTGCATCCGAGAGTGCTGAAGGAATTGGCGGCTGTGATTGCAGAGCCATTGGCCATTATCTTTGAAAACTCGTGGCGAACCGGGGAAGTCCCGGATGACTGGAAAAAGGCTAATGTAGTGCCAATCTTTAAAAAAGGGAAGAAGGAGGATCCTGGGAACTACAGGCCAGTCAGCCTCACCTCAGTCCCTGGAAAAATCATGGAGCAGGTCCTCAAAGAATCAATCTTGAAGTACTTGCATGAGAGGAAAGTGATCAGGAACAGCCAGCATGGATTCACCAAGGGAAGGTCATGCCTGACTAATCTAATCACCTTTTATGATGAGATTACTGGTTCTGTGGATGAAGGGAAAGCAGTGGATGTATTGTTTCTTGACTTTAGCAAAGCTTTTGACACGGTCTCCCACAGTATTCTTGTCAGCAAGTTAAGGAAGTATGGGCTGGATGAATGCACTATAAGGTGGGTAGAAAGCTGGCTAGATTGTCGGGCTCAACGGGTAGTGATCAATGGCTCCATGTCTAGTTGGCAGCCGGTATCAAGTGGAGTGCCCCAAGGGTCGGTCCTGGGGCCGGTTTTGTTCAATATCTTCATAAATGATCTGGAGGATGGTGTGGATTGCACTCTCAGCAAATTTGCGGATGATACTAAACTGGGAGGAGTGGTAGATACGCTGGGAGGAGGGATAGGATACAGAAGGACCTAGACAAATTGGAGGATTGGGCCAAAAGAAATCTGATGAGGTTCAATAAGGATAAGTGCAGGGTCCTGCACTTAGGATGGAAGAATCCAATGCACCGCTACAGACTAGGGACCGAATGGCTAGGCAGCAGTTCTGCGGAAAAGGACCTAGGGGTGACAGTGGACAAGAAGCTGGATATGAGTCAGCAGTGTGCCCTTGTTGCCAAGAAGGCCAATGGCATTTTGGGATGTATAAGTAGGGGCATAGCGAGCAGATCGAGGGACGTGATCGTTCCCCTCTATTCGACATTGGTGAGGCCTCATCTGGAGTACTATGTCCAGTTTTGGGCCCCACACCACAAGAAGGATGTAGATAAATTGGAAAGAGTCCAGCGAAGGGCAACAAAAATGATTAGGGGTCTGGAACACATGACTTATGAGGAGAGGCTGAGGGAGCTGGGATTGTTTAGCCTGCAGAAGAGAAGAATGAGGGGGGATTTGATAGCTGCTTTCAACTACCTGAAAGGGGGTTCCAAAGAGGATGGCTCTAGACTGTTCTCAATGGTAGCGGATGACAGAACGAGGAGTAATGGTCTCAAGTTGCAGTGGGGGAGTTTTAGATTGGATATTAGGAAAAACTTTTTCACTAAGAGAAACACTGGAATGTGTTACCTAGGGAGGTGGTAGAATCTCCTTCCTTAGAGGTTTTTAAGGTCAGGCTTGACAAAGCCCTGGCTGGGATGATTTAACTGGGAATTGGTCCTGCTTCGAGCAGGGGGTTGGACTAGATGACCTTCAGGGGTCCCTTCCAACCCTGATATTCTGATTCTATGTCAACTCAGCTGTATCCCTGCCACTGTCCTCTTCCGACCCTTATACTCACTTCTCAGTCGCTGGTCCTCCACTCCTGTGTGCCTGTACTTGCCCTGGGCCCTAGTGTGCCTGGAACCGCTCTTTCGGATCCTGTGTGTCAGAAACCTGTCACTCCTCCTTGTCCTCTGCCCAGTCCATATACCAGATCCCCTGTATCCCTCCTGCCCCGTGTCCCTGCCCCCTACTCCCCTGGCCTGCCCTGGTGTCAGGTCCCCCATGTCCCTTCCCCTTGTATTCCCCTCACTCCAATGCCAGGTCCCCTGTGTTCCTTCCTGTCCCATGGTTCCCCACCCTGCCCCAGTGCCAGGTCCCCCGTGTCCCTGCCCCCTGGTCCCACGTCCCCTGTGTCCCTGCCCCTTGCTCCCTGCCCTGCCCCAGTGCCAGGTCCCCCATGTCCCTGCCCCCTGTTCCCACGTCCCCTGTGTCCCTGCCCCCTGGTCCCCAGCCCTGCCCCGGTGCCAGGCCCCTGTGTCCCTGCCCCCTGTTCCCACGTCCCCTGTGTTCCTGCCCCTTGCTCCCTGCCCTGCCCCAGTGCCAGGTCCCCCATGTCCCTGCCCCCTGTTCCCACGTCCCCTGTGTCCCTGCCCCCTGGTCCCCAGCCCTGCCCCGGTGCCAGGCCCCTGTGTCCCTGCCCCTTGCTCCCCGTCCCCGCGGCGCCCGCCTCTCCCATTCATTCCGCCTCGTCACCCCGGGCAGCTCTGTGGCTGGCGGTAGAAGCAGCCCACGGTGCCCGGGGCCATAAAGCCCGTCCCGGAGCCGGAGCCAGCGAGTCCCCAGCGCCGCTCCGCCCCCGCCTGCCCGCTAGCGCCGGGGAGCCGCGGCCGCTCGGCCTCGCAGGACCCTGCCCGAGCGCGCCTCCGGGCCGGGGATGCAGGGGGACGGCGGCCGGGCGCTGCGCTGCGTGCTGGCCGCAGTGGGGCTGCTCTCGGCGCTCAGCGCCGCGGGGACGCTCTTCCTCCTGGGCCAGTGGAGGGAGCTGAGCGCGGCGCTGCGGGAGCTGGAGGCTGCACAGCCCCAGGGGGGAGACAGTGACAGCATCCTGCGGTCCCTCCTGGGCCCCACCGCCCCAGGGGCAGCGGCCCCAGGGGCCGCCCGGCACAAGAGGAGCCACCGCGGAGCGGCCGCCAGGGGCCACGTTCGGGCCGAGAACGATGAGTTGCTCATGATGATGACCTACTCCATGGTGCCGGTAGGGTGCGCCCCTAGGGGTAGGGGCTGGGCCCTGAGAGCATCTCCAAGGAGCTGGTGTCAGGGGAAGAGTCCATCAGAGGTTCCACCAAGAGATAGGGTCTGTGGCCTAAGGTGGAGTCCCCAGGGCATATCTGCTTCCCTCCCCCAAGGGAAGGGCTGGGTCAAATTCTCTCCCGGGGAGGCGCTGCCCTGAGAACTTTACTAGTGAAATTCACCAGCTTATTGGAGGATGTTTTAAGAAATAAATGTTAACATGAAACTTAAATGAAGAGTGGTGGGACTTTCTCCCATCTCAGGAAAAGTGTGTGTATGTGTGAGTGAGGAGAAACAGTGACCCCTGCAGCAGGGCCGGATCACAAGACTGCCTAAGCCACCCTAACCTCCAGCACCTATGGCCTTTGTAGTAGTTGGTTCCATGTTCCCTTAATGATCTCTCTAGTGTTCCACTGTGATGGTCCTTTAAGATCTTTCTCATCTTTGTTCCCAAATCTGAAAAAGCAGGTGAAATTTACAGAATTGCAAAGCAAATCTCATCTGTTTCCCATATCATAGAAGTCAGAGATGAGAAAAGACTGTTTGGTTGTTTGGTCAGCCCCTGCCCTTGCAGGGATTGTGTTCCCTACAGGATATATCACAATGTTTTGTTCAGTCTAATTTCCATGAAAAATTAACACTGGTTATAGCCTGCAAATATTAAGGCAGAGAAATCCATAAAACAGACTATATTGTTTTACAGGTTGTAACTAAAGTTTTTTAAGATGACTACTGTGCAGACAAAATAAGAGCAACAGCTTTTAACGGGATCTGATAGGATTCCCAATTTTGCCTGAAAGAGGTGGCTATTTTAATTGTTATTTATTTAAAAAGTGCAGTATTGGATTCAGTTAAAATACTACAGGAAGCTTTCAAACTAGTTACAATATGTGTAAAAAAGAGACCTTTACAAATAAATTCAAATAAAATGACAATTTTCAGGAATTTAAAATTCTAAATATTTTATTATTACACCACTAGTTTGAATCTCATTGTATAATTCAGAACAATTAATTACAGTCACACACATTTCCACTTTTTTATTATTAGGCATATTAGTCATCCCTTTAGCAGCCCATTCCATCAAAACCTTATTCACTGAGAAAGCTTTAAAATCAGTAAAAAGAAAAGGAGTACTTGTGGCACCTTAGAGACTAACAAATTTATTTGAGCATAAGCTTTCGTGAGCTACAGCTCACTTCATCGGATGCATTATGTACTCCTTTTCTTTTTGTGAATACAGGCTAACACGGCTGCTACTCTGAAACCTGTTGTTATCTAAAATCAGTGGGATTAGTGGCATGGGTAAGGAAAGCAGGATTAGCCTTTTGTTAGTGTTGGGCCAGATTCTGAGGTCTTTTCTCAGGCAAAACGGCACTGAATTTCTCACACTTCAATGGGAATTTTTCCTGAATATGGGGTTCCACTCACGTGCATGAGTGTTTCTAGAACAGGGGCTCTAGGGCCTGCTTCTACTGTATCTACTCAGTAAAAAATACCATCAACATGTGGGAAACTCATTGTGAGTTTTGCCTGAGTAAGGACTGCAGGCCCTGGTTCAAAAATAACAAGAAAAGGCAAATCTGACGCCCTCTCTCCCCTTACTGATGTAAATACTCCCAATGACTTTAAGGATTACTTATGGAAGTAAGGATTTTCAGTATTGCCACACTAAACGCGGTAACTGTTATGCTTAATAAACTATTGGCATTTGTATTTATGTAAATGTTATCACTCTAACAACTGAATTTAATGAGATTACTTGCAAAAAGTGACTCGTGTAATTATGATAATATAGAAGTTTATTGGCTTGACATTTTTAACAGAAGTACTTTTGATTTTTCTTTTGCATCAGAATGTTGTGTGACAAGTTCTTGATTAAAGGTACAAAACACAAAGACTTATGCAGTTAAGCAGCTTATGTTATATTTTCTCATATTTCAGAACAAATGTTAGGAAGATCAGGTTTGCGTATATTGTCTTAAACTCTTTTTATTGAAAAAGAAATCCTTTGCATAAGATCATATGGTTTTTACTAGAACATTTTACTTTCTGTAGCCTTAAAACCATTTTGGAAATATCATCTCATATTTTTACTTAGTGATGTACAAATGAAAGAGAAATACTGTAAGTGAATGAATCTACTTTGCATGTTTGCCAGTTAAGAACATTTTTGTTCTGTCTGATCTGAAATGCAGCTTGGAATCTGAAAGATCCTCAGAAAAAATTAACACATGCTAATTGTCAGCACAGGTCTGCAGAAGAAGAGGGCCTGATCCTGCTAGGTGTTGAGCACCCACCGATGTGAGTGGAATTTGAAGGAGTTTGGTTCCTTGCAGAAGTACTCAGCACCTTGCAGGATTGGCCCTCAGAAAGCCCCTTCAAACTTAGAACTAAAAATCTGCATGCATAGTCCCATTTACCCAAGGCAGACAGTCCTTATGAAGAATTCTCTGGCAAAGACAAGGAAGTCAAGATCTGATATTTCTAAGGTAAAAACAATCAAGAAAAATACTTTAAAAAGATGTTTGAGTCATATGCTTAAAGTTAAGCAGGTATTTTAGGGCCTGATCCAAAGCCCACTGAAGTCATTAGAAGGATTTCCATTAACTTAAATAGACTTTGGATCAAGCCCTTAGTGCTTTGCTGAATCAGAGCCTCTAAAGGAAACTTTGCCTCAGTAGAAAGTATCATATGATGTTGTCCACTTGGTGTTTATTGGCACTTCAGACAGTTGTGCTCTTTGCCTTGATTGTGTGAGTAAGAGTGGCAATATCAAATAGGTAGACCAGTGGTTCTCAAACTTTTTTTTTTTTATGGACCACTTGAAAACTGTTGAAGGTCTCAGCAGACCGCTTAATGCTCTTTCCAAATGTTGTTTGTACTGTCAGTTAACTACTGTAAAGCGCTTTGGATAAAAGTGCTATATATAAAATAACCTTAATAATTAACGTTTTTTTGTTGTACAAATAAAAGCACACAACTCATATTTTAATATTAGTAGTCTTACCTTTCTAATGTGTTGGATGTGCCCTCTCTCCCCTGCCACAGCAGCCCCTGAGCTGGGGCTGGGGAGGAGGGGGGTCTCTCCCTCTCTCCCCCACCGCAGCAGCCCCCAAGCTGGGGCTGGGAAGTGGGGGCGGTCTCTCCCCCTCCACAGTAGCCATAGAGCTGAGGATGGGAAGGAGGGCCGTCTCTCCCCGGCAGCCGCAGCTCTGGAGCTGTGGAAAGTCGCCTCTTTCTCTGGCTGCTGCAGCCCTGCATGTCCAAAATTCCCACCACCCCCTCTTCTCACCCCACTGCTCACTCCCACCTATCCCCATTTTTTACCCCAAGGCCACCACCTCACCTTATATCTTTTAGTCTTTTCCAGGATCCAGGCACCTAATTAGTGGAGCCACGCCTGTGCGACTCCACTAATTAGGTGGGTGGTCCTTCATTCTGTTGTGTGTGGCCGCCAAGGCATGCACCTTAGAGGGAACTATCTGCGGATCACCTGAATGGAGCTTGCGGGCCACTGGTGGTCCACGGACCGCAGTTTGAAAACCTCTGAGGTAGACCATCATCTTGAGCAGCAACATCTGGGCCAGTAAACCATTCAGTTAGTGTTCTGTGTGGATGACAGTGAACTAGTAGGGGTGGTGTTTTGCCAGTTTGTCTAAGGCTGCAGAACCCCTAGACCTGATCTAGAGAGAAAAAAATGGAAGGCAGTGGTTCTGATAGGTGAATAGCATAGCAAAGCAAAAAACAAAACAAAAACAAAACAAAACAAAACACCAAACCACCGTTGTGTCCCAGATCGTTTTTGTTTATGTATCCTGAGTTTTTATTTTAAATTATTTATAAAGACAGCATCATACTTTGTTTTAAAAACTGACTTGACTTGTGTTTTTACATTAGATATATCAGGTCTTGAGTTCCTTGATTTTGTTGAAGAACTCTTTGAAGCCTGGTATCTCTCTCACTTTCTGTGTTTGGAGTTCTCTCCTTTTTCTTTTTAAACCAAGTTTAAAGTGAGCCTAGAGTGGATGAAAAGGGCTGTATTGACAGCCATGGAGACAGAAATTCTCCATCCACAGTAGAAGTTCAGCAGGGAAGATGGTGGTATAAACTTCTCCTTGCTCCTCAGCTAAAGAGCTTTGACTCTGACTTATTGGTGGTCTGAGGAAAGTTTACTCTCCATACCCATTGAATTCTTGGTCTCCTTGTTTGAGTTTACCAACAAGGGTGCTAATAAGTGCTAAATTTATTGGTTGTTTTTTATGACCTGGACACCTGTCTAGTAGGCGCTACATGGAGGCCCCCAATCACACAGGTTTCAGAACTGTCGCTGAGGAGCAACAGCTTAGTCAATACCATTGTGGGCTGGATTTGAAACAATAACCAACAGAACAAAAGCTGCAGTACATATCCCATTACTGATCCCATGATGCATGCATTTTCTACTCCAGTAACTTTCCTGATTGAAGAACAGATTAAATGACAGTTGGTTGACAATAGGTTTTGCAGGTGCAAATGGTAAACCTTGCATGTCCTTAGATTATTTAAAGGGCACACACAAGGTTATGCAAAAACAAATGCATGCATGTGTGCTGAGTGGAGGCAGTTTTACTCAAGCACAATTGAAGGCTGAAAATTTTATCCTTTGTATCTTTTGATTTATAAAAAATAAACTTAGCTACAACAGTGACAGTGTATACAATTTAAAAGAGAATGCAGTGGTTTTTATATTACCCTGGAAGGATACTTGTGACATCTGAAGATAGATGTTGTAAGTATAGTGAAGGAAGAGGTAAAGCATATTTTAGATCAGAAATGTTGGCTAGCACTTACATAAGGACTCTTTGATTCTGCAAGACACTGAACATTGCCAGCTGCCATTCAAATCACTGGGAGTTGAGAGTACTCATCATCTCACAGTGCTGAGCCCTGTATTAGTACAATGTTCACTCTTAGGAAGTAAATAAAAAAGAAAGAAATGTAGACAAAAATACAGTACCAGAATTTATCAGTAGGCATACTTACTGCAACTTAAGGACATTGTTATAAAGATGGTCTTGTTGAGATGGTGAATTGTGGCTCTTTCTCGATTACAAGTATCCAAACAAATGCCCCAATTATTGTAGTGCCACAAATGGATGAGGTTCCAATAATCTAATTCCAAATTCACATGCTGCTCTGTATTATGTCAAGTGAAGAAATTAGTAAAAATCACCTTATAGATCTGGTAAGCAAGTTATGTTGCATGATGGAAAATGACCCATAAATGGACATATGTATGAGTTAAACACAGATCATATTTGGCTGCTGCCGGCTTTGATAATCTTTGATAACCTATCTCAGATAGAGAGCCATGAAAACCTAAGTGAAATAAGGTGTAAGTTTTTCTACCCAGACTGCATCCAGAGATGTGCCCATCCAGTATTTTTTTTAAATGCTGTTAAAATGGTACAATACACAGATTTTTAAAGATAGAATAATTGACAAATACATATGCCGGTCTTCAGAAGGCCAAAGTTAAGGCCTAAATAGTTCGCTCACATTCTACAAGGTGGTGTAGTTGTAAAGTAGATAATTTCCCCAACTGCTTTTTGCACAGCAATCACACAGAAGAGTGAAGTGAACCATAGAGAGGTTTTGTTTGTCCTTTCTGTAGAAACTGAACCTCAGTGCACTGTTGTGAATTTAACATTTTACTTTTGTAATATTAGGTCCGTGTGATGGTGGATTTATGTAACAGCACAAAAGGGATATGCTTAACAGGTACGTTTTCAAATACTACTATAGTATTATGCTGAATGCTGTATGCTTGGTGATGAAATAATTTTTGGAGGAAAAATTGGCTTGAGATAATTATAGGCTGTAGGACTAAAATTATTATAGGAATGATACTATTGATCTGATTAAAAAGTCTCCAGAGTAACATTGTTCCTGGGGATGTTTATTTCCTAGATAGTTTTCCTATCACCCTTGCAGAGCTCATTACGGAATTGGGATCTCAATAATGGTACTTAATAACTCTCGGCATCTTCGAGGTGCTATACAACTATTAATGACTGGAGCTTAGCCTTTTGATTCTAGATCAGCATGGGATGGACAACCCAGAGGGAGGGAGGGCCTTGTATCACTGTAGCAACTGCCATGCCTAAGGTAGGAGTGGAAGTAGTGGACTCCGAAGGATGATGATGGTCATATCATGAGACTCTAAGGTTGGTTTCTCAGAAATCCATAGGAATTTCAAAATACTTGGTGGCTGGGGCAGGCTGAAGGCATGAGAAGTTTGCATATGGTCTGGGAAAACAAGAAAATGTAAAGCTTTAGCTACTCCAAGGGCTCTGTCTTGGCTTTGCTAGCCAAAGTATATAGAAGACTGAGATGCTGGAGCTGATATACATACTTGAAAATGAGAAAATAAGTAAACCACTTAGATTTGGAAACCAGTTCAGTAAAACAGTTCAGGCCATTTGCAGTTGGTATGAACTACTGATCCAACAGGGTTTAATATCAATTTAACTGACCTGAATTCAAAATGAGTAGAATTTTGCGGGAAATTTCCCCTGTATGGATCTGGCCTTGATTTATTGGAGACAAAACACAAAAACTCCTTTTGAAAGCGCAGGTGAAATTTGACTGGAACAAAGACAACTCCACTGTCAAGTACAGCTTAAATGTATCTTGTGTTGGGTTCCAGAATTCTGACTTCACGCTACTCCGTGCCTACTAAATCCCTTTCTATGCACTCCCTGAATCTTCATCTTAGTTAAGCCCACTCCAACATTGGCTTTAACAATAGCTCACTTACACGGTAGACATTACCTGTCTTCGTTACATTGGCTACATTTCAAGTACTTTTCCTATTTATCTATCTGATAAAAGGACATCTAGGGTCTTCAGTGAGTTCAAGATGACAAAGTGAGTGAGAGTACTAAGGAAAAAAATTATCTGCAGTGAAAAAATCAGGCATTTCTTGGAAAATTGACTGAAAAGGGTATTAAAGGGTATTGAAAAGGGTATTAACTAGCATCTACCAGCATTATAAAAAAATCAGCGCAGATTAGTGCTGTTCTAAACTGTGCTTCACTTTTCCGATAAAGCTTTTTAATGAATGCTTAAAATTGTCAGGTTTAGTGTCCGAGATCTGTTTATTTCTTTAATTTCTATGTAGAATTTTAGATTTAAAAAGATTCTTTGTAGCCCTGGTAAAAATGTTAGTACAGAGAATTTGGTTCTTTAATCCCAGCAGTAATCTCTCTTCTTATCTTCCAACTTTCCCCAGTTTTTGATCAAAGTATGTTTTACCAGAAGTTACATAGAACAGATAATTCTTATTATGCCCTGTATTAATTGTTTACTCCTGCCTCATGAGAATTATGGGCATGGAAGTCATGTACAGTAAGGACCCTTTATATTGCTCTGGCAGGGCAAAGTAATAGCATAGGCATACATTGTAAAAGCTACCCTAATTTATGGGCTCTCAAGTGATAGTAGCACTAAGCTTCTCTTCCATGGAAAATGAATGATAATGTTTTGCATACACCTAGTGGAGGTTTGTTTTCGATGTAGTTGGAGTCACAGACAGAACAGAGTTCAACAGCTTCCACTGGAATGTCCTGTATTACACATATCCCTTGAACTACTAGAGTGAATCCAATTTCTAGTATTACCAAACAGTGAACTCCCACAGGCAACCAGATCCAATCCAAACAGAGAACAATTACAAGTAAAAGGAGCCTGTTTGTTATTTAGCCATAAAGTTATTGCGGATTAGAGAGGAGAAAATATTTAACCATCCTATTTCAAACCTCTGAATTCCTGCTGATTACCCAGGAAGGTGTGTACTTTGGAATGGATATTCTCTAAAAAAAAATTTCTCATGACATTTGCAACGTTTAACCTGAGACACTGTAGACCTGTTCTTCCATTACCACAACCAAAGCTTTAGAGAACTCCTTATGAGGCACTAAGAAATGTAAACATAATAATTAATGGATGATTTAGGGGCATATTTGTGAAAAGGCACATAAACACCTGTCTCCTGATTTAATTCATTCAATAGAATGGAGAATTCAGAGGCCATTCTTGTCAAATTGTTATCACTGGAAATTTAAGAAATGACTGGGCTTGGCATATAAAGTGGGTGTTTTGAAAGATTATCCTCACAAGCAATTATACAGCAAGTCTGGCTGGATCTGCACTAATGCTTCAGTACTTACTTTTAATTCAAAATAGCTTAACCCATAAGTGCCTCTTCAGAAGTTTGAAAGTTCTTTTCTGTCTTGTTTTGGTCTAATGCTAATCAGCTGAGTTTAGTGTTGGTTTTACTTGAGCTGCCAAGTTACACTCACCATTTTTTCTCTTTGTTTCCCGTGTTCTTTTGCTTGTTTTTGGTTTAGGCCCTCCAGGCTCCCCAGGTAAGATACCTTTTCAGTTGTAATACTGTAGGTATGATGTTGATTCACTTGGTGGTTTAAAAAATATTTGTATAAAGACATACCCTAGACAAAGCGATCTCCAGGTTAGTGTGAGAGAGGGGTGAATCAAAAAACATTCTTTTCCTGAAGACTGGCCCTGAGTCTATGAACCAAAGTTTCCTAAGACTAATAAGAAATAAGATAATATCTGGATGCTGAACATCTAGAAGTGCTTCTAGCCTGACTGTATGATGTGGCCCAGTGGTATAATGTTTATGTCAAAGAGAAAAAAAGACTCTGCTCTCCTCTCTGCTTTTTCTTATGATATTTCTGTTCCGCATCTGATCATTCCCATTCATTCTTGTTTTGGCTGAGTGCGGTGAGCTCGTGGTACCCAGACCTGCCTACCAATCCACTGCTACCCATCTGTTAGCTATTCCAGGAGAATGAGAATAATTTTAGCAGTTCTACAGCATCTATAAGAAGATCTCAAAATGCTTTGCAAACATTCACAACTTTAGCCTCTCAACGATCATGTGAGGTATATAGTGTCGTTATCCTTCCAGTGATTAGATAGCCTCTTGTTGTACTCCCTTCCCCTGGACAGTGAACTCCCTCCCCCCATTTTTCAGTAAAATTCAGCCTGTCCTCAGCATTTTGAGTTTTAAAATGCAACACCTATGCTGTTTTATAGTTAGACTTGGAAAAATTCGATTTTTATTGGTAAATGTTGGTAAATGTCGATTTCACCATAACAAACACGCAACGACAAAAAATATTTCCATCAATGATAATACAAGTTTACAGATAGAGAAAGTAAGAAAAATGCTGCTTCAGAACTTATTAGAGTTTGACTTAAGGATATTTACACTTAGTATCTATTGACATATATTGATAATTTGTTCTTTAGTGGTTTTAAAGCTTTAACTTTTCGAATCTCAACATCTACTGTTATCAGTAATTATTGTCTGAACCCCCCATTGGCTGATCCTCCTATAATTTCCTGCAACTCTGAAAAATTAAATAGATAAAATAGGAAAAATGCTTAAAAATAAACATCAACATTGTCTGTTGAAATGATAAACAAACAGAATTCTGCCAAACCAATTTATAATCAACAGCAACATTCAGCACTCCTCCCCAGCAGAGGGTGCTGCTGTAGGCTCTGCAAAGCCATTCTCCTAGCCCCTGGGGAAAACAGCCACAGCAGCACTGCCAGAAGGAAGCTGGTGATAGAATTGCGGGGCGCCACTCCCACACTGTTATAGGGGGAACCTGGCGGGTTGTTTCAGAATCACCAGCCCAGCGGAAGTAGGTCACAGCCCAGGAGCTGAGGGAAGGAGGTCAGTGTGGGAACAGGCTTATTGTTGGGGAAAGAGTGTCAAGTGTATCTTTATTTTCATTTTGACTATCTGGTCACCTCAATTGTCTCCACTGTACAGATAAGAACACTGGGGAACACCAGGCTTAAGGTCACACAGAATCTATTGCAGAGCCATGAAGAGAGCCCCAGATACCTTAATTCCCAATGCTGTACTTGAACCACAGGACCACCTTTCCTCCTTTGTGCTGCTACAACCATCCAGAGTTTCCCGTGTCTCTACCGTGGCTGTCCCAGAGTAGCAAGAAGGATTATAAATCTGAGATCGTCTCCCCTGCCTGCCTGCCTACGCTTTTGGTGCTACCGCTGCCTCTTATTCTCGTCCTATTAGGCTAGGTTCCCCAGGAAGTTCCAGCTGCTTTGTTCCATTTTGGTGATGCAAAGCAGCTGTAAACCCAGTTTAATTAACTGGCTAACTAAAATAAGTTTATGGCAGAGTGTCACAAAGCTGCTGGAACATACTGGAGACTCTGGCCCTTTAAATTTATTATACCATTGTCTTTATATGAATGTTTCTGAATAGGATCCACGTTGCAGAATCTTCCAAACTTTATTAGTAAACTGACCCACATCAAATAACCAGGATACTAATCCCGTAATGTCTGTTTTCCAGCATGAACATTTTTTCTGCGTAAAATGATCTTTCCCTTCATAAGGCATCAGTTGAATACTAAAGATTATGAAACGCATAGTGTAAACTATAGCTGCACTGTGTGTTTTCACATGACAACTTACATATATGTATTGTTTATTTCATGATTTTTAATATTTACCTGATGCCTTATTTAATTTGGGACCACTTTGCACGGAATTGATCTAATAAATAAACATATAATATGCGGTAGTGCAGTGCATGTGTCATGTAGTTGGATCAAATGGCTGTATGTATTTTGATCAGACATCTTCTTTGGCTCCTAGCACTGAGCTATCTCTTTACACAGTGAATGGGAATGGTGCTGAGGCGCCTTAGTTTGTAAGACAATCAGTTTATAAAGAAACAGCAGCCATTACAGTCTCACCAATTCCAAAGTTTAGGCCCAAACTACATACAGGAACTCCTCACTTAATGTTGTAATTATGTTCCTGAAAAATGCGACTTTAAGCGAAATGATGTTGAGCGAATCCAATTTCCCCATAAGACTTAATGTAAATGAGGGGGTTAGGTTCCAGGGAAACTTTTTTCATCAGAGAAAAGACTATATCTATATACACATACACACACACACAGTATAAGTTTTAAACAAACAATTTAATACTGGTACACAGTGATGATGATTGTGAAGCTTGGTCGAGGTGGAGGAGTCAGAGGGTGGGATATTTCCCAGGGAATGCCTTACTGCTAAATGATGAACTAGCAATTGGCTGAGCCCTCAAGGGTTAACTCTCACACTTTACAAGGCAGCAGGAAAGGAGGGAGGGCAGACAGAGACAGACACACACACCCTGTGTGTATTTGAGAGATAGAGATGCGCATTTCCCCTTTAAGTATGAAGAGTGGCATCAGAAGTACACTGCCTTGTTAATTAGATCAGCAAGCTGAGACCAGACCACTGCAGCCCCCTCCATCCGTGTGTCCCCCTTGCTCTATGGAAGATGGGGTAAGAGGGATGCAGGAGCAGGGAGGAGGGGGACACCCTGACATTAGCCCCCCTCTTCTTCCCCTCCCCGGCCCTCACAGCAAGCAGGAGTCTCAGGGAGCATCTTCAAGGCAGAGGACAGGAGCAGCACATGGCAGTGGGGGGAGGGACAGCTGAATTGTCCGCAATTGGTAGCCTGCTGAGCAGCTGCTGCACAGGGAACTTAGGGGAGCGGGGAGCTGATGGGGGGGATGCCGGTCCACCCTGGTTCCAACCACCCACCAGCTAGCTCCAACTGGCTGCTCTTCCTGCAAGCAGTGGATGAAGCAGGGGGCTGCCAAATGATGTTAGAAGGGAGCATTACACAACTTTAAACAAGCATATTCCCTAATTGATCAGCAACGTAACAACAAAACAATGTTAACCGGGATGACTTTCATTGAGAAGCTCCTGTATGCTTACATATGTGAGGATCTCATGTAAATTAAACGTGTGCATGAGCCTTTGCATGATTGAGGCCTGGGAAATTCCTCAAAAAACGTAGCTTTTAGAACAAATTTGAAATCTTTGCGGTTCACATTCTGTTTCCCGCCATCCAAGTACAAGTCGTGCACTGCTGAATGTTTTCCATTTTATTCCCCTGCTGGTCCTAGAGGCAGGGATGATTTTCAGTGAAAAACAGTTATTAATTGCATAGAGTAGCTTCCATTTATTTGGACATGCAGGACTTTTAATTCAATTTCTTTTTTAAACAATGGTTTAAGCTTTTGTGAAAATCTTTTGTGAAACTTCGAGAAGCTTCATAAAATCCTAAATTTAAGAAAAAGTTGTAAAGTTTCACAAACTGCTGGGTCTTGCTTTCCTAGTTAAAAGCCAAATTCCAATCTTCATGCCAAATTAGATTAGATGGGGCTCGGGCATGGGAACAACACAGGGTTTGCTGTATGGAATTTTTTAACTCCGACACAGTGGTATGGCAGGGGATACTTGTACAGATGCATCTATGAAGTGAGCTGTAGCTCACGAAAGCTCATGCTCAAATAAATTGTTTAGTCTCTAAGGTGCCACAAGTACTCCTTTTCTTTTTGGACTGTAGTAGTGATCATAGCCTCCGTTGCTGCATGTGCCCCATGTAGGGTTTTTGGCTGGTGGGCTTTGACCCACTGGCCACTCCTCTGTCCTCTAATCCCCTGCCTTATGTGTCCACCCAGAGAGTTGACAAGGTGCACTGCGCTATGCCACATAAGGGTTGTGCAGTTGTGTTTGTGCTTCATCCATCACTCAGCAGAACTGCACTAACTTTATTGTATTTTGGGTCTTGTACAAGGGGATGGTTCAGATTTAGCTTAAAATGCTATCACTAAGCACTTGTTAAACATTAAACACATGAAATAGGGTTTAAGCAGCGTTTGCTTAAGGAGATAAGTATGTAGAACTGAACTCCTCTGTTTTAATTGGCTACATTTTAAAATTTTGGCTGGTGATTTTTCTGTTTATATTTTCCTTGTCCTTATCTCTCCTCATTTTATTTTTGATTTCTCTTCCCCCTCAAGCAGCTGCCAGGCTACAAGAGTGATTACTTGCCTTCTTTCCCTGCTTTTGTAATTGCAGTTTTTCCTAGAACCATTTTCTGTTAAGTATCTGGCTCTCTTCCCTCCTGTATGTGGGGTCCAAAGGGTGGTGGAGGGGGACAGACCACTTGTAGTGCCCTCCCCCATTACGTCAGCCCAACCAAGTTTTGGAATTACTTAATCCTACCAGTAGGTAGGTAAGTGTTATTCTTATTTTACAGATAGGCGGACGGGCACTGAGAGAGGTTAAGGTTACAACACACATGACTTGTCTAAGACCATACAGTCAGAGGAGAGCAGACAATTGAACTCCTAGTCCCTTCTTAGTGGTTCTCAACCTTTTCCATTAAATGACCCCAGAAATAACAACAGAAAAAAGGTTTGGGGACCCCCTTCCAGAACTTTGGTTTCCTTCTCCCATCTAGTCATAGAGAAAAGGAGTGTGGTCATGATTCCACTGGGCCTCTTCAGGACCCTCATTTTAAGAGTCCATGAACAAGACCCAAACTGCTTCTCTGTACTGTTCTGGAGGCAAAAGATGCAGCACCAATTGATGTCAATCACAGTTTTGCTCAAAGATCACGGGGAAAATATTACCCTTTACCTTTAAGCTAGGACTCATGCTTGGTTATCAGAAATCGAAGGCCGTTGCACTGGAATGTAGGACATGCTACACTCTGAACCCAAATAATGGCAGGTTCTAAGAACTGCTGATATACAGTAAATGCAGTGGATTTAAGGATGAAGTGTAAATAGTATTTGGTTAATGTAAATTACACTCTCCTGTTGGTTTGTTCAGGACCTCCTGGACTCGATGGATTACCCGGCTACAATGGATCAGATGGCATCCCTGGCATCCCAGGGCCAAAGGGGGAACCAGGAGTAAATGGAAGAAGAGGAAAAATAGGTACTTTCCAGACATATCCTATTTTACCCAAGAGTTCATTAATATTATACACAAGTACAGTTACTTATAGACTCTGAGCAGAGGAAATAAGTTTTAGTATATGTATTATTATTGCCAGCCCCATCTTTTCAGGAAACCAGGAAAGGTTTACACATGTTATAGACTATGGGAGCTCCTCACTTAAAGTTGACCCAATTAACATTGTTTTGTTATAACGTTGCTGATCAATTAGGGAACATGCTCGTTTAAAGTTGTGTAATGCTCCCTTCTAATGTTATTTGGCAGACGCCTGCTTTGTCCACTGCTTACAGGAAGAGCAGCCCGTTGCAGCTAGCTGCTGGGTGGTTGGAACCAGGATGGACCGGCAGCCCCCCCATCAGCTCCCCGCTCTCCTAAGTTCCCTATGCAGCAGCTGCTCGGCAGGCTACCAATTGCAGACAATTCAGCTGTCCCTCCCGCCACTGCCATGTGCTGCTCCTGTCCTCTGCCTTGAAGCTGCTCCCTGAGACTCCTGCTTGCTGTGGTGAACGGGGAGGGGAAGAAGGGGAAGAAGAGGGGGCTAATGTCAGGGTGTCCCCCTCCTCCCTGCTCCTGCATCCCTCTTACCCCATCTTCCATAGAGCAGGGGGGACACACGGATGGAGGGGGCTGCTGCCTTAGGCAGCAGCTGTGGTCTGGTCTCAGCTTGCTGATCTAATTAACAAGGCAGTGTACTTCTGATGCCACTCTTCATACTTAAAGGGGAAATGCGCATCTCTATCTCTCAAATACACACAGGGTGTGTGTGTCTGTCTCTGTCTGCCGTCCCTCCTTTCCTGCTGCCTTGTAGAGTGTGAGAGTTAACCCTTGAGGGCTCAGCCAATTGCTAGTTCATCATTTAGCAGTAAAGCATTCCCTGGGAAATATCCCACCCTCTGACTCCTCCACCTCAACCAAGCTTCACAATCATCATCACTGTGTACCAGTATTAAATTGTTTGTTTAAAACTTATACTGTGTGTGTGTGTATGTGTATATAGATATAGTCTTTTCTCTGATGAAAAAAGTTTCCCTGGAACCTAACCCCCTCATTTACATTAAGTCTTATGGGGAAATTGGATTCGCTTAACATCGTTTCGCTTAAAGTCGCATTTTTCAGGAACATAACTACAACGTTAAGTGAGGAGTTACTGTACCAATAAGACATATAGTACCCAGTTCTGCTCTCTCTTCTACAGGCATAACTCCCGTTGACTTCACCAGCTTTAGACCAGTGCCACTCCATTGACTTCTATGGACTTACTCCTGATTTACACTATACTGAGAGGAGAATTTGGCCACAGTCGATATAATCTAGAGAGTATAGTACAGTCCTAATTAGAGAGAGAGAGAGATCTAATGCAGTCTAATTAAATCTTAGCATTTTCCACATGTAAATAATTATTATTAATGGGAGTTGTGTTCTGTCATTGTAAGAGTTTTTCATCCCCCCCCCCCATTTATGGCCCTGAGACCCCAGCTAGCCTTTGAAAAGGTTTCAGCAATTTGGGGAGACCCTGTCTTTATTATATGTCACCGTGACAGCAGGCAGGTGTGCACTCAGTGTGTGAGTGGAATGGAGTGGTGGCAAGAATGCTGCTTTACTTCCATTCTCTCTATCTTGCCAATTTATATTGTAAGTTCTTTGGGTCAGTGACAGTCTCTTACTAGGTGGGGGTTACAGTGCCTAACACAGTGGGGTCCAGAGCTTGGTTGGGGCCTCTGGGCATGACCATAATATGAATAATACAAACACTTCGAAAACTTGGGGCTGGCCATAA
The DNA here is from genome assembly GCF_965152235.1 of Eretmochelys imbricata. Lineage (NCBI taxonomy): Eukaryota > Metazoa > Chordata > Testudines > Cheloniidae > Eretmochelys > Eretmochelys imbricata. The sequence goes on from NC_135581.1 coordinate 63,224,351, forward strand.
TAATAATACTTTGCACTACTGTTAATCCCCAAATGCCTCACAAAACAGACGTGTACGTGAACACACAGGATAGGAGCTAGATTCACAAAGGAACATAGGCATGGCAACACTCAGCGTCAGTACACCTGACTTCTAGGCGCTTAGGAAATCATTGAGATTCACAACCTGCCATGCTGGCTTTTGTGAATCCCATTCTCAGGCACCTATCTCTCCCCAGTCATTGTATAAGGAGCCTTGGCTCCTGAGAATGGGATTCACAAAAACCAGCATGCTAGGCTGCTCCCTGTCTAAGCTAAGTAATGGGAGATGCTGAGGAGAGGAGTGTATCCTAAGTCCTGCCCTTCTCAGAGAGTTCAGTGCCAATGCCATTTGTGCAAGGAAGAGGACCTCCCTCATAACTTTCAGAGTAACAGCCGTGTTAGTCTGTATTCGCAAAAAGAAAAGGAATACTTGTGGCACCTTAGAGACTAACCAATAAATTGGTTAGTCTCTAAGGTGCCACAAGTACTCCTCATAACTTTCAGTACAGTGGGTAGGGAATATATGAGACTGCATGCGTGAGAGAGGGAGAGAGAGAGAGAATAAAGCTCTGTAGCCTGGTGGTTGGACTCATTTGGGAGGTAGGAGACCCAGGATCCAGTCCCTGTGCTCCAATGACTTTCAGTTATTTAGCCACAGTGGAAAAGCTCCAACCGGAGACACTGAAAGAGCCACAAATCAGAATATCCTCTGGCCCCATGGTTAGGATCTCTGTTCAAACCCTTTCTCCCCCTCAGGTGGAAGGGGGACTTGAGCCAGGTGAGTGCCCAAACCAGCAGGCTAAGAGTTATGGGAGAGGCTGGGGTTCTTCTCTCGTCAGCTGTTTTGTGTGAGGTTGCCAGTGGAGGCCTAATCCAGTAGGAAAGCATGTTTACCAGATTGGGCCTAGCAGGCAAGTTAGGTGGAGGAATGCCTGTATTCTCCCAGGTCCATGCATCATGCTGGGGCTGAGGCATCCAGACACCTAGAATGAGGCAGCATTGCATATATGTAGAGGCACAAACATAGGCACCTAGGGAATGTTTACTGCAAAAATTTAGGCGCCAGCTGAGTTTAGGCGCCTACAGGTTTGGCAGCAGTTGTGTGAGGATTTTGTGAATTCCAGTGGGCCCTGATTCTGGGGTTTAGTCTCCTAAAGCGGCAGGTAGGCACCAAGTCCTTTTGTGACTCTAACCCTAACTGACTTGCTCAAGGCACACCCATGTCTGTGGCAGAGCTGGGAATAGACCCCAAGAGTCCCAGTCACAGATTGACCTTGATTCTCCATTATGGCACTTCGCACAAGTCTGGATGGTGGGGTACAAAGGTGGCTGAAAATCATGCTGTGCCCACCTGAGGGAGTGTGAAAGAGTGGCTGTTATCAGCCTGCCTCCTGCCCACTCACTGCAGCAGGGTCTGCTGTTAGCAGGCCAGTTTTTGGTTTTTGATCTCAGTTAGCAGCATTGGTATATGACTGACAACACTTGAGATGCGAGTTAAAAATTGTGACAGCAGTCAGGGGTGCATTCCTCAGCGACCATGTGTCTCAGTCACAAACAGTACCAAACGAGCTGGCATGACTGCCTTCCTTGTTGGCAGTCTCTGCAAAGTGGCCATTGATTGAATGGGCATGGAGGCTGAAGTGCCCTTGTTCTCCACCCCTTAGAAGCTATTGTCAGGTTGGTATGGGGAAGCTTGAACTGACACTGCCTGTGTGGTACCAGTTCCATGGAAAAGCAGAAGACTTCAGTCTCCAGGGCTGAGATTTTAGCTCTTTTCAACACATTTTGCAAGTTAGAAACCAGGGGTGAAATTTGGGCCCTATTGAATCCAGGGGTAGTTTCACTATTGAATTCAGTGGAGTCAGGAACTCTAAGTATATTCCCCATTTCACTGCATCATTTTAAATAGTTGAGTTACATGTAAAAAACCCGAGGTTCTCTACAATCAGTAGCCACCACCAACCCACATGATCCATTTCCAGCTGACAGCGATTTATACATTTACAGCTCCAATGCTAGCACAGCTTTGGGGAAGAGGAAGAGACGCAGACAGGACAAAATATTGGCACACGAATTGTGTACAAACCCGTCTTGTTCATTTTTTCCCCCTTACTGCAAAATGTGCTGATGAGGTGGCTGGGAGTCATAAGACTCAACAATAGAAGATGTTGTTGAATATTTTACTCAATGGTAATCAGCTGCATAAAGTATATGGACTGATCATGCTTGTAGCTAGTGTGGAGGCAGGATGAGGAGGCAGCACAAGGACATTACTAGGAAATGAAGGCTGTGCTCTGTCATGATGTCAGAAAAATAAAATGTGAAGAACACAACAAAGGTAATTTTACTAGAAAGGGAGAGGGCTTGTTTTCGTTGGCACAAGTTATTAGTCTACCAACAATGAGTGCAGTGTTGTCTTAAAAGAAAGGCAAGCGGAGCTGTGTAGATGACTGTTTAATGCCCTGCAAATCATGGCCAGCATCTGTGAGATAAAAGAAGCATTAGGAGAAATTGTTTTCCTAAATGCTAGAAAAAAGTTAGGGATCAGGAAGGCTTCATTGGCTAACAAAGAAAGAGAAATGAAAGAATGAAAACGAAGTTTTGTGTGTGTGTGTGTATACGTATATCCATATAGGAAATGTTGTGTACTAAAAATAATGATGAAAGAAGGAACTGTGGACTAGGGGCTAGAGTAGACAGCTAGAGGTCAGTACTCCTGGGTTATATTCTAGTTCTGAGTGGGTTCTTGTCAAAGACGTTTCCCTCTTTTTCCTCCCCCAAGTGATAACAAACTTATGCTAGTGGACTTCAAGGTAAAATAATACTTACTTTTTTTTTTTTAACCGAATACTCCCTCCTCACCCAGAACACACTCAGGTCATTGGGTGCTGTGGATGCTTAGCACCTCAGAAAATCAGAACCTTGGTATCTCAAGCCAGGCTTGCAATATTAGTGAACACTTCTGAAAAATGTAGCCTTTGGGCTTTATGCATCATATACCACGTATCCTAACACGTTTTATGGATAGTGTATATGATTTGGCTACAAAGCTATGTTAAATCATAAAAAAATGGCTCAAAGCCACAAAACTGAGGAAGTTCAGAGTGAAGAAAACAACTGGGCTGGTACGGCATAAATAATACATGATGTGAGTTTCAAAAATATAAAGAAAGGTACGTTGACCTTAGGAATGACAGTCTTATAAATGTATGTACTCCCAGTCATGGCGAACAAATTTCTCATGCCTAGGTTTACCAGGACCAAAAGGTGATCCAGGAGAGAAAGGAGAAAAAGGAGACCCTGGTGAACTGGGCTTACCTGGCAAAGATGGGATGCCAGGAGGAAAAGGTTCAAGAGGAGCGAAGGGGGACAAAGGGGATGCAAACAATGACGTGATATCAGAAGGTAGGAAGAAGCACCCTTAAGATCTCTCCTGCAGCACAGAAATATACAACACAGTAAAATAGACTACCCTTCTCTAGTGCTGTAGTGTTCTGCAGGCCAGTGCCACACACTACCATTTATAGCCGTACTACCACGGTATTTCTACCGTACCTGCATTCGCGCTTTCATGGTCTTAAACATGGTCGTCACTTGCAGTGACATTCCCACAGGCCTGCTGGGGCCTCAGGAGGTTCCCAGTAAAGAGGAACTATAGCAGTTCTGTGGCATGGGGAATGGCGAGCAGGTGCACAGGAAGACTCTGCACACCCTGTGCTCAGCAGGGCTGGGCTGCATCTCACCCCTGGGCAGCCCAGCATGTAGGAGGGTTTTGAAGCAGGCTGGTAGAGCTGTCCATGGGATTATGCTCCCCAGCCTAGCGTAGATCCCCACAAAAGCCTTTTTACTCAGGCTTTGGGCTGTGTGAATTTCATCCTTGTCCCGTACATTTTCACATAGTAAATTTCCTCCTACTCTCTCACAGTGTAGTTTTTTCCTATTAGAAAATGACAGGCAGATTTCCACCCAGGAATGCATGCAGGAAGCCCATTGGCAGCTACAAATAAATGCTGCCTAAAATTATAGCACTGTAGCCTCTGATGCTGAGAACTCAGAAAACAAAGTGATATAAGGCAACGCTGCTTTAAATTAAAACTCAGTGTTCTCTCCATTCTTCCATTGTTGCTGTTCCCCAGGCACTGAAAGGACCTGGAAACCAGTTTATTTGTGACAGTGGGACAAGCACCAGGCTTCTTTAAAAAACTGGGTGCTATTAAAATCGATGTCTGTCAAGAGCAGACAGGATACCTAGTGCTGCTCTGTCACTGCAAAGCCATTTGCTCCCCTGTAAACACAAACGAGGAGAGGTCTCTGTTTGGGAATAGACAAGCATTCAGCTTGTTACTCCTGCAGTGGATATCACTGCTGGATGGAACTCTAACCAGCTCTAACCAGTATCTGATGAAGCAGGCCGCTGTGCTGGGGTCATTTCCAGGCATGGGTAAGGGCTTTAGTTCCTGCAAGTCTCTCTCAATACATCAGATCCAATGCATACAGTGTCCCCTGCTGAGAGGAGGTCTATTCACGTCCAGCAACTGTAATAATCTATTCTGCTTCCTACCTAGGTGCAAAGGGGGAGCCAGGGCCCCCAGGACCCCCAGGGCCACAAGGTCCTCCCGGGCCACCAGGGAAGCGCAAAGCAAAATCCCAGGTTCAGGAGAACATGTACAGCAGCAAGTGCACAGGTCAGTGTTGGTGTCTGGGGTATCCTCCATTATTCTCATGCTTTCCTTTATGGCAGGGGCAGGATTACACCTGTTATAGGGCTCCATTTCCACTAAGCACTTAGATGTGTGCTTAACTCTGCTAGCTCCACTGAGACTACTCACATGCTTAAAGTTAAGAAAATACTTAAGTGCCCTGGCCAAGATGAGGCTGTAATCAGTCTCTATAGCAACCCCATGCTTTCTCACCCTCACCCCTTTCTCGCTGTGGGGCTACACATTTCCATGTGGTGTTCTCTGCTGGATGGAATAAGGGTGGAACATAAGTGAAATCTCTGAATTACGAGAGGATGGGGATTCAAGAGTTAACTCCCAAGAAGGGTAACTCGAAAACAACACATCAAATATCAATAGTGTGTGCTATGGGAGGGAAAGGCTCTGAGAAAGCTGAATGAAAATAACAGTAAAAATTTGAAAATAGGTGTTGGGGTTTTTTTTTGTTTTTTTTTTTGTTTTTACAAATTTTTGCTAAACTGTTGTCTTTTATACGCCAAACTTAAATATTCATGTGGTGTATGTATGTGTGCGGATATTAACTGTGTAGGGAAATGCCTACTCAGCTGCTGAATTGAGTTAGACTTGAAGAACTTTTGATGCTGGAGGAGAAGGTAGTGCCACCCTCAGAGACTGCATGTCCAAAAGAAATGAACATGGGGTAGGGTGATGTCCTGATTTTATAGGGTCAGTCCCGATATTTGGGGCTGTGTCTTATATAGGCGCCTATTACTCTCTACCCCCTGTGCCCATTTTTCACACTTCCTGTCTGGTCACCCTAACATGGGACTTTGCATCAGGAACTCCTGAGTTCTGTTTCCACCTTTCCTGGTCACTGGTCATAAAAATACTGTACAGATATTATTTAGGTAGGTCTCGTGCACCTCCAGGAGATACAACTGATTCCCTTTTGTAATTACTTTGGGGAAATATCATTGATTCCATGGTACAGCTAGGAGAACTTAGGCTCGACTGGGATGGGTGATTAGCCCAACATCACATGGCAGATAATTGTCAGAACCAGCATGTAAAGCCAAGTCTTCCTCCCTCAGCCGAAAATGGGGCTTTTTACCCAGTGTACAGGGGCCCAATGGGCTGAGGTGTCACCCGTAGTTTGTAATTCTTTTACGCTTACAAGAGGCAGTGTGTACATGACAAATATGTAACCATGATACTTCATGCTCTTCGTTCACGTAATACACTCCTTGCCATTGTTCTCTGTCCTTAGTCACAGTAGCATACGATAAACAAAGCATTTATCCATGCTTTATAAAGATAACTCTTTTTTCAATCAAAAATAGATTGAAATTATGCCTCATAGCTGAAGTATATTTAAATCTCTGGAAGAGTTCCTCTTTGCTATGCTTGAGCAGTGTCCTATCAATTAGCATTCTTCCATTTATCCTCTTCTCCACCAGAAAACTAGCAGTAAACCACTTGCTCTCTACGCATCAGGAGTATTTCGTAAAAAAGTTGACAGTTATAAATGTGCTGAGCATCTTGCCACCCCACCAGAGTTTAATACAGGAATAAGATATTAGTATTCTTTTCAGCTAAGCACTTTTGTGGGAAGGAAGGGTTGGTGTCAGCATGTTATGAAAGAATGTATTAATATCTATTATTGCCTGTCTAAACTAAATGCTTCCTTCTGTGCTTGGCATTTTAAACTGGCTTTCTGGATATATTTGAGTGTCTTCTTTTTGTATATTTAGGAAGGAGATAGTTTTTAATAAAGAGAATGAGGTGTTTTATTGGGTATTAGCATTTGCCTTTGAAAATAATCACTGTCTAAGTACTGAGTGTTGTTGTTTTGAGGGACCAAAGTTTTTTCAAAAGTGACTATTGATTTTAGATATTTCAGTTTTTGGGTGCCCAATTTGAGACATGGACAAGGAGCATGTTGCTCAGAAAGTCCTAAGCACCCACCCTCTGGAAATCAGGCCTTTTAAGCTGTCTCCAGTTGAAATCACTCATTATTATTTAAACTCTCAGCCACGATCATCACAGGACACTCCTGTGGAAAAAAATGGCAGAAAATGAAATTTTAAGGACCCAGTTCTAGTCATTTCCACATCCTGGAAGAGAATGAGCCAGATTTTGCCAATGGAGAGTTGGCACAATTAGAAGAGCTGGAGGTGATGACTAAGAGACTCAAGCAGATGGGTGCTGGAAGCAAGACAATGTACTGTGATAATCCTAAAAGATCTCAGCTCAGAATAGCCACAGGATAAGGAAAGTAGAGAGAAGATACTACAAAACCATCACATTTGTCTTGCTTAGTCGCTTTTGGGAATGCAAGCAAACTTTTCCTCTTGGGTCCTCATAATGAACCCTGCTGTCCTGTTTTCCCTACATGCACAATACATCCACTGAAACCAATGAATATTTCAGGCTTTATAGCAACAGTTGAAATCTTCCTAGTGGATCTGGGAAGAATTTTGCTGAGCAGATGATGTCCCTGTTTAATGAGATCAAAGTAGTCCACCCCAAACTCCATCAGAAGATAAATGCTGTAATTGCTATGTGGAGATGCAGAATAAGGTGAATTTAATAATGACTAATGGAAATAATCTGTGAACATGCTTAGTAAAGTGGGTTTTCTTTTTTAGTTTTGTAGTTTAGCTCAAAGGTGAATGTCACAATAACTTGATGCTGTCATTAATGTTGAAGCATGTGGAGCTATCATTAGATCTCACCATTAATACTGGATTTCATATTCTAGTAATTAGGGTTGCAGTGGGAACATGGTGTTTTTTCAGCATTCAGGACAGAGCTCTTGATAGTTGTTGGGAGTAATGCTCTCGGTTTCATCTTGTGCCATTTCAGCTGCTGTAGCCCTTTACCTTGCTTTGTCTGCTGTGTCTACCATATAATTTATCTAGTGAAAGGAAGATAACTGGGGAAGTGGATATTAACAGCCATTAGCAATGTCAGCCTTAGGTTAAAGGACTTCAGGTGAACCAAGGCTAGTACTTGCTTTAGAAATATATATGTAGTTTTTCTCAGTGTGATTCTGCAGCATTTGCTAGGATGAAAATGCAGTTCTTATTATGAGCTGTCACTGTAAGTAGTTAACGGAGTTAGTATCAAACAGAGTATGTTTCAATCTCTTCTTTTCTCTTTCTTTTATTATCCATGTTCTGATAGTACCGATCAAGAAGCAGAGTCCCATTGTGCTAGGCATTGTACCGAGAAGTGACAAAGACAGTCCCTGCCTCTAATAACTTCAAGTATAGGTATCAGACTTGAGACAACAGGTGGACTAAACAGACAAATGAGGTGAGAGGATTAGGTAACAATAAAATGAAGTTTAGCAGAAGTCTGACTTCAACTTGAAATATAGAAACACAGGAATAAACAGATCAGAATAATGGGCTGTCTAATCTGGTATCCTGTCACCAATCTGATGCCCCATCCAAGGTCCTTCGGAGGAAGATGTAATACCCTCCCAAGGTATGGTTTTGCAATGTCATGCCTACAGAAGGAGTTTATTTTTAACCACGGCAATTCATGGTTAGTTTATGTCCTGAAACATCAGGGTTATATTGAGATAGTAAACATTTTTATCCTAGCTAATGTAACTCTGTATATTTTTTAATCTGTCCATTCTTTTTTGAATCCTTAACAGCTCTTGGCCTCTATAATATCTTGTGGCAGTGAGTTCCACATGTTAATTGTGCACTTTTTATATACAGTGTAGGCTTTATTTTACTAACTCTTGACACAATAATCACAGATTCCGTATCTTGTTTTTGTTAGCACAATGTGAATACAACATTGCAATTTAGAGAAACGGCCGCCTTTCAATCCACACAGTGTTTCTGGTAAAACATTGATAGTTTTGATCAATTTTGCAAAACACTTCATACTATCACTGGCTGTCCACAGGTCCCTTACCCTGCCAGCACATCTGTCTAGTAAACATATATATGTGCTAACTTAATAGTTTAACTAACTAAACTAACTTGTTACATTTAGTGTCCCAAAAAGGAACCAGAAAAAGACAACTTGAAATTAAGACGATGGTTTCAGATGCTAATACAGATACTAAAAAGAATCTAGTTAGCTAATATTTTTAAACAATTAATAAAGAAAACTTGATTTCCTCAGAAAGAAGACAATAACTAGTTAGGAAATGCATCTCCGAGCATGTTTTGTATTAATAGTGTTGCTGTTATTAACTGTTTAAAAAACTCTGACCAAACACACAACTCCCCACCCCCATCCCTCCAAAAACAGTGGTTTTAGTGTCATATAAACTCTATTAACCTCAGACAGAATATTTTATGGTCAGAATATACAGGGTGCTAATCTTTTTTGGACAAGGTAAGAAATGAAAATTCCAAATGGCAGATTCTCAAGTTGTGGTTTATCTCAAAGTGCAAAATATCTTTTAATCTTAGCTGCTTTTGGTTTCTTTCAGCTAAAAGTTCATGGAGAATATAACTATTCTCAAACCCAAATACTGCACATTCATCAGGAACACTGACTTGGTCCTTGACTGTTCCACAGTCTCAGATAAACTGCCATCTAGGAGAGCTGCTTGTACAGTTAACTACATTAATTAGAATTAGTCTGGGAAGCATAAACTTCAGGGGTGTAATTTCTTAGCTCTGGGGAGCTTTTGATATGAGAATTTCAAAAGATGATCAAATCCTATGTATCTGGCTCCCAGTGACTGGCAAGTATAAGATATAATATTATTCCAAACTAGCCATTCTGCTTCTTGCGAAGGGTTCAGCAAAGACAAACATCTGTGTTGAGATATTAAAACTCTTTATTAGAGTATTCAAAACATGGAGGAGGCTGAGATGTTGTGCTGTCTTGGTTAATATGGTAGAGACAGAGATGTTCTATTCTCACTTTTTTACCGACTTTCTGTATGACCTTGGGCAAGTCATTGAACCTGTATCCCAGGGGTGGGCAAACTATGGCCCGGGGACCACATCCGGCCCTTCAGATATTTTAATCTGGCCCTCGAGCTTGGGCCAGGGAGCAGGATCTGGGGCTTGCCCCACTCCGGTGCTCCAGCCGGAGAGCGGGGATGGGGCTTGCCCCCGCTCTGCACGTGCCATGGCTCTGCGCAGCTCCCGGAAGCAGTGGCATGTCCCCCCTCTGGCTCCTAGGGGGCGCCGCACGCTGCCCCACCCCAAGTGCCACCCCCACAGCTCCCATTGCCTGGGAACTACGGCCAGTGGGAGATGCAGGGTTGGCATCTGCGGACGGGGCAGAGCACAGATCTGCCTGGCTGCGCCTCCACATAGGAGACGGGGGGGGACATGCTGCTGCTTCCAGGAGCTGCTTGAGGTAAGTACCACCTGGAGCCTGCACACCTGACCCCCCTCCCGCATCCTAACCCCTCCCCCAGCCCTCATCCCCCTCCTGTCCTCCAAACCCCTTGGTCCCAGCCCAGAGCACCCTCCTGCACCCCCAACCCCTCTACCCCACCCCAGAGCCTGCAGCCCCAGCTGGACCCCTCACACCTGCACCCCAACCCCCTGCCCCAGCCCGGAGCTCCTTCCTGCACCCTGAACTTCTTATTTCTGTCCCCATCCCAGATCCCACACTCTCAGCTGGAGCCCTCACCCCCTCCCGCACCCCAATTCTGTTTCATGAGTATTCATGGTCCCCCATACAATTTCCATACCCAGATGTGTCCCTCGGGCCAAAAGGTTTTCCCACCCCTGCTCTATCCTTCCTCCATCTGTACAGTGAAGGTAACTCTAGTTACCCTTTTTGGCACAGTACTTTGACATCATGGGATGAAAGGGGCTGTATAAGGATTACTAGAGTCTGGCTGTGGACACTTCCAAAAGCCACATCTGGATTGAGTTGTTGGGTCTTTTTTGAGATGGGATGTCTGTGCATCTGCTCTCAAGGGTGGACAGCTCTGACCTCATCACCCAGAACCAGAATCCCTATGCCCTTTGTAAAAGGATGGGGTAAAGTATGATTTCATTTGCTCATTTTGTATCAGAAATCCTCCATATTGTGCTGCACCAGAGGTGGGAGTGAGGGGCATGCCAGAGGAAAGAGCAAGAAGTACTGCAGGGGAAATGGATCAGTTAATCTATTTCTTCCTTCCAGAGCGTCAAGCTGCAGTTGCATGCAGTTCAACAAATGCACTGTTTTAATGTAATATTTGTATTACCTTGATGCCCAGGAACCTCAATCAAGGCCCCATTGTGCCGGGTACTGTATGAACAGCTAACAAAAGACAGTCCCTCCCGCAAAGAGCTTGCAACTGACACATCAGACAGGATAAAATAGTGAACAAAACAGATCAACAGGGTGGCATGGGTTGGGAGAATGGCGTTACAATGAGTTTGGGCTACCTCCAGCCATGCTAAAGTAAAAACAGAACTGGGAACTGTTCCTTAGAGAGGCTCTCTGTAAGTGAATCAAAAATGGGTCATAAATTGGTGCTGAAAAGGCAGCTGTGGCTTTGCAGAATAAGTAAAGGAGCCTGAATAGTTTAGGGAACATTACAAAAGAATGTTTAAAAAAAACAACAACAGAGTTCTTTCCAATAGGAAAATGTTTCCAGCTTTGTCTCTATTCTTTTCTTTCTAGGAACTGCTTTTCGGGGGAGGGGAGGAAGGATACATAGTGCATAAGCTCCCTTCCTCCTCCGCATTGTTTACAATTAAGAAAAGAAGCAGTGTAAGCCGGCTGCCCCATGTTCTGTCAGCACTAAGCCAAGCTCTGGTGTGCATTAGTAGAGGTACTCTCATTAAAGGCAGGAATGGAACTGAGCCTGCTGCCCGCTGAGGATACCCCCTCTTGTGGTTTGTAGCTGTTTTACATGAGTTTATCAGCCTCTAGTGTTCCCAAACAAACATTCTTCATCATACCAACGGACAAGTTGGACAGCTGCCTGCCGTCTCATCTGCCTCACCTGTAACGGTGCCGCACATGCTCCCTAGCAACTCACAGCAAGGCATTTACATTTCTATTGTTTAACAAAATTATGTAGTCCCAAAGTAGACTGATAGGCTGAAAACTTTTAAGGAGGGAAACAAAACCAGCCCAACCTTCCTATCAGGGTAACGAAGGGAATAAAGGCTGCAGTGGTAGTGAACACTCAAATGAGTTCCCTGTAAGTCAAGTTGTATATTTCACTGCATAGTCCAAGGCAGACAGAAAGGTAGAGTGTGAAGGTTTTAGAAATTGAACCCTCTGCTTCTTCTGTAGGGGTGGAATCAGCACTTCTTCTATTGCTTTTCACCCTAAATCCAGAGATTTTCCTCTGTAAGGGCCCATCTGGCTCAGAGAGATCAATCAATACAATCAAATGTGGTAGGAACTGGCTCAGAAGTGTACAGCTTCAAAGTACTACACAAACACGTTACAGCCACCCCATAGGTAGATAAGGTGGAGACCATTATCTTGTTCTTTGATTCTCGTCTGTCAGCTCAGCAGAGACAATGGGGCTGAATGAAATCTCTCCACCACTTTCTGTCTTGTGCCAGCATCACTGCTTCATCTGGGGACAGTTATAGAGAAGCCAAATAACTTAGACAAGGCCATTGAGTGAGCCAGTGGCAGAAACAGGATTAGAATTCATGGATTCATAGCTCCAGTCCTGTGCTCAGTCCACAAGATTGTGCTGCTTCTCATGACACTAACCTAATGTCAGCAAGATGTAATTCCATGTGGAGGAACAGAGTTTGGGGCTCTCTTTGGGTTTGTCTACATGGTGCTTTAGTGTGCCCCAAAGAGATGTAAATATTAGTCTGCACTAGCGTGATGCACTCTAACTGTCCCATGTAGACCATTCTGGCATCTACTAAAAGTTCCCTTGTGTGTTTTAATGTAGTCCTGTTTCAACCAGTACTATGTTAGTGTGCATTAGTGAACTTTCAGTGTGCATCAGTAGGGTCCACATGGACCAGTTAGTGCATGACATGCTAGCATGGACTAAAATTTACACCCCTCTGGTGTGGACTAAAGCACAGTGCAGACAAGCCCTCTGACTCCTTGCTCCCACGAAGGTCTGAGGAAGACTTTCTTATTTGTAAAAGGGAGAGACTGCATATAAGATGTTGCTGCATCAGGTATGAGAACTGTGGAAGCATAAGGCTCTGGCTGCAGCTTTGCACACATACACCTAGGGACAATATGCCATACTGGAGCAGACTGAAATCTGTGGAAGGGCGTATGTGTGAAGAGAATTGCTTTTTATATTGATATAGTGGGGAGGGAAGACTTTCCCCATGTCTGGCTTCTACGCCTGTCTTATTATTGGATGCATTACTAGTCACTTATGTGTATTTTTAAATGTAAGGATTTGTTTGACAAGTGCAAAAAGTATTTTAATTTGGTTAATTGACATGTTTAGCTTAAAGAAAGCAAGAATTATTGTTTTAAAGTGTGATAAACATGGAAGCCACACAGCATATGCTAGTGTTATTATCCCCAAACTTATCTTTATAGCCAACTTTATAAAATTGCAATTCTCAATTTTGACACAACCTTAACAAGTGACAAATGGAGGCGGATAAGTATTAAACTGAATGATCTGTATTTCATATTCCACGCTTTTTTTTTTTTTTTGCTTGCAAGAAATCTTGATATATAAGAAACACAGGGGCAGATCCTCAGCTGGTATAAATTGTCACAGTCCATGCACTTCATTGGAGCAGTTTACACCAACTGACAATGTGCCCCAGATCTGTCAAACCTATTCAGAGGTTTTGTTTTCTGTTCCCCAATTTTAGGTGAGACATGTGCCATACCAAACGATGACACGCTCGTAGGAAAAGCTGATGAGAAAACCAATGGGTACCACCCAAAAAAAGCTGGTAACTTATTCTAAATATGATGCACTGTTAAAGTCTACTGTTTACTTGTGGAGGTTGTGGGTGATCCAAATTTATTTTTCTCTTTGCTATTAGAATGCGTCATTAAATCAATAGGAAGCCCCACTGAGATGGGTAAGATACAGCAAACATTTGGAACATGGATGAGGGAACCTGCAAATAGAAGTGACGAACGAATTTGGCTTACAATGCATTTTTCAGGTACCATGGGTATAATTGTGGATAGATTGCTCCTATATTGCTTTTTTCCTTTTTTCAGCCAAATCAGTATTTTTAGAAATATAGGTGTGTAAAAAGCTGTAATGAGTGAAAGTGAGCTTTAGTGGGGAGGTCTGTTGCCCCACAGGTTGAAAAGCCAGGAGCAGTACTGCACAGTGGAGGTTATTTTTAAACCCAAGTAGTATAATTTTTTCTTCTTATAAACTAGGGCTGGAACAGTCCTCATTGTCTGCCTAATAATTTATTAGTATAACCTTTTAAAAGGCCTTTGTGCCTTAAATGTGCCACAGCATCAATGACTTTCTCCTGTGACTTCCTTACCTTGGCTCACAGGGTCATGTGACCCCACCTTAGCCAACAGAAGAGTTCTGGAAGAATAGCAACAAACTTGAATCAGTGTGAGTGGAGGGAGGCCTCAATTTTTCCAAGTCTCGGTCACATTTTTTTGAAAACTTCATCTGCTTTCATAATATATCTGGACACACCTATTGGAGCCTCAGGAAAGGTATTCGCTAGCACTGCTTGGAAAATGTGGAAGGGCTGTGGAAAATTTTGACTTTTCAGTGGAAAGAGGAAAAATTTTGGCTGAAAACCAAACATTTTTCAGCTGAACTGCTTTTGGGCTTTGACCAAAAAAAAATTAAAAAAATTGTGGAAAGCAGAAAGTTTTGCAAAAAAATTCCTTCATTTGAAAAATCCAATTTTCTGTCAAAATAGTTTAAAGGGAAAGTTTTCAACCAAGCCTAATTTTAATGTGTCTTATTTTTGTTCATTTTTACATCAATCCTACCATTTCCCTGTGACTTCAGTTTCCTAAATTGTGGCTCATAAGTTTAAGGGTTTAAAAAAATTGGGAAAAAAAAAAGAGAGAGAACAGGAAAAACATGGAAATGGGCTGGATTCTGAGTGACCTGGGTCCCAGTCCACTGTTGGAGAATCCAGATGCTTCCACAATACAAACGTTGAATAATAAACACAATAATTTGGTCTTAGATGGAGCTTTGTCTCTGGGTTTTTGTGTTCCAGCACTCTGAGAAATGTTAAAAAATGTGGCTATGATTGGCAGGAACTTGATTCTGATAGAATTGTATCTGGATGAGAGTAGAGATGTCAGATAGTTCAGTAAACCAACTGGCTGGTTTTCTTTCCTTTTTTCCCTCCTCTAAGGAAACATCATAAAAGAATATGAGAATGCAAATGCATTGCTGAATGACAGCTACAGGATCATTAGCCTCCCGGGGATCTTTTATGGATGTGGCCATGTGATATATAACAACTGTCTATACTATCAAAAAGGAGGAACCAGTATCATTGTGAAGTAAGTCAAAGATTAGCCTGATGGCAGCTTTCTGGTTGGAAGGCACAAGAAGTAATGAGAAAAGGGAACGTGAATGGAGATTAAAAGGGCAAAGATGAACTTCAGTGGGAAACCCCCCAACATTTTTGGTAATACACTCCGTTCTCTGTGTCTACATGTTCTGTAGTATCTTTGGGTTTCTTTTGGGATTATGGATGGAAAGAGAGGGTGGATAGGAGGGGTAGGTGAATGGATAGTGGTATCTAACTAAATGGATAACTAGTTCTCCATTAGCTGCTACTAGAAATGGCCACCAAATTCAGAGGTGGAGCCCACAATGTGTGACAGGAGAATCAGTTGTCAACAGGCTCTCATCTTATAACTTGTATCGTTCTGACAAATTTAGGCCCTGATCCTGCAGTTAGACCCCTGCCCTGGGTAGAATCCCACTGAAGTTAATGAGGCTCTAACTGGGGAGTGGAGGTCTAATGATGGGATCAGGGCACAGAAAAAGCATGTGAGAAAGAAAGCAAGGAAATGAATCAGTCTTTACAAACATTAACTATTTTGAGCTAGCTAGATCTTCATCCCAGGGGCAAGCCCTGCTGTTTCAGCGGTGCAAAAAGGTCTCAAAGCAGTGTAAATTAGAACACTCATACGGAAGCCCTACCTTATGCTAGGGACTGGTTCAGCCCCATGACTAGGGGAGGTGAACAGGTGGCTTAGAGCCTCCCTTTCCCACTCAGCTGGCCCCGAGAAAGTTCAGCCCACTGTCTTGATTGTCTGTTGTTTCAGACACCCCCCTGGATCATGTTAATCATGTCACGTAATTATGAAATGTAGGACACAGTGCAACTTGCCTTTGGCACAGGAGCTTCTTGGCATGCCAGGCCTTCTTGTTGAGTTGGCACATATGCATGGCAGTGCAGTAGGTCAGTCACAAAGTCACATGCAATCTAGTGCTTCTAGTAGTGGTCTCTAACTTGTGCTGAGCATGGACTGCCATGTACCGGTACTCAGGTGGCAGGTGATTACAAGGCAACGTGGTGAGCCCGCAAGCTCCCTTGTAGAGTGCCGACTTCACAATGTGATTGCACATAATTAGAAAGTTGCTATGGCTTTCCCACCCCACCTCTGCTACGTCTGAACCTGGAACTGCTCATGCCACCACATCTGTATCTTGTTAGTTTTTACTGAAGAGTTGAGCAGACAGTGCTAATCAAAAACAAACTTCAGCCTTGTGGGAAGAGCCAAGCAAATGGACTTCAAGGACAAGTTAAAGATTCCAACTGCTTTCAAGTTTCCGGCTGAGTCTCTGAGATCTGAGCCAAAAACACCATTGTATTTTAAAGTGTCTCCCCAGGCAGGTGTGTATCTCTGGCACCTAATCAAAGGGATACAGTGAGAAAAGACTGTGAACTGGTTGCTGGGATCATACATTGTTTGTTCTGCCAAAGACGCTTCCAGTTCCTTGCACCTTAAATGTTCTCAGACTTTGTCAAGATAAGTCGAGGTTGTTCAGGTAACAATGTAATATGATAGGGTACCTACTGCTAAGAGATGGCCTTTGTATTGTCAACCGCACTTTTCAGTTATTAGTACCTCAGGCAGAAATTCTACTTCCATGCAGAATAGATTGGCAAAGTCTTCAGTGGACTTCATAGAGTCTCTAGCTCTTCTCCCTTTTGGGTTATAGAAAGTTCTTCTTGTGGGGGGTCATAGTTTTATGTGAGGGACTCAGTATAGGGGGAGCTGGCTGGGGGATGTTGCGAATGTTGCTTTGTTGGAAAAACCTTATCAAAGAACAAGGTTTTGCAGCATTTCCAAAAGTTATCAAACTCTGGATTTGTCTCATCTCCTCTGGCAGCCTTTCCAGGGGCAGATCTCCTCTAATGAGACTGTTTTGTCCCTTTCTCTCGTGCTTCATTCCAGAAAAGATCTTCCGATACCAAACCAGAACTGGGGGTGGCAGCTTACAGGGCACAAATCTAAAGGAAAGAGATGTGAGTGTTGGGTGCCGGTTTGTTACAATGCTCTCACCAGACATCCAGGGAAGACAGATGAAGGATTATTAACTGTTTTGATGGGATTACCATGGTATTTATTTAAACTCTGAGAGATGCTTTTTCCCTAACAAGCACAAGCAGCGTGAGATGAGCACACACGATTATTTTTGTCAGGAAATCCTAAACACTTTGAGCAAAGGTTTTGTCCTGTTTTTAAAAAATTATAAAGGAAAGGCAGTTCTTCCCGAGAGACATCTTCATTACTAAGAATTTAGCCAAATTATGTATGAAAAGCAAATTCTTAAAAAAGCATCTTAAATATTTATTTTGTTTCTTTCAGATTTGAGCTTGATACAGCATCATTCAGAACCCTGACAATTGAAAATGCCTTACACGATGGTCGCCACTACCTCTTTTCTAACTCCAAGACGTACTTCAACGTGGCAGTGGATGAAAAGGGTCTTTGGATTATCTATGCCTCAATTATTGATGAAAATATCATTGTAGCACATATTGATGAAGAGACATTTTCAGTTGTTCAACATATCAACACTACATACCCCAAGTCCAAAGCTGGCAATGCATTCATAGCATGTGGAGTGCTATATGTTACTGATACTAAGGATATGAGGGTAACTTTTGCTTTTGATTTGTTGAGAGAGAAGCAAATAGATGCAAGCTTTGAGTTAAGATTGGCACAATCTGTTCTTGCTATGCTTTCCTATAGTCTAAGAGATAGAGACTTGTATACATGGGAGAATGGCTATTTAATGCAGTACCCTGTACATTTTGACAGCTGAATGCTATTTTAAAATGATCCTCCATGCTGGCCATATTGGGCTAAGTAGGTTATTTAAAGCTATATCTTATACATCTCCTCCCTTTAGTATACACACATATTTTCTATTGAAGGTTAGTGGTGGTTTGTGTGTGCATAAAGGGGAGACCAGACCCCTTTGTGTCATTTAAATATACTTAGGCAGTTCTTGGCTTTATAGAGAAAGAGCTGTGCGTTAGAAACTTATTTTTGTTTTTTCCCTACCATGCAGGCCATAATTATATCTACTGTATACTGATTAGTCTACAATACTATGTTCAATAAGGTCTGTTTTTACTCTTAATTTGCAATTACTGTTTGCAATTATCTTCTAGTCAGTGATTATAGTTTAGTACAAATGTCTAAACAATGTTTACAAATAAGCTTCTTTGTATCATTTGCATTTAATATTTTGCATCAACTCTGAATTTTGTTTAGTTGCGGTATTTTTTTAAAAATTGATGAACAGTTATTAAAATGATCATGAACAGTAATTTTTGTACTTAAGTAAATACCGTAAAGACCAAAGTAATAAATTTATTAAAAACTCATTCCATATTTATAAGTCAAAATAGAAAAAAAAATAGAAAAAAGCAAGCATCCTGAAATTTGACAAATCTGGCTAACTACTAAATAACCAAAAAGCAAATACAGAGTTGATGTAAATGATTCCTAGTGAAATGTGAACTTAGGTATTCTGTGGGAGGAGGTGCTACAACAGGAAATGTAGTCAGGGCAGGTGAAGCTCCTTTTATTTAACATTTTTTTGATTGCTTATCTTGATCTAACCTCATCTTTCTCACCATTTTATGGACATGTAACTTGCCCTACTATGCTTCCAACAAATTTGGCCCAAATTTACACAAAACTCCTAGTCACAAATGAAGACTGTACCATTGGATTAGCATATTGTAGAAAAACCAACAACCTAAAACTCTGAATGAGACTGAATGTACTGGTCAAAGTGCTTGTTGATGAAACCGGTTGTCCTGCTTGACTTTAGTCTTGGATTGCATTCAAATAAATGATGGTTGCAGCTAAGAAAATATAGCCAGGAACTTTTGATCTTGATCACTAGGAAAAATGACATTTTAGAGGCTGGAAGGGATTAAGTTTGTTTGGCCTTGAAGAATAATGTATTTAATAGTTTGACTACTAGCAACTAGACTATGTAGCTTTTTGTTTAAATTACTATGTTTGAAACTCTGCTCCAGTTCCTATTGCTTGAGCCGGATTCGTCACTGGCTTGAGCCCTGCATAGTCATGTAGTCACACTTGTGCAAAGTGGGTGTAATATGTTACCACATTAGAATGGTAGTATTTAACACCCACTTTTAAATGGATAGAAATGACAGTGCAAGGCAGAGGCGAATCAGGCCTTTGTGCTTAAGGCAAATAGGCCAGAGTTTCAATTTCCATGTGTTCGGCAGCACTGTGTGAAGGAATTTAATTAACTTCAGATCCATTGGTATCTTTACAAGCTGATAAAAACAAATCAACAGTTCCCAGGAACTGCTGTACTGGCCAGCTGCTAGAGCATATCTCATTAAAAAAAAGCAAAGCACATTGAATATGATTATCAGACCTATACTATGTTAAACTGAGAATTTGGCCTAAAATGCATTACAGGATGGAAACCTCCCCCATCAATGCAGCCACCTGCACAGGCAGGTGACCCTCACTAGCAATTTGCCCCTGCCCATCTCAACTCCCACACACTGAAAAGAAGTCAGCACCAACCTTTCAAATTAAACACCAGGCAAAGGAACATTGTTGAATGGGTTATGTTCTCAGTATCACTCATATTTTTAGAGTCATCACAAAATAGTGATGTGCCATCTACAAGATATCTTACTCTCTACAGTAGGGTATTTATTTGCAACAGCTTTCTGTGATGATTTGGGGAAATTTTCTGTGGACAACAAATGAATTCTGTTGAAATTATGAACATCTGTTTGTATCAGCCTGCAGACACCATTTTGAATGTGGGGGTTGGTTGCTTTCTTTCTCTGATGTCCTTTTACCACCATGTTTCCCAAGGGGGGGGGTAGTAGCACAGGGCTAACAATGTACAAGTGTTAAATATTGATAGTTCTCGTTAAATAGGAGGATCCTAGACAAAAGGCTGACTTCTACCAGAAGTTAGTTTATCAGGGGCATCACCTGGTAGAGGTCTATGCTCACCTGTTGAGAGTGATCAGGTAGTCACATGACACAGGAGACTGGTAGTTTATAAAAGGACAGGAGGGCAGCCCTCTGGGTTTTTTTTGTTGGTCATTTTTCACCACCTCAAGCTGTTGGAAGCTGTTTCAGGAGCTTAAGGAGGCCAGAGCTCACTGACCACAGTTGGACCCCACCAAAGACTTCCAAGGTAAAGGTGAACTAGAGTGAAGGGCACTGTAGCTGGAGTACTTGTTCTTTCTGTGTACTCCTGTATTTTCTCTCTTAAGAATTGAATTGTGACTATGTAAACAACTAACTTTTTTTTAAAAAGGGAGCATAAAAAATAAATACAAGTGGGCAGAGTAATGAGCATTTCTACTGACGAATAACACCCTATGAATTGCTGGCTATCTCAATTCCATATAAATACATTCTTCCCCTGTTTCTAATCAATTATATCAGCATAGCTACCACAATGTTTCCTCCTTAACTGCATCAATGACTGATTCCCAAATGGTGGGAAGAACAGATCTCTATAGTTTAAAGCACATTTTAATCTTTCTGAATGAAGACTACATATATCTGTTGTTAAACTTCACTCAAAGTTCCTTCGTCTTTATGGGTTTCAGCTGAAAGTTCATCTTCACATAACCATAGTAAAAATAATTATCCAGAGATAGAGCGGGGGATCTTGCATATAACATTTTCCACCTCCAACCCAACAAAAAGTGTGATCTTAATGGGAAGGTTGCTCAGTGTATTTGCTGTGAACATAATCACTAAACCATAGACAGTGAAAACAAAGTAGGTGTACTAAGGATGCATTTCCACCTGAAGTTTGATTTTCTGATGATTGTAAGTTGAAGTCAGATGCTTTGATATCATTTGAAAGTGTTGTGTGTAACAAGTGCCCGGATACGTAATTAACCTGCTTTGAGTTATATTAACCCTTTTCAAAATATGTAGTGGTTAGATGAAGCAGGAACTGCTGCCAGAAACAGTATCAGAAGCATTAAATATCATTGTCATTTGCTGCACTATATTTTAATTCATTTTTGTGAGTAACATCCTCAAGTTGCAAGTTCAATATATTAAAAAGAATCACATATACTGAATCTACTTAATTTAGCTTTAGGCTGTTAAACTACAAATTTAGAATGTTTTTGTTTTGCTCATTTTGACTACATAAAATACTTCTTTTAAATTTCACATTTTAGAGCTGGGATTTATTACTAGTACTACTGTAATTAAAAACTGACTGAGGAGACACTGGCTAGGAAAAATAGCAGCAGGATTAGGAAACCTTTCACCTTTAGGACAAATTTAATGCAGGCTGGAAAGGGAAACTTTTCTGATCTGAGGCATGTCAAATGAACTAGGGGGTCTCAGACCAATTACTGTTTCCATAAAATTGACACCATTGTGGGCAACCTTATCAGAGAGCCCAAGGACTGAACAAGCAGGAAGGCGAATTAATTCACCCAAGTGACCGAATCTGTGCTGGCAGGATGATGTAAGAAGAGAGTGGAGTGCAGCTGCCTGTGCTGTAGAAAGTGAACTTCAGTTCTGTTAATCTTGCACCCCTTGGGAGCAGCGAAACCCAAGAGGAAGTCGGATGGCAAACCTCTTTTCTTGCCAATGGCAATTTTAGCTCTAATGGTGACTACAGATCTAATCGTGATACTGAAGTTTCAACAAGTCTGTTTAAGTGCAAGACAAAAGACTGCATAGGAACCTGTTCCATGAAATAAAAGGAATTTATTTAACTTAAAGGTAAAACTAACAAATGACACTTCCTTTTCTTTCTTATCCGTACTTCACAACCTGCAATTAAAATCCCCTTTGGAGAAAGGTACATTTTATCCCATTATATTTTACATTGCAGCACAGACACCAAAATTCTCATTGAAGAAGTAGGACAATTAGTTAACATTTAAATACACAGACATCCATTCCAATATCTTATTAAGAACATGGTTTTTGTTTACACAGAAAAATACATCTAAATGTGACAACAGTGGCTAGTATATTACAAGCAAACAATACTGAACTCTGCATAGTTTATATAATATGCTGCGGTAATAACTTAAATTACCAGTTTTATCAACTATTTATTAGCTGGCCACATAAAGCCTGACATTTATCTGAAATGTGGCATTGTATGTTACATTGGTATTCTCTTTTATAGCTTCATTTAAGGAAGTCTTTGTTTTCCCTGGACAAATAAGAGTTTCAAAACTAAAAGCTAACTAAAAACATGTTTCTCTTCACTACAAACATTTAATGTTCACATTACATTTCTAATGTAAAGGCAGATCTCCAAAATATAAAACAGCCATCAAAGAAAAAGTAATGTGCAAATAAAGAAAACACTGCATTTTAAAAACGTGTTCATGTGCAATGTATAGTATCAACTGTGTATTTAATACTACCTGGTAAAAATATCAGCATAAAACGATACATGTATCTCATAGTACTTTCTTCATTGCACATTGTTCCACAGCTTTTGCATCTATTACACTTTCCTGGCCTACAAATTCTTCCATACTCTGAATACCCTTCATTACAACAGGCTATTTTTCAAATGAGTGGTTGTAGACATGCTTCATAGTGGCAAGAACTGGAAGAAAAATAAAACCTGAATCACATTACACACTGCTTATTGACTTTATTTAGCCACAGTGCTTGTATATGTCTGCAGCTACTGTTAGAATCTGTGTAAGATACTTACTAAGGGAGGCTTGCTGTAGGTTATTGAGCACTAACCTACCTATGACTTCAAGGGGTTTTATTCTTTGTTTTTTACAACGCACAACATGCATTTCCATTCCCACCAATCTATGTATGCAGTGCTCAAGAACCCTGCTTTAAAAGTCAGTCTTTTTGTGTTTCATATAATATTTAATGCTGCAGTAATTGCTCTGAAAGCAATGTACGATAATTCCTTTCATTAATGCATATTACTGCATTGTAGCTATTTAACGGAACTGTATAGAAAACAGGCCTAAACAGTGTAAATCTACAGAACGTCAAAAATGCCTGCAGGGATGTTGAAAGCATTAGGTAGAACTCTCATTTTCAGTGTGCCATCTGCTCCACAGGAGAAGATGCGATTGTCTTGCACAGTTTCAATCTGCATGACTCCAGCACCAATATTTCTGAATATGGACTGTTTGGCATGTTCGTTTTTAAAGGAATGAATTAACCCGTAGCCTGTGAGTCCCCAGACCTATATTAAGAGAATGACAGACAAGACAGAATGAGGTTAAAATGTGCCCTTTCTATTGAGATTCTGGATCAAAACCTTTGCTGCATCAAAACCCATTCAGCACAGAAGAAGGGAGAGAAAATATGGATGGTCAGAGAGAAAGTTGTACAGCTCCAGGATTCTCAAGATGCTCTTTTACTGGCATAAATTAGAGCAGCCTAGGGGTTGCTTTAATGGATGACAGCTGTCCATAGTCTCTTAAGCGACCATACACCAACTGTGAATTCATGTAGTGAAGCTGAGCTCTCCTCCACCTCATCCTGGCCTTCTCTGTTACCTGCATGCCGCACCCTATGCCCCCACTTCTGATTTATCCCATATGATGGGGGTGGAGATGGGAGGGGTGTCTGGCATACAAACTGCTTTTATGCCAGCTAAGAATTCCCCTCTGCTGGAATAGGGGCACAGAATCTGGCTTAAATTTCATTAACACTGGTGCATAATGAGTTTCCGACTTGGGACCCAGTTCTGCAAAGTGTGGAGAGTCCTCAAGCTCAGTGATGTAGGTTTAGGCCATTAGGAGGCAGGGGTTCTCTTATCTGACTAAAAGAAAAGGAGTACTTGTGGCACCTTAGAGACTAACCAATTTATTTGAGCATAAGCTTTCATGAGCTACAGCTCACTTCATCGGATGCATACTGTGGAAAGTATAGAAGATCTTTTTATACACACAAAGCATGGAAAAACGGGTGTTTACCACTACAAAAGGTGTTTTCTCTCCCCTCACCCCACTCTTCACAAATCTTGGGAGACAGGCTAGTCCTTGCCTACAGACAGCCCCCCAACCTGAAGCAAATACTCACCAGCAACCACATACCACACAACAGAACCACTAACCCAGGAACCTATCCTTGCAACAAAGCCCATTGCCAACTGTGCCCACATATCTATTCAGGGGACACCATCACAGTGCCTAATAACATCAGCCACACTATCAGAGGCTCGTTCACCTGCACATCCACCAATGTGATATATGCCATCGTGTGCCAGCAATGCCCCTCTGCCAAGTACACTGGTCAAACTGGACAGTCTCTACGTAAAAGAATAAATGGACACAAATCAGATGTCAAGACTTATAACATTCATAAATCAGTCAGAGAACACTTCAATCTCTCTGGTCACGCGATTACAGACATGAAAGTTGCGATATTAAAACAAAAAAACTTCAAAACCAGACTCCAGCGAGAGACTGTTGAATTGGAATTCATTTGCAAATTGGATACAATTAACTTAGGCTTGAATAGAGACTGGGAGTGGCTAAGTCATTATGCAAGGTAACCTATTTCCCCTTGTTTTTTCCTAACCCCCCCACCCCCAGACGTTCTTGTTAAACCCTGGATTTGTGCTGAAAATGGCCCAACTTGATTATCATACACATTGTAAGGAGAGTGATCACTTTAGATAAGCTACTACCAGCAGGAGAGTGGGGTGGGCGGAGAGAAAACCTTTTGTAGTGGTAAACACCCATTTTTTCATGCTTTGTGTGTATAAAAAGATCTTCTATACTTTCCACAGTATGCATCCGATGAAGTGAGCTGTAGCTCACAAAAGCTTATGCTCAAATAAATTGGTTAGTCTCTAAGGTGCCACAAGTACTTCTTTTCTTTTTGCGAATACAGACTAATACGGCTGTTACTCTGAAACCTGTCTTATCTGACTATAAAACATACTGCACCTCTATAGCATGGTTTAGCTAAGGCAAAGCTTCTGCACGCTCTCTCTCTGTTGCATTCACCTATTGTCTTTCCTCTTGTATTCAGATTGCAAACACTGTGGGACAGGGAGTGTGCTTTTGCAGTGTCTAAGCAGAACTGGGTACTGGCCCACGACTGGAGTTCCTAGGCACTACCCCAATACAACTAGTTAAAATTCTTATTTAGAATTTGACGTTATACAGCTACTGTGACTACCCTATAGATCAAGCTGGCTGTTTTTTAACAATTACTATAGCACTGTTGCAGGCAAAAGAAATCCAAAGGAAAACAAGAACATATTCAGAAAGGAAGACCATAATAAATTAAGATAAATCAGCATAATGCACTGTGCTTTCTCCATGTAAAATTCATATAAAAATTCAGCCACTTCAATAATCTTACCTTCATGTTACCTTCTGCTGAGCCTGTTGCAAAGTATTCTTCAGAAGGATCTAGCGAAAGAGCCTTAATAGCAGAGTCATGCGCTTGGAAGGTATGCAGGATTTGTCTCTGTCTGATGTCAAAGATGCAGACACATCCTTTTCTGCCTCCAGAAATCAACAGTTGCTGCTTAGGTGCATACTGAAGCACTGTGGCACCATGATCATGACAAGTGAAGGCTGAGACACATTGTAAAATTGTTACAGATCTGTAGTCTTGTGTAGTCTTCAATTTTAAAGTACAGTTCTAGTCTGAAAGGTGACTGGCAGTTTTTTACTCCACAGATATGCTCCTTTTGAGGGTGTGTGTATACAGTCATATCTGCTACATGCATAACAATAACTCTTTACACTCATTAGAGCTGCAGAGCCAGGAGAACTAAGAGTGAGATGGATTCTATTATTCCTTTAATCAGTTAATTTTGATTTATAGTTTAAACACACATCCCTAGTTGAAATTATAAAAATTGAGAAAATATAAAATTCATACTGTATGTTAAATTACATTAAAAAACTCTAATAAAAATATGGAAGTTGTAAAGCGGAGCACTCAATTAGAAAATACCAAAAAAAGGTTGTGCAAACTTAATTCAGCCATCTTGTGTGCATGCATTATGATAATCTTCAGTTATGGGATCAAACGCTATTTTCTCCACAGGACCTCTGCTTCGTTCATTTTCTCTTAAAACTGAGATCCAATACTTCTGTGACATCGTTCAGAAACTAACTACATTTTACAGCCCATATTTTTTAAATGTGTTAAAAAATTTGCCTGTAACTCGCATGTATAGCTGCTTGAGCAAATGCAGTGATTACTAGCTACATGCATACTTATTAAAAAAATGTTTTAAGACAAGAAAATTTAAGCACAAGTTCAATTCTGAGTTGTTGAAGTAAAAGATGAAAGTACTAGACAGAGGCAAATACATTCATGAAACAAAAACATCTGTTAAAAAAACACAGGGTTAACCGCAAATGCTAAATTAGATTTGCTTTGTTGTACAATATACACTCATGGTATTCCAAGATGCGTCTATGAGCATAATACTCAGAGCTGTCCTTCACAATCAGAGCTGGCTTGCTAATGTGGCACCAGAAGACTGACTCTACAATGTCTGGCAGCCAATAACATAATTCCTTTCTAAACTTGGACCCAGCCTGGGTTATAAGATGGCTGGCAGGTGGCTAAGCACTCACCATATCAGGCACAGTCAAGTTTATCAGCCTCTTTCTACTGTATGTGGCATATAAAAAGACTCCAGCCCCAAAGGTCTTCATTCCCCAACAAGCAGAATAAAGAAAAGGGGGCAAGTCCAAGGCAGTTACCTTTACTGGTTATGTGGATAAGAACATCAATGGAGGAGCTAATGATGGTCTAAAACAAGGCCCCACTCTGAGCCCTTCACTCTTCAGCTGATCAACATCAAGTAGCACAGGGAGCAATATCCTGACATCAGAATCCCCTTTCAGACTATTACATTTTCTCTTGGCTGCATGTCCTTCCCTCATGCTGCTCCTTCCCCACAATCACAACTCCTCTGTTGCTAGACTTTCCCTCCTTTTCACCGTAATCACTCCATCTAATCTTTCCCATCCTTGCAGCTTCCCTCACTCCAAAGACCTCAAAAATAAATCCTCTTTGGTCACAATTTATATTAACATGAAGAGGAAAAAATCTATCATGGAACATTCTATACCGTCAAGATAGATACACACACAACTTCCCAACCACACAATCTTTCCTGTAACTCTTGTGTCCATCCTTGACCTTGTTTGTTAAACTTAAGTGGGCAGCATGCCTGAATTAGACTGTAAAGCTCTTTGGGACAGGCCCTGTAACTTCTTAGTCAAAACCACCAACATACAGCTCCCCTGCTTCAAAGCAGTGCTGAAAGCTCTAATTAACTGCCAGTTTCAGGAGAGGTCTACATGCAGACTTATGGACATGTTGTTAATGATGACTAAAAAATTTTAACATTCGGTGCCAAAATCGAACAGCTGCATTCAAATATTTAACCCTTTATAAACACCTTCACAAGATGGCCTTGCATGTGACCTTTTCTGATGCTTTTTTTTTTTTTTTTTTTTTACACATTTTGGTATGTACAAAAGTAGACTCAAAAGTAGTATGTTGGAGGCCATAAAATCTACTGTTTCAAGACACTCAGCAGTACTGGTATTGCACTGATTAACTTGTAATACAGATGTTAAGTCTAGCCCCATATGAAATTTTCCTCTCAAAATCCACGCACAAATCCCACTTGCTTCTTTAACCATTAAAAAACCGAAATATGTTTTACTGCAGTACTTACCGTGAATGAGACTGTTACCAGGGGATACCAAAGTGTCCCACAAGCACACATTTCTGGTGGAAAAACAAAACAAGTCATGATGGCAACTTGCTAAATGATCCCTGGGCTAGTATGGGTCACTTAGAAGATGAGGAGGACTTGTGCAGGACCTTCGCAGTCACAGGGGGAAGACATGCAAAAGCACAAATGACAGTTAAGAGCCTAACTCCAGTTGATTGAGTCATTCAAGTCTTTGAAAAACTTTGAAATCCCCATTGGGGACTATGCTTGACTCTGCCTTCCTTGAAGGCTAAGGGCTTCTCTACACAGTGCTTTGGTCTGCACTGGAGAGGTTTAAATTTTAGTCTGCATTACCGTATTGTGCACTGACTGGCCCATGTGGACCCTGATCCTGCACACTAAGAGTTCTCTAGTGCACATCAACATAGCACAATCTGAAACAGGACTACATTGATATGAAACAGGGGAACTTTTAGTGTGCACCAGGTGTTAGTGCACAACACGCTAGTGTGGACTAAAGCACATGTAGACAAGCCCTTGTTGTTAGTCTTACAGGAAGGCTGGGAAACATACACGCCATTCAATATCACAACAAGGATTGCCTCCTGCATTTACTAAATAAGCTCCTCCCCAACCCAGTACAAATGTACCCGTCAGAACGAGTTGCAGTTGGGATGTATGGAGACCACTGAGTAATGATAAAGACAGCCACATTAGAAATGAAACCAGAAGAGATAATAAAACAAAAAGAGGTGCTCAGTCAAAAACCCTTGGTTCCAGGCAGTAGATCTCAATAATATGTATTTAATTAAAGGAGGAAAAAGGATAATTTAGCACTTAGTGATAAGGAACTTTGAGAAGCCAACAGAATAAGGGGAACCAGTCTGCAGAAGGAAAGTAACTGAAGGAGTGAGACACAAGCAGGCAGCCATGCACATACAGCTAGTAAGGGAATTCAACAGCGTTTAGAACACTGGGCTTCAAAATTCTGGCTTCAAGATCCAAAGATCTGTTTCAGGTAGCTTTGCTGAAAGCCTTTCACTTCTCAGCCTAGATATTTTTATCTATTTTTGACTGCATACTGTGGAAGCAAGAAAGAAAGAAAATAAGGTGGGTCTGAGGGTAGATGTTTTTAATTAAAATTAAAATTAAGAAAGAAAAAACCCTAACAACACGAGAGTTGTAGAAGATGCTGTTTTCGCTTCTACTTTTAAATGCTGTTTTTGCCTCTACTTTTAGCTGATAAGGATGGAATACTGCTTTAGGCAGAAACCTTGAGATAAGGTAGCGTCCGGAGGGAGTTTATATAAACAAACTGACAACCGTTAGCCGTTGACGTACGTAACAGGAAGGTATAAATACTTGTCTTTTACTGCTTGTAGGGGGAAGGTCTGCCTAAGGTCGGGGGAACCCCTGTCCAACCGCAGTCTTCCCTTGCAATTGCTCATAATAAACTGCCTCTGGCTTGTTGCTAACAAACGCAGAGTAAGGACTTGTTTTCTTCCACAATTTACCACACCTGTTATCGTTGGACTGCCCGGATGTAGCCACTAGACTTGAAGAGGTAATGAACGCAAAGTCACTTGTGGTTTTAGTGTGACACTGCCAACTCTATAAAATGAAACAAAAAACTATCACCAAGATGCAATCTTATCACCTATACATCAAAGTTTCTAACAACTTAAAATATATTTAGTCATATGTATTTCTACTAATGGCATATCACTAGCAAGGACTTTAAATACAAACCCTGATTACTTTGATTCATTACTAAAATCCCTATAGGAAGCAACACTGAAAGTGCAGAGAACAAAAATAAATTTTTATTAGAAATTCTAGTATTAAGAAAAAATCAAAAATAATTCACTATGTAATTAAACTGTGACAAATACAGAGTACAGTATGTTTTATCAGTTTGAATTCACAATTAAGTGCTGGCTTTGTGTGCTGTATAATTAACAGCAAAGAATTGAGAAGAGTGAAGTGTGGGGTTTTTTTGTTTTTTTTTAAAAAGCTTGATGTGCACTACAATAGATTTCAGTCTTAGTAAATTCAAGGACAATGCTTAGGTTACATCTGTCATCACATTACAGCTTGTTGTTTACTCCTGAAATGAATTCTTCAAAGCTGTGTCCATCAAACACTATACTTGTTTTGATAGTCTGCAATTAGCACAGCAGAGAAAAACATTAATCAAGAATCTGAACATTATCTGAACCTGCTTTTGACCTGTTTGAAGCTTTGTAAAGTAAGAGACACTCAGTCTTGGTTCCTAAACATTTCTCCTATAAAAGAAAGAATGATTTTATTACGTACCAGATATGGTTTAGGATTAGATACAATTTGGTTGACTTGCCAAATACTTAAATATCCCTCTCCATCCGCCACGCCACACTGCAAGAAAAAAATTTCATTTATTCTATAAACCGCTGAAAAGGTCTCCAGTGGCCAGTCTTACCTTTTCATCACCTTTGTGATATTTAACAAGAAGGTGAAATAGCTGCATGTATATTTAAATACAGTGGGTAAAAATCTGAAAGGCACCTATGTGATTCAAGACTCTTAAGTTTCATTTTCAAAAGTGACTTGGGCACTTAGGCACCTAAATCCTTTTGTGGCTTTAGGCCTAAGTCCAAAATTTAGAACCTCAAAAACTCTGCTCAACTGGTGCCTAAACTTCTATCCGTGAGCGGGCAAAAAGCCAGCTACATCCTGATGCTGCTGAGTGGCTCCATGCTTAAACCCTAGAAGGATTCATAAACGAGGCCTTTCCCCCGGCAACCCAAACAGGTTCAAATCCCCACTCTGCTGGATTTGAAATAGGGACTTCAACTCAGATTTCCAATCACTCAGGTGAATGCCCTGCCACTGAGCGAGAGGATATTCTAGGGTGCCTGTCCCACAATCTCTCCTGTTGAAGCTGTTCCTCTTTGTATAAATACTTAAATATTCATTGGGCCAGAGAGTGTGTGACAATAAAGCTATAGCCAAGTTGTTAGCACATTCACATGGGAGTCTGGTTCGAGTCCCAGCGCTAGGCCAAGGCGCACTATGGAACTACTAGTGTGCGGTGGCAAGGTCCACGCAGCCATTTAGTGCGCAGCAAGCTAGTGCTCTGTATGTCCAAACACCGGCTTGCCACACACCAACAGGCAAGCCCTAAGTCTCTTTGAAATGTTCCTATACGATGCAGCCCTCTTTTGAGACGGGGACTCTGGTACTTTTGAAAAAGATTTCCTATATGTTTGAAGTAGATTTTATTTTTAAATTTTTAATTTTAAATACCTCAGCATATGTTAGACCTGATACCCCAACACACTAATGAAACAAGTTTAATTAAAAAAAACCAAACACTCATGATGTCCTATAAAAATGATTTAGGAATGATTATACAATAACTGCACTGTACTGTGTGTGGCAAAGCCGCAGGGAGCTCTGCAGATCAACACAAATGAGTAGCGATTACACCTTGAGACCACACTTTGGTACACTGTATGTGCTTCACAGACAGTGTTTTAAAGAACATTTAAAATATTTCACTGATACTATTCAAATCCCTGTACTTGTAAAGTCAGGCTTCATTAGTTCCATGATGTGGTTTTATGTTTCTAGCTGCCCCTAAATGTGGGGCTTGTCCAGGATTCTGGGATGACCCTTTTTGTTGTCCTGTAACTGGCTTAGAGGGATGCCAAA
Organism: Eretmochelys imbricata; assembly: GCF_965152235.1. NCBI lineage: Eukaryota > Metazoa > Chordata > Testudines > Cheloniidae > Eretmochelys > Eretmochelys imbricata. The sequence goes on from NC_135581.1 coordinate 63,255,820, forward strand.
ACATCCCTAATTCACAGCAAGTCACTTTTATTCACTTAAGGTTGTAATAAGGTTAATCAAAGTCAAACAAAGTTAGTTTGTCTTCACATACACAGTAAAATATACAGAACCAGTCCTGAAAAATCAGAAGATATGGCTATTGCAGGAAACAAAAAAGAGGGGTTGGCAAATTCCTCTTAACTGCTTGGCAACTTCCTTCTTATAACTGGGCATCTGTTCCCTGCTGAGTCACTTCCTCCCTCCTGAGCTTAATCCTCTGGAGCCCCTCCACCCCCACAGACTTGCTTCCAGGGGAGCTCCATTTACATTACTTTCCTCCTCCCATCCCCTCCCCAGTTCCACCGTGTACGGTGGGGCCAGACAGGACTCCTATTCCCTAAATGGCTCCACAGTGGGCTCAACCCCAAGCACCTTCCTCCTTTGAACAGGAGAGTTTAATATATTTGTTTGGTACTGTGAGGTGTTTCAAAGACTTAAGCTTATCCAGGAAGCAGAACAGGAGATGCCAGCTGGCAATTACTCTAGTTTGAATAACTTCTGCAAGATGGCCAGCAGGAAAGAATCCGTGAATGAACACTTACTCTTTTTTAATCTTACATTAAAACGATGGCGAAGAGGAATCCGCCTACTTCAGAAAGGGGAAGCAGGCAGAAATTGGTGTGTGTAATAAACATAAATGGGTCCAATAAATGAAGGATTTTGGTTGAATTTGGAGGCTGTTCAAAAGAAATTGTTCAGGATACACAAGACTTCTAACCTAGCCCTATGTTTGTGGGGAGATCACACAAGCTGGAGGGACTCCAGTGAGTTCCATTTTCAGGCAGGGGATTCTTTGGCCAGACTTGGTCCAGGCTAAGGGGAAGGAGCTCTAGCTATTCACTAGCATCAACTTCTTTTCGAAGTTGTCCCTCTGCCATTCAAGCTGTCCAGCCAGGACCAAATATACATCTACAGCTCTCTCCATTAGCCTAAAACCCACACTGGGCACCCTTGTGGTCATTCACCCACATAGCCCTTGTCCTAAAATCTGCCACCATCTGTCACTGGTCCAAGACTGAGTGCTACCCATCTTGCATGTCAGCCCAATTAAATTTTAGAAGAATTTTGAGATGGAGAAGGAAATGTATAGTGGCTTAAAAGAGTGACGGCTTTTTGGAAGTTGCTTGCAGGTTGGCAATGGAATTGGTAGTCCCAGTGGCAATGGATTTGTGGGAAGAACATACAGATGAGGCAGTCAAGAATGCACAACTATCTGACCTGCAAATCATTATCACTTCAGAGATGACTGTGACTTTGACTGTTCTTTTTTTTTTTGTTTTAAATGAAAAATGCCGAGTTTGTTGACACTTTTTGCAGGAACATGTCTCAGGTCCAGAATGGAATTTCTAGTCCGCACCAGAGAGACACCCACTCCAGAACAGCCAACAGAATGGTGTTTAGGACACTCACCTGGGTTGTGGGAGACCAGGTTCAACTTGGGGCAAGTCTGATTCAGAGCAGGGACTTGCAACTGGGTCTCCCACATCCATATTAAGTGCCCTAACCATGAGGCTCCCGGCTGTTCTGGGTTGGGTGTCACTCTGTTTTTTTGGGAAAAATGTTGAAAGTTCTCTGTTCTGTCCTAATGCACAATGGGAATTTTTTTGAAATCTCAAAACATTTTTGTGGGACATTTTCTCAATGAGCTCTACTTAGGTCTATAATCAATCAGTTACCATCACTTTGTAATTTCTATTAAATGATTCCTTAGGATCACTATCACCTTACAGGAAAAACTTTCAAAACCAGTTCTGTTAGTCCAGTATATCTTCTGTTTTCTCTTTTTTTTAATCAGTACAGATATTTGAATGAAATCCAGAATATGTCTCCTGTCTAGAGGCTCCTCTGCTCTTGATGTTCTTTCCCTACCTGAAATACTAATCCTCAGTCTGTAACATCATCTCTTCCACAACAATCAACTGCAATGTCACAAAGAGGGGATTATTTCTTTGTGTGAGGACAAACAGGAGACACATTCTTCAATAAAATCCTGTTTTCATTCCTACCTGTGAAACACAGGGGAGGAGAGTACAGAAGCTATAAAATAAATAAACAGAACTGATTTCTGTTAATTTCTCTAGCTTTATGCTAGTATGATTCCACAGGAATCAATGGCATTACACAGGCAGAAACTGATAAACCAGAGGGGAGAGTTTGTCTCAATGTTTATTCAAAGTCTTCCATAAACATCAAAAATTAGTTGCTCTGGTAATGGTTACGTCAGCAAAAGCACTTTGACTTGAAGCAGTAAGACACAGCAGATGAACACTTCAGAAATAAATCATGTACCAGATTCACTGGCACACTACAGCTACCTTGCACTGGAGATGCAAATCTATTTTAAATAAATAGCTAAGTAAGTGTGGTTTACACTGTCAGGGTGCCACAAAGCAAGTGGAGAGTATGAATGAATCTGGGCCCTAGTTTTCACAAAAATGTCTATTAGTAAGAATGAGGGGAAAATCCAGAAATTATAATAGTTTCAAAACTGAGAGCCAGATTTCTTGGTCCACACACTTTGTGCAAGACGATTGTGACAAGGAAGTGGGGGAGAAGAAGACTTTAAAGCCACTGTTATACTCTCCAATTCTTGGGCTGTCTGGGCAAGGATTGAGTCCACCAATATAAGTTACAGCAGCCCGAAGTCTGCTCTAAGTAATGTCTGGTGGCTCACGGGACCTCAGAGCCATTCTGGTAGCTGGGCATCCTAACACCATAGACCGGTACAGGAAGTGAAGTATGTGTCACAATGGTGGCTCTGTGCATTGTAGGATTCCCCAAGGTTGAGGAGAATTAAAGGATGTTTACAGCTTCTTTGTTCCAGTGGAGCAGCACAAAGCAGACAGACAGCACTACTGAATCAAGCCCAAATGACTTTTAAAGTTTGAGCCATCTGCATCTCTATATCACAGAAATAACAAAAATATATTTGTAATCATACTACAGCTTTTCTGCTGAGACTTTTGCAAAATGTGCTCACTATAAAAAGAAAATACAAATCTAGTAATTGTATTTATGCCACTCTCCTAAAAATATCTTATGATTCTCAATTGAACACTTTAATACTAGTGCTAACGTCTCTCTGCACTTAAACTGCAAGGTGGAATAGCCTCAATATTGAGCTTGACTGACTACCATGGAGGTATAAATCAGAGGGTGTTTTTGTTTGTTCTTTTTTTGGACGAGTTTCTGTACAGTACTATGAGGATATATGCTGCCATAATATTCCATATTTGTTTTGTAATACTCAATCATTGACAATGTGGCCATCTCCCAGATTGGTTGCCTTCATCAAAATCCTATTTAAGGTCAACATGTTGAACCCATTACTCATATTTAGATGAGTAATTGTTCACCACTGAGAGCAAGGGGTTGACAGCTTGGCTCCTGCTAAATGAGGCTTTATGCATCTAAATAAGGACCTGTTTCTACAAAAATTATTACTAAGTGAGTAGCTCCAGTGACTTAAAGTTGGATTACTCATGGTAATAACTATTTCTAGGATTAGTCAAAGTAGTTAGTCTCTACAATGGTCATTAATATGAATAGTGAAAGTTGCTTATTCAATACAGCAGTAAATGTCTATTTGAAGAGTGTCTGACCTTAAATATCCACATGTAGCTTTAACAATTTGTGTTTGCTAGATTGTATTCTGTATTTTATATGTGTTGAACCAAATCTCTTCTACATTCTAACACACTCTAGACATTTTTGTGCTCCCCTAGTTTAAAAACTGGCTAAGGTGTCCACAGTACAATCAAATGTTCATTTAAAAAGAAGAGGCAGAAAAACCCATATTTGGGGAGGACTAACCTTATTGCCCTGGGAATTGAAATACATTCTAGTAACCCTTGCATTGCCAGCTTGTCGGAAGCATATCAGCTGCTGTGGCCTTGTCCATTCAAACATTCGAACGCTACCATCTTGGGCTCCTGTGAGATCTGGGGAAAGGGAAATATAGTTGATTTATTAATCAATAGGAAAATATAACATTTATTCTGTATTACGTTTTGAAAAACAAATTCATTTTTCACTTTCACATTGTTAAATAGAAATTACTTACAATACTGATGGACTGGATGTGAAGCCATTCTCTTGACATTATTCAGATTTCTTTTAATGAGCTTCATATAAAAGAAATATCACATTCAATTTGTGAACTTCAAAGATTAACTACTTTTGAACAAGTTTGGAAAACATAAATTAACTCAGGATATTGTATATATTACTACACAATGATCTGTCTCTTTGTCCTCTACCTATAGATGGTTAATTGTTAACCATACTCTGATCCAATTACTTTTAGTTGCAACACAACAACTAAGGACTGAATTCAGCAAAGGATTCCTAGTCAGGACAGCACTTAAGCATGCGCTCAACTTTAGGATGTCCCACTGAAGGACCCTGTACTTAAATGCTTTTCAGATTTGAGATCTGAAACAAAAGTTACATATTGCCTTTCAATTGGCATTTAAAAAAAAAGATCTGTCACGGAGAAAGATAATAACGGTAGGGTATTAATTTAAACCAGGGGTGGTCAGCCTGAGAAGGAGCCAGAATTTACCAATGTACATTGCCAAAGAGCCACAGTAATACATCATCAGCCCCCCCCATGAGCTTTCCTGCCCCCTCCCACGCACTGGCAGCCCCACCAATCAGTGCCTCCCCCTTCATCCCCGCACCTCCCAATCAGCTGTTTCATGGAATACAGGAGGTGGGGAGGGGGAAGGAGCGAGGGCACAGCGGGCTCAGGGGACGGAATGGGAGGGGGTGGAGTGGGGGAAGAACCTGTGGCAGAGCCGGGGTTGAGCAATGAGCACCCCCCCGGCACATTGGAAAGTTGGCGCTAGTAGCTCCAGCCCCAAAGTTGGTGCCTATACAAGGAGCTGCATATTAACTTTTGAAGAGCCGCATGTGGCTCTGAAGCCACAGGTTGGCCACCCCTGATTTAAACAATCAAAATACATGTAGGAATTCAGTAGATTAATCTATTGTGCAAGAAAAAAAAAACTTTTGGAGATTTATTTTCTAAGAAGTGTGGGAACATAATTTATACTATTCATTGATTGATGAAACAAGTAAGTTATAGGCATGCCAACCCAAAATTATTAATGTAAAAGAATATTTAATTAGTTTGGCATTATTTTGCCAGCTGATGATTATCCTATGACCATCCAATGAAATAAAATGAAAGCGTGCTTCTGAGTGTAGATCTTTCTATTAACTAACTATATAAATAGCGAACAAAACAAACTGCATACCACTCCAGCTCCAGTGCTAGTTTGTCCGCTACCTAACCATGGCATTGGTGAAGACGGCTGCATCTGATTCACTCCAAATGATGGTGCACTTGACTGAGTGAGTGTTGTGGTAGAACCACGGAAGTCAAGGTCATCTGAACTGTAAAAAAAAAAAATTATATATATATATATACCAGTGTAACACTTTATTACTGTTACATTTTGCTGTTCATCTTTTTTTTTTAAGAAATAGTGGCCGTGACAGATTGCAACTGCATGCTATATCTTCAGAGATCATATCATATTATATTAAGTTTACAAATGGTTTATGTATCGTTGTGGGCCAGGGACTGTATGCAACTCCAGAGGGGAGGGCTACCACAGTGCCTCTAGGTGGTGGTGGGGAGGGGGGATGGTAATTAATCATTCAGGTTGTAAACTCCTCCAGAGAGGCTTGCATATACTGGTTCAAATGGGATTTTCAGAGACCAGCAGTCAGAGAAAGTCTTTTGGTGTAAAAAGATTGAGTTTAAATTGTCATGGGGCCTTCATTTTGACTCAGCAAATGGACAGACCTTCTGTCCAATGGGGGCCCCAAACCCATGTGGAAGGGTTGGAAGGACTTCAGCTTACTAAGACCCCCAAAGCCTGATGGGTGACTGTTGGTAAGCATTTAGCACGCGTATAGGAACTTATTGTGTTTAGATGTTTTCTCTGTAACGCTTTTACCCTAAAAATAAATGTATTTTGCTTTAAGGGTGGTTGGTAATTGGTGTACACCATTGTAGCCCCTAGAAAAAAGTTAACCACAGATGCTGGACCCTAGTCAGACCTGCTGGGGAAATCACAAGGGACTGCAAGCCTAAATATTCTGTTTGCAGGGGGAAAGATGTAGGTCACCACTTCGTGGAGCTGTGACAGATGGGACCCTGAAATGGGTGGGTGAAAGTGGGTGCCCTCCAGGAAAACCAAGAGCGGGGAAAGTCCAAAGGTGCAGTTAATCTTGACACTGTGACAGGCCTGCTGACAGCAATTCCAGGCCTCAGGGCCAGCACCGTCTCTACAGGGATGCAGGGCCTGAGGCGGAAGTGACACATCTGTCACTTCTGGGACTGACTGTGCTGGCCAATCGCACCAGCCCTCGGGGGCCCCCCAAAGTGCGGGACCCAGAGCAGTAGCGCACACCTGGAAGCCCTGCGGCCTGCCTGGGCTATTTAAAAGGGCCCAGGGCTTCCGGCCACCATGGGCCCCTGGGCCTTTTTAAATTGCCTGCCCCCTTTGCCCCTGTCAGTGGACCTGCTTTGAACAAACTGTGTGACCTTGGGCAAGTCACTCAAAACTTTGTGCCTCCATTTCCCCATCTATAAAATGAGGATAATGGTACTTAGCTGCCTTTAAAGTGCTTTGAGATCTATGGAAGAAGTGTGTATGTTTTATTATTGACAACAACAAAAATGTGAACTATCTGCACTTGTGTCTATACTGTCAAAGTAAAAAGTTACCTTAAATATAATTGCAAAGAAAGAAAAACTAACCTTTTAGATTCTCTGTCATATTCTTCCCCAATCCATATAAATGACTGAGCAGCCAACAGAGCTGAAACATCAAGTTCTTGCACATCATGTGTAGATGCTAAAACAATTTCACTACTGTTTGCCTGCAGAGTACAAACAGATAACATACACTAATTTTAATTAAGAACTTAGAGCAACACAAACACAGTTAGTAGTAATGTTATTGGCTTTTACCTTATTAACTGCAAATGCCATTATCATATCAGACTCTTTGTGAATTATTTTTGCTTTTCCCCCTGGGTAGCCGAGATCTGCTTCAACCTACAAAACATTGACAGGTAATTTTAACTGGTGTATAAACAATGTTTTGTAGTGGTATGGACAGACCGCAAAATCTATAGAAATTCATGCAAGAAAAGTTCAGTGGCCTCAGCATTGGTTAGGAAGCTAAACTTCAGACTTTTTGCACTCACTGGTGTTCTAAAAGCCAAAAATTGTATATTTTAAAGTTTAAAACCCCCCCACAAGTTGTGTGAGTAACACAATTTACAAGGGGTTCACTTATCCCAATCATAGGACATCCAAAGTTAATGCACTGATTAAGAGTCTGCCACACAGAGACTACATAGAACATTTAGCTTCTGTCAGTCATATTAGAAAAGAACAGCCAGTCCCACAGAACTTTTAAGAATGTGCTAAAGGTTTGGGAGAAGGGATACTACCTTGTTTTTGTGATCTTCTGCTACGCAGTTTTGTTTGACCTGCTCCACACGATCTTCTACAGACTACATAACACCACACAGTCACAAACACAAAACACATGCACAAACAAATATAAAAAAAGAATGAAACATTCCAAACTAGCTTTAAAAGGCCACCCCTCTCAGTAAATGATGACAAATGTGTTTGTAATTTTTTATAAAAGGCACAGAAACTAAGACAGGAATCTAAACAAACTCACTTAATGTAATGCCTCCTAGATGAACACAAAATGTATGGTATAAAAAGTACTTATCCCACAATTTTATTAGACTTGCAAATAAATTTATATCCTTTTCTTTTAAAAAATGTATGACACAATAAATAAAAGAAGGAGCAACACACACACAAACTTCATACTTACAGGAAGTTTTAAGACAGTAAGTAGTACACTTGTTTCCAGTTTTACACATCAAAGTTTAAATTTAATTGCAACTAATTTCAGTTGAGATTATGATAGTCATAAAAATCAATATTATATATCACTATATAATATTATGTATATGTATATATTACACATGCATATATACATATATTGAAATGAGAAATTATTTTGTTTAAATATATTATATATGACAAGCCACAGAGATTCAACAATATTCAATTAATTTATTACTGTTATCCTATAGCAAAATAAAATGTTTTTAAATATATATACTGCATTGTAAACTCAGCTATGCCTTGTCCAAGAATATACATTTTTAGTTGATTTGTACTTTTAAAATCACCATGATAGCATGCTGTTTATTAAACATTGCTGAAGTGAAAAACAGGAAACTGAAATGCCAACCAAAATGAAAATATTAAAACAAAAATTAGAATGGAGACACTTAAAGATTAAGGAAATGTAAAAAAGCCTTTGAATTATTAGTTTTGTTTACCTCACTTTGCTTTCTCTTCTTAGTGAATATATATCTTATGAAGGTCTCCTGAAGAAGTTCTTGTTTCACAAGAAAATGCCATAGTCTTTTAACTGGAAGTGATGAATAATCCCTTGATCTGAAAGAAAAAATGTTTTTGTTTTTTTTTTAAATATAATTTTCAATATAAAATTCATCATGGTCATAATATAATTAAATGTGGACAAAAATGTGAAGAGACTCCAAACCATTTTAGATGCAATTCAGTGTGAAACAAAATGATGGATTTGTAGGCTCTGTGTTCTATCCAAGACAAGTCATAAGAAATAAAAACTTTCCTGGACTTCCTCTGTGATACCACATTACACAGAGCTACTGAATTCAAAGGGATTGTGGGCCAGAACTTGTTTCCTTGATTCACATACACTAATATATTTACACTGTGCTGAAGTTACTCATATATTACAATTGTGGCACCAGGATGACACAAATAAATCATGTAAAATGCTTTTACATATTTCTTCTAATATTCAAAAGGTGTTTGGCAATTCTCCAAAATGGGCCATATTTTTGGAGTGTAATGTACGCGCCCTCCTCACGTGCACACACATCATATATCATTTGAAGCCTTATTTTATATACATTTAAATGAGGTACGATGTGGAGCTGTCAAATTCTGCTGCAAGACTGTAAATAAGCCTGTGAAACAACAGTATTCAAAATGAGTGTGTCCTTTTTTGCAGTTCCATAAACACTGCAAATTACTATGACTACAGTTTTTACTATTTAAGTTAAACACTTTAATGTGGTGTTTACTGGTCAAAGCTATCAAATGGCAATGTAAGATTTTTATTGGTTTTTCATGAGCAAGTATTTTTTTCAAAAATGATGGAGCTATTTAGCATGTGACAAATGGCAAATATCATTTGCAATATACTAAAATGAAATGTTTTCATATTGCATATTCTTAATTGTCAAAGTATCTCATAACTGACTGTAATAGATATAAATAAGTATACGTGGATTCTTAATGTTTTTTTCATTTGTATGTTTTTGAATATATAATGTAGCATCTAATCTGCCTGGTAGAAGGTTTTAATTTGTAATTGCCTATGCATACAGTACTAGCCTTGGCTATAGTCTAAAAACTAGCTTTTTAATTCAGTGACCCTATGCACAAGTCAGTATTAGAGATGGCAGTACACAGCTTCATATTGGGGGTTCAAGCAATCAAAATGCTCACTAAACAAAAATAGTATTAAATTGCCAACGTATAGATCTAATTCATATCTATTTTAGCACAAGTCTATACACTTGTATAAACTGAAAAATAATGATGGTGGTGGAAATGCTAACAATATACTTTGGGAATTTTACCATTACCACTAAAGTTACAGTATGTGGGAGGATACAAGCCCTTAAAGCTTACATCAAAGAGACAGACTCGACACAAACACGTTTTTCATAGTTTGGGAAAAGAAAATCAAAAGAACACAAAACTGTTAAAAACTACCAGTGCTGGACAGAATTCTGTGGTGTTTGCAGCAGAAGCCAGGAGAGATTAATTATATTGGCAGCTACTAGATGAGTTTTCTATTTTAGAAGAGGTGCCACCAATACTCTATCACAGGAATTGCTTCCAGAAATACACAAGTTGAATTTGGGACATGTCAGAGTTGTATAGAACCCAGGAAAGAAAACACTCTGAATCTGATCGAAGTGCATCATGTTCACCTGCTTCTATAGCTACCAGAGGAAGCACATCTTCTAGAGACTGGTCCCATTGATATTGTTTGCTTGAGAAAAACATAAGGAAGACTAGAAACTTCATAAAATAGAAACATTTGAGAGAGCAACCAATCTAAAGGGGGCAGCACTTCAAGGAGGAGATGATGACATGTTGCGCAGAATATTTGTGAAAAACTTCATCTTTAGGTATGTTGAATGATAGACTTTATTGCTTTCTTCCTACTTGAGTAAAATTAATTTTAAAGAAAAACCACCTTGTTACACTGCAACAGCCACCTTATGAAATTGCATTTTATCAGCTGATTGAAGAGACAGACAACGATCTAATGCAAAGATATAAAGTCCTACTTACCTCAGATGTGGAAACTGTAAACTATTCCAGGCAAGATTAGAAAAACACTATGATTCTGCAATTTCATTCCATGCGCAGTATGGACAAGGCAAGCCTACCATTGTTCTATGCAGTGCAATAGCAGCTAATGCTATCCAAACTGCAAGTAATCTGTAGTAGGAATTAAGTCATCTATAAACGTTTTTTGGATCTACTTCTCTTGAGTGAGCCTGTTTAACTGCTTTCAAATGAACAAGTGATTTTGTATAATGCCACTTCAATCCTTTGCCAAAATAAAAACCTCAGATTATTATTCAAAGCAAGGTGATTGTAGTTTACAGAGGTCAACTACTTTTGTGCCCTAAATGGGGCAGGAGTTTGTCCTTTCCTTGATACATAAAGAAGCATACAATTCAGCCAGCAATGAGAATCCTCATTCAGAACAGATTCAAAGAAGGTGCCTCTCAACTGTGGAGTGAAGAGTATTAAACAGTTCCAAAATGATCATACCACCACACACAAGCTTTGCTGCACAGCTATACCTTGATTTTGTGTGTCTCAATTTAATTGACATACTACACTTTCATGGATTCTGCATCAATTTTGATGAGCTGAGGGGATTCATCACTAGTGCTGCAAAACCTGAAGTAGAAAGACTCCAGCGAGGTATGTTCATTCCAGTTTTGAAGAGCATCTTGGCAAACAAAGATTTGGATGCCTTCACTCATAGGCAAACAGGATATTGGATCACTATTGTAATATGGATGTAAAACTGTGCATGATGAACTACTTGCTTTAATTTTATAGGGTGCCCAGTGTCATCTGAACTTCTACAAGACCTTATTTGTGCCTTTACCAGTAGAGATCACTGAACAATGCATCCGATGAAGTGAGCTGTAGCTCACGAAAGCTTATGTTCAAATAAATTGGTTAGTCTCTAAGGTGCCACAAGTACTCCTTTTCTATTTGCGAATACAGACTAACACGGCTGTTACTCTGAAACCTGAACAATCAATCAACTGTCTGTAGTCAGAACTATCTTCCCTGCACAGAATTGTGTGCGCACCAAGGCAATGAAGACTGGTAACCCACACGCTCTCGACAAATATCATAATGATGAACAAGACTATGATAATGATGTTGACTAGAATGTCATCAGTGCTCCTACATTTTAGTGATTTTTTTTGTTGTGATGCTTTCAGGTCACAAAGAAATACAATATTATGTCTTGAAATACACAGAAATGTATGCATTTCCTAGTGGTCATTTTATCATGTTGATGGTATCACTGTTTATCCCCTTTGCTGTGGCAGTGGCACCACTTGACAGTTCCACATCAAACTTTGTCTTAAAGTACACATAATAAGCCTTCAAATGAGCATGTGTGTAGAGAAGGTACATTAAGTCAACCAAATCGGTGGGTCTACTGCTGGCCTATAAGGATTTAATCAGATCACCTAAGAACCAAAATGAAATCTGAAGCTTCACATTTTTGAATAAGTGGCCCTTAATGCATGTTTGTAACAGTAGAAAGGAAATTGTGAACAAAAATCTGTAGCAGTATCAACTACACAATTGTTCTATTAAATAGTGCATGAAAAAGCAGAAATAAATAAAGTATGTGTAGAATAAAAATGCAAGTAAAACAGTGGGAAGAAGTTATCCAAAGATTAATAAAAGGACTTAAGCACCTGAATACCACTGTATTTGTAACAGTATTTGTAACAATTAAACAATCATCAGTAAAGATAGGCACCGTATTATGCTGCATTCATTAAGGTACAACTGTAAAGCCACTGTAGATTAGGTTTTATTTGGCTTAGCCAACTCAGTTTTCTTTTAACTAAAAAAATCCACTAGATAGTTGACTGTTTCTGCACAAAAGGTGCATATATCAAGTTATAATAAAGTCTGGATAGCAGTTTATTGAAAGCTTTTCTTACTTGAATGGTGTGTTTTCAGGTTCAAGCATTGCTTTGTTGCGGAGAACAGCTGATCCAGCTCCCACTCCAATGTCACTGGGATAGGTATTGATGTAGTTCGGTGGTGGGCCTTCAAACTGATCCACTCTCTCTTGAAGGATCTGTTCCCAGTTTTCCAAATTTTTAATCACAGCTATACCCAATGGTGATGTCACAGGCAGATCTAAAGTGAACACAAAGGTTTAGTACCAATATAAAACCCCTATACTATTAATAGCAATAAACGAATCCTGCAGTAAAATGCAGACACAATATTATGATTTTTTTTTTTTTTTTTTTAAGAATATAGCAGCCCAGGGCAGAATTTATTCAGATATCAAAAACAACTAAGTAAAACTAAAAACAAACAAAAAAAATTCACAACCATCATCTGACATAGTATTCTACTGCTTACGTTTAATAAGCATAGGGAAGATGTGTGCGCTTCCACAGAACTTACAGAAAAAGATAAAAAAAATATTGGATGAGTGCACTTAAAAAACCTGAAATAAAACACAATTCCATCTGTTACCAATTGTGCAAAACAACTTTTCATATATAAATGCCAATACTTTACTAACTCACATATAGAGCAAAGTAAAATAGAAGTCAGAATTTAACTCACCAAAGAATTCCAAACCAGCAATGGGAAAAAAGTTCTTTATGTTGTACAGAGCTAGTTTTACTATCACCAAATGTATGAGAGACCAGCTGTAGAAAAAGAACAGTTTCCATTTTGTAAAGTACAATTTAAATTCAGTTATCTGCAGAATTCAGTTATCTGCAGGACACAGTTTAGCTTCTCTCACCAAACCATGCAGATATATGAGAAAGGTATTTATAACAAATCACAGAAGATTAGGTTTGGAAGAGACCTCAGGAGGTCATCTAGTCCAATCACCTGCTAAAATAATGAATAGTGCTTACTGAGTGAGTTTTCCATACTGCAATGCAAGGTAAGATCCTTATATCTTAAACATGTTAAGTCTCTCTCCTTGGAGCCCAGAAGATTCCCCTCCCTCTTTTCCAAACCCCCAGATCATCATCCTCTTCCCTCTAGCAGAGGGCACCTGGACATAGATCCCTGGGTGTGAAAGAGGGAAGCATATGTAAAGTCAGGAATCAAATATTAATCTCATGGCAATGCCAATGAAAGTCCATATTACAAAACTTTCCATGACATCAAAATGAATCCATCAAAATGAATGAAAAGGAATCATTTATGATATAAATCAAAGATTTTTTTTTCCACTCTCATAGTACAATGAAATAGTTCCATTTATAGTCTACTGGATTTGAAAAGACATGATACAATGTAGGTGGAAGACCTTTTATTTTCATCCACCTTCATAATGGATGTGACTCATTAATTTATGCCATCCTATGCTTGTGACATTTTTTTAAAGTGTTCTTTCTAATCCACATAAAAAAGGAAATTAACACAGAAAATTCAAATTACACTTAAAATTGGTCTCTACTCTGAAAAGTAACGCTAAACCTGGCATCAAGGGATGTTCATTGTGTCTCAATGACTGAAATACAATTTGCTCAGTTTATTTGCTCAGGTGAATGCAAAAGGGAAAAAAAACCTAGCTGCTATACTTGCAAACTCAATCGGAACTTAAAGTCAAGGTGAATTATTTCCTTTTTGCACATCAGTGTCAGTAATTTAAGATTATTCAGGCAAGTTTCTTATCTCAGTAATGCCTCTGCAAACCCATAGCTGTTAAATAAATAGATACTGTAAAATATACCTCACAGCAGAAAAGAGGCCCAATGATATCATCTTTCGCTTTGGACAAAAAGCTGAACACAAAACACGTTCATAAGTAAGTTTGTTTTTTAACTATGGTATAGTTTCCACTAACCTGTAAGAATTGGCATTTTTGTGTTCCTGGATCTGTGTGTCAGAAAGGAAAGCACCATCATCGTCCTCTTCATCACTGTGAATGCTTTCATCAGAATCATATATAACACCACTATCTGATAAAGGAAGAAATGGCTGCAATGTAAGACAAAAACCTGTTATAATAACTCTTCAGAGTTGTCAATATTTTAAACATTGAAGATGTCACTTAAATAACTTAGTAGTGAAACAGAGCAGCTTGATATGTAAATCTATTAATATACCTAAATTGTAAGTTAGATGTTCCCTTCAAAAATAAGTGTGTAGCAAGGATCAAAATGCTTATTTCCACTATTTTTTGCTTGGCAGAAGAGTGCTGGATTGATATTTTGGAAGTTATATAGCAGATATGTAACTGTTTCATCTTTTCTGGGGGGAAAGCAACCTGCAAACTTTTTTTTTTTTTTACAGGTTGTGAGGCACATTAATGAAAACACTTCTTGAAATTTTATTTTTTTGTCCTTTAGAACAGGAAAAAAAGTGCATGTGTTCTGTACAAAGTATTTAATTTTATATTTTCAAATTTTAAAAGTCAGCATTCTTGTGATATCACTATGTTCAACCCAGACTGCCCTACCTTTGCCATAAAATAGTCCCACATGCTGAGTTCTGGAGGAATGAATTTTTCTTTGTAAGAAGGCCTTTCTGCAGGCACAGGTGGAGGTACAACACTATCTTTTACGGGTCTCCCTGGTACAAGCATTCTCATATTAAATCGACGACGATGCTTATCCATTTCTTCTGAAGGAACGGGAGGTGCTAAATTGAAAGAATTTAGATAGCTAAAACCATAGTAAGAAACAAATGCTATCCATAATTTATTTTTAGAAATGGATTAATTTTAGAATTTAAATGAAGTCACCAAAACCATGAATTTTGGTTAAGGTGTTTGGATAACAAAATCTGGTAGGTTTAAAACAAATTCAAAGCTAAACTACATTTCAGGTACTATTCCTTAAATGTGTCTGTAAATAAAGTAAGTGTAATCCTATAAATAGTCCAACTACAATAAATCCAAGTAGAGTTACTATTCTTTTGCCACATGCATTAGGAAAACAAATTGTAATATCTCTTTTAAAACCTGTAGCTCCTGAAAACTTATAAGTTTTCAGGAGCTACAGGTTTTAAAAGAGATATTACAATTCCTGCTTGAAACCATATTGAGAATGTTTTCTCCTTTAGAAAAATCCATGTTTTTGTTTGACATTTTCAGAAATGTAAACAAGGAAATCCAGACGATTTACCCTGGCATTTTAGGAAAATCTATGGGGGAGGACTGATTTTAACATTTTTTTAATGTAATCAAACACAATATGAATGTGGACTTTGAAAATGAGCTGTTTTGGATAGGCATAACTGAAGATTTACACTTACTTCATTATAAAGATAGCGATTTAAAAACACTCTCCTCTTTTAAAGCACACTAACATCCATCTACACTGCAAATCTTTACAAACCTTCATTACTGTCCTTTGAAACATCAGAAACTGCAGCAGCAGCTAGTAGGTTTAAAGAAAACAGAATCTATCTTGAATGAAAGCCTTTGACTATACAACTAGGAATATTTTTCTAGCTATTGCAAAAGTTAAGCAGTATAAATAAGATCATTACCGCATTTCCCTACCCAACATAGACTTTTTATTATTTAATCCAATAAAAAAATCAATTTAAAATATGTAATCACTGCAAAACTTGAGTTACTAGCAAGCTTCAAAAACTAGTAGAGAATAAAAATACTGATCAGAAAAGTTTCACCCAAAATGTCTGAATTCAAATTACTTTTCAGAGTTACTTCTTCCACAATTTAATAGTAAACATGAAACTCAGTTACAAAGGAAAGACAATCCCAGTTGTTTTTAAAATTCATGCCTTATGTCAACATTTTTTTAAAACATTTCTACTGGAAAATACACAGCAATCCGCATATAAGCTGCTCACCAACCTTCTGGGGTAAATATTCTTTGTCACAGACAGCAGCAACTGCAGTGCTATTTGGCAAGGTTATTTGGTGTGATGAGTAGCACCCACTTGTTAACAGTATTTTATTTTCTGTCTTGCCGTCTGAGCATTTTGTTTTACCAGAATTAGGTAGAGTAGGAGACTGATTATTCACTGACTGTTCCAGTGTAGTTTTAGAAAGAGAATGATTTTCAAGGAAAAGTGCATCTACTTGGGAGGATAATTACAAGTATGTATCCAAAGTGGCAGCCAAAGTCCACCATCAAAAGTGATCACCTTTAGAGTTCCAGTAGAGTCTAGCTCCAACTCTAGTAGTTCTTGTTATATTTTACCAATAGTAAAATATCTACCAGTTGAAAGGTGAAATTTTAAGTTACATGGTTGTTTTCCATGATTTATTAAGAGCCTAACTTGTGCAATATAAAACATTTTTAAAATTCAACTACAAAAGCTTCAAAACTGAGGTTCTACCTTAATTAGTTAAGACTCTTCTTTTAAACAAACCCTTTAAACTGTTTAATTCAGTACAGAATATAAATAAAAATAAAATGTGTAGACTGCTTGCCAATATCCTCAGACTGGGTTTATTTGCCATATGTGTCCATTGTGCCATTAAAATTTTATAAAGCTAGATTTAACGTTTATATAATTTATATCAGAGCAGTTTTAAAATTGATGTCACACACATAAAGTGACTTTCTGCTTAATTCAACTTCACTTACATATATTTTTCATTCCTTTAATTTTCTCAAAATGAATTAGCAATTAATTAAAAGCTGGAGAAGAGTTTAGATGAGTAAGGGGCAGTGTTTGCCAAAATAAAACTAATGATATTTCCCCAATTACTAGCTGAGACACACAACCACAAATTCATCAGAATAGTATGCATACTGTAGCACGTATTACCTCATACCTGGGACTCATATCTACAATCTACTTAAACTGTATGATCTTTGAGGTAGGTACTGACTTTT
Organism: Eretmochelys imbricata; assembly: GCF_965152235.1. Classification (NCBI taxonomy): domain Eukaryota; kingdom Metazoa; phylum Chordata; order Testudines; family Cheloniidae; genus Eretmochelys; species Eretmochelys imbricata. The sequence goes on from NC_135581.1 coordinate 63,273,112, forward strand.
CATGATAATTATGTGCAGTGTTTAGCACAATGTGGCCCCATGGTATTTCCTCAACACAGATATTAATAACTATCTTTTAGTGCTCCAACAAATGGAAACTATCCATGTTACAGCTCTGAGAGTACTCAGAACCTTTATGAACGACAAATTATGTGTTCTCTTCTTGTTCAAAAATCAGATCAAGTGTCTACTTCTGAATCCATCACGCATGCAGGGCAGAGGCTGGGGATGGGGGAGCTAGAGGATCCACTGCACAAGGACAAAGGTGGTGTCTGAGTTAATGCTAAACGAGTGCATCTGCCATTTGTCACAAAACCAGTATCTCATACTCTATACAAGGATTTTGGACACTCCAAAAAGCAAAAGCGCTATGTAGAATAAAATTTTATTCTACAGCTGAGAACTGCTTCATTCATGAGCATAAATAATTCCTTATTTGGCTCATTCTTGCTTAGCTCTAAATGAAGGAAAATTGGATGACTGTTTCAGTATGTTCAGTTTTAAATCAATGATCAGGTGTCCTTACTTAAGCCAAGCAGACACTCAAACCTCATATGTAATAGCTAGAAAACTGAACAGACTAGGACACACACCTGATGACCAGTAATGATGGTAAACAGAGCTGCAGATACTGGCGAGCCTTTAATATGCTCTGGACTAGCAGTGATAACTGGCTGAAAACCATTAGCCACGAATGACTTTTCCCTAGAAGGCTGTATTAGGAGTCCTGTAAGTTTATAGATAAAATCAGCTAGAAGAGTTAAAATTAAGTTTTGGGAGATTTGAAACCCTGTCTCATCAAACTTACCATTTTTCATGCAGACAAAAGGATAACAAATATGCCAGAGAGCAGTAAAGAGTTTAGACTTTACTATGCCAATTGCTCAACTGCTTTTTTCATTAAGTCAATAACTCTAATATTTGTATCTCATTTAACGACCCACAATGTGCTATGTGGAATATATGAAGACAATGCCGACCTCTAAGAGCTAACCATCTTTTTTCCCCCCTCTTCTAAATTAAATAATCTTGGCTAAAAGTTATATTCTTGCCAATCCATACTGATCAAGAATTCTAAGATTCCCATTAATTCCTTCAGTATGATTATGCAAGTCCTAAAAATACCTTTACCCTGGGAGGAGGTTAAGAACTGATGATATCAGACACATACTATCAAACATGATGAATTTAAAAGTTTATTTTTAAACAATATTCCTGAACCTAAAAGAAGAAAATTAAATTCTTCTCTTTCCCCAAAATTATACAAATGCACATTATTGGTCTGAAATTGAATCAACACAAAAAGTACCTGGAATATTTTCAGATTGTCTTCGGGGTTTCACAACAAGTTTCACTCCTCCCCCAAAGACAGCAGCCCACATTCGACCGTTCAGGGGATGGGCTGCTAGCCGAAACAATTCATTGCAAGAATTAGTAGCAAGGGCATGTATCAGGAGACTTAGGTAAACAGCTACAACGGCTTCACAGAGTAAAATGTTTAACTTTGGTTGGTCCTCATCCTGGGCTGAATTTAAGAGATTTATAAGTGAGCTCACACCTGCAAGAATAAAAAAGAAAATATGTAACTAAGAAGTTTGCAGAAGTACGAAAAGCATTTTTCTTATATTCATTTCATAAACAAAGAATTCTATGAGTGGCCATTTAGTACTTTGATCTAAATTAAATTTATTACCCTTATTTCTGAATAGATTATAAAATTTGTTTCTTGATGATTTTCCTTTCCAAGACAGACCTTTTCCTGAAAGCATTCTCTGTCTCAGGTGTGTGGCTGAATGGGTCTTGCTCAGATGTTCAGGATGTGAGGTCAGGAAGAAATCTTCTCCCAGGTCAGTGTGGCATTGACCCTGGGTTTTTTTTCATCTTCCTCTGTAGCATGTGCCTGTGGGTCACTTGCCAGGATTATCTGTGTATATCTCACTTAAGCATATCTCTGCTATTGCAGGGGCCTTGGGCACTGGTGCATCCCGGTCCCTCCTCTCTGCTTGTGGCAGATAATGATCTAATCTCCAGTGGGCTGTAATACTTTGATCTAACTTAATTTTTTGGGTTTAGTGTGTGGGTGCTGGATGGTGTTGGTGGCCTGTGATATACAAGAGGTCAGACTAGATGGATCTGGTGGTTAAATGCTAATGGAGTTCACCCAAGATTTAAAAAGAAGCAAGAATGCAAAATAGATTTTTCTATAAGGGAAGCATATCTGATAATATCTGCATCTTCAGCTGACTAATGTATGCTATTAATATTTTTGTTGGCTTGAACATTAAGCCCGGTGCGCAGTTGTAGATGTCACTGCATGTTCTGAGTCACAAGAAAAAAAATCAAGAAATTAAGTGAGAAACAGATTGTGTGGGGACATCTGAAAAAGTGTTCTTGGCATGCTGTTGTGAAAAATAACTTAGTTTTTTCTCACCAGGCCATTGAGCAGGAGTTGAATTTGGTGTTGCATGTTCTTCAATGCTTTCTGTCCTCAGCCTGCGTCGATCACTCAAAAGCAGTCCTTGATAAACCATTCCTGTAAACTGATTTGTTTCCGTTTGACTGCTAAACACAAATCAATTTTTTCTAATGAGAAAGGATTTTAGAATATTCTTGTAATGAAGTATAGTATATATGGCAAGTTATTTTCATTTGAGTCTTTAATTTTTCAGAAAATACATTTGAAATTCTGTATAGCATGTAGGAGCGGTTTTAGAAGAGTAAAGTCATTATATTTTTACAATGTAAAAAAAGTTAACTTTTAGTGCTAAAAATCTTAGTCCGCATGCAATGTTTTACATTCCAGTCTGTCTGTTTTTGGGCAAGAGAAAAAGATTCACTTTCAAAGATTTTAGTAATCAGAAAATGTGTTGTGAAAATTGCAAAATGCCCTCACATCTGTAGGTGTATTTATTCTCTAATCTTTTCAGAGATGGCCATATAACTATCTATCTGAAACTTGCTCATCTGTCAGGTACAAGAAGAAATTGCTCCTATATATCAATGTGTCCACTGTGGAAAATTGCCTTTTTAGTGTTTTCCTTCTAATAGAGCCTCACAGAGCCTCAATCATAGATTGAGTAACTAGAGATTTTTTATTTTTTATTCTGTGCCATAAAATCTACTAAACAATTTTTGGTATTAAATTTAATTCATGTAGAACTGTCTGGGCAAATGGAAGGCACCCATATAGTTTTTGAAAATGTTACGAGAACGTAACTGTAGCTTCATTCACATCACAATTTCTTCATAGTGCATTAATTGCACTATATACATGAGTGCACATTGAACTTAGGCCTGGCTGTGTATACACACAAGTATACATGTGCTTATTTCAAAATGTTAGTTCTTTATGCATTTATTTACAAATGTGAAAGTTTACTCTTACATGAAAACCAAACATACATTTTAAACGTAACTGTAAGAAGAGCTCAGTTTTTACCTGTAGCTGTGGCTGTCACATAAAGCTTGGTAAATAGACGCAGAAAGTGAAGCTGCTAATGAATGAAGTGTATGCACCTAAAAAAAAAACCAGCCAATATTAAATTTTATATGAAAAGTTGTAGGAAATTGCAATTTTTTCTTAAAATCACAGTGAACTAATTGAGACTGACTAATGAGAAAATCTGAATGTTAAACACAAATGTTGAGTTAACTAGTTATACGTCACATGAAGAAAGGAATTGTTAGTTGTGATTTTATTTTATTCATTCTCCCCAACGTGCCTAAGACTGATGTTGTAATTAAATAAATGTCAAAATAATTAACACTGAAATAGAATTACCACCATCAGTGAGTGCAAAGTAAATAACTGCAATTTTCTGTTATGCAATATCCTGACCATTCTGATTGGTTCTAGGCTTCTGATCTATATCAATGATATACAATGATTATTTCTCAATATCTGTAAAATAAATCCCTATACTCTGACTGGCTAGTAATAGCCGTTAGCCAAGAGTACAAAGAGCTGTATAATCACTGTATGGTTATTTTGCAATTCTGAAATAACTATACTGTGTGCATATGTACATCTGTACTCTCAACTACAATCACCCTTCTCTAACAGTTTTCTCGCCTAATTTTCTAGCTGTCTGCCAGCAAGGACAATACTTTGGCTTCTCGTTGCCATTAGTGGAGGCAGAAATCTTCCAATATTTACATAAAAGAATTAAAAATGGAGTCCAAAAAGCAAAGAAAATGGTGCTGTTAAAGTGCTGGAGGTTTTATTTTATTTAAAAAACCTTTAACTTATTTCCATCTCCCCTTCCATCATTCCTCTTGCCCTCAGAATAACCGTTATACTATTGGTTGGAAAATACCATCTTTCCTTTCTCAATTCAGTTTTGAAATAAAATGCATGCAAAAACATCAGTTATTATCGGGGAAAAGACTGGCTGAGCTGTAGTGCAGAAAGGAAGGCATGAGGAAGGGAGCTAAATGGAGAGAAAGGAGGAAAATGATGGAGAGAATGAGAGATGATCAGCTGGAGAGGGAAATGCCAGAAAGGTTGGTTTTTTTTTTAAATGGTCTTTCAACAATTTGACAACCCATTCGATTTTCCAGTGTTTTATTTTTTTTCATTTAAATGTCAATATTGAATTAAAATTTGCAGAATAAAAATCTGAAAGTAACTCCTGTTAACTCACCAGTAAACCACGTCTTTGTCTATTAAACACTTTGGGACTTTTGTCATCTGTGTTTACTTACTCTGAACACATTGGCCTTTAGCTTCAGAGTTTCTTCAGCTCAGAATAAGGGGCCAGATTTTCAGTGTGTGTAAATCAACAATTCAATTTATGGCAATTTTATCAGGCCCAGGGTTTATACCTGAGCTAAGAGGATGCACTTTCAAGTCAGAATACATTTTAAGACCTACTACACTATATAATTGTCATTTAATTCCACCCCAGGCATTGTTGGTGGTCAGTTCTGCAACAAGTTATTTTATTGATCAACATAAACACTGGGATTCAATGATGTAGCAAAGGTCCAGATTTAGGATTGGCTTTTTGGTCACTCATGCTTTGGGTTAAAAGGCTTTTGCACTAGTGAATGGATGGGAGGGAAACAGCCAAGTGTCAAGATATCAACATTTACCCAGATTACAGGAGAACAAATATATCGCCACAAAGTTTAAAAGTGAGTTTGATTTTTCTTGTGTCCACCTGTATTGTTCAACTTAAGAGTCATCACTTATGAGTAACGTCTTTTGTCTTACCTTTACATCTTCGACATTAGGATGGGGTGGAAATTTCATCTGCACTATGGTGTAAAGAATGTCATGGATGTGGTTATTTAAGTACAGCACAGGGTTAGCTATTACAGTTTTTGTTGAAGCAATACTTGCAGAAAGCAGTGGTAGCGTTGTGGGTAATGGAAGGGGAGACTGAAGTTGCTTTACTGTAGTTTCCTGTTTAAAAGAAAATACAGTAGGTAAAATGGTCACATAGCTGAGAACACAAATCAAGCCCAATCACTTGTAGTCTCATGGCATTATTTGCAAGAGTTGGGGGTATTAGATCTTGCCAAATTCCAACTGAAACCACATAGGTGGACAAAATGTAATTACCAAAACTGGAATGTGCATAGAATACTGAGTCTTAACACTTGGATACCAGCTTAAATGCTATGCTGGTAGGTGCCTTAGTACACTCTAAACTTGAAAATAATGAAATAGGATCTTTAATAATCATAGATGGCCAGGATCCAGATTTAAGATTTATGCAAAAGCAGCATCCCAAAATACCAGACTGTGCCCCCTAATTCCACCTGAGAAGTTAGAACTTTATAGTCTTAGAGAGAAGAGTACCATGTACTGACTTACCAACCCGACTGCAGTACCCTAGAAATATCGCATCTAAGTACTACCCTGGCCCGACCTTGTTAGGGTGAGTGATTTGACAAAAATCAGTCTGATAAGCTGGGGTTGCAAGACTACTAAAATTCCTAAACTACTTAAAATGAACTAATCTCAATTTAAAGTCATTTAAAAGATTGTCTTACCTGCTGAGACTCTTGCAACAAAAACTTGAGCTCCATTCTTACAGATGCTAGACCACCACCTTGTGCCCCATGAAGGCTACAGTAACTTAGGAAAACTCTCAGGAGAGCTTGATTCTTTTGCAGCCACCACTTTCGTCTTTCAGCATGCTCTCGTTTCGCCTGCAACCTACGTCTTTCTATCTGGTGACGTTCATATGAGCCAATATCTGGCTTATCCACAATTTCTTCATGATCAAGTCTGTCACCATCTACTTTACTATACGTTTCACAATAGTCTTTGCTACCTGCTTCATGGTTACATATTTCATGCATAGCAGCAATTTCTTTTTCCAGCCAATTGTACAGTTGAAATCTAAGCTTCCCTCCGTCTACCTCATACCCTGTAGCCAAAGTCCTCAGTTCGGTCATTAGGATCTTCAAACAGGCTCTGAACTTCAGTTGTTCGGCAATTACATCAACCTCAGTGTCACCTGCATCAGAGTCCTCCCCTTGAGGTGTCTGCAGTACATTAGTGTGTGCACTCTTCTCATCTAGTTTTCCATTTTTAGAGTCCAATTTCGAACCTTTCATTGTTAAACCAACATCATCTTTCTCTTCCCCTGAGCCATCTTTGTCTTCACCCCAGTCAAGAGTAAGAGACTCCTCATCGAATTTTACTGCTGGCTGACTCCAATCAAATTGTGCTGAAGAACCAGTGCTACTTTCCAAGGCAGATGAAGCTGAAAATGGCTTTGACCAGTCTATATTACTACTTTCAGCACCATCACTCTCAATGTTTGACTCTAGAATCACATCAGTTTTTCTAGTAGGACTTGAACTGGATTGATCTCTCTCGGTAGAAATGCTGGACTTTGTACTTATTTTTGGAATTTTGGAAAGAACTTCAAGAGCTAAAACAGGGCATCCCACTTTAAAATGAGCATTTGCAGTGGTGAAGAATAATTTTCTCTCTATAAGATTAATTTTATCAACAAAACTTTTCTCAGTTTTTATGCCTAAAGTAGCCAGAGTCCCTTCTGGTGAGCTGAAATATCTTCGGATGAGCAAAGGGTGGGTCCGAAGGTAGTTGTAAAAACTAAACACCACAGGATTGCAGGACTTGATGATAACTAGAGGAATTAAACAAATATGACTTCTACTGAAACATATCTACAAATGAGTATTATTTTAAGGTTGTTTTGCACCCCTGCAATTGCCACTTTACAAAACCTTACCAAAACAGTCTAGCATATTTGTAAAAATAAAAAGTAATCACATCCCACAAGAAAAGTGATAACATGAACTCATTATGGAAAGAATAAAAAGTTGTCAGATACTGGCCTCTGTTTCTTCTGCTTTATGGCACTCAGGCAACTCAAATAGAGGAAAGCTGGCTTGGCTACAGAAACAGCTGCCTGAAAGTTACTATAGCTGGGCACAAATTAGAGCAGTCTCAAGGATGCTCTAACCGGCAATGTAGATTGAACCTGTCCCCAGGATAAGGGTAGGGGATGTAAAGTGGCACCTTTGTTTCCACCCTTTCTGGTCTTACAAAGATTGCCTGGTGGATCCTAGGAATGAGCCCAATGTTTACTGACAAAAAAAAATTGTAAATTGAGTTATATATGTTACTCTTTAAAAAAAAAAAAATCAGCTTTCTTGTATTAAAGTGTGAATATTCCACTCCCTAAGCAACATGAGTTACATCGACATAGCACTGTACACACAAAGGCCTATGTTGGCGGGAGAGGTGATATTTTTTTTTTATGCTGACAGGAAATCTCTCTCCCATTGGTATAGAGCCACTTCACTGGACACACTGTAGCAGCACAGCTGTGCCACTGCAGCGCTGTCCGTGAGACGTGGCCTAAAGGTTCAGTTCTGCAGAGATCCAGAACAGTAGTGCTCAGGTTGGGGAAACGGGATGCTGTACCCTGGAGGTCCAGCCAAAAGGTGGGTGAATCTCAGGATTCCATTCTGATTAGTGCAGGTGTAGGCCTATCACTTGAAGGAAGTACCCACAGAGAGACAGAGATCACAGGTATCACTCATTCATGAACCGCAACAAGAAGCATTTGTAAAAATGAAATAATTATACTCTAATAAGCTTATGGTAACTGTACACTGTAGCTATTGCACACTTCATATAACTACAACACAATGGAGAATTAAGCAGATTTTTAACAGATACTAGCTTCTGTTTGTTGAAACCTTTTGTAAAGGTTTCTAACCGAGAATTATTGCATTAATGAATTACAACGACAGTACCAGCTACTTTAACTATTTTTGCTGCCTTTTTCATATTTAAGGATCTGTTTTTACTTCTAAATGCTTAATTATTATATTTAATTATGGAAAGATCTATAAATCCTAATGCTAAAATATATCTGAAAATTACAACACTGATATTTCCCCTACCTGGATTTTCATCATCTTCCTTAGGTGTTTGTTCCAATAAAGTGTCAAGTGCTCTAGTGTAGTTTTTCATTATCCAGTAGGCAAGACTTCGCAGGAAGGGATCAGGATGCAATTTAGTACATCTGAATCCAGTTCCATCTTTCTGGCAACCCAAAATTTTTTCATAAAGAATGGATGTATAAGTGAGGGAGGTCTCAAATTCTGATTCATATAAACGAGCAATAACAATCGCCAGCTGAATATCTTCCATTTTTTCAAGACACACCTGTGGCATAAAGCATGACAAGAAAGCTGCTGAATTAGGAAAGCCTCTCTCTCAAAGAATGAATGAATTAAATAACCACCCACATTTAGAATAAAGAGTAATTTTCCCATCATGTAAAAAGTTTAAAAGGTACATCAAATTTTGGGGTCAGAAACCTGTATCCAAATATATTTTCTCCCTCTGTTTGGTCAGAAATGTGCTGATTTTTTTTCAGATTTTTATAAAATTCTGGTTTATTTAGTAGTGTATCAATGTATCAATAATCGAATAGAAGATTTTTTTTCTTCAGGCTTACGCACAAATTTTCAGCCTTAATTACATGAACATTAGTTTTTTGGAGGTTTTTTGGTACTGAACCGTATGAAGAATTATATCTGATATCATGTAATAAAGACTCCTGTAATATGTACACACACACACACAGGCAGCAATAACGTTGCATAACCCTGACTTTTCATTGCTCCATTGTACAATTTTCTTTGCCACAGCTTTTGTGAAATGATTAACAAACAACAATGTTCATCAGTGTAATTCTCAAGTTCAGTTCTGAAACTCAACAGTACTTTATATACCTCTATAGCATCTTTCAGGGAACCAGCTAGTAAGAAAAAAGCAGCAGACTGTTCAAAGCGTTGTTTTCCCAACAAAGCAAAAGCATTTTTCAAAGCTGCTTTGCGCCACCTATCTTCACTGAAATTGTGGCTGAAAAATGTGGTCATCTTTTCATCATACTGAGACCTGTGTTAAAACAAACAAACAAACAAAAAACTCAACACAGAGTACTTAGTTATAACTTAAATTTTGGGCTGTCAAGTGATTACAAAAATTAATCATGATTAATCGCGCTGTTAACAATAGAATACCATTTTACTTTAAATATTTTTGGATGTTTCCAAATTTTCAAATATACTGATTTCAATTACTATACAGAATACAAAGTAAAGTGCTCAATTTATATTTTTTATTACAATACTTGCACTGTAAAAAACAAAATGGTATTTTTCAATTCACCTCATTACAAGTACTGTAGTGCAATCTCTTTACCATGAAAGTTGAACTGACAAATGTAGAATTGTGTACAAAAAACTGTATTCAAAAATAAAACTATGTAAAACTTTAGAGTCTACAAGTCCACTCAGCCCTTCCTCTTGGTCAGCCAATCGCTCAGACAAACAAGGTTGGTACAATTTGCAGGAGATAATGCTGCCTGCTTCTTGTTTACAATGTCACCTGAAAGTGAGAACAGGTGTTTGCATGGAACTGTTGTAGCTGCCATTACAAGATATTTACGTGCCAGATGCACTAAAAATTCATAAGTCCCTTCATGCTTCAGCCACCATTCCAGAGGACATGCATCCATGCTGCCTATAGGTTCTGCTCGATAACTATCCAAAGCAGCGTGGACTGACACGTGTTCATTTTCATCATCTGAGTCAGACACCACCAGCAGAAGACTGATTTTCTTTTTTGGTGGTTTGGGCTCTGTAGTTTCCACATCACAGTGTTGCTCTTAAGACTTCGAAAAGCATGCTCCACACCTCGTCCCTCTCAGATTTTGGACGGCACTTCAGATTCTTAAAACCTTGGGTCGAGTGCTGTAGCTATTTTTAGAAATCTCACATCGTACCTTCTTTGCGTTTTGTCAAATCTACTGTGAAAGTGTTCTTAAAATGAACATGTGCTGGATCACCATCTGAGACCACTATAACTTGAAATATATGCAGAATGCGGGTAAAACAGAGCAGGAGACATACAATTCTCCCCACAAGGAGTACAGTCACAAATTTAATTGACACATTTTTTTAAAACAGGCATCATCAGCATGGAAGCATGTCCTCTGAAATGGTGGCCAAAGCATGAAGGGGCATACAAATGTTTAGCACATCTGGCTTGTAAATACCTTGCAACGCCGGCTGCAAAAGTGCCATGCGAACATCATGTAAAAAGATGTTTTTTAAAAAGAGTAAACTGTTTTCACTTTCAGGTGACACTGTAAATAAGAAGTAGGCAGCAGTATCCCCTGTCAGTGTAAACAAACTTGTTTGTCTTTGATTGGCAGAATAAGACATAGGACTTAATGGACTTGTAGGAGCTAAAGTTTTACATAGTTTTGGTTTTGAGTGCAGTTATGTAACCAAAAAAAATCTGCATTTGTAAGTTATACTTTCATGATAGAGATTGTACTTCAGTACTTGTATGAGGTGAACTGAAAAATACTATTTTTTTGTTTATCATTTGTACAGTGCATATATTTGTAATCTAATAATATAAAGTCATCACGGTGCACTTTGTATTCTGTGTTGTAATTGAAATCAATATTGAAAAATGTAAAGAACATCCAAAAATATTTAATAAATTTCAAAAGGTATTCTATTATTTAAGTGCGATTAATCATGATTAATTTTTTGAGTTAATCGTGTGAGTTAACTGCAATTAACTGACAACCCTACTTAAATTATATCTTTTAATCTTTTGATCCAAGATAAGTTGAAATAATAAGTTGAAAAAGAGTTCTTCTTTACACTATTAGTTTTATTCTTACTACTTTTAAAGTCAAAGGCTAACGGAACTCACCTAAACAGACCCCACACCACTGCTTTTTTCTTCATAGCAAGGTAAAAAATTGCAGCATCCAAGGCATCATTGTTCCTTTGAAATGAAGCTTTTGCAACCTACAGTAGTAAATGGAGAGCGAACAGAATTATTGCAAAAAAGCTGCCTTCAGTTAAAAAATACACAAACTCTGCTGGAAAGGACAGCATGGAGAGTGTGTGTGTGTGTGTGTGTGTTTCTATAAAGCTATAAAAGTGCCTTCTGAATATTTTGCAGAAGACACTATTTATACTGTTTGGGAGCAGATAACACTGTGAACATTAGTTTTTCTTAAGGCCTTTGGAAAATATAATACTGATGCATATATTTAAAAACATAACGGGAAGTTACAGAAAGGCAAATAAAAATCTTTCATCCCTCAATCCTGATGAAATACTTTTCATTTGGCAATTCATGTTGTGGTATCCTCTTCCATTGAGGATAACTCTCTGAGGGAGGGAACTCCAGTTATTAGGAAGAAACGATTAGTAATGGATGATTCTATCACTAGAAACATAGATAGCTGGGTTTGCGATGACCAGGAGAACTGCATGGTGACTTGCCTGCCTGGTGTGAAGGTTGCAGTTATCTTGAGACAGCTAGGAGACGGTGGTCGTGGTATATGTAGGTACCAGTGACATAGGGAAGGATAGGAGAGAGGTCCTGGAGGCCAAATTTAGGCTGCAAGGTAAGAGATTGAAGTCCAGGACCTTTATCGGAGCATTCTATGAAATGCTTCCAGTTCCACATACAGGGCCAGTTAGACAGGCAGAACTGCAGGGTCTTAATGCGTGGATGAGACGATGGTGTAGGGGGGAGGGGTTTAGATTTATTAGGAACTGGGGAAACTTTTGGGAAAGGGGGAGCCTATATAGGAAGAATGGGCTCCACCTAAACCAAAATGGAACCAGATTTCTGGCACTTTAAAAACTGCTCTATGACCTTTTAAATTTTAACTAAGGGCTGGGGGAAAGCCGACAGGTGCAGAGGAGCATGTGGTTTGGACAGAGACATCCCTTAGGGGAGGATCTATTAATGGAGATTCTCTATGTCATAGTAAGGAGGAGAAGATGGAAGATGATAAAATACAGGTAGTATCTGATGAGAAACAGTCAGAAAAAAAAGTCCCATTCAATTACATCATGTAATGACAGACAGCTTAAAAAGTGACAAGCTTTTAAAGTGCTTAAATACAAATGCCAGAAGTCTAAATAATAAGATGGGTGAACAAGAGTGCCTCGTATTAAATATAACAGGCATCACAGAAATTTGGTGAATGAGGATAATCAATGCGACACAGTACTACCAAGCTACAAAATATATCAGAAGGACAGAACAGGTTGTGCTGGTGTGTGAGTGGCACTCTATGTGAAAGAAAGAGTAGACTCAAATGCAGTAAAAATCTTAAATGAACCAAACTGTACCACAGAATCTCTATGAATAGTAATTTCATGCTTGAATAATAAAAATATAGCAGTAGGGATATATTAGTGACCACCTGACAAGGATGGTGATACTGTGAAATGCTCAGGAAGATTAGAGAGGCTATAAAAATAAAAAACTCAGTAATAATGGGGGATTTCAACTATCCCTATATTGACTGTGTACATGTCACCTCAGGACGGGATACAGAGATAAAGGTTCTTGACACCTTAAATGACTGCTTCTTGGAGCAGCTAGTTCTGAAACGCACAAGAGGAGAGGCAATTCTTGATTTGGTCCTAAGTGGAGCACAGGATCAGGTCCAAGAGGTGAATATAGCTGGACCACTTGGTAATAGTGACTATAATATAATTAAATTTAACATCCCTGTGGTGGGGAAAACACTACAGCAGCCCAACTCTGTAGCATTTAATTGCAGAAAGGGGGACTACGCAAATATGAGATAGTGAGTGAAACAGAAATCAAAAGATACAGTGCCGAAAGTGAAATCCCTGAAAGCTGCATGGAAACTTTTTAAAGACCCCATAATAGAGGCTCAACTTAAACATATAACCCAATTAAAAAACACAGTAAGAGAACCAAAAAAGTGCTACCGTGGCTAAACAACAAAGTAAAAGAAGCAGTGAGAGGCAAAAAGGCATCCTTTAAAAAGTAGAAGATAAATCCTAGTGAGGAAAATAGAAAGTAGCATAAACTGGCAAATGAAGTGTAAAAATATAATTAGGAAAGCCAAAAAAGAATTTGAAGAACAGCTAGCCAAAGACAAAAAAAAATTGCTATTACTTTGGAAAGCAGGAAGCCTGCTAAACAACCAGCGGGGCCACTAGACGATCGAGATGCTAAAGGAGCACTCAAGGACAATAAGGCCATTGCAGAGAAACTAAATGAATTCTCTGCATCGGTCTCCATGGCTGAGGATGTGAGGGAGATTCCCAAAGCTGAGCCATTCTTTTTAGGTGACAAATCTGAGGAAAAAGAACAGGAGAACTTGTGGCACCTTAGAGATAAACAAATTTATTTGAGCATAAGCTTGCGTGAGCTAAAACCTACTTCATCGGGTGCACGCAGTGGAAAATACAGTAGGAAGATATATATACACACACACACACACACACACACACACACACACAGAACATGAAACAATGGGTGTTATCATACACACTGTAACAGGAGTCATCAGTTAAGATGAGCTATTACCAGCAGGAGAGAAGAAAAAACCTTTTGTAGTAATAATCAATGCTTCCTCAGCTCTCGTCCCCTAATGCCCCTACTCGCACTACATTGATGACATCTGCATCATCTGGACCCATGGAAAAGAAGCCCTTGAGGAATTCCATCATGATTTCAACAATTTCCATCCCACCATCAACCTCAGCCTGGTCCAGTCCACACAAGAGATCCACTTCCTGGACACTACAGTGCTAATAAGTGATGGTCACATAACCACCACCCTATACCGGAAACCTACTGACCGCTATACTTACCTACATGCCTCTAGCTTTCATCCAGACCACATCACACAATCCATTGTCTACAGCCAAGCTCTACGATAAAAATCACATTTGCTCCAACCCCTCAGACAGAGGCAAACACCTACAAGATCTCTATCAAGCACTCTTACAACTACAATCCTAGCTGCTGAAGCGAAGAAACAGATGGACAGAGCCAGGAGAGTGCCCAGAAGTCACCTACTACAGGACAGGCCCAATGAAGAAAGTAACAGAACGCCACTAGCCATCACCTTCAGCCCCCAACTAAAACCTCTCCAGCGCATCATCAAGGATCTACAACCTATCCTGAAGGACGACCCATCACACGCTCAGATCTTGGGAGACAGGCCAGTCCTTGTTTACAGACAGCCCCCCAGCCTGAAGCAAATACTCACTAGCAACCACATACCACACAACAGAACCACTTAACCCAGGAACCTATCCTTGCAACAAAGCCCATTACCAACTGTGCCCACTCATCTATTCAGGGGACACCATCATAGGGCTTAATCACATCAGCCATGCTATCAGAGGCTCGTTCACCTGCACATCTACCAATGTGATATATGCCATGTGCCAGCAATGCCCCTCTGCCACGTACACTGGCCAAACTGGACAGTCTCTACGTAAAAGAATAAATGGACACAAATCAGACGTCAAGAATTATAACATTCAAAAACCAGTTGGAAAACACTTTAATCTCCCTGGTCACTCGATTACAGACCTAAAAGTCACAATATTACAACAAAAAAAGTCTAAAACAGACTCCAGCGAGAGACTGCTGAATTGGAATTAATTTGCAAACTGGACACCATTAAATTAGGCTTGAATAAAGACTGGGAGTGGATGTGTCATTACACAAAGTAAAACTATTTCCCCATGTTTATTTCCCCCCCTACCGTTCCTCACACGTTCTTGTCAACTGCTGGAAATGACCCATCTTGATTATCACTACAAAAGGGTTTTTTCCTCTCCTGCTGGTAATAGCTCACCTTACCTGATCATCTCCCCACTGTATTTTCCACTGCATGCATCCAATGAAGTGAGCTGTAGCTCACGAAAGCTTATGCTCAAATAAATTCGTTAGTCTCTAAGGTGCCACAAGTATTCCTGTTCTTTTTGCAGATACAGCCTAACATGGCTGCTACTCTGAAATCTGAGGAACTGTCCCAGATTGAGGTGTCATTAGAGGAGGTTTTGGAACAAACTGATAAACTAAACAGTAATAAATCACCAGTACCAGATGGTATTCACCCAAGAGTCCTGAAGGAACTCAAATGTGAAATTGCAGAACTACTAGCTATAGTTTGTAACCTATCACTTAAATCAGCTTCTGTACCAAATGACTGGAGGATAGCTAATGTGACACCAATTTTTAAAAAGGGCTCCATCGGTGATCCCCGCTATTACAGGCTGGTAAGCCTATCTTCAGTTAGGGGCAAACTGGTTGAAACTATAATAATGAACAAAACTGTCAGACACTTAGATGAATATAATTTATTGGGGAAGAGTCAACATGGTTTTTGTAAAGGGAAATCCTGCTTCACGAATCTACTAGAATTCTTTGAAGGGTTCAACGAACATGTGGATAAGGGAGATCCAGTGGATATAGTGTAGTTAGATTTTCAGAAAGCATTTGACAAGCCTCATCAAAGGCTATTAAGCAAGGTAAGCTGTCATGGGATAAGAGAGAAGGTCCTCTTATGGATTGGTAACTGGTTAAAAGATAGGAAACAAAGGGTAAGAATAAATGGTCAGTTTTCAGAATGGAGAGAGGTAAATAGTTGTGTCCCCCAGGGGTCTGTACTGGGCCCAGTCCTATTCAACATATTCATAAATGATCTGGAAAAAGGGGTAAAGAGTGAGATGGCAAAATTTGCAGATGATACAAAATTACTCAAGATAGTCAAGTCCCCGGTAGACTGCAAAGAGCTACAAAAGGATCTCTCAAAACTGGGTGACTGGGCAACAACATGGCAGATGAAATTCAATGCTGATAAATGCAAAGTAATGCACATTGGAAAAGTGTAATCCCAACTATACATATAAAATGATGGGTTCTAAATTAGCTGTTACCACTTAAGAAAGCTATCTTGGAGTCATTGTGGATAGTTCTCTGAAAACATCCACTCAATGTGCAGTGGCAGTCAAAAAAGCAAACAGAATGTTGGGAATCATTAAGAAAGGGATAGATAATAAGACTGAAAATATCATATTGCCTCTATATAAATCCATGGTATGCCCATATCTTTAATACTGCATGCAGATGTGGTTGCCCCATCTCAAAAAAGATATACTGAAATTGGAAAAGGTTCAGAAAAGGCTGCCACCTGAGAGATTAATAAGACTGGGACTTTTCAGCTTGGAAAAGAGACGACAAAGGGGGGATATGATAGAGGTCTATAAAATCATGACTGGTGTGGAGAAAGTAAATAAGGAAGTGTTTTTACTCTCTCATAACACAAGAACTAAGGGTCACCAAATGAAATTAATAGGCAGCAGATTTAAAACAAACAAAAGGAAGTGTTTTTTCACACAACGCACAGTCAACCTGTGGAACTCCTTGCCAGAGGATGTTGTGAAGGCCAAGACTATAACAGGGGCTATAAAAGAACTAGGCAAGTTCATGGAGGATAGGTCCATCAATAGCTATTAGCAGGGATGGTGGCCCTAGCCTCTGTTTGCCAGAAGCTGGGATTGGGTGACAGGGCATGGATCACTTGATGATAACCTGTCTGTTCATTCCCTTTGGGGCACCTGCCATTGGCCACTGTCAGAAGACAGGATACTGGGTTAGATGGACCTTTGGTCTGACCCAGTATGGCCATTCTTGTGTTTTTATTATTATTATGTCATGAGGTTCCTATCAGCCCTACGCTTCTGTGAATCTATGATCTTGGGCTCCACTGGTGCTCCATTAGAATTTACAACTATTTATTCGCTACCATATCACATACCATTTAATGTTGTGAGTGGGTTTTCATTTAGACCCAAGGATCTGTCCACATGGATCTAATTCTAGGATCAGGGACTTAAGTTACAAAGCTGGGAGATTCAATGGGTAACATTCTGATCCTACTGAAGGTAATGCAAGTTTTGCCTTTTGTTTGAGATTAAAAAAATCACTGTTTTATAGATTTAAGAAAAAGATTAAGAAAAAAGTATTTTCTAAAAAGAGAAAAATCAGCAACTTCTTTTAACTTATTGTTGACCTTAAAGTACTTTTTCAATGCATCTTTTCAGTTACTGACAAAAGATGTAACACATGCTGAAGATCTTAACACTAACTTTCATCATGGATTTCTGTTCTGAATGGATATCTTGCTATAATTTATTTCTTAAATTATACAAAACATAGGAAAGTTTTAACGTAAGTGATTCAAACTACCTTCTCAATGCACCTTCGGAGTGTGTTAATATTCCTGACCCACCAACCTATACCCATTGCTCTTAGTTCCGACCACTGTGGATCTCCTCTCTGGATAGCAGGAATCATGTTGATCAACTCTTCCTCAGCCTCAGAATGAAAAGCCCAGGCAAAATGGCAGGTAGATACACCTAAATAGTGACATGGGACAATTAATATTCAGCAAATAAAAGGTTGTTAATAAACAAATAAAAATAGGAGGGAGACTGCATATGGGCCACATCACATGAATTTATCATTGAGTCTAAATTTGTACTTATGATAAAGTGTTTACAATCTTGCATCCTGGGGCAAATTTTCTCCTTTTTTAAATCATGAATGCAAATTAGCAAAACAGAGGTGGGATTCCCAGATGAGGAGTGGGGTGCTCTTAGACAGGTCATTCCCAACAGGAGGAAGTGGTGCTGCTGACCAGGTTACTAATGGTGGTGCACACTCCAGATAGAGAGGGTCCTGCTTTGAACACACACTGCTATGTGTGTACAAAATTGTATTATGTCAGTAAATGTAGTGATTGTAGACTGCAATTATTTCAGTAAATCCCCAAAAGATTCTAACAAGTATCTTTCTTTTTCTTTAAAGCATTTAATTCATAATCCAATTCTTATTTTCCAGACTTTGCCTGAACTTTCTGGTTGCTGCAGGGCTTTGAAGGGTAGTAGTGTGATGCAGGACTGCAAAGCAATGCCCAGGGAGCAAACAGGCAGTGAACTCAGCTCTGCTGGGAACTCACCTGAGATAAGGCTTTATTTCTGCCCCTCTTTCTCCCCCCACAAGGCACTAATTTGGGAGGCAACTGCAATGGGCAGAGTCTAAAGGCTATTGCGTGTACACCGCAAAGCTTACAAGCAGCTATGAGGGCAGGTGTGATACAAGGAAGAAGACACAAGCTTGCTGCTTTAAGAGTCAAAAGGAATAGCGTGTCCTAACCCAAGAGGCCTAAATTCCTGCTGACTCTCCCTCAGTAGCAGCTCCCCTTGATCACTGGCTCCACTTGCTACATTTCTCTCAACGTATCTGCCAAGTTTGCGGAGAGAAGTGAGCATACACATGCCACTGTCGGGACCGAAAAGCCAGGAAGGGAAATGTGCGGTACAGCAACACAGCCAAAGGATATTGGGAAATATGCTGCCTGACCCACTTCTCAAGCTCTTGAAATGACTGATGGCAAACTGTGTTCGAAACACCATTACTTCCTGCTCCTGACTCCAACTGCAGCCTGAAGATTTTGGTGCTCAATGCAGCAGGCTTAGTGCTTTCAACATTCCTTTCCCACACATGCTGGAATACTAGGGTGAGAAGCAGAGACAAAGGGAAAACACCCTGTTGTCACAAGTCCCTTCAGAGGCTGGGAATCTGTCTGCTCCTCAGGTGCTGCCTGCTCTCCTACCCCAGATTCAGAACAGCATCACTCAGCCCCTGCTTCAATCAGGAAGCAGATAGCTGGGATGAAAATTACAAATTATAGCTTAGGAAAAATAAACAGTCTTATTTTTATTTCTTCTGCAAAGGAGATTTAAAAAAAACAACTTAATTTTGTTGGGGAAAATACCCAAACTTCAACAGACAAGCCATAATCTCTTTCCACACTTTCCAACTCATGACTTTTCTATAGGTCTCCTTCAATTACCCTGGTCATGGACTGTATCAAAGAACTTATGAAGTCAATGGTCCTATTCACAGTGGATGAAGGTAAACATATGCGTAAGTCTTTGCAGGATCATGGCTTAAGTGAACACACATCATAAAAATTCCTAAATGGGATAATACAGATATTGAAGATAATGCTGAAACATTTTCTGTCTGCTCATACGAACATAAAACATTGCAAGGCTTACCTTGATGAAGCAGCTGACCTCGATATAAAGGTGGTAGTGATGTCAGAAGGCATGTATGCAAGCGCATAGCCAACAAATACCGCAAGCCACATTCATCTAATGTGTCTCTGCCTGCAAAATAAAAATATTGATTGGAGTACTTGTGAACACATACAATTTACACCCCACTGATATTTTCATAAAGGGGTCAAGAACTGAATAGATATGGAGATTGAATTCATCCCTCTACTTACTAACAGATCAGGATTGAGGCACACTGAGCAAGAGCATGAGGGGAAAGCCTACCCTACCATTGCTTCTGCTGTATCTTGTCGAATCGATGGTTTTAGATACCAGCTCTGTTAATCCAACACCTTTTTAGGAGTACTAAGTTCACCTAAACACTATGATTAGTCATTATGCATAATTCTATTTTTATCAGTTGAAATACATGGGCGTTAATTAGAATTCACACTCACTACTAACCTGAGTAAGTCTTATCTCTGTTCTCATCAAGTTCAGTGCTTGTTGTAGCCACAGTGTCTGCCAAAGCAACCAGAAACATCTGCTCCAAGCGAGTGAGGCCTGGCAAACTTGAGTGCATCAGATGACTTGAGAGGACACTAGCGTGTTCTCGGCCAAAGTAAGATGGCCCGTATTGAGAGAGGTTAATTACTTTGGATTTACTCTCTCTCTTTTCCATCTCAAAATCAATGAAATCATCAGTTGTAACAGGCTGCATCTGGAATAAATTTGAGTATTGATCCTCTGTTTTTCTTTTAGTGTGATCTTCAAATCCTTTAGGTACTTTAGAAGTTTCTTCAGAAATTTTGTATGTAGTATCTTGATCAGCAGCAAGCAACGCATACAATGGCAGTGGTGGAATAGAATCTATCTCAGTATAGTCTCGAGTACCATCTTTTCCAGCAGCGATTGTGTCCTTTGCAGTACTACCGCTTACGCTAATGGTACGAGAAAGATGACGTTTAGGTCCACCACCTTCCCCAGCTTCTGCATCTCTAACTATTGCAACTTCTCCTGCAATACATTTAACTAAATGGGACAGAATGGCTTTAGCTCGGCGAACTTTACCTAAGTCCATCAATTCTAACAGCTGGGTTGGATGATACTGTGGAAGTGTAGGGGAAAGGACATGAGCAGCTTCAAAGAGGCCTCCATCTTGAATTACAGTTGGAGTGCCAAAGACATCATCTACAACACCTGCTCCATCAATTACACTGGTCTTCTTTGCTAGCAAACTCGTTTTTAATGGATCTTGAGTTGCTGAGTCTTCAGCAGTAAAAACATCACTTTCGCCATCACCAAATTTGACAGCATGTTTCCATTGTGCATACACATGCATTTCACAGTCCATTCCCACTACCAGTATACCATCTCGTACCCAAGAGAGAGAAACTGGCAATGAAGGAGTGCCATCTACAGAAGACACCAAGTCAATAGATCTCAGCAGTACCCATTTTGACTTTATACCTTGTTTTATGCTACCACCTAGTGGTAAAGTAATAATAGCTACTCCATCCTTACTGTTTGTTTGCTCGGTCACAATTCCTGAAAGTCGTCCATACATAAATATATTGGCACCCACCCCAACTGTAAGTATATGTGAGCCATCTTCTTTTGATACCCAATCCAAATGTACCAAATGCTTGATATTGGGCATAAGGTATTTGTCCTTGTTTAAAAATACATCTGATTTACTATATACAAACAAATTACTATCTACACTGACCCTTGAATCAAGTACACTCCCAACCTTAACTAAGTCATCCAGATGAACTGTCTGTTCCAAAACCCATTCTGATCCTCCTGTAGACTCACATTCAAATATACAAACATGCATAGAAAATTCTTTGGAAACAAAACCGTTATGCTGTAAAGGTTGTTTGTATGCCACAGCAAGACGTCCTGTGTAAGAACAGCTAACAGCAACTGGCCTTCCTATTATGCATACTGTACTGCTGTTGTTTTCCCCCTCATCATTCATTAAAGGCCATTTTCTCCAATGATATGTCTCCCTCACTTCTTTTCCACTATTTAGATCCATCTCTACAGTGCATCTCCAGAACCGCACTTTGTTGTCTGAACAGGATGTTACTACCAAATAAGGCGCAAGGCATACTGGGTATATTGATGATGAGCTCAGGTGACCTAAAGTAAGACCAAACAGAATTCACTATTAGTAATATAAAATATAATAGATGCATGAATAAAATATACCATTACTATTTGCTGTGGTTTAGATTAGGAATATTAGGACAGATTTTCAAATTATTGGGATTTTCTTAATTTGGTTACATATGGGGTGAAATGATACCAAAGCAATTACGGGACTTAAACATTATGCTAGACCACTAGACGGTGCTTTCCTCGTTCTTTCAGACATTCACACAGCATGTACTATTCCAGTCTTCTGAAGGTGCTGGGGAACATTTGAAACTATCAGGGGGGAAAACAGTATTTGGGTAAAGCTGGAAATTTGACCTATTGACTAACCCAACTTTAACAAACAGTTTTATAAATTAGTATTAAAGAGGTCATAAAAACTAATGTAGTCTTTTGAAAAGGTCAACTGCCACTCTCTCTAATCTACTGGGGTTAGGAGACCAAGAGTGCAGATCCTCAAATTCAGAACATAGTTTATCGTGGAAGGACATATATGTCAGTTAACCAGAAGTTCGGCAAAATGAGGTTGTACAACACAGTACTTACTACTAACTAGAAGTCAATTTGTTGCCAAAACTTGGGAGACTGCATAGAACAATATGGTTTTACCTGCTGAAGGGGTTGCTCTTATTACTTCTACACCAGTTGGAAGATCAAGTGGATAGCTATATACAAGTCTAGAACTCAGAATGAGTTTACTGGCAGTCTGAAGATTAGCAATTGATGAAGAACGTGGCATAGGAGTTGAGCCAGGTGAGGTATCTGGAGAAGACTCCACAGTCTTTGGTTCAGGTACACAAAGTTGATTCTCTGATGAAGTAACTTCAGGTTTTTTTGCTTGAAAGAAGCATTAGAAACGGTATTATAAATTGTGTGTACAGCCAACTTTTAGATATCCTATAGACAAAATTGTTTTCTTAGGAGTGCATTAGTCACATAGAACAGGCACATAGCATACTTCTGGGTTGCTCTTGTTCTACTTGGAAATAGTTTAGATTATTAGTCCTTGTTTTTACATGATCATAACTTTCTCAAACATTTACATTTTTAAGATAAAACATGCTTGAAAAAGTCACTTGTCCCCGTTACAAAAATGCTATTTTATGACTGGCACAGAGTAGATTTAATTTTCCTTAAAACTTCGGTAAGCAGCAGTCTTTCAGCTGCATCAAACTTTTCCATTGATCTCACAAGTTAGTCTAAAATTTCCAGTGCTTTATTTGTAGTAGAATTCAACCATCTGACCAACACTGTGATATAACTGAAATTGAGCTGTGCAAGTATAGTGGTCCTCTATGTTTTATACATATAAATATAATATAAAAATTGAAGTTATTGTGTAACAGAAAGTCATCTGATAACTTCCACTAACGTTACTTAAATGTCCTCCAGAATTTAAAGTGAAAATCTAAAAATTTAGTAAAACTGAACTAATTGCTTGGATGCTGCTCATCTGTTTACTAATGAGGAAATCTATTTTTAAAAAAACTAACTAGCTTAAAATCAATTGTGCAACATTTAAGGTAAATACATGTCCATCTCTGAGAAAATACAATCACTCACCTAAACATGCTTGCACAGATTTAAGATGAAGATGCCACATGTGAAGAACTGAGCAGCCATTCCTATCTTTTTCAATTACTACAAGATAGAATTTTTCTGAGAAAGGTGGTGGACGATACCCTGTTATTTAAACCGAACACATAATTATGAAGTTAATGGTTCAATAAAAATGGTTTAAATAATAAACAATTTTTGTGAAAACCTCTGATACCTAAAGAACTATGTGATTGGGGGAGAGGGTGTCTTTTTAAGTTTTCCAAAATGTTGCTTTGGTTGTTTATTTATTTATAAGAATACAAAAACTAAAAATATACACATCACAAAAAAAAGTGGTTTTTAGCAAGGTTATATATTGCACCCTCATTTTATGTAAGAAATACATTCTTCTTGGTTTGAAGTGTATGTCAGGATAACAATATCAAAGATTACCAAAAAAGATTAAAGTTGATGCCACTCAAGGTGGGAGTGGAGCAGGAAGTGATGAACAAGAGGGAGGGACAGCTCAGTGGTTTGAGCATTATCCTGCTAAACCCAGGGTTGTGAGTTCAATCTTTGAGGGGGCCATTTAGGGATCTGGGGCAAAAATTGGGGATTGGTCCTGCTTTGAGCAGGGGGTTGGACTAGATGACCTCCTGAGGTCCCTTCCAACTCTGATATTCTATGAGTTCTTCCCAAAGGGTCTTCTGATTCTCTGGCCAAGCCCCACCCAAACACAAATTAAAGAAGCCTGGGGGTTACTCTTACTTTCACCAGCTGGTTATGTTCACCAAAGGTCCATATCCCAGCTGGGGAAAGGAGGAACAGAATGCATCCATTTCTACTCCCCACTCCTTCTCCTGCATCATGGTTAGCGACAAGGGAGACATAGGAGGTAGATGTGCCAACTGTTCACCGCCAGGGGACTCTTCAGCAGGGCTTGCAGATGGCTTCTGCTCTGTTCGTGCTACTTGAGAGGCACAAAGGGAACAAAACAAGGCAAAGAGCTCCCCAATGTACTGATTTTGGCCCCCTGACCTTTTTGAAACACTGAGTGAAACCCTGCTCCATTGGAGTCAATAGCAAAACCCCCCTTGACTTCAGTGGGGCTTCCAGGAGGACACTGATGTCAAGGGTGAACACCACTGTTTGCTTAACCACAAAACTGGAATGATCAAAAAGTTTGACTGCAGGAGAATTTTATTTTCATTGAAGAAATTAATGCTCTGCAATGTAAATTTTTCTGCAGTTTTATTTGTGTGTCCTTGTGGCAAACCAACTGTTGCACCACACCCACAACTGTTTGTGGCATTATGATAGCCGTACCTGAGCTTCCCGCAGGCCTCCTTTGGCCTGTTTCAGCTTCCAGCCATGCCAGGTAAGAGAGTCCCAACATTTTGCAGAACCTCACAGTCCTGCTCTTAAAGTCCAGCAGAACATAGCAAAACAAAAGAATTTTCAGGCCGGCTGGGCTCAACTGGTAGCCGCTGCCTTTGCAGGCCAGCCCCAGCTTCAAACCATCCCAACACCAACCCAAGCTCTTAAGTTTCTCTCCCACTGCTTGGTGGCTGTCCTATTCCCCCTAACCAGGCTTTCAGGCCAGCTGCAGTCTCTGGATAGCCCATCTCTAGTCAGACTTCCAACTCAAGGCTCAGACTCCCAGGCTTCTTTTAGCCCTCAGCCCAAGAAAGCAAGCTCCAAGCTACCTCTCTCCTGGGCATCTTCCCGAGGTCCTCTCACAGCAGCCCTTTGCTCCTTCCTTAATGAAGACCTAGCCCCCTCCCTAGCTGCATTTGATCACAGTTATGCCGAACAGCCCTCCAGGAGCAGCCCAATAGGTTAACTGGCTTCTCAAGCCACTTTAGCCCTTCTATCACCTTTGGGGGGTATATACCCTAGCACCTACCCTCCCACTCAGGACAGGATCCCACCCAGTTGCTAGGGTCTTGCCACAGTAGGGGCAGGAATGTGTTGACCTTGTCCAGCTTCTCACCCTTGTTATACCATAATGTCAATAAATCTTTTTCCCCAGCCCAGAGGGCTCCCAGCCAGCTGTCCAATGAACCTCTCATATCCTCTACGTCAGGAGCTCCATCTGGAATTCTAACTCCCTTTTTCCTTTTCTAGGTTTGCCTATTCTCAATAGGCCTCCTGCAAAGCCTGATCCACCTTCATCAGCTTTTCTTGCAGCCTTGCTGCTGTTATCATTTACTCCATCTGCTGCTTCTCTACTGCAGAGGGGGTTTTGATGGCTTCTACCGGAGGAAGGGAGGGGATGGTCTGCATCTCCATAGTATATTGTTCTGGCTCAACTTTGGGCCCTTGCTTTGTGGCATTTTTTGTCACCTGAAGCAGAGACAGTTCTGTTGCTTTTTGTGCTCCAACTCCACTTTTATCTGAACCCTGTCCTGTTCTAATTTTTCTACCCATCTTATTTTCTACTGGGAGGTACATACTTCAGCCAAGTCCCATTGAGCTTCCTGTAATTATTCCTGCAAGCTGTGAAGATCTCTCAGTTTCCTCTTTAGTTCTCTCAGTGGTCTCCAGATGATGTAACAAGTCCTTCCAATCCTCTTATGTGTGCCCATAAGACCCAAGTAACCCTGAGCGTAGTTCCGGAACATGGGTAGGTTTCTCCGCTGCTGGCTCAGGCACCATTCCATACTCCATCAGGGCTGTGAAACTTTGTCAGTCTCTGCCCAGGATCACAGGCCACAGAAGGCACCTCAACATTCCGACTCTCACTTGGCCACACTGGCTCTGTATCTCCAGCTCCACCAATGCCATTGGGTATGCTCTACTCTAACCACGCACATGAGATACGTGGACTGGAATGTGCTGGTCTATCTTGCCAGATAGATAGAAGACCGTTTCCCCTAATAAGAATTTGCCTGGAAACCTGAGTCTATCAGGCCCTTCTCTCCCTATTTCCCCTACTTGATGGACGCCACATATGGTGGCATCTGATCCCACCTAAGGAGCCACCCAAACTACAAACTTTTATATCATCATCGTCATCGTCGTCACACTCTATCAGGGATGGCCACATCTGAAACACCTGTCCGGGTTTCCCTGGCTATCGCCCAGGATACTCCTGTTGATCTGAAGAAATGACTGGAAAGGGGGTCGAATGTGAACGTAGGTCTGCCCAGGACTCTTCCTCCTAGTGTGTTTTCTCCAGCCTCTAAAGATCAGGGTTTGACTTCTTCCTACCTTTTTTGGGGTGGTGATCTTGATCTGGCCCACCATTCAGATCATCTGCTTCCAAAGAGGCCTCTCTTCTTTCCACTACAGTGCTGCTGTAAACTAGATGAAACTGCCAGACCCAACTTTGGGCCCCAGCTTGTAGAACCTGCAGACATTGTTATAAGATGATGTGTTCCAAAATTCTCTCTAGAGAACTCATCTCTGGGCACAGCATGATGCCATGTCTCAGAACGACTGAACACCCCCTGGACCATGCTTCTTGGGGGGAACTGTTCCATTGTAAAACAGTGTCAATAGGCTTCAGGTGTCAGTCCCATAAGATATGATTTTGCTTGTTCATTAGATAGGGCCTTGTGTGCCATTTGGGCCTCTCCTGACAGAAATGAGGCCACCCAGAATGATTGTCCTGCTGCACGAGCTACCTGTTTAAAAGTACATAAAAGAACCTCTGGGTCATTGTCTGGCCCCCAGTTTCTAAAGCCTGGGACTGACCTGCTGGGACCTTCTTCCCCAAGAGATGCTTGATTTCCTGAGGTTCATTTCTCCACACACTGCAGCAAATGCTCCTGCTGCAGCTGAACTATTTCCCACTAATTTTGCTGTTCTTGCAGTAGCTGAAGGAAGAGAGACTGGGTCTGATCCTGCTGTTCCCACCAACATGTGAACTACTTCCTCCATTTTCTGTTGTTCTTCCCTTTTCAGAGGGAGTAGCTGTAGATCCTGGATGAGCTCCCACGTGGCAAACCCCTGGTAGCTGTTGCAGCACCACATAAAGCCGTGCTTCAGTTTTCCCATGCCTTCTTTGGCCATTGGCATGACCTGGCTCTCCAGCCAAGCCAGGTAACAGAGTTCTATCAGGTATAGCTCAATAAGTTAACTGGATTTTCAGGCCACTTTATTCCTTTCAAGGCCAGGGTGGGGTACATATGCCATCACAATGCTCTATTCTGAATCTGTGTCAAACACTGTTCCCCATATTCAGGTTTTGGTAGCTTGAAAGTTATTTTCCACTAAAGTTCTCTTTGTCAATCCAAACGACAAAAACACTTGGCCTTTCTGTGCTTTATTAAACTGTTTGAAAGATGGACATGTACGTAGTACCTACGCTATCTCCACCAAACAACAGAGGCTATAATTTTTAAAATTTCACAGTCAATTCTTTTCAGGATTTTATAACTTTTTGTACCTTACAGAGGTTATAGAGAATTGATTTTTACTAAGAATATTGTTAGGTGTTGAACACCCAAAGGGGATTTTCAGAATATTTCAATATTGTACTTGTTTTACTTCTCCTATACCTGGGTGCAAGGAGATGGAGTGATCTTAATGCATCCCAAAACACAACCAGTAAATCTAATTTTCAGGCTTTTTTGCCTTCACAGTACCCCCTTTAAACATCTCTGCTGGGCCTTATAGTCTATTCCCCCCTCCCTTTTTATTTTTTACTAGCAAACTCTTCAGTCATGTTCTAGAGAAATAGCTGGCAAGTCAGAAACACTCATCCTATGAGCCAGAACTAATTATTGCTAATTCTTAGCTTTTTACCATTCCCTTTTACAAATTAAATACAAAATGTACCCTTAAAATATTCTATATAAACAAGTTCATGTATGACATCAGAACCTGTTCTATTTTCATACAAATGATAAAAAACTGAACAAATGAACTGGAGTGTACAACTCATTTTATGCAAATTGGAAATGGTTCTATTTTGTGCAAATCAGAACACATTTAATGTTACTATAGTATAAATAATTGTTTAAAATACATGCTACCTATGTTGTATTGCACCTTAAAGAGCCTATATTTAAAAATAAATCTGTTCAATTTATGCATGCGATGTTTCAGTGTTCTTCATGAACACTTTAGACACCTACTTCATATTGCTTACTATTTTTATACTGTACCTTGTGATGGTTTGAAAAATGTTTCTGTTTCCTTCCCTTCCACATCTTCCTTATGTGGTTTGTACCCCAAAATGAAGTCTTCTTGAAAGACATGAAGCAACTGTGTATTTGAGCCACACTGGAAACATTGTAGAACAGTAGTTACAATTTCAAACTAGTTATACAAAACATCTTTCAATACTAGTATAATTCCTTTTCCGTTAGTATTGTTATAGACCAAAGTTACCCACTGCCATTCTTTAATAAGTAATGGCAGGACATTTATATACTTAAAAGATGTGGAAAAACAAATAATCATTGTGAGATCTACTATGCTAGACTAATTTTCTAGCCCAAATGACATTTGTGAAAGTCAACTGGCAAATTAGCACTACCAGAAAGATCCTTTATGCGCTGTCAAATTTTTAATGGATGCCAATTGACTGGTGGAGACCTAAGATTATTTTCTTTAAGACGTTAAATTTCTAGCTCTCTCTTCCTTGGGAAGACAGCCTTCAGAATGTAGTAAACAAATTGTTAGGAAAGGCTGTTAAGACAGGAAGAAATCAGATTTTCCTCCTTCCAGACACATTCAATGCTATGCTCTCCAACCAGCAATAGATGCTTCTGCAATACCACCCCAGAGAAGGAAGGTCACTGGCAAGTGACAGAAAATTCTCAAACCTTCCCCCCACACAATTGAAGTTCAAGTTACAGATCAGTAATATAACAACAAAAACTACAAAACCCCTGTGAAGATATGGAATCTTACTAAAGAGTTCCAAAAGACTTCCTTCATTACGCTGTAGTCTAATCAGGAATTGGTAAAATACATCTTTTTTGCTGGATGGGACACTGCTGTAAAGAGCACAGGAGTTGGTGCAATCATGATAAAAAGTACAATTAAGACCAAGGCATTCTAATGATTATACTCAGGATAAGATAAAATTTATGGATAGACAGGTTTGTTTGGTCTGTTCTATAAAGGCAGAGTTAATCATATGGGTAACCTTTGCTATGCATGTCTACAATTTTGAATGTTTGGGTTAATTTTAAGTTAAGGTTAAACTCTGAATTCCCTGGTATTCTAACGGTGGTTGTTTTTTTTTTTTTTTTTGTTCTTAATCTTAATTCCATTTTTACTAAAATGTATGTCTAGGAATAAATGTTACAGGATAAGTTTAATTACACAGTTCCCATTAACTAAGGAGAGTTGAATGGCTAAAGTGTTCAACATACTGCTAAATTAGCAAACAGTCATTAATGGGAAAAAATGAAACCCGATTAGCCCAGGTTAATTCCTTGAAATTCTGTTACAAATTCTCTACAAAAACAGACAGATTTTCAGATTTCCTTTAATTACACAGGCAAAGAAAAAAACAACATTTGATTGATTAGTCTCATTAGGGATTGGCACCACCCCAGCTAGAACATTATAGCTGTAAGTAAATTATCTCAAAGGGTGGTATTCTTAAAAGATTTTGGAGTAGCAGTAATAGAAAATCCTTCTCAATTTTTTTTAAAAGTGTCAAGGAAATAAGCATTTGGTTATTACTAAAAACTTAGAAAAATTCAAAAATTACATTGAGATATTACTTTTATTTTAAACATAAGCTATTTTAGACCTACATAAAACACTGTAGCTACATAATCAATATACACGAAAAATGTAGTATACCTTTAACTTTTCTTGGAAATGTGGTATATTCACGTTAACATGTTAAGATTAAAAGGAGATGTTCTCTCAAGATAATTTAATCATGTGGAAACAGAAAGAAAGTAATCTTTAATGGGCTTATTAGGATTGGAGAGAAAGGTCCTCTGTTTTACCTGTTAATTAGCATTACTTTGAAAAAATATTTTATCTTTTCAGTAGATTAGGTTAATTATCAGCCAAAACCATTAAACACTTCTATATGCCACCATTAATGGTCAGCCAGTTATTTACTTGGTTTGTTATTGCATCAAGTTCAATAATGCATCCTGGTCGAGCAGTAGATTGTTGGCTCACAATGTTAAACACTTCCCCAATGAGTTTCTGAAACAGAGCAAAAGGACATAATGATTAGTACATTATTCATTCAAAAAGCAGCAATCCCAATTAGCTGAAAATATAATCATGTACAGTAGTTGTATGCTTCTAATTTTCCTTGTTGGCACAAATAGTCATGCTTTTCTTACTGGTTTCATTTTGATATTTATGAATAATGCAGCATTAAGCATGAAATTAACATTGTTGTACTAGATCTATCCATGTGTATGCCTTAACACTTCTTGGTACATTAATTTTTATGGATACTTTGTGTTCATTGTTCAAGGATTTCTTCTTTGATTATGCCCATTTTTATAATGAGTTGTCATGTTTTTTTAAACACAATGCTGTCCAATCCATTGCTTCATTCCTGCTTAATTTCAGATTTTGTCACGGTGCAGAAAAACAGTAATCTACTGCAAGGCCTGTTTTTCATAAATGACTCTGTTCTATGCACAACCTAAACTTGGGTAGATGGAAAGGAGGGATCTACATTAGAGGCATGTAAAGAGAAGAAAAGGCTGTGAATGGTATTGTTTTCAGATCTAACCTGTCTTATACCTCTCAAAGGCAAGGAGAGATATGCAGTTAGGACAAGTATCACAGAAATTGTGTTAGCATGTAGTCCAGGGGCAGCCAACCTGAGCCTGAGAAGGAGCCAGAATTTACCAATGTACACTGCCAAGAGCCACAGTAATACATCAGCAGCCTCCCCTCAGCTCCCCCCCCCTTCCCAGCACCTCCCACCCACCAGCAGCCAATCAGTTGTTTCGTGGCATTCAGGAGGCTCGGGGAGGGAGGGGGAGGTGTGAGGGCACGGCAGGCTCAGGGGAGGGCGTGGGAGGGGGTGGAGTGGGGTAGAGCTGGTGGCAGAGCCGAGGGTTGAGCAATGAGCACCCCCCAGCACATTGGAAAGTCGGAGCCTGTAGCTCCAGCCCCGGAGTCAGTGCCTATACAAGGAGCCGCACATTAAACTTCTGAAGAGCCGCATGTGGCTCTGGAGCCACAGGTTGGCCACCCCTGGTGTAGTCTGTGTAGCAGAAAACACCACTGAGGCTAAACAGAGGGTTTGGCAAGCAGGATAGGGAAGAGCCTGTTTATAGTATTAAAGTTGGGGGATGTGACTCGGATAGAGAAGAGGATGTTCATTCTTTGGGGTTTGAACCAAACCCCAGAGAATATTCTGGAGTCCAGTGTCTCTGCAGAAAAATTAGAGAAGCCAGGGGATAGGTATATGTTGATGCAGCAGTAGCAACCCCAGTGTAGCAATGAGACATCCAGTGAATCCTGTAGGTGGTGAGACTGTGTTTGGGGAAAGACCTAGTGAATCCTTTTTCAGAGTAACAGCTGTGTTAGTCTGTATTCGCAAAAAGAAAAAGGAGTACTTGTGGCACCTTAGAGACTAACCAATTTATCTGAGCATAAGCTTTCGTGAGCTACAGCTCACTTCATCGGTTGCATCCAATGAAGTGAGCTGTAGTTCACGAAAGCTTATGCTCAAATAAATTGGCTAGTCTCTAAGCTGCCACAAGTACTCCTTTTCTTCTAGTGAATCCTGCAGGTGGCAGTACGGTTGCCAGTTTTGGCTGGATATATTCCTGGAGATTTCATTTTATGGCCACCTTAATTAAAGATTAGTCTAATTCCTGGAGACTCTAGGACAATCCTGGACGGTTGGCAATTCTAAGTGGTAGGACTGTATGTGCTGGGGTGGGACACCGCTAACCCACTCCCTTAATATTTAGGCTTCAAATCCTGAAAATAGGCACATTAGTATGGACCCCTGACCATGCACAGAACCCCAGTCAATGGCATGTGACGTGGCAGCAATTGTCCATACTAGCACATTGATTGGAGAACCGGGGTGCAGTTTGTAAAGTTTTTCTGATTTTGGGCAGGGGATTTTAGTCTTGGAGTTTCAATACACCACCCTTCTCCCTCACGCCCCTCCCCCACAATTACAACTTACAAGAGTGTCCATATCCTCCTTTGTATATCAATAGGGAAAAAGTTTTCATTGCCACATAGGATTTCAATAAAACGAACTGTTCAAGCATGCAGGGTGCCCCTTCTGCATTCCCACAGCCAAGTCGCAATATTACACATCCAGTAGAGCTTCAGGAAAGGACAGGGCTTTGTCTACAGTGCGGGTTGACCGCCATACAGCCTCTCTCCCTGCCATTCCCAGGCACGTGGCATGCAGCAGAAAGAAGGCAGTGGGTGCTATAGCAGTGTCAATGCCCCAGCAGGGGAGGTTCGGGGGATAGTGGGGAATCAAGAGCTATTGAGAGGGAAGCAGGAGTGAAGAGAAGGGGTGTAATGAGCTAGTGGGAAAAGAGGGGAAGTGGGGACAGGACTACCAGAGGAAGCTAAAGAGGAGCAGGAGCTAAGGGAAGGACAGGGGCTAATAAGGGGACAGAATGGGGATGACAGAAGCCAGTGGAAGTGCAGGACAGGTCAAGAGCTGGAGGTGCGGGGGGGGGGGGGAGGGGGGGGGCCCTAGGGAAGCCAATGGTGACCCTTAGCACTCCCTCTTCCCCTTTTCAGGTTCTGTCCTGCCCAACAACCCCACTCTGCTCTCCTCTGAAAGCTCATTTTCCCTTAGATTCTCCCAAGTTGCTGGCTTGGCACATGCCTTTGCCTCTCTCTTTAGGCATAAGGCACATCTGCTGCTACTGTTTGGGGAACCCGGTCGCAGAAATCTAGTCTTAGCCTTTCACTAATACTAAATCCAGTGTTTTCAAAACTAATGATTATGGACACATGCAAACTAAGTAAAAATTACATGACATCACATGGACCTGCACAAAATTTGGCAGCTATGAGAAAAGTGAAGCTTTTGGAACAAAACTAATACGTTAAACTTTTGCCTTTTGCATTTCAAGTCTCAAATAAACTGTATGTAAACTTACAGAACATTCAGGGTCAGACAATTCATCTAGAAGTTTTCGTGCATCTACCACTGCTTGATAAAGCCTCAGATTTTTGCCATCAGATGCTACAAAGCAAGCACTAGCAGAATTGCAGTATGTACCTGAATCAAAACACCAAATACAAATTTTAGCATATAAACAGATTATGATACCATTTTCCCCTCAATTATTGGCTGAAGTGACATTATGTAGCCAATTAGAATCTATTTTATTGCATGAAACTATATTTAATGATCAGACTAGTATTGTTGAAATATTGGCAAATGTCATGAAAATGTGTAAGTTAAATATAATAATGTAATACTGAAGTAATCTCATGTCTTAATTTACATTTTATGATAAATTTTAGTTATACAAAACAATCTAAGTAGACACAAAATCCAGGAGCAGAATTAACATATAAATGAATGTTTATAAACAAATCTTTGCAAGTGAGCAAAGACCAGCAGGTACCATATCCAGCTGAATAATATCCTTCCTGGAAAATGAACTGGAAAAATATAAACTCCTAATGTTAAAAGTAGCAATACAGGGGAAGAGGAGAAATTATGCACACAGTACAAATGTATACATTCAAGTGACCTGTAATGGTTTGTGTCCTTTTGGCTTCTCTAAGATGTATAAAATAGGTCTGATGCAATGGATTTAGTTTCTGTTTTTGAATTATTTTTCTGCTTAGTTTCCTACATTAGAAATATCTTTTCTAATGACTCAGCTCTTTTTGGCTGCAGAATGCCTTAAAAGGACTGAAGAACTTAATGAGATTATGGCAGCACAGAAGACTGAAACTTGATCAGGAAGGGATATTTAATCAGAGCATTAAACATTTGGGGAAGGGCTTGTTGTTTTTGTTAAAATCTATTTAACTCCAAGTCTTGAAAAACTCTTTTTCTTGACTTCTCTAGCAAAAATATGGAGGAAGCGTTTGTTGTTTGCTTTGCAGTTCATTTTTAAGGTCTGGGAAGATGAGAAAGAAAAAAAAAAACAAAACTCAGAGCCAATATTCCTTAATTACAGTTTTAAGAAATATGCTTACGCATATCAGTGTTGTGATTCAGTAATTTAATTTATCTTTAATTAGTGTTTAGCATTTTCAAGCTTAGTCTGAACACGGTTATTGAATTTAATAATTATATAGTTAAATACTATACATTTGCTATGCAGATGAAACTTTCCAGCACAGATATGGCATGGTAAAGTTGTTTATGGTATTTTGGAAGGTAAAAATTGAGTGACTGAAAAGGCTTAAAAATTTTATACGGAAGATTTTCTTGGTAGTAATATTAGAAAACACTAAAATTAAATCCAAGAATTAAAGAATTTATTAAACCTGATGCTCTAGTGTCATAGCACAAAACTATGACCTACCATAATGGTGTCCCCTCCCACATCAATCCTCTGTCCCCTCCAAAACCTTATGTCTTCAGCATTAAAAAGTCAATGTACCTGATTATTAAAACTTATTCAGCTTTAGAAACAGGCTTCTTTAAAACAGAAAAAGGTGGAAAGAAGTCTGTTATATATGAAAGCTCCCAACATAGAGGACATTAAGTAGTTTATGGAAGGGTTGAGCAGGTTTAAGTGTCAGTTTAAAAATATTCCCTATATAAAAGGATACAATTATAACACAGATGTTGCTACTGTCAGACATTTTGCTATTTATATGGACCCTGTCACAGCACATTCATAGTTTGTTAGTTCGCTTTGATCTAGTCCCATTTCAGAAGGCTATATCTGAGCAAACTAATGAACTGTTAATGCACAGCAGCTGATCAAATCCAACAAATTCTTTAAAAAAGAAAAGGAGTACTTGTGGCACCTTCTTTTTGCGACTACAGACTAACACAGCTGCTACTCTGAAACAAATTCTTTGTGAGAACCCTGTGCATGTTAACAGTTTGTTATTTAGTTCTTTTTGAAATGCAACTAGATCAAAGCAAAAGAACAAACTGTTAATGTGTGGTAGCTGACAATTTTTTGTTGCTGTGACCACAGTGTGAAATTATCTATATTTTACTTTGGCTGTGCCATGAATTATGCATAATTTTACCATGACAAAAATCCTATCCATACCTATATATTATAAAAGTGATGATTTAAAACAAATTGATTGCTGGAGTATATAGTAAATCAATTTTGCAACTATATTCTTAAATCAAAAAAGTTAGTGTTAGTTGAAGTCAGCTCTTTGAAGGAAGCTCCCAGAAGCTGGACAGATCCGGTCTCATCTCTTTCGTGAATTCATTCCACTCAAAGCCCAAAGTTTTGAGCTATTTCACAATAAAGATAATCTTTTTCCAAAGGACAGTGGAAGATATTACACCAACTGTTCTAACAATGTGTTACTACCTATACAACATTTTAAGTTTCCTATTTTAGTACAAGGTATGCTTAGATAATACAAGTCAAAAAATTAACCAAAAAAATTAGTTTTCATTTAATGAGGTGTTCAAAGCAATGGGAGTTTCTTGAAAAAAACAAGGAAGGATAATGAAATTATATAATGTATAACAAAACAGATAATGCCTAGAATAATGAAATAATTACGATACATGACTAAAATAAATTATAAATATTTTGTTTGAACAGATTACATGCAATTGTTATGTAAAAAAAAGTACAACACACTCACCAAGACAATAGCTGGGAATAAGAGTTGGAAGCCAGGCCACATTAGAGAAGGCAGACGTATGAAGCGAGTTAATTCGAGCCAATTCAGATACTCCTCCAGTGTATGACAAAGGTCCAATGGGGTCTACACGCCACAGAATCAGCTCACTGTAGATTGCATTTGGGTCATGGAACGTACAAGTTGCTGCATTTCTAAGATGTTGCCTAGAAGAACCTTTTAAATGTTTAATAGGATCCATTATTTTGCTTAATCTATCAGCGTCCCATGGATGATCTGATTCAGGAGTTAATAGAGCATTATGATGAGAAGATGTTAATAACAAAGGTAAAACAGAATGGCAAGCCAGGTCATTGAGATGAAATCGGTGACCACAGTACCTAAATTTATGTGATACAGTAAGCACAGTGGTAAAAGCAGATTTATCAGCAAAAGTAACTGCCCACTGGTTTAGGGATCCATCTATATGTTTGGAAACCATCATCACGATAGGAGCCATTATATTCACATTTGGGTTACCCTGGGAAGAGCTTGGTCCATTAATTCCTAGAGTGCTATCTGGAATGTTAGCTGTCTTCTGATGCACAGCACTAATGACATCTTTTGTAGAGGTAGTGCAAGCATACATCATGATGTTTTTACTAAGGGAGCTGGCATCTCCTGATGGAAATGCAACAGGAATCCGAGAAGAAAATGAAATCTAAAAAAAAAAAAAAGCCCAAAATAATGAAAAGTTTAGTTAAAATATAACATTTTAAACACAAGCCCACCATAAATGTTAATGTTTTTGCTGTTTTATATTATATTTGTTTTACAGATTAAATTTATATTTACATATGTTTCAATAACAAGTATACAGTGAATATCTGTTAAAATAAGAATAATTACGTTTTCCAGTACCGTACCTGAACTTGTCTAAATATTCCTGGATTGTACTCATCCAAATATTTCACATGCCACACTAAAAAGGTACCATCAATGGGGTGGATAGTAAAAAGCATATCTGGATTCCTGTTCCATTCAGTAAGAAGCATTTCAATTTTCCGATCTAACAAAACCGTAGGAAGTGGCATACGTGGGCTGGCTGATGGAGATGTTTTGGGGCTCCCCTCTCTTTCTCCATCTTCATGTTCTGAAGAGCCTGTAGCTGTTCCTGTCTCAGATTCTCTATCGATAGATAATTCTGAAACAGATAAACACAAACTGTCTTATACTACAGCAGAAATTTCCTTGCCATAATTTATAAGCAAAACAAAAAACTTTATTTAAAAAAAAAAATCAATTAAGGTGCTAAATAACAATGCTTATCACACTAAGCCTTTTGGAGGTAGAAACTGTCTTTTTGCTCTTTGTACAATGCCTAGCACAACAGGGTAATGGTTTATGACAGAGTTTCCTAGGCACTAATGACAAAATCATCATCTACAAAACCCCCACACACACTCGTCCCAAATTAATATGATCCTTTCAGATAAGGGGATTGTCATGAAATGTGTGGTGTTTTACAGTTGATAGGGAAAAGGTACTGTGTGCATACTGTAAGAATTGTGATGCCCTTAACTACTTATTTCCTTGTGTTTAAGGACCTGGATTTTTTTTTTTTTTTTTTTTTTTTTTTTTTATAAATTACGTGATAGGTCAGGCTGTTGTCATGAGTTAACCTTACTTGGTTTTTGAAACAAAGATTTTTGGTTTTAGAGTTTCCCAGGTGATTTTCCCCCTTTAGCTTGTGTAGCTAAAAAAATATACTTCTTTTGAAATTTTAAATAAATGGAAGTAGCACCAGACAACTAAATTAAAGATACTGACCAAACTAATAATGGCTCCTGCCTTAATTCACAGTGTGCCTGACAAAAATACACATTCTTATTACGTCTCTAAGTTAAACTACAGTATAAATGCACAGTGCAGTCTTCATTCATTTAGAATAGTGATGAAAAGCATAAGAAGGTCTAAAGACTAACTGGTAAACGTCAGTAAACATCAATTTCACCATTCCCCCCCAAACCAATGAAAAAATATTTCCATTGAAACTAACAGAAATTTCGATAGGCAAAGAAAGAAAAATGCTGCTTGAGAAC
Organism: Eretmochelys imbricata; assembly: GCF_965152235.1. NCBI lineage: Eukaryota > Metazoa > Chordata > Testudines > Cheloniidae > Eretmochelys > Eretmochelys imbricata. The sequence continues at coordinate 63,311,034 of NC_135581.1, forward strand.
TTATGAGAGTCCCACCTTAATGTGCATAAAACATATTGTAACACGAGCATTAACAGACCTGGAACAGTGACACCATTTAGGTAGCTTTAATTTTTTGAATCTCAACCTGTCTCTCATGTCTCTATTCCATGTGGAACATAGGGTCTTCACCACAGACTTCCACCTTTGCCGGTCTCCTGCTGCAGTCTTAGCTTCTTCCCATATCATTTTAATAGCTATTGTGTCTTTCCACGTGATCCTGGATCTACCTTGTTGCCTCTTGCCCTGGGAGTTGCAGTCCAATGCCTGTCTTGTTATATTATTCAGGTCTTTCCTCTATGTGTACCGTGGACATCTCCATTTTCACTCCATAATTTCCTATCCTGTCAGTTTGTTTTGTCCTCCCCAGAGTTCTTCATTTGTGATTTTTATTGGCCATCTGATCATGAGGATTTGTCTAAGACAGGTGTTTGTGAAAATTTAAAGTTTAGATAGTAAGGTCAAGTCTCCTAGTTTCAGTGCCACATAGTAAGACCGAGTTTATAATGGTGTTAAATATTTGAAGTTTAGTTTGGAGGGCAAGATTTCTGTTTCCAGACTGCCTTTAGAGTTACAAAGGCACATCTGGCTTTTGATATTTTGGCTTTAATGTCTTTGTCTGTTCCGCCTGTTGTACTTACAGTGCTGTCATGATATGTGAAATATCAGACCTTTTCTATGTCCATCCCAGATAGGTACGTTATTGGTATGTTCTGTTGTGTGTTGAACACCTACTGTCATTAAATAATTTTCTGGCACACAAACACATAATTTCCCACAACTGTGAACATGTAAATTCACAAAAATCTAAAAAAGACCTTAAAATAAACATTGATATTATCAATTGAAATCATATATAAAAAGGCAAAATCAAATTCTGCCAACCCTAAAGACAGGGCACCAGGCAGCTCCCAAGTGAAAGTGGGGGGCAAAAGATGGCAGAGCCCAATTTAATGCTACTCTGCGCGGCATTAAAAACAATCAGATTTTTTCCCACTAGAAAATCCTCTGGTTTGACAGTGGCAATTGGTGTCTAAAGGGTGGTGCCCAATCTCAACCCCATACTCCAGAAATTATGCAAAACCTCAACTGTACATAACCTGAGTGTAAGGGCTTTCATTGTCTTGGGGAAAACAATGCCGTATGCTTGAAATGGCTCAGGACTTGAACTCGAAAAAAGAAACTGGCACTCGGCTAAATTCTGCCCACGAGACACTTCTCACAGTAGATTGTGCAGATACTCAAGATATGACCATGCCTTCTCTGCTGGGTTCCTCAAGCTCAATGTCCCCTCAGTGAGGTTCAAAAATGCATCCACAGACAGGGCCATATTAAAACCCAGATCATCAGCATAGGGTCCTGTCATAAATATAAAGGGAAGGGTAAACCCCTTTAAAATCCCTCCTGACCAGAGGAAAAATCCTCTCACCTGTAAAGGGTTAAGAAGCTAAAGATAACCTCGCTGGCACCTGACCAAAATGACCAATGAGGAGACAAGATACTTTCAAAAGCTGCGAGGAGGGAGAGAAACAAAGGGTCTGTGTCTGTCGGTATGCTGCTTTTGCCAGGGACAGAACAGGAATGGAGTCTTAGAACTTTTAGTAAGTAATCTAGCTAGGTATGTGTTAGATTATGATTTCTTTAAACGGCTGAGAAAAGAACTGTGCTGAATAGAATGACTATCCCTGTCTGTGTGTCTTTTTTGTAACTTAAGGTTTTGCCTAGAGGGATTCTCTATGTTTTGAATCTAATTACCCTGTAAAGTATCTATCATCCTGATTTTACAGAGGTGATTCCTTTACTTCTATTAAAAGTCTTCTTGTAAGAAAACTGAATGCTTTTTCACTGTTCTAAGATCCAAGGGTTTGGGTCTGTGGTCACCTATGCAAATTGGTGAGGATTTTTACCAAACCTTCCCCAGGAAGTGGGGTGCAAGGGTTGGGAGGATTTTGGGGGGAAAGACGTGTCCAAACTATGTTTCCCAGTAAACCCAGTTAAAGTTTGGTGGTGGCAGTGGAAATTCCAAGGGCAAAGGGTAAAATTAATTTGTACCTTGGGGAAGTTTTAACCTAAGCTGGTAAAAGTAAGCTTAGGAGGTTTTAATGCAGGTCCCCACATGTGTACCCTAGAGTTCAGAGTGGAGGAGGAACCTTGACAGGTCCCAGCTAGCTGAGTCATGTGATGTCATCAGAATCTCAGGGTTTGTTTTTTTAAAAAAAATATGTTTCAAGCCTTCATTGTTGCAAAGAATGGCTGAAAAAGTGAACTGTGTATAACTGACCTAGTGATGTCTGTCTGAGCCTGCATATGGCCTACAGCAAATGGAAGAGCCAAGAAGTGAACTGACCCTCCCAACTCTGAGTGGGTTGGTCTGAATGGGGTGTGTGGCTTGCATGCACTGCTGGGTCTGACAGAATTGGCTGCATGTGATGGGGTGTATCAACTTCAAATGCCAAAAAGGTGGCAATTGACGCCTGAGAGCTTATTAGCCCCACCTTGTTACACCTAACAGCTGTGCCAGGTTCAGGGAGCAGTTAAAAGGAAGGAGTTCAGCAATTCGGTTGGAAGGGAGAATTTAGGAAAGATGTGGTTTGGAGTCCCCTCTCTGCAGGAAGGCCTGACAAAAAACAGGTAGAAGAAGAAGAACTGTGAGATAAGCTAAAGAGCAGAGTTATCTCCTGTGGTGGGCCTTGAAAAAGGGGCAAGATGCTGGGGAGGGAGCCCTGTTGCTTGGTGTTTTGCAGAAGGACAGAACTGGGGAGAACCTAAGGCTATGTCTACACTACAGCTTATGCCAGCATAATTTTTGTCACTCAGGGGTGGATATAAACCAAGCCCAAGTGACAAATTATGCTGACATAAGCACTTGTGTGCGCAGCGCTATGTTAGCGGGAGACCTTCTCCCACCGATGTAGCTTTTGCCACTCGCAGAGTTTGCTCTCCCTTCAGCACAGAGTGTGTACACCACACACGCTGCAGCTGCGCAGATGTATCAGTACAGCTGTGCTGCTGTACATACAGACAAGGCTGAAAACTGACTAAAAGCTCAACTGGGAGAGGCAGAAGTTGCTTAGTTTGTATTTTCATTTCATTTCATTGTTTGTTTTAATTTTGCTGAGAGACTCCAGAAAAAGCCCTGTGAGCCACTACTGTTCTGGAAGAGGAGAAACTGAAGAGGAGCCTAGGAGGGGTGTAAGACATTGTGCTGATTGCCATTATTTTGTTGGACAAGATTTGTTTTGGACACTGAAACCCCCAAAGGAGTGCAACTATAGTGTGGCGTGACTGGAGGGCCCACTCACCCTGGTACCCAACCACTGAAGCCTTGAAGAGGATAGCAAGAGAGTTGCGGAAATGCTGTGACATTTAACAAGGGGGCGCTCTGGAATGGTAAGTTGATGATGTGCCCCCTCAGTGGGGCTCAGATGAACCGCTTGGCTTCATTCCTTTCCCAGGTGACCTTTTAGCTCCATGGGGGGAAAGTAGTAGTGGTGTTCTCAAGCATCATTCGTCCATGTTACTTTCCAAACAATAGGCAGAAATTCATAATATGCTTGTCCCTGTCCTCTGACAGTGGTGAAACCTTTTTCTTCTTCCCCTTTTCCCAGCTAATTGGGGTTAGGTCACTAGATCAGTCTTTTCCTTACTTGCCAGTCCAACGCTCACTCCATATCCACTCCGTCCTGCTGTACACGGTCTATCCACTATTTTCTTGGCTGTCCTTCTCTGCCCACAAACTTAAATCTCAAGTGCTCTCCTGTACAGAATTCCCTTCATACATCCTTCACACGTCTATACCATCTCAGCTTCCTCTCTTGCAGCTTCTCACTGATACCACAAACCTTCATCTCACTTCTGATAACATCATTCTGCATTTGGTCCAGCAACATCACCCCCTCACTGCCCTCAAACATCTCATTTCCATGGCTACAAGTTTTCTCAGGTGCCTCTCTTTAGTTGCCCATCTCTCTGATCCCTCTTGCCATGGCTTTGTATAACTGTCCCTTTAAGTAGTCTGGGCATCCATTTACTATAAATCATTCCACATATCTTGTGCCATTACATCAGTGGTGGACAGTGAACAATATTAACATATGAAATACCACAGGGCATCGGAGTTAACGCCAGTGGTCTTAACATGGGTCAGTTCACACCTCCCAGAGATACTCTTACAGGCTGTGCGCATCTGGTAGACATCACTGCACTGCACTTACTTCACATTTTCAAGATTGTCTTCACAACTATATGTGGGATAGCCTTAGTATTTTATTTATGAAAGCTGAGATTCCGAGAAACTAGATGGGATGGCCCTAATGACCCGATGTGAAGCAGTCCAGTTCAGATTTTGGATACCACTACCAACTTCCTTTCATTTGTGCTTGCCTGCCACATTTGGCTATAATCTGTACTTATCTTCTCCTTTGCATATAGTAAAGGGAACAACCCAAAATTAGCAACCTTTTATTATTGTGTGCAAATGTCACTTTCTCTAGGCTAAGGAAAGAGATAATTATACATTAATATCCAGTAGACATTTTAACAGAAAAGCATACTTGAAATACATAATTTCCTCAATGAGAATCTAAATGAATGTAAGAGAATAATCAACCACCGATATGCAAACAAACATACAACAATATTCAGTATAAACCCCTTAATATAAAACCTAGGTTTTCACTATAATCTATAAAAAATGGAGAGAGAGTCTTCACAACCGTCCAAAAGAAAGACTGTTAAACCTGTTTCATGCAGGAGATTATTGTGCCCACTAGCGGTTGCAGCCTACAGCACATGAAACCTAAACTATAAATGCCTATATTTGTGATGTGTGACATCATATGTACTATGTTCGCCAGAGTAATTTTAATATAGACGTTATAAAATAATAACCTGGATTACCAACCATGATCTAGTTTCATATGTAAGCCTCTCTCTTTCTCCTCCATTTCCTCCTCCTCTTCACCATCAGCATCATCAGCATCTTGTTCTGGTTGTTGTTCAGCAAGTTTTCTTAAATGCCTCATAAATACTTCAATTGAGGATGTAAAATTAAATTCTTTATTATTCAGCCAATGAACCACAAAGCCTCCATTTCCTTCATCTACATTAAAAGCTGTCCCAGCTAACACTGATGGAATATCTGTGGAAATAAAATTTAATTTAAAAAATCGCCACCAAAACCACAACATAAATATACGCAAATTAGCTACCTAAAACACAGAACTTCGTAAATTTATACCTGTAAGCTAAAACAAGTTATACACACACGAAACAGTGGATAATTTACAGATACTAATGGAAATGGGTTGTTATAAGGTGAAGAAAGAAAATTAGCTTTGTTCCATAAACAAAAACCAGTTACAACAACAAAAGTTATGGTTCTCGACATGAAAAACATTGTAGTTATGTATAAAAGTATTCATAAAACCAAACCATTTAAAGACAAGTGTAATAAATCTTATGCTGCCCACAAACATTCTTACCAAATATTAATCATAACATAGCCCTAACTCTGATAATAAGTTATTCTTAAAACTTATTCTCTGTTTTCATATCTATATGTTTCTTTTAGGGACAGTGTCAAATGGAAAATATTCAGTTAATATATTTATCAACTGACAATTTTTCAGTATAATACTTATGTGCGCTTTCAAATTAATAGAATAAAGCCGTACATGTAGTTTAATAAAAAAGTGTAGATTAATTGGTAAAATTATAGACATATTGCTGACTTGCACTTGAGACTCAATGTGCTACATTAATGTATAAATATAAACTTTTATTTCTTTTTCAAAAGTATTTTGTTTCGTATTTATAGTTTGAGATTATGGGTGTAAGAATATAATGTATTTTGGGTCAGAGTTAAGATTGTTGTGTTGCGATCAAATATGCATTTCTTTATACTTGACAAGAGCAACCTATTTGTTATGTGAACAGGGTATAATTTATGTCCTTAACTATTTATATCCTTTAAGTGCCAGGGTTCTGTAAATATGATAAGTGACTACATTGCTATTGGTTAACAACCTCTTTAATTAAAAGAAGGTTTTTTTTAATTTAAAAAAAAAGAAGATTGTTTTGGGAATTTCACAAGGTTTTGTTAATGCTTTATTTTTAAAATTATGTGTAGTTAAAGAGACTCCTATTTAACAAATAGGATAAGACATATCACCAGATGGAAGGAGGGAGTGGTGGCTGACTAAAGACTTGTACAGAACTCTCTCATTCAACGTACACCACGGAGGATGCATATGTTCCATGGGTACCTATATTAGGCTGTGTTTGTAAGTAGACATGACTATCTTCAGAAGTGCTCAAAAACTATAGTAAATTGAAGTAAAACTAAAGACTAGAACCAATGTAACTTGATTCCACTGCTAAAGACAAACCCGACAGGCCACAGTGCCTCCCAGGCATGTCCCTGAACCTTTGTGCGTATTTCTCCCAAAGCACCTATCATTATCGTACCTAAAGGTATGTCTACACTGGAGCTGGAGGTGAAATTCCCAGCTTGGGTAGGCATACCTGCACTAGCTCTGATTGAACAAGGGTGCTAAACATTGCAGTGTAGCCGTGGGTGCACAGGCAGCAGGACAGGTTTGCCACCCCCAAGTATGTACCTAGGGTTGCAGACAGGATTGTGCACAGGGCGGCTAGTCTGTCCTGCTGCCCATATGGCTGTATCTACACTGCTATTTTTAGTACGCTAGCTCGATCACAGCTAGCAAACATACATCTACCTGAGCTGGAAATTATACTCCAGTGTCAGTGTGGACATACTCTAAGTGCCACTTATTGCCCCCAAAACATTAAGAGATCTGCAAAGGACCTTCCCCGTCAAACCCAAGAACAAACCAAACTTGAGTTTGTGCCTTTTTTGCTTCTTTATTATGTACAAAGATGACCCAAACGTTTTGTTTTTCATCCCAAAAAAAAAAAAAGGGGGGCGAGAGTTTTAGTTTTTACATTAGAAATTCAGGTGCTGTCTGTCCTGCAAGTCTCTATGATAATTAGAGACTACTGAAATGACATCTTTGCTATGGACAGTACTCAAGAAAGCAGATCAAACCATGAGCACTATGCCAATACCATCTCCCTAACATTTCCATTTTGGATAAATTATTATTGGGCATTTAAAGGGAAAAAAAAGAGTATTTTCACCTGTGGTAGGGTTGATGCTTGCTGCTATATGAAAGTGACAGAGTGCATTAGCATGATGTGAAATATGACGCTGAACTTCATGCGAGCCCTGTTGATCAGGCAATAATTCTGTGTGAGTAATAAGAACTGAAGATCTTCTTTGTCCTTTTCTCATATTTTTCAAGTGATGAAGTGTCTGAAGTAAAAAGAAAAATCATATTTAAATCTAAAAGAAAACAACGCATTGTGAAGTTGATCATGAGAATATATCTATGCAAATCCTAATACCTAAGATGTGAAGACCCTGCATGCAGATTGGTTGAGGTTGTTAAACTGTGCACATTTTTTCTGATCAAAGTCACGTTTCAAAGCCTTTAAGTCTCTGCTCTAATCAAAAAAATATTAATTTTGTGATAGCATTTGTATAGAGACAGAGCAGTCACAACTTTTGTCTACCAGCAGGGTAAGTATGTCTTAGTATGAAAGCTGACATTCCAAAAGTTGTCACAGCTATTAGTCTGATAAAGCAATGGATCTCAGCCTTTCCAGATTACTGTACCCCTTTCGGGAGTCTGATTTGTCTTATGTACCCCAAGTTTCACCCCACTTAAACTCATGTTTTGGCTTCAGCCCCACACGGCCTGGCAACCCATTAAAACGAATTCTCAACCCTCTTTGGGGTCGCAACCCACTGTTTGAGAACCGCTGAAAATGTAGAATAGTAAACAAGTCACTGGCTGAATGAAATTTTAGTTTGTACTTACTTTGTTAGTGCTTTATATGCAGCCTATTGTAAAATTAGTCAAATTTCTGGATGAGTTGATGTACCCCTTGGAAGACCTCTGAGTACCCCTATGGGTACGTGTACCCCTGGTTGAGAACCACTGTGATAAAGGAACCTTGAGCCAATGACCTTCCAGGGGTATCATACTTTGTAACACACTTTGGATTTGTATTATTTTTATATTACTGTATATAATCTTCACACTTGTCTTGATTAATTCATAAAAGTCTTCAGTTTTCAGGAGTGGCACAAATATAACTGAGGCCATAATTTAAAAACAATGGCTTCTAAAAGCTCAATTGAGGGCATAATTTGTCCTGCTACATATTTGTTACTGGTGATATGCCAGAAGGGAAGAACCCAGTATGATTTTCGTACACCAGGATGAGTTTTCAAAACTGGTAGTTTCTTCCCTCTAAACTAAAAATTTGATACAGATACCACCAAGACTCAAACATGAAACACCACAATGCCATCTTTGCAAAGACATTTTTCAAAGCAGAACAGCCCTTTAAAGACATTAACCAGACCAAACCACTTAGAGATGGAAAGAAAAGGTTTGTATTGATAGCATACATTTTACCTGGAGGGAGCTGAAAAACCTCCCCTGTACTGAAACTGTCTTCTTAGTAAACAATGCAATGAAAACCAAATGAACAGGAAATTTGATATTTTTTTAAGAATAAGTCTCAATTATATGCCAATATCTAATCTTCTTAAGGGGTAAGAATATTTTCCTTACATACGTCCAAGAGAATGTTTCAATTCTTGGTTTCCATGGATGTTGTCACAAGTATGGAATCTCATTCTCCAACCAGAATGAAATTACCACTTACTGTGCAGTATTTAACATCATGTGATCCTAACAACTCTACACTCAGCTGAGGAGGAAGCAGATTCATTCCATTTTTCATCTGAGTCTTAAGGGTTTTATTCTCAAGTCTGCAAAAATAAATTCTCTTTCTTCTTGAATGATTTGTTGTAAACTGAGTATGTGAAAGAACTCAGACTGCTACACTCTGATCTACTGTATACTAGAGGCTAGACAGCATGTGGTTTCAGTTTTCCAAATCCCTTAAATTTTACCTACCCAAAATTTTAACTACTGAAATAAAAAATAATTAGCAACATAAATATTTAAGAGTACCTCTAGAGCATGCTGTATTCTGTCTTTTTGCCTTCCAGAATGCAACAGGCTGCTGCTACTGCTGGAAGTGCTAGTCTCACTGATCTGCTCACCCAGAAGACTATCTTCCGGTAATAAAGTCTCTGCCCACAGCCGACAGATACCATCATGGCATGAAGTAAGTAACACGTTACAGACAGACCCCCTGAAAATAAACATTTCAGGATTACCTCAGGTAACTAAATGAAGTACAGTTACACAACTGAAAATACAAAAACATACAAGTGTTAGGCAGTTATGATCTGCTTCTTGGAAGGTTTTTGGAACTGAAACATGTTTATAATAGTCGTAACAATTTAAATATGCTAGCTAATGGCAAATTGTAGATTACCAACAAAAGTGCATCTGATAGTAACATCAGCTCAGATGAATTAACTGAACACTACTATAAGCAAGTTTATAGTTACAGTTATAATTATCTGGTTTGCTGGGTTGTGTAAAGTCTGAGCATGTATACTGTATCACTCCAGGAGTGAAAATGAAATTGTAAGCTACTACATCTATCATGTCTGCTTTAGAAAGGAGTTTGTTAATTATTAACAATTTACACGGATTTTCCTTCTAATGCCTGAAGAATTCCTTCCATTTCCTGAAGAAAAGATTTATACTTGTGATTCCTACACTTAATGTACTAAAGTTTAGATCAGATTTTATAGCACTACTGATGTCAATAGGTAAATTGAGTAAATGTTCACCAATATAATAAGCGTTGCATAACTTCACCCTCCAAAATACCGTGCTCCCTCTGTAATAGCTGATGACATTACTAACACATACAGTAGTTACCATAAAAAAAAAAAGCAACCTTTTTAATGGTGACCACTCTAAAACAAGCCAAGGAGCTATATTCCTCATCCCTCTTGGGTGCAATGTCAACTTAATATTTAGGGCCCTGAATTCAGGTCCTAGAGAGTAAGTGAAAAAGATCATTCTAAAATATTTTGAAATGTAATTTAAGATCTACATTTAAAATCTATATATAGTTTCTTATAATTTTATAAGGGTTCCAAAAAAAAAAAAGTAGCTCTGGCTACTTCGTGCCCTTTTGGTCCCCAGGTGGCCCAGGACTGGTGGAGCAAAAGGTGGCTTGAACGCCTTCGCAACACCCTCCTTTCCCCACACAAACATTAGGTGCAGCTAAGAAGCTGGCCTGACAGCTTTTCAGCTCCCTTTATTAAATCTTCTTATATTCGTATGCAATTCTGTGACGGACAGTGGTTGCCTAAACATTCGGAAACCTACAATCATGGTTTGCTACTATTTGAAATGTATAGAAAAGTTGATACTTTTCAAATAGTAGTAAGGGATTGCTAAAGAGTGACCTATGCTCCAGTCCTGCCATTACTTATACGCATGCTTATCTTGAAGCATACAAGTAGTCCCAATGAAGTCAATGGGACTAGGCACATGTTTAAAGTGCAGAGAGAGCACAGTATCTTGAACTCAGGACTTGTCACCTTTTAATAAATTACAGATGTATATGTATATAAGTATTTGCAGAACTGGGGCCCTACAATTCAATGAAAATGCGTGTTCGTTCCAAAAGAAGTAGGGAAAATACTAGATTATTGAATTAAATAACCATCATAACAAACAGAAGCTGAAATTATATGTGCACATCCTTAAGCACTACATCTTCAGTATAATACGTAAGTGTATTTAAACTATCATGAAGACAAGGGCCAAAATTATTAAATTTGGATGTCTAAAATTAAGGTGCCTAAATTTAGATGTAGGTACGATAATGGACGTGGTCTAATTTAGAAATGGCCCAAAAAGTGAATGAGAAACTGCTGAAAATGAAGTTTTTTATTCATGTACCTATTTAAAAGCCTAACTTTAAGCACCCACACTTGAAAATTTTGATCAAAATTTCTTACAGGAACTTTCTAACCTGGGCATGTACTTGCTAGTTTTACGCCATGAAAATCCTGTCACTGCTCGAGGATGTGCCAAATAAACAAAGGAAAAGTGAACAAGTGCTGAGCTTTTTTTCTTTTCTTCACTCTCTCGAGGTAGAAGAGATGACTTCCACCCAGTCATTGGATACCATACCTTTAAGAGACAATCATCCTGGGCAAAGAAACAAAAACATATATACAAATGTCACAAAAAGGAAACCCAAAAGTATGGATGAAGTTAGCTTGGTGGTATACATCTAGTGACGTAGTTAATTAAAATCAAGTTAAAATGTTGATATAGCATCACCACCAATACCAAGAGGTAACTTATTAAAAATGTATATTTTTAATGTGTGTGGAGAATTAATTTACAGTAGCAGATTAAAGTTCATGTTTTAAAATTGCCAAAAGTTATATAACAGTACAACTATATGGTGGACAGCAAATATCAAAACTGCATGAGCAAAAAAATGACTGACAGCTTTTATTTGTGATCAAGCATTTGTGTGAGTGCAGGAAACTGATGTAATGTCTGGCAGAAAGAAAGATCTAGCTGGTGTAAGTCACCAATTTACACCAACTATGAATCTGGCCCCACATACATAGCACCATAAATTTAGAGCTCATTTCCTAGTAAGAAATACTCCGTAAGTCAGACAAAATAAGATGTGGCACACAATTAAGGTAAGAGGGGGAAAGAACAAAGGAAAAAATTTCTATTAGATGTTAATTTTATAAACGGATTTGGAGGACAGTGAAAGCAGTTGTAGCACAAACAGAAGACCACCGCCACATATAGGAATAGTATGAATGAAGGCCTGAAAATGACAATGGAAGAAACATGAAGAGAGCAGTAAAGAGATGATTACAGAGAATGAAGGAAAAAGTGTGGAAGCCAGAAGAAAGACTACTTATGCATGGTCTGGGAAAACACAGATAAGCTTGCATAGTGTCTTTAAGGTAAGGACATGGTGGATGAATTGGAAGGGATAAGAAACTGGAAGCCAGTGAAGAGGCAGGCATGGAAATGTGTTAAGAGGAGCATGACAGAGAATTTTAGCAGTAGTCTTTTTGGCCTTTTGAATAGATGGAACATTATTCTTCCATGCTACCTTACTCTTTGTTCAAATCTTAAATTCTCCTAGGAATTCTTTCTATCTCATTCTCCTCATTAATCTGTCCTCGCCGCTGTTTAGAATCTCTGGCTTCATGACTGAAGCAGATAGTACCAGAAATAAAACTACAAGCCAATTTCTTCCTTTGCCCCCCTTTTGACCCTTTTCAGGTTCTTTTCACCAGATTTTCAGTAGGTTAGACTGACATACACCTGCATTTGTGTGCACTAAGAGATGTCTACGTGCCCAATAATTATCAGTGTAAATACAATTACACAATGGTAGGAAAATAGCTCTCTGAGTTGCAGGACTGACTGAGATAGGGAGTAGAAAATGGAAGGAAATCAAGTTTAAAAGAAAAAAAAATCTATTACAGACCTCTCACAGCCCAGCTAAAAGATAAAATTCCCACAAAGAGAGCACAAGATTTGCTTGACTACAGATCCTACAAGCAGGACTAACAAAAATGCTCAGCAGGCAGCAATGTTAAGAATTATGATTACAGCTATACATCTGATAGAGCTATATGTTGCAACCTAAATGGAAGCCTCTTCTGATGCAGAGACAGAGAATGGGCTTCTGGTACCATCTGCTACAATTATCTAGTCAGGGAATCTTATCTGTACAAATGTATATGCACAGCAGATGGAGATATGCAAAGAATAAGACTTTCAAAGCCTAGCTTTTGGTCACTTTCTAACCACAAGGATCTTAAGATGTAGTACCTAGCCACAATACTACAGTGGGCACATTCCTAGTGAATCTAACACACACACACACACACACACACACACATCTGTAACAGCAATATAAGCACCATGTCGGTGACTCAAGGTAACCATTAAGGAGAAGGGTTGCGGTAAATAAAAAAATTAGTTCCTCAAACTCATCTTTTCCCTTAGTGGAATTAGCGGTATGACTAACAAAAGCTGAACTATCAGAATGTAAACTCAAGATCACTCAAGTGACAGGACTTTAGATGAAATAAAAACGTATTGTTACATGAAAATTTAATCCCAAAAGCAGTTTGAGAAAGATAAGAGAAACTGAAATGGAGGTAAGAATGGAAGTTGAAACTCAGTCTTCAGTATACATTTTAAACTGTTTGGTAATTATTTAGATATTGGGATTAGTTTTGCTTAACTATGGCTACGTAATTGCACGCAGTCCATAATTTTTGCATATTAATTATCAAAAGCTTGTGATGAATCCACATCCGAAGACTTAGCTAGCTATTATTTATTCTTACCTTTCCAGCTGTTGCAAAGTATTCACCATCGGGAGACCACTCCATCAGATGTACAGATACTGCAGTCCTAGGGAAGAAAGACAGTTCAGCTTTAAACCTTGACTGACTACTGTGTATGTATTTTTATAATATTATTGCTCCAAAATATACAATTAATGAAGTATCATTATGTAATATTTAAGTGAAGCATTTTGATAATTTATAGTCATTCCAATGTGTCTCAGCTATTATGTGCTGCATCCAGCTAAAAACAGCGGTAGCAGTTTAGGATTATTTTCGCACAAAAATATCTGACACATTGAGAAAAGAGAATGGGCAGAAAATAACTTGTTTTTTTGCAGAGCAAAAGCACATAAGCTCTTGATCCAAGTGCAAAAGAAAAACATCTCCTAGTTAGTCTGGGACTCTTTCTCAACAAAATGTGAGGCACTTGGCATTGCCTGAAGAAGTAAAGACATCTAATTTCAAGGAACCCCCATCTGGAAAGGAGAAGGCTTAGCACAGCATTTTTCAAGAATCAACTGTGTTGGTCCTAAAACTGGTAGAATAAGTCACCCACCTGGAAAATTTCCTTGTCTGCCAAGTAGAGAACAGAAGCATATATTGTTCTGGTTGTATTAGTCCCTCAGAGTACCTTATAACTTGGGACTGAAGAACAGGTCAGTTCTCGTTTCATCTAGAACATGGCAGCCACTCAGTCCATGATAGTTTGAATGACCTCTCATGGCAGGAAAGTTCAGATGGCAATTTTATGGCCCAAAATTCCAAGTTACTGATGCTTAGGCTGGCTTCTTTTCGCTTTCAGAGCCAAGACACACTGAGGTGCATAAATGAACACTCCTATCTAGAACAGCATTTATCTGTTATCACACAAGTTAGAGACCTCTGTGTGAATGGTGACCCTCTGAAAACTTTCTGGGGTAGTAACTACCAAATCACTTATTTTTCTGACAATGCCAGAGACCCATAACAGTAAGCTGAGAATATTCAAGCCTGAGTGATATAAAATGCTCAGCCAGGACGGAAGGGGCTTCTATCCACAGCTTGGTTGAGTTCACAGAATCATAGAATATCAGGGTTAGAAGGGACCTCATGAGGTCATCTAGTCCAACCCCCTACTCAAAGCAGGACCAATCCCCAACTAAATTGAATGAGTTGAGCTCATTCAAACAACACAAGAATGCACGGTCACACATAAGAACAAAGAATGTCAGTCACATTTTCAGAATGGTGGGCTGTATCCCAGCAGATAGAGACTCTGAAAAGGACTTACAGGTCATAGTGGATAACCAACTTAACATGTGTTCCCAGTGGATATTGTGATTAAGAAGACTAAATGCAACCTTTGGATGTATAATATCAATTAAGCATACAGAGGGGATACGTCTATATATATGGCATTGATCCATTACTAGAATACAGCAGACCAGCTCTGGTGTCCACACTTTAAAAAAGGATGTTGAGAAACTGGGGGGGGGGGGGGGGGGGTCAGAAAAGTGCCACAAGAATGATTTGAGGTCTGGAAAACCTGTTTTACAATGATTTAATAAGGTCAGTCTATTTAGTTTACCCAAGAAAAGGTTAATAGTTTACTTGATTGCAATTTAACTCTAATCTAGGAGAAAGGCTTAACAAGACCCAATGGCTGGAAGTAGAAGTTAGATAAATTCAAACTGGAAATAAGGTGCAAATTTTTCACAGTGAGGTAATTAACTGTTGTAATTTACCAAAGAACATGGTGAATTCTCCATCACTTGAAGTCTATAAAGTAAGATTGGATGTCTTTCTAAAAACACTCTAGCTCAACCATAAGATATGGACAGGATACAGTAATTACTGAGTGAAAGTCTATGGCCTTTGTTATACAACAGGTCAGACTACATGATAATTATAGTTCCTTCTGGTCTTAAAAATCTATGTAACAAATACAATAGTAATTAAAACAGAAATGTAAATTACACTAAATGAACAGTCAAGATGAGAGCAAAGGCAAAAGTAGAATAACAGGAACTGAGGGTATGGAGGAAACCTTGTTAAATGCAGTTGGAATATTAGACCTGCAGGCTGCAACGCACATCCTTCCTAACAGACTTTGGAATGCTTATGGGAAAGTGTAGCGGGGTGGCTACCCCGCTCCTAAAATAGAAGGGGTTAAAAGCAGCCCTGGAGAGGGCTGTGGCTGGGGATGGCTGATTGGGGAAGCAGCTGCAGTTGGGCCACACCCCAATCAGGCCTCAGCTGGCCTGTATAAAAGGCTGTGACAGAGGCCCAAGGAGTCTCTCTCCAAGCTGGGAGAGAGCAGGGCCTGCTTGCCAGGGTACTGAGGGGGGCGCTGTGCTGTGGAAGGAGCAGGCTGAGCAGGGGCGCTTGAAGCTGGCAACTCTCCAGGCTGTAGGGTCTGGTCCGAGGCCCATATAGGTACTGGGAGGTAGAGGAAGGTAACAGGTCTAAACCCCCTTGCCTATGATGAGTGGCCTTTACACAGCAGTCTACTCCAGGGAGCAGGGGCTTGGTGATGACTAGCAGTAGCCCAGACTGAGGCAAGGTGGGGATAGTGGGTTGGGGGTACCCCAGGAAGGGGAACCCCAGAGGCAGAGTGTGGGAGTACTGCCAGGGGCAGAACCCCAAAGAAAGGGGCCCAGGGTCTGTGAGGGACACGGGGGGCCAGAGCTGTGCGGGTCACTGGCCTGCAAAGAGCGCTCCAGGCTGGAAAAGAGCTAATTCCCAATGACCAGCAGGAGGTGCTGCAGGGGTGAGTTCAGCTCCTTCATAGAAAGCAACACAAAGTTCTGCTAGAATGGGAGCTGAAGAGGAAATATCATACAGCTACTTATTCTTTAAAGGAAAAAAAAATTCAACATTATTCAAACAAACAATTCGACTGGTTGAAAATGTCTTTAAAGGTAAATCTCTCTTCAGTTGGGTGATTGTCATCTGGATAGGGTGGGGCTCACATGGAAAGAATATTTGTCTGATTATACCTTATATAATTATAAAATTATAAATCAGGAAAAGTTAATAGGTTATAATGATGCATTTCTTTTAACACACTAAAATTCTGATGATAGTTCTCCCCCTCTAATTGCATTAAATGATTCAGTCCGTCAATATATAATATTTTTTCTGGGTATTTGAACGTGTATATCCTTCTGAAATATATATCTGAAACTCCTTTGTAATTCTGTAAACTGAAGAAATTCCATTGCTCAGTGGTTCCCTGCTCTTTTTTGGTTAGAGTCCCCTTCATCTTAAATTACCATATTAGCATCCTACCTAGGTCCCCTTGCACCATATCTTGGCTTAAGTGCCTCTCTACTTTTTTTGTCCTCTCTTCCCCCCCCACACACACACCCTTTCCTTCTAACTCCATTCTTTTTCCCCTTCCTGTTTTTCTTCTTTCAATTCTGGGTTTTTTTGCTCTCCTCACTTATTCAATCATGATATTCAAAACTAGCATTATTAATCACTAATGGTGATTGCGTCTCCTGTCTGGGGGCATGCAAGCCGCTTGCACACACTAGCATGACCAGGGACAGCTGCCAGTGAGCCTGGTGCTTGCCCCAGTGGGCAGGGCTGCGGGCGGTTCAGCCACATTGGAGGAGCTGCCTGGGCTGGGCGCTGGCTCCTGCAACCCGACATGCTGCTGCTTTTGCCGCTGCGGTTCCTGACCCAGTTGCTGGCTATGGCCCTGCTGGTCTCGCTTGTTGTTGCTAGAGCCCTGCGATACCACGGATATCCGCTTTATATCCACAGATAAAAATTTTGTATCTGCGCAGGTCTCTAAATATTGAAATGCTTTTAATTGCACACATTTAAAATGCAGTCTTTTACATCTAGTTAACACATCTTAGATTACAGATTCACTTACTTGCACTGCCAGACACATTTCCAGTCATTCAGAACAGGGAGAACTTTATCATCTTTGATCTGACTGTCAGGATCATCCTCTTCTTCCTCTTCTTCTAGAATGTCACTACATGGAGGGGCCCACAACTGCAAGTTGTCAGTTGCTGTCAGGAGCTTGTTACCTAAAAGTGAGTAATACTAATTGAAGTTGTAGAACAGAATGAGGAACTCTGGATGCATTTATATTGGAAGATTATGTAGCGTATCCGATCTTGACAAGTAATTAAAAATAGCCTAGGAACACAACTTTATGAAGTCCATTTTGATTACAGTAGATTATTCAGACATGGCACACTCAGCTCCAGTTGGTTTTATTAAATTTTTTAGATTTTATTTTAAGCAAGAGTGCTTTTTTCCTGCTATTATGAATACAGTAATATGAAAATAATTGATATTGTTTTGGATATTAAACCATCTGAATTAAAAATAAACCAATAATTTTATAACTATACTGATTTCATATTTCCAAAAGACACAGCTACTGAGTCATACTACATTTAAACTTGCAAACGTTTACTTAAACATTTGTAATGGCAGATGATAAACATTTGTTCTTCCGATACCCAGATTTATTTCCCTGTATATCAGTAAGCCAACACACTATTTGGAGCTATTTAAATTAAAACATGTTTTGTTACTGTCTGTGATAAGGCCTTGTTATTCAGTCCATCCATTAGAAAATTTTGTAGGCTATTAGAGTTTTTGGCAGAAAAAATTCTCAATTCCACAACCAGAAGAAGATGAAAGACATGCAGAATTTCACAAATATCACCATTGTATTAGAAACAAAAATTTACAAATCTCCCTCTTAAATTTTTCAGTGTGCAAGTTGAAGAAAACAAAAAAGGGAGATTAAACAGACAAGTTTAGTCTCAAATATGGGTAGTTCTTGGATTTTTCCAGAATGTCAGAGGATCAAACTTCTCTTTAAAACTTAACTTCAAAAGGAACTTCTGCCTTCCTGTAAAATGGGTTTCTATTAGAGTATGAAATAGAGTATAAATATTAGGTTTCAGAGTAACAGCCGTGTTAGTCTGTATTCGCAAAAAGAAATGGAGTACTTGTGGCACCTTAGAGACTAACCAATTTATTTGAGCATGAGCTGAATTTATTGATGATAATAAATATTATTATATTATAATATTATAATAAATATATTATTTATTATCTGATGAAGTGAGCTGTAGCTCACGAAAGCTCATGCTCAAATAAATTGGTTAGTCTCTAGTATAAATATTAGTTAGTTGTCCTTTCTCCACAGGTAATTTGTCCATTTGACAGTCAAAGAACTGCAGGGGGGAAAAAAATCTCCCAGTACAAGAAGTCATTGCTTATAGGCATACGTAGGCAACAGGAAAGTGACTGTCCAAGAATTAACATGCTAACAGACTGGTTAATATCAATAACCAGTCAGGCATATCAATTACTAGGGGTACTCTCACAGAACCCATTTTACAGGGAAAGAAGAAACTTTTCCAGCAATCCATTCTAATGTGTTGTACACATCCATACCAACAAGCCCAATTGTGAAGGAGAAAACTAGACCTCTTGATTTTTAAAAAAACTTACTACATTACTAAATTACAGCCCATAGAAAAATGTCTGTTGAAAGCTGGAGGGGCTGAAGTACTCACATCTGCTGTCTCCTATTTAGTCTTCCAGATGACCACTTTGCAATTTTTTTTGTCTATACAGAAGCCACTGGAATTTGCCCCATTTAAAATAATCATATCTGGCCACAAGAACCTGGTAATTAGCTACTTTCATTTGTAGAGATAATGAGAAAATAACTGAGAAGATCCACTTGCCATGAAAAGGACATAAGTTGTATTTGTAGTTGTATTATGTGTGTCTATATGCCTATTTTCTGACTAGGTACACTCTGGTGGCTGGAAGGAACTGAGGGATAGAGTCATTGTGTCTTATATACCTTCAGGTCTGAATGTTCAAGTACCACAAGGAAGCATGTGCCCAACCTCAAAGATCTAAGCTTTCTAGATGGCTCCTGCTAAGATGTGGAGTGAAAAATGTGGAGCGAAAAATGTGGAGCTGTGTAGGCAATGCTTGAAGAAAAGACTTGAGTTCACAGGTACTGATATGGTCTCTTGGACCCGCATTCTTAGCTTCAATTGTTTGCTGCACTTCATAGGGTGAAAGAGTCCTTGCAAGAGTGTTAGATACACTTCAAATATTTTGTTTAACATTGGTATTTTTAAGATACTTAACGCTTGGGTATCTAAGCATAATTAGGTGGGGGATCATGTCTTCTCATGCTGATGTAGTTGAGAAAGGAAGAAAAAAGGGTGATTCCTGCCTCCCCAAAGCTATCATCAAGCCAACCAGCAAGGATTCATAAATGTCTGGCTGGAATGTGACTTATTTTCTCAGGAAGAGATACAGACTGTTTTCACACTGATAGGCTTGTAAGGGGTGTCTCTCTCAACCCATACACTAGTGGGTTCTTGAGTGCCCCAATGTGGTGTGCCAGGGTAGGACCTTGGGTTTCCTTGTTAATAGCCTACGGAGGGGATTAGAGGCATAACCCAATCCTAAATTTAGTTTAGGACGACTGCCTGGTCTTGGGCACAACTGATTTTGCCAGTTCCCTCAAAATTGTTCATGTCTTTCTTCTATTACGAACACGCTGATCACCCCTTAATCCATTTTCCACTCACTCTCCTGTTCTTAGTCACTTTAGAGCAAACTCGTACTTCATCAACCCTGACACACTAATCTGTATCTTTGTACAAACGAACTTAAGTTTCTTTGATCACTATAAAATCAGATGGTACACATTCTCCTCTGCTGTTCACAGCTGTAGCACAGATCCATAGTAGAAATATTTTTAACCTTGTGAAGTCGTACTTTCCATTTATTTAACTATTTCCCATCAATAGCTTTTCCTTTTTGCCACTCAAAACATGTGGCACTTACAACATCCTTCAGGAGGAAAATGGTAATGTCTTGCTTTGAGACGTGGAACTGACAAAACAGGAAAATGTACCCCTTTGTTAAGATGGACATTTTAAAAATAGTTTTCTCAAGTAATTATGACGCTCCGTACCTTGAGGGAGCATCCAGTACCCCCATGTTCATCCTTGTAAAATGATTGTGTGGTATCCAATGCAAAGTTTGTCATGTTGGGTGTCTTCGGAAGGCTCATGATGCACTGAGCACTGTTGTTACAGTAAGGTTATAGGTTATAATTTCATGTATGTAGTTATGAGGCTGAAAACGTAGACTTATGGCTTAAAATAAGCCCAGGCACAAACTCTCCAAGAGCTGAGAGGAAGTTCACACCTCATCAGGGCATGTATGGGACAAACCCAGTCTCACAGGAACAAAGGATGCTGGCCTAGGCAGCAACAAAAGAATCTGTTGGATTCTTGAGGGGGTCACGCCCCTTCCTTTGGTCAGTTTGGAACTGCAATGAGGTAATCACCAGACTCTGAAAGGGGGGAGGGGCAAAGCCCGGAGGGAAGAAAGAACAAGATAAAAGGGAGAGACATTTGCCATGCTCCCTCTTCCACCTACATCTACGGACACTACACCAAGCAACTGAAGTACTGATCAAAAGGGAAGAGCCTGGCTGAAGAGCAACCACCCGGCCTGTGCTGAGAAGCATTTAAGTTTTGTAAGGGCACTGAAAGTGTTAAGATCAGCTTAGAATGTGTTTTATTTCATTTGACCGGTTATTTTTTGACTTATAATCACTTAAAATTGATCTTTGTTGTTAATCTGTTTGTTTATGCTACCTGAAGCACTGTGTTTGGTTTGAAGCATATCAGAGACTCCCCTTGGGAGAACAAGCCTGGTACATATCAATTTTTGTTAAGTTGATGAATTCATAAGCTTTCAGCATCCAGCAGGCATAACTGGACACTGCAAGAAGGAGGTTCCTAGGGTTGTGTCTGGGACCAGGGGTATTGGCTAGTGTCATTTGGTTGCACAATCCAAGGAGCAGCTTACATGCCAGAGGCTGTGTGTGAACAGCCCAGGAGTGGGGTTTCTCACAGCAGAGCAGGGTAAGGCTGGCTCCCAGAGTCAAGGATTTGAGTGACCTAGCAGATCACTGGTCCAGATAACACCAGAGGGGAATGTCACAGTAATGCACTATGTTTAAGAGTGAATACTACACACAGTTCAATAACCGGTCAAATTCCAAGTGTGACATAATGTTAGAAATTTTAAAACATAACATACATAGTTTTCCTATCAGAATATATGCTAATCATAACATTCTAACTATCTTAGCATTAGTGATATATTTATATCAGTTAGCTACCTAAGAGTGCAGTTCCTAAACTAAGACCTAGCATACTACATCTAAACCTCGAAAGTACTTGGCATAGCATCTTCATAAATGGTAACTGCAGTGGATTTTTAGTGTGATACTCAAGTTTATATCAACCTACGTACCACATGTAGTGTCCCTACCACAGTTTGAGAATTGCTTATCTAATACATACATATTCACACTCCAATTTCATTTAAATAAAAATTATTTGAAACTAGAATCATTCTACAGTTATAAATTTTGAACAAACGCTAATCAATGTCACATTACCTTGAGGATCCCATGCTAAATTGTAAGTCATAGAACTAAGGAAAAACTGCCCCGATTTAAGCCACTGACACTTCAGTTGCTGTGGTATAAAAACAGCAGGAATAAAGGGTTAGTTAACAGCAACAAAGCAATAAATTAACAGCATTTTTTACTTTCTATATGAAGTTACAAATGTAAGTTTCAGATTCCTAGTAATTCAATTCTAAATAAATTTAGATTGCTGAATCAAATATTTAATAACTTCAGCGGGGTAGCCATGTTAGTGTATAAGGTGCCACAGGACTCTTTGCCGCTTTTACAGATCCAGACTAACAGACGTATTGGAGCATGAGCTTTCGTGGGTGAATACCCACTTGCATCCGACGAAGTGGGTATTCACCCACGAAAGCTCCTGCTCCAATACGTTTGTTAGTCTATAAGGTGCCACAGGACTCTTTGCCGAAGTATTTAATAATTGCATTCAACTGATTTATAATGAATAAATGCAGCACTAAAATTCTTTTATCAGCAGAAAACTGAACATTCACCATCTTGGTATGACGTTCCAAACAAGTATGTACTAGCATTATCCAAAATACTATGGACTCGCTAAATACCATATCCCTGATTAGGGAAGGAGGAATATAAACAAAAGAATCAGCCATGTTTCACTAAATAAAATACTCCTACAGAATAGGTGAAAACTAAGGAAAATTATATTTTCTAACCTTCATTTTCAAATGAGAGCTTTTTATTTTAAGGAATATTTGCTAGATAGCATTGTTTAGAATAAAATTAATTCTGATTTCTCACTATACAATTTTCTGAACTATGTGTTTCTAACTAACACATTCCTCAGTTAATCTCCCCTGTTCCATTCTAATGGGGCTTTAACAAGTGGTAGGCATATTTTTATCTGCTCCAACAAAACAAGACATAGTTTAATCATGTAATACATACTTACACAATTTCTTTTGTGAGAATTTATACCAAGAGGTTCAAAAATACAAATAGCATTTCCATATGATGCTGCAATCTGGAACAGATTGAATGAGTAAAATGTTAAACTCAGGAAAAAAGTATAATAGAACTCTCTAGAATTCAGATACTCACTGAATTTTCAATAACTTATAAGTGTAGGTGCTAAAGGAAAGCAACATTCATACAAGCATTACTTAGTGGTGTTGTATGTATAATTGATTGCTTTTAAAAAACATTGAAAAATACATAATTTGTTTGTTTTGAGTAATCCCATGTTAAAGATCTAAAGTAAACGAGAGACCCTGAGTACAAAAGGACATGTGCTAACTCCTGTTAATCTGCTATTACTTCAGAGTAGCTACTGTTAATGCACAATGGAAAGCTGCTGCCTTTGCTCTTTCTGCTCTTGCTCTACTTCACAGAAAACTAGTAAATTAATAATCAATGTTTGGGTCCTCAGTGTGATTCCAAGTTCCATTTCCTATCACTAAATATTAAATACAAGAATACAGGAGCAAATGTTATTCTTTTGCTGCTAGGTTCAGTCAATTTTGAGGAAAAGCCTGGTATATGGAAACAGAATACTGAACATACTATTGGAAACTTATTAGCATACTTCAAGTAGGACTCCCTAGTTTCTCCAATCTATTTCTTTCACAGAAGAACAACATCTGCAAAAGACTTTTTGGTTGGGAATATGTCTGATCATTGTGCTTATCTGCACTTCAAAAATGGCTGGACTGTTTTTTTAAAGTCTAAATTTTACTTAAGAAGATACATTAGGAGTTGTTTAAATACTTCCAATTTAGGACTCTAGTCTCTCCTGCACAGAAATCTGCAAGTTTTAACCCATTTTCCTAAAAACTCCTATCAAACCCCAAAGTTTCATCTCACTTAAACTACAAAATCAGACATAAAAATACAAAAGTGTCACAGCACACTACTGAAAAATCGCATACTTTCTCATTTTTACCATCCAACTATAAAATAAATCAATTGGAATATAACTATTGTACTTATATTTCAGTGTATACTACATAGAGCAATATACACAAGTCACTGTCTGTCTGTATGAAATTTTAGTTTGTACTGACTTTGTTAGTGCTTTTTATGTAGCCTATTGTAAAACCAGGCAAATATCTAGATAATATACCCCCTGAAAGATGTGTACCCCCAGGAGGTACAGGTACCCCTGGTTGAGAACCACTGCCTCAAAGCACACAGAAGAGGCAGCAAGGAGTTCAAACCCCATGGACCTAGAATACTGCAGGATCCACATGGATTTCAGGGCCACCAGAAAAACATTCTTAATCTTTCCTTCCCCTTGGTACTGTGGCTCTAGTGGAGCTGCAATGTCAGGGACTCCCTAACAGTAACTGTCCTGCAACACTGCCTAAGGCAGGGGTGGCAACGGCCTGCGGGTCACATCTGACTTGCCAGGCAATTTAATCTGGCCCTCGAGCTTCCGCTGGGGAGCAGGGTCTGGGGCTTGCCCCGCTCCCATGTTCCAGTCAGGAACTAGGGTCGGGGGCCGCTCTGTGCAGCTCCACGCAGCTGCTGCTTCTGGGAGCATGTCCCTCCTCTGGCTCCTACATTGAGGGGCAGCCAGGGGGCTCTGCACGCTGCCCCCGCAGCTCCCATTGCCTGGGAACTGAGGCCAAGGGCAGCGCCCAGAGCTGCCTGGCCATGCCTCTGCGTAGGAGCTGGAGGGGGGACATGCTACTGCTTCTGGGAACTGCTTGAGGTAAGCACTGCCCAGAGCCTGCACCCGAGCCCCTCCTGTGCCCCAACGACCTGCCCCAGCCTGATCCTCCGAACCCTTTGATCCCAACCCCGGAGCACCCTCCTGCACACAAAGCACCTCATCCCCAGCGCCACCCCAGAGCCAGCACCCCCAGCTGGCACCCCCAACTCTCCCATCACACCCCAACCCCATACCCCATCCCGGAGCCCCCTCCCACAACCTGAACTCCTCATTTCTGGCCCCACCCCAGAGCCCGCACCCCCAGCCAGAGCCAGCACCCCCGTGCCCCAACCCCCTACCCCAGCCCTAATCACCCTCCGAACAGCTCGTCCCAGCCTGGAGCACCTTCCTGTACCCCAAATCCCTCATCCCCAGCACCACCCCAGAGCCTGCATTTCCAGCTGGAGACCTCACCTCACACCCTACCCCTGACTGCACACCAACCCCCTGCCCCAGCTGGAGCCCCCTCCCTCACCCTGAATTCCTCATTTCTGGCCCCACCTCAGAGTCTGCACCCCCAGCCAGAGCCCTCACTCCCTCCTACACCCCAACCCCAGTTTTGGGAGCATTCATGGCCCACCATACAATTTCCATATCCAGATGTGGCCCTCGGACCAAAAAGTTTGCCCACCCCTGGCCTAAGGCCTTGTCTGTCTATATTACAACCAAATTTGTAATATGGTCAGTTGTGTCCACATAAAACTTGATCAATACTCAGTTGTAACTCTGTTGGAAATTACATTGGGTCTGCACATTTATCACTATCATCATCATTTATTCACTATGCTAGTACACATATTAAGCATTTCTAGGTACTTTTAAAAAAAACACACACTTGCACCACTTCCCAGAACACAGGCGTAAATGGTTTCATTGTTCCTTGACTAGAAATGTGGCTTTTCTTTTAGCCACTTTAGACAGTACAGGAGGCATAGCCAGTAATAGTACATAGTTTAAATGTAGTACAACTGATTATAAACTATGCCATTAAAAGGGAACCTAAGCCATGGTGATTCTTTTAATGTTTCAAAGCATATGCTATTTTAACTGCACACTTCCAAGAGAAGTGCTTCTGATCTCTTGTATTAGATTTCTAAACTTTTACTAGAATGTGCTTCTTTGGCAGTAGTCTGTCATAAGCAGGGCTGACATACACATATCTGGTGCACTGCAACCACATTTACTGAAATTATTTATAAATGTTCTTTTTTTCAGTGTTGTTTGAGAAATGAATGTGATTATATACGCTGAAATAAATGAAACTGTATTCAATGCAAATGAATATTAATGGAAAAATTACTTGCATACACAGTATTCTACTTTTAATCGTTTTCAATTCCTTGAGCCACATGGTCTCATGATTTGAGCACCAAAAAATACAGCCACTTTTGACAAAAACTATCTACTGACATGCCAATTTACAGCATCAAGTTGGTTCTATGGAGAAAATCTGCAAACTCCAAAAAGGGGCATAATCAGAATAATAATGTGTTGGGAGGTAGGAGAAGAGGAATACTATATGTTACCCTGCAAAACAAAAGTAGTGTAAACTACTACAGAAAACTAGAATCCATTTAATTCTGTTTTAAGTAACATTTAACTTGCTGTTGAAAGAAACACATTTTGATGCAGCAAAATATAAAGTTTTTAGTTGATGTCTAAAGTATCCAAGAACCATCTGCAAGCAAATGAGAGAGTATGGTCTTCATCCCAGAATACATTGTATTCAGAAAAGTTTGCTGTACTTCTTCACATTTTATGAGACCCCTTACAAAATGGGGTCTGAACCTTTTTGCTACGAAGAAAAGCATGTGGCTTTCAGAATTAGCTGTTGATGCATCCTTTGCTGATATTCAGACACATACAAATGAAAATTTTTAAAAGTGGCATAAATTATCTGAACATGAAGAGCTTTTTCTACTTTTAAATAGTGGAAAAAAAATTTAAATAGAAACATATTCAGGTAGCTGAAAATGGGCCAAATTCAGTTTTATCAAACTTTCAAAAATAAAACACTTTGGGCTAAAACAAGAATCATTACTTTTAACCAAAAAAGACTTATTTAGAAAGTTGTATGTATCCAAAAATAGGTCCCTAGCATGAAATTACCATCTCAGCAACAGCATCAACATGTCAAACAGTGTCTGTTTATACATTTCATTTTTAAAACTTTATTCAGACTCATTAAAGACCTTACCCTGCCTTGTTGCTGGGAGCACTCCACACAGCTGACTTGGATGTTTCCATGCTTAGCACCAGGAATAATCTGCACACATTCAAAGTCGTTTGCCAGAATAACAATATCACAGCCTGAGCCATATGCCTGTAATAGTTTTAAA
The DNA here is from genome assembly GCF_965152235.1 of Eretmochelys imbricata. Taxonomy (NCBI): domain Eukaryota; kingdom Metazoa; phylum Chordata; order Testudines; family Cheloniidae; genus Eretmochelys; species Eretmochelys imbricata. The sequence continues at coordinate 63,337,943 of NC_135581.1, forward strand.
TAAATATATAATCTAATGTTAATCCACAATGGTTACATTTTAGTAAATTAGTTTTAGAATTATTACTTTTTTTCAAAGTGCATTATGATCATGAATACACACTTAAATCTCTACCTCTATTCACACTAGTAAATTACATTAGCTTAACACACACAGTTTACTCCTGAGAGCATTCTGCACCAAAAAGTTAAATTCTGAACCAAAAAATTAAAAATTCTGCACACAATATTTTAAAATTCTAAAAATTTTATTTGTAAAATAAATGGGGAGGCTCCAGCATGGCATTGGGGAGCACAGGCCACTGGTTGCAGAGAGGTGGGAGATCACTGTGCAGTTCCCTCTGGGACACGGACTCGGCGGTGAGGCTTCACCCAACCCTGACACAGTGCAAGGGCCGGGCCTGCCCCGGAAACACACCAGGGCCCTTCCTCTCTGTGCCAGGTGCAGCCTGTGGGGGCAGGCAGGCTCAGCAACGCAGGATCCAAATTTGGAGGAGAGATCCAGGTGTGGGTTGAGAGAGTTCTATGTAGGGCAATCTTGGTGCGGGAGGCTCAGTGGGGGATCTGGATGCACAGGGGCTTGTTGGAGGGTTCTGGGTGCAACAGTAATGGGACTCTGCAGGGAGGTCCAAGTGAAGGTGGTTGGGGCTCAGTGGGGGGGGGTCTGGGTATGGAGGAATAGAACTTGGCAGGCAGGTCTGGGTGTAGGGGGCTCAGTAGGGTGGGGATCCAGGTGCGGGTGGCTCACTGGGGTGGTCCAGGTGCAGGGAGAGTTGGGCTCATCGGGGGGATGGGGGATTCTGGGTGCGAGGGGGAGTGATGCTTGGCGGGAGGGCATGAGAGGGTCTGGATGCATGGGGGTTAGGTGGATGGGGGAGCAGCTCCCTGTACAGGGATCCCTCCCCCTGCAGCTGAGAAGTGATGGGTGCAGTAAGCATGGGAAGGAGGGGGGAGGAAGTTTGCAGAGCTTCCTACAGCTAGGGGAGAAATCTGGGGGTGGGTCTGACATGGCCCTGGATGCTATGCAGTCCTGCCAGTTCCCCAGTCCCATCCCCTGACCCACAGCTATTTACCTCTCTGCCAGCTGCCCTGGGCACCTGAAACATGCTGGTGGGGAGGGTCGCATGACCACTCTCGTGGCTTCCCCTTGCTTCCCCATCAAAGTCATTTTTCTGCAGGAAAACAAAAATCTGTGGGGGACATAAATTCTGCATGTGCGCAGTGGTGCGGAATTCGCCCAGGAGTAACAGTTTGCTCCTCACCCCTACTACAGCTGCTTTGTGCTGATCCAGCTGGCTCAACCAGCCCACTGAATATTCTCTCAGCCAAAGTTGTGTACAGCCACAGTAACTTATTATGCAACCCCTTCACACTGGTGCAGAAACCATGGAAGAGGAAAGGGAGGTGGTTGGGGTATGCCTACACCTCAGTAATCCTCAGCTGCAGGAATGTCCAGTAGGTTGTGGGCAAAAAAAGCCAGATGTAAATCAGAGCCATCAGACCTACAACTGAGTACAGCTCAGTAGGATGGGATCATCTGGGATGGCTCAATTACGCTCTGATTCTGCACCACATAATTCAATGGGAGTTTTGCCACTGACTTCAATGGAAGCAGTATCAAGTCCTGCAGACTTTTTAAAACAGTACTTTCTCAGACCCAACCAATGAAGTCACACTATATGATAAATGTAAATTAAACTAATAGTATTCCACATCTTTCTTGCTTTCTTCCTGTTTACTAACTAAACATGCATCTGAATAAAATATTAGAACTGAACATAGTATAGAAACCTCTTAATTCCTTTCTCACTGCAACTATAGTAACAAGCAACAGCAATATATTTTTAGTTTCCAAACAGGGACATACATACACCACTTCCTGTCTGGCAATTATGCCAATGATTTTGCATCTTCTATACTAAAGATGTAAAAAAAGAAAAAGTGCAAGAATACTGAACTATAATATTCTGTACCTTGCTACATCATTTCATAACCAATGTTCATTGTTTTATAAACAGATTACATTGTATAAGTAGAACTGGCAAAATAGACAAGTGATTTGCATTCAACAATTTAATATGGCCCCTTTATAGGCTATGCATGATCATAAACAACTAATTGTGAATTGTATAATTGCAATTCTATCAAGGGATTTGGTGATGTCAAACTACAAACAGCCACTTGAGTTTTTCTCTTGTGTGGTCACCAAACTCCTTAGGATGAAATTACAGACCATCCCACATTCTCTCAATTCAAAATGTGTCTTTAATTTTACATCAGTCTTTTACTTCTCCAGCAGGACTAGCTCCAGAATGCTTCTTATCAGAAGAATGTGCCTGATATCATGCCTGTGAATTATCAGAATGTGTCAGTAAGAGAAATGGAAGTGCCTTCTCACCTGTGAATTATATAGCTTTGTATTGTATGTGTGAAATACAGATACCTGTGTATAAATTAAGTCTAATATAAAATGGATAAAGTTCATCTTATTAAATGGAGAATTTTCTATTCTGTTTTCAAGGGAAAATAATGATATTCTTCTCCTGCATGATTTTTTAAAAGAAGCTTCCATTAATTGTTTACCATTTCCCTCTAAGACCATATTCAAATATTTGTGCTCTGTTTCTAAAATGGCAATGTGGTCACTGTAGATAGGACTTCCCACAGTTCTTTTTAGAAATGAAAGTAGTGCCTAAAGACAGGCATGAAATGTACCCTTCATTACATAATTCTACTGCTGCTGATTTTTAAACAAAAACAGACACTAAAAAGTATAGCTGATCTCCATTCTTTTCAGAACGTTACAGTTGGGGGTGGGGGGGAGAACAGACAAAAGGATAGCTAATTGAAAAGCTGTAAATTTCCTTAGATTAAAAAAAATGGAGTAAAAACAAATACTGCAAAATAATTACCTCAAGAATTAAATTCTGAATTGATTTCTCCCTTTAATTTTTTTTAATGTATAAGGATTCTCAGGCCAACAATTGTTTTTTATTCAGATTTATTTATTACTGAATAGATTTTTTTTACTATTTAAAAAGTGAAGCTTCTATTGATTACATACTCCAAATATCTCACATTTGGGATTTTCTGGGTTCTAATAAGTATACTTTATTAGCAGAGTGTAAAACAACAAACAAAAGCTTACTTCAGGGATCATGTATAATATATTGCATCTTCTATAGTACAAAACGCACATACCATATGGTCTGTCCAAGAAAACGTTATCAGACAATGGCTTGCTTGTCTCTGGTAGGAAATGACTATATTTATGTCTGCCAGCTTTTTACCTGTTATGGTGTTCCGGTGAGCCCTAGTCACTCTGAATGATCTGTTATACTTAACACCCATATCGTAGCATCTGTGTCACACAATGTCAGTTCTTCACATCCACTTAAACTAAATAGCTTTTATAAACATGAACTAACCACAAGTTCCATTTTCTTTTATTTTCTGAAAATAAAAAAGTTTGCTATTGACTCCACTACAGTATCTAGCCAATTTGTTTAAAATTAGCAATGCCCTAGCCCTTATCAGTTATTTTCTAACCATTTGTCTGTATTTACACATGTATCTTTTGAAGCTGTATCTTTATAAACATAGCTTATTTTACAGCCCAGATTTAAACTGTTTTATCAAGTTAACTTTCCTCTTGCTTCTTTCATATTAGAATTCAACAACTGATGAATTTCAAGTTAGTTCTCATGGTGTTCAAAGCAGATTAAATTATGGCCCCACTGCCACCAATGGGACTGCAAAGAATGTGAAGATTCTGGAGTTCATCTCATGTCTGCAGAAATGCAGACAATGGCCATAGATAAGTACTGGTGGTCAAGTTAAGGGGACAATACAGATGTCAAGGCCAGTAACCAGGCTGGAAGAGGGTCTTCAGATGGGGAAATCTGAAACAAAAGACTTGGAAACTGTTAAAAGCACAGTCCCTAATGAACATGAACAGAGGTAATGTCTGCACGGAAGCAGACTCAAACTCTGGCCCCAAGAAGTAAAAGTATTTGGGATTGTTGGGTCAGCCAAACTTCGAGGTATATGTTAAGGTAAGACATATGCATGAAGGCCTTTTGTTGTTTAACCATCTTCTCTGAAATTATGTTCCTGTTAACTACAATTTACTTTTGTTTTGAAGAAGCTGTAACAAGTCACTACATTTACTTCCTGGTTACAGCACCTGAAAGGAAAATTCTTGAAAAGACTTGAAGATGCCAAACCCAGTTGAACCTGGTGAGGAAAAATAGACTTTAAATAGAGGTACCGTACCCTGGGGATCAGGTCTGCAAGTGGGAGAATTGTGGGCTTCCACCCCAGCGAGGTAAAACCTTAGACCTCACCAAAAAGAGACTTAAGAGGGGTCACTGGTTAGCTAACACTAACCATTACAGGAAGTTTTGCCACTAACTTCCATGAAGCCAAGATTTGACCCACTGTCTGTAGAAGACCTTCTGCTACCAAAATACAAGGACATATATTCCCCATTGTCTCTATTTCAAAACAAAGAATACTCCTGCCTCCCTCCTCCTTTCCCTTCAAGTTGCCAGATAGTGCATCTACAACTTGTTATATCAATGGATGGCCAATGGCACATTAGATAACCAAGAAAATTACCCAATACATTTGAAGAGCCAGAAATGGTAATGAGTAGGTTTTGCTAGCCTAAATACAAAGCTAGACTCTTAATTAGCTAAGAAATTTGGACCCTTAAAAATTGTATTAATTATTTAAAATGTCATGAGTGAAGCTACAGGAAACTTAGAACCAAGGTCTGCATACATTTTTGTGCATGCAACTTCTCTCCTGCTTTGTAAGTATATCTGTTGCAACTGTGTACACAAACTAGAGATGTGGTTAAATACATGGCGCTAAATATCCACTGGTGCACAAAAATGTCCAATTTGCATCCTTTTGCAATAATTAGATATGCAAAGTAGGCATACAATTACATGCACAAAAAGTACATTTTCAAAACTTTACAAAGTAATTGTTGCGACCTGTGACTAATTAGTCACCACCTCATCGGGCCCAATGAGGGATAGCTGGCCTCTCTAAAGGCCAGCAGCAAAGTTCAATAGAGAGGAAACGCTAGTAGTGATCCTGCAAAGACTCTGGCAGGAACCCAGGAAAGGCTAGAGAGAAGAAACCACAGGGAGAGCAAAGGCTCCTGCAGGAGCCCCTGAAAGACAGGATGGAGAAGGAATTGCAGGAGATAGTGAAGGCTCCTGCAAGGGTTCCATGGAAGAGAGGTAAGAACAAAGATGAAAGACTGATTGGGGTCCTGAATAACACAGTAGCAAGCCCACGTGGGCAAAAGGCTGTTTGTTTTGAGAGCATATAAAGCTGTACAAAGCCCAACGTGTGGGGAGAATGTTCTGTGTCCCATACCTCTGATTGGAAAAAATAAAATGCCAAGTTGGGAAGATTGGGAGTTAGACCATACCTTGGTTGGGAAAGAACAGACCAGTGGCCAGAGAAGCTGCTTGGGAGGTGGTGACCCCATGACAATAACCTTCCAAATAAAAGGAGTACTTGTAGCACCTTAGAGACTAACCAATTTATTTGAGCATAAGCTTTCATGAGCTACAGCTCACTTCATCAGATGCATACTGTGGAAAATACAGAAAATGTTTTTATACACACAAACCATGAAAAAATGGGTGTTTATCACTACAAAAGGTTTTCTCTCCCCCCACCCTACTGCTGGTAATAGCTTATCTAAAGTGATCACTCTCCTTACAATGTGTATGATAATCAAGGTGGGCCATTTCCAGCACATTTCCAGGAGCGTGGGGGGGAGAGAAAACCTTTTGTAGTGATAAACACCCATTTTTTCATGGTTTGTGTGTATAAAAACATTTTCTGTATTTTCCACAGTATGCATCCGATGAAGTGAGCTGTAGCTCATGAAAGCTTATGCTCAAATAAATTGGTTAGTCTCTAAGGTGCCACAAGTACTCCTTTTCTTTTTGCGAATACAGACTAACACAGCTGTTACTCTGAAACCTTCCAAATGTAAACTTATAGTGTTGTGTTCCTGAGTCAATAGCACACAACTCGTGTGCGTCTACTGCAGTTTTACCAAAGCTATAAGGAGCAGAAAGTAGTGACACTGGAGCTATTTATTGAGAGGATATCATAAAAAGAGGCTGGACAGGGCTAGATGAGAAGACATACCCTTACCCAAACAGCAGGCAGAAGGATGGAGAAAAAACAGAGTAGAACACTTCCTGTTAGGAAGTGTAGGAAGAATAAAAGAAGCACTTCCTTTTCTAGTGCTTTTTCCAATACAGTTTTGATCTTTTCAAGTAAGTGGTAGAAGCCTCATTGCTTGGAAGTGCTGGTACATTACTAGACAACAAAAATATTGAGAGAGGCTTGTCCGTGCTCAGTTAGAATTCATTCCAATGATCAACCTTTAAATTATGTCTTCAGGGAATTTGTCTTAAACTGCTGTTTGAGTCTGTAAAATTGGCATTGAAGAGTTCCCAGGCAGTACTCCCAATGCCCTTCATCTCAAATCTGCTATTTACATGTACAAGGATGTTTGTTTTTTCTAACTGCCAGCTCTGCTAATTTAACCTGGGATCTGAAAGTCAAGCTGTGTTCTGATGTACCACTACACCAACCCTAACCAAGTGAAGAGTATTATACAAACCATGTTCCTGTGCATCTTTAGGTAAAGATTTCTCAATTTTAATTTAATTATGCTTATTGTAGCTCTAACAGCATTTATACATTTTGTTAAGATTTTCTGGCTCTTGTATTATCTCGCACTCCCATCATACTCTGTAATTCTAACCAAAGTAAATACCTCCTTTTTTTTAAAATGCCTTCCTCTCTCACTATTTCATTTCCTGTGCCAACAAGCTAATATTTTTGGGCTAGATGTATTGTATTTCATCATGCTTTGACGAAGTAGGGAGAAAGGGGAAGGTAAGCAAAAACAGTTTTTGAACAGAATTGACAAGTTGAAGACCTCTTACTGAGTTACTTATCTTCTCACCCCTTTTCTCTCCTTCCCTTCTTCGGCAACAGTACTACAAATGACCGCATGGATGGACACCTGCATCTGCAGAGGGCCCTTGGTTTTTAAATGACCCTTTTGAAGTTGGGCTTTAAACTGCAGGATCAGGGCCTTATACTGTAAACTCTTTAGGGGCCAGTACTTTGTTTTTCTTGGTTTTGATGAGGTGCATTTTTACTTGGTTTGCGGCAATTTTTGGGTTTTGAAAAACACTTTCTTAAAGCACATGTAAACTTAACACCAATTGTTATTAAAATCCCAGCATCAAGCAAATCTGCCTTTGCTTTTAAAGCAATCTTCCCTTCTTAGCTGGTGTACCTGAAAAATTAAAAAGCTTTCACTCAAATAAGCGTTACATACTTTTCTGGACTGCAAGACACATTCCATATATCTGAGCACAAGTATATCTGAATTTTGTGCTACATTCAATACATTGACTGTTAGAAATTCCTAAAATATAGTCTAGTTATACTTAATACAACCCCCCAAAAAATCCATCAATCAACTGAGATTTTAACTAATTCTGGCCTTTTGCTCCTTGAGTTGGATTACTTAGAAGCAGCTCACTCTGCAGAAGAGGAAGTGTCCTGTAATATTTAATAGTACCCTCTCCCTCTTATTTAGGAGCACAGTTGACTGTCTCTCCTTTGAGTCAGTCATGTTTAAGCCTCCTTGGCTAAGAGCAGTGGCAACAACACAGGAGCTTGAATACAGTAGTATATTGCTATTGGGAACAGAATAAAAATACACTAGGGTGGCATCAGGGACAGAGAGGAGAAATCTATAAAGGATACAAAAATGAAAAACAAATACTGGGGAAAACAAGGTGCTCGGATCCACAATGATGAGAGCAGTAAAGAAACCTCAAACAGTGTCAGAAAACACAAAAGGAAACTAACATCAGTTTTATTTCTAGTCTCACTGATATCTTCCAAAGAAAACTCTGGCAATTGCTACTCCATTTAGAAGCAAGGATGACTTTCAAGATCCACAAGCCACTAACAAGCTGCAGTTTGCCAATGTTCTTGCTAAGGGCCAAGACCTGAATGTATGGAAGTGAATGATGACAGAACTATAATTGAGTTCAATAGCAGCAAACTTGACCCTGGCAGAGCAGGATTTCTGACCCAAACTAAGAGTTAATTACTTAAAAACAGTTAATCCATTACCTCCATTCTTAGATATTAGGAAGGGAATAGGGTATATGTGTTCATTCATAAACCGCTTCCTCTCAGCTGCCTTACTGTTAGGTTCTGCAATTTAAATATCCAGAGTTGATAAACTATTATTTTTTCAGAAGTGTCGTCATCTCATTGTTTATTATGAAAGCTTATCCTCTCGATAATACAGCTAGCCAGAAAACAAATTCTGTTTTACAAATATTTTCTAGGTTTTGAAATCTGTTTTTCATTCTGAGGAATGAAAATTAGACCTTTTTAAAATTTCTTGAAGAAATATGAGCTGGAGAGACACCTACCCCAGAAAAGCCAGCAGCCCATTGGTGAGGGTACTCACCTGAGCTGGAAATACCCAAGTTCAAGTAACTGCTCCAAATAAGGTCCAGCAGGGACTTGAACCTGAATTTTTCACATCTCAGGAGTGTTTCCTAACTACCTTCCTATAGTGCCAGTGTCTTGTTTGTTCTGACCCAATGAATATTTATCTATACAGAGTGAAACAGTGCCAACAGGAGAGCGACTATAGTCTGAATCAGGCAGAGTGCCCATGATATCTCTCTCTCTCTCTCTCTCATTTTTTACCAGAAATTCCAATCTGAACTTGACAAAAGCTGTATTAAAACGTACGTTTCTGAAAAATTTAAATTTCAGTGAATTGTTTTTGACATGTTTGGGCTCATATCCTGGTCTAGAAGTGAGGGTTTCTGGAAAGATAAAATAAGTCACCATGGCCTGATGAAATACATCCTAGAATACTCAAGGAGCTGACTGAGGAGATATCTGAGCCATTAGCGATTATCTTTGAAAACTCACGGAAGACAAGAGATTCTAGAGGAATGGGGAAAGGAGCAGATATAGTGCCATTTTATAAAAGGGAAATAAGGATAACACAGGGAATTATAGACCAGTTAGACAGCAGCCAGAAGATTTAATCTACTTGCCAACAGTGTCTGAAGCTTGTGCAAAATTGAGGGTGCAAATTAATGGGACACTTTCCCAGTATTTTGAAGCCTGGTTTACACTTAAAAGCTTTGCTGGCATAGCTATGTTGGATTAGGAATGTGGGGGGGGGAACATGACTAATTGACAACCTATGCTAGTAAAAGCCCTGGTGAAGATACAGTTATACTGGAAAAAGTCCATGTTTGGGAAATTGATACAAGCTATACAAGTAAAAGGACTCTTGGTACAAGCTGCATCTCCACTTGGAGGGTTTGCTGGTATAGCTATACACTACAAAGGATTATTGGGTAAACAGGCCTCATACATATAGAAGTTTGAGGAGTAAGAGACAGACTTCAGAATTCACAACCCCATGAGATGAATAGAAGAGTTCACACAAATATGAGAGCCCCTTTTTTCATGGGAAGTGTGGATGGGGGAAGCCTCTTGTAGCAGGACCACCGCAGTTGTACTGTACATGATGATGTGAAGCAGGATTTCAGCAGGCTATGCAAGGAAGCCACTACCCCAGCACCTGTTGAGCTCAGCTGCACTGGTACTCTCTGAATACCACTATACAACAGGTATTTGGGGACAGGGGTTCCACTAGCCAACTCCCCTCCTAATTGGAAGGATCACAAACAGAGTAGAGGCTACTCTTATCTCCACGAGTGGAGTAGGAGTACCAAGCATGTTGGGGTTGGTCAAGGGGCAGGAGGGGAGACATTCTTTCCCGTAACCCAGGACTAATTCTCAGTGCACTGCTTGATCTGTATGCTCTGGTGGGGGGACAAGTTGTGGGCCAGCAGGCTGTTCCCACCTCTCCTCTGTTTCAGACTGTCTGCAGACATCTTTTAATCATTAAATGAAAACATTTCATTTAAACAAAGTCATTATACAAAAATATTGTAATGACTTGGCTTAAGAGGGCACTAGTGTCCTTAAGAACTGTTTTGTGTCTGTCTGCCATGTCTTACCCAAGTTCAACCTTCTGTGTGTATTGTAAGATTTTTGGGTCACGCCACTGTAGCAGAAGGGGAGTTGGTGAGTTAGCGGTAGTTTAGCTGTAGGGTAGAGGGTGGTTAGCAGGGGGAAGGGAAACCCAGGGTAGAGTGTAGTATGGGTTTGTGTGGGTTGGGTTGCGTACATGGTTCACCAGCCAACACTCCTTCTCTGGAAGTCATATGCACGCACCCATGCAAGGCGCCGGTAAGAGTGCTGGGAAAAGGCTGCAGCAATAGATGAAAGTGGAGGGGGGGTGGTTTCAGGCTGGCAGGAAATAAAAGAAAGGGCAGTGCAACTAGGGTCAGACACGCACAGAGTGGAATTCAGGGTGAAGAGTACTCTTGTGTGCGCAAAGACATTACGTGTACACCTAACTAATACATCTGAAACACGGAAAACCATAAAAGAAGCATTTTGGTGGAAATCACAAATTGTGTGGGGAAAAATAAAATTCTGTGGAGAACATGAATTCTGAACAAATTCTGCATTGCACAGTGGCACAGAATTCCAGCAGGAGTAACTGTCCAACCTCTCCTGTTACCTCATCTGTTACTAGCTCCTTCATCAGGAGCTATGAGGTACATAGAATTATTAGAACCAGCCAGCAGAAGAGCTAAAATGGGAACTCATGGGTCATGTCTATGCTACAAAATTATGTCGACCTAATTTACAGGAATAGCAGCTAGAGCCCTGTACAGGGTAGGAGCCCATGACTGCATGCCAGATTTCACGGGGGAGATCAGATTTCATGGTCCATGATGCATTTTTCACAGCTGTGAATTTGGTAAGGCCCTACCTATAATAATACAGCACTATAGGTGTGTATGGTGCTTAACAAAAGAAATCAACATTAACAGGTCTGCCATAGGCCCTGAGCCTGGAATGAGTTCTGCACAGGAAGACCTTTATGCTTGCACAAAGCTTATTGCAGGCTCAGGGCTTAAAACAACAAGAAATAATACGCCAAGAGTGAAATAAGACAGAATGGGAAGCAGAGAGTTACAACAGAGCAAGATCATGAGATACGTTTTCTCTTACATATCACCTGCTAGTTCCTTTTTAATTTAACATAATAAAGTTGCAGACAATAGCCAGAGGAGAGGCTCAGGTTCTTTACATGTAATTCTACAATTAAAGTGAACCATATAATTTTGCATTTGCCTAAAACAAATTTGGTATTTGGTATTCTTGGAAAATCGACATAACCTAATACTGTATTGCTTAAGCTGCAAAAGGATATAATTCGTTGTGAGTGTTGTAAAACTAACAGGTATTACCAAAAATAAATTTTATCACAATGACAGCATGTTATAAACTGACTCTCCAGGACATTATAATGGAAAGAACACTATAATATGATTTTATATGACTGTCAAAAGTAACAGCAGCCATACAATGCCCTTAGATGTCAATAGCCCTGCATAGCAGCACAAGAGGGAAAATGTTCAGTCTTAGTTCTCTTTGTATCTTGTAGCTTTTTAACCATCTGTTATTAAAAACAGTTATGATAAGACCAAGCAGGGTTTAAAATGTCCTATTAGTCTGCCCACAGTTATTTTAGAATAAAAATGATGCTTTATATCACTTAGCTAAGAACTAGTTCAGGCCTGGAATGATGGCTGGTAAAGGTTATCACAAAACCTAGTAAGACAATTCCCCCTCAAATAGTAAAACACTGATTAAATTATATTGTGCTAAACACTGCAGAAGCTGATCCCTCATTGAAATCAGATAGAGTCACATCATAACCCAAATCAGTGACAATTAAGTTTACATTAAAATGGGGGAAAGAGAGGCCCATGGATGGTAAATAAATAGACTCAAAATATAAATTACTAGGCTCTAACAAAGTGTTTCAAATGTGTCTTATCTGTTTTCACTTATATTAAGGGAAGCTTTTAGTAAAGGAATAAATATTTAATTTTTCAATGCCTCATAGTGACAGAAGACCAATTGCTCTCCAACAGCAGATTGGGTATTTAAGAAGATTGTTCCAACTGAATCTTCCTTTTCATCGCAAATAGTCATACTATTAGCTATTTTATTCCTTGAACACAAAATCAGGGACATGTAGTTGATTGGTCTCCCTCCCTCTTTCATTTTCACAATGTCAGGTGGGCCCTCAACACTAGCTAGAGGTGACAAATGCATCCTTGAATCCCAGCCCCAGTCTGCTGCTGTGTTCTGGGAGAGTAAAACAGCAGATCCCTCCCTCCCTTGCTTCCCCAAGTGGGCGCTAAGGGATTGTTGCACGGGAAACAGACACCAAAGGACTGAATGGATGGGTTATTTCCCCTCTCTCCCCACTCACTTTCTGTACTGGAGCATCTCACTATGAGTTTCCCAGCCTACCATGAGAGCATAACTACCCACCACCATGCACCTAATCTGCACCACTGCCCCAGCTATAATTACCCGCCCACTTCATTACCCCCAGCTAATTGTCTCACCCTTCATTATCCCATCCCACTGCCCCAGCTATAATTACCCGCACCCTTCATTACCCCCAGCTAATTGTCTCACCCTTCATTATCCCATCCCACTGCCCCAGCTATAATTACCCGCACCCTTCATTACCCCCAGCTAATTGCCTCACCCTTCATTATCCCATCCCACTGCCCCACCCTTCATTACCCCCACCTAAACCCCTCCCAGCAATCCCGCCACCCCCGCCCCACTATCCCCCGCGCCGCCCTCACCGTGAAGGGGGTGTCCCCGACGCTGCCCACCGAGTAGCAGTTGTCCCCGGGGTTGACGGCCCCGGTGAGCACCTGGTGCAGATGCATGGCGGCCCCGCAGACCTACAGGCTGCGGCGGGGACGGCCGGCCGGCCAAGCTCCCCGGGGCCGGCAGTGCGGCGCGGCGCGGCGGCTGCCAGCACCGAGCAGGACCCGGATGGCTCCGTGTTCCCTCCCTCCCGCCGCACCGAACGGGAAGTCACCGGCTCGCGCGAGCGCAGCCAATGGTGATCCGTGGGGCGCGCGAACCAGGTGAGCTGGCGCGCGCGCGCGCGGTGCACTCGCCGGTGGGCGTGGGCGTACAGGGCCGCGGCGCGCGTGCGCGCTGGGTGGGGGGAGCAGCAGAGTGCGTGGGACCGCACCCCAGGTGTGTGCGTGGCACTGCGCGCGGCGTGTGCACCAGGCCCTCTGCTGGCCGTGTGCCGGGGATCTCCCCTCTTCAGCGGGGCGCGGCCTGGGATCCCGAGCGAGTTCCGCAGGGTGTCGGAGCGCGTGCGCGCGCGCACACTCGTACGCACGCACCGGCCCCCAGGGGATGGAGTGGAGGCTCTGCTGGCTCCCAGGGCAGATGGAGCGGCTCTCACCAGGGTCCCTAAAGTAGGGCTGCAACGGCAGTGGCAGAGTTAGGGAGCAACATCTGTGCAACCACGGCCTGAGCTCCCCGCCCCCACCCCAGTGTTCAAAATAGTAGGAAGTGGTGGTAGAAAAATATTTTTGCAAATTATCAGAAGTGCTGAGACTCCATTAAAAGGAAAGGTTTCAGAGTAACAGCCGTGTTAGTCTGTATTCGCAAAAAGAAATGGAGTACTTGTGGCACCTTAGAGACTAACCAATTTATTAGAGCATGAGCTTTCGTGAGCTACAGCTCACTTCATCAGATGCATACTGATGAAGTGAGCTGTAGCTCACGAAAGCTCATGCTCTAATAAATTGGTTAGTCTCTAAGGTGCCACAAGTACTCCATTTCTTTTTATTAAAAGGAAAAACTGCATGAGCCTGGAAGAAAAGTGAGACAATCTGCTGCTGAATTAGTAAAGGGGGTTTTAACAAAGGGGCATGAGCTAAAACCTCAAACGCACTGTGATGCCCTGTCCTGGGCAGAGCTTTGATTTTAAGGTGCTTGTGGTCTCTTGTTTATTTGCACTACTGTAAGTCTTATATAGCTTTTGATGCCCCCAAAATATATTGTGCATAGTGCCTTGGGGAATTTGCTTCCACCAAGCACCACCCCATCCTTCTCAGCTTCCCCCACAGGTGTATGCAGTCCTCTGGAAACTGAGCACATGGGACGTGAGCGCCTTGCACTGTCCCTTGGAATCTGTGCATTGGCACTCGTTTGTGCTCAACCCCTGGGGTGGGAATACCTACACAGAGTGTGTGGAAAAACTGAGCAGCAGTTTCAGATTTCCAATACTTATGTGCAGCATGCATTTAATCCTTCAGTGGTTTAATTGTAACTAGCTATTATTGACCTCAAGAATGGGGCCCGTGGTAGTAGGAAAGATTATCATTGCTTTCTGTGTCAGTGAGAAACATGTAAAATGGTGTAGCTATAGCGGGGGATAGAGGGTTCCATGATTCACTTTTAAGTGCTCAAACTGTATCGTTCTATTAACTGGAACTAGGGAGGAAAATGTTTTGGGGAGGCATTTTTTTGAGTATCAGAGGGGAATCAATTTGTATTAAACAAGAAAGAATAGTTTTGCATTAATTTCAGCGAGGTATCGGAGACAAGAATTCCACTGGTATCTTAGGCTCTAGTAGGTATGTTTCTATTCAGTGTATTTGTAATGACTGAGAGGATGGTCTTTTTTACAAAAGACTTTGCAGAGTAGTCAATGTTGAAACAACCGTAAGAATGTCAAGAATGCTGTGTCTTAGAAGAGGAAAAATAATCACCGAAGATCTATAAACTGTTTAGGGAAATAACCACTACATAATCCACCAAGATTTAAGGAAACACTACAAGGTTGTTTTTACACTCAACAAAAATAGATCAGCACTACACTGCCAGTACAACTCAGCCGTTGATAACAACAGTGGGAGCTGTAGTGTAGTCAAAGCTCAGACATTTTTTACCACCATATTATTGTTCAATCCTGAGGTGCTTATAAAATTCCTATATAAGTAAATGTGCGTTTTTCTGAGTAAAGACTTCAGGATTGCACCCTTGCACTTTGTTGCTTCCTCTAAAAAGATTTTATTTGCCCTAATTGAACATATAACCTTAATCATATTAATATATAGATAAATCAAGCTCATGTTTCCAGTGACTTTCTAGCAAAGCAAATTCAGATTGAAAAATATTGTCATTAATCACTCTTGGCACTTCAAGTATTCAGGACCCAAGTCTACTGCTAGTGAAGTCAAGGAAAGTTCTGTCAGATTTCAAAGGAAATGGGATCATGCCCTTATCTATGCTGGATACATTTGGTGTGATAACTACTCTGGCTATCCTAGCATGCTATCCAAATGTACAATTGCTACCAGTGGTGCAGAGATGATTCTATCATTGTTGTATTCGTACTTCCTCTGATTGAGGCACTCTCCCACTGTATATATGCCATTAACATTGATGCACTTCATTTTAGGTAAGTGCTAATCAGGCTTGACAAAGCTCTGGCCGGGATGATTTAGTTGGGGATTGGTCCTGCTTTGAGCAGGGGGTTGGACTAGATGACCTCCTGAGGTCCCTTCCAACCCTGATATTCTATGAAATAAATTAGATCTTTGGGGCCAGATTCTCTGGTGGTGTTACCTGGTGTTTCTACCTGTTAGTCAATGGAACTATGTCATCTGACACCAATGAGGATCTGACCCTTGAATGGATAATTACCACTTTAGCCATGGCATTAAGTGGAATTATATGTAAACAGTATAACCTACAGAAAACACTAGAAATTCAGCAAAGCCAGAAGTTGCAGCTTTTGATGGAAAACATCCTTCAATTTAAGAGAGCACCTCCAGAGTTAGTCATACTATCCTATCCAATTGGATGCAGGCAGTGAGAGTTTTGGTTTGGAGCCCAGTCTTCTATTAGTCAACTTACTTATTAATTTATTTATTATACTAAGGCTGCCAGTAATTCTTGCTCGCAAGCCAAATGTGAGAGAGACATCAGGGTACTAGGCTAGATGGATTTTTGGTCTGACCCAGTATGGCCATTCTTATGTAACTTTTGCTTCATCTTCTCTCAAAATGTTATATTGGCCAACATGGTGAGAAACAGACTCTTGAGAATGTTTGATCTTTTTGAAGTTTTCACATATCCTTTTAGATGACATCTTTTTGAAAGGCACTTAAAAAAAAAAAAAAACCCATTCTGGTTCCTGACCCCTTCCTCTGCTTTCTAAAGAAGTTTCTATTATCTCAAAAGTCAAGGTAAAATAAGCCTTACTCTAGAACCCCTTTGAATCTTTGCCTTCCTGGGAACTTTACTCTGTAATTTCTGTCATATACAAGATTTTGATAGATGATTCAAAACTATCCTCCACCAAGTTGGATAATGATAAGGCTGAAATAATCCACAAAATATGTCCTGCCAGATTGAAAAGATAACTAGTGGTTTCTCCAAGACAATCCAAA
Source organism: Eretmochelys imbricata (assembly GCF_965152235.1). Lineage (NCBI taxonomy): Eukaryota > Metazoa > Chordata > Testudines > Cheloniidae > Eretmochelys > Eretmochelys imbricata. The sequence continues at coordinate 63,354,423 of NC_135581.1, forward strand.
GAGAAAAAACCACTAGACTTTCAGCTACTTTAAGGTATTTCTCCTCTGGAATCCTGATTTGAGGCTGTTTGTTCAGGTCAGTCCTTTTTAGACTTGATAAACTAGGTGAGGTCAATCACAGATGGGAGTATTGTGCTGTTTTCAACTAGGTTACCTTGCAGTAAAACAAAAATGCATGTAACTGTGGAAGAGTACAGATGTGTCAGTTTCTTCTATGAACAAGAAATCTTTCACAAGTATCTAGGGACTGAAACATTCAGATCCTGACTGAAAAACAGTCTCTTTCGGCTAGTATTCTGCCACTAGCCTAAACTCTGAGCAGTGTCCTTTGCCACTCCACTGCTGCCAATTTATATATAGTAACTCAAGTGATTATTTTGTGCTTTTAAAGTTATAATAAAACATCTAAATAATGCAGACTTGCATCTTTCTGAAGATCTTTATTCTTCCCAACTTGATCAATTTCTCCTCCACTCCCTAATCAGCTCTAATCTAGTCTACTCATTGTGGAACAGATTCTCTGCCTTGTGCCATTCCCATGAGTGGTACAAAGTGAATGGAAACTGCCAGTAAGATCCCTGCAGGGGCGTCATATCCTTCGGCACAGTGTCAACTGTACACCTCCCACCTTGCAGCTTCTGGAGTTGAACGGGAGGGGCTGGAGTATGATGCACTCTGGCAGCCACCAGCTGAGAAATGTCCCTAAGGTTTCAGTTAGTTCATGTTAGAGCAGCCACTGAGTTTAGCATCTTAATGTTCTTGGGGATAATGGATATTGCTGTCCACTCCTAAACAAAAATCTTTGAGACTCCATTAATCTATTTATGGCTCCCAAACATCTTGCATCTTTATTGAGAAAGAATACACAAGCCCAACACTCTGTGTTATAAATAGGTTTAAACCTAATATCCTAAGAACATTTATGCTTAATACTTTTGGAAATCTGGAAGGGGTTGATTCTGGTCAATCTCTGTAGGTGTCCTTCTGTTGTGCCTGTTTGTGTTTTGTAGGATTTATCTTTAATCTTGGAGGATCCTGGCCTAATTACCAGTTGGAAGAAAAAAGAACTGTAGCTGACAGTTAAAATCCTATTCAGGAAGAAACCAAAATATACTGCAGAGGCTTCAGCACTGCACTGAGTTTTACTATACTTCAAAGGCTTATGCAAGGATTAGGGTGACTTATATAGTACTGTACTCTGAACTATTCTAGAAATATAGTGAATGTGTCTATGGAATGTTCAGATTCTTTAGTATGTCTATCTAGATTGTTGACTGCTCTGTATCTTCACCTGCAAATAAAATGTTCTCTTCTCCTCACCCCATTCCACCCTTCTGTCACAGTTTAAATGCTTTTGAGCATTGCATGCCTGTCCTTCACTAAACAGTCAGGTCCCAGTTTTACAGTCTGGATTAAGACTATTTTAACGTCAATAGGAGCAGAGTTAGGCCAACAGTGAGTGCTTTTGAAATCTTGCTGCTACCTTTACTCGGGTGATAAGATTTCTTGCATGAGTAAATATTAATCACCCGAGTAAAGGTAGCAGCAAGATTTCAGAAGCACTCACTGTTGGCCTAACTCTGCTCCTATTGAAGCCAAGCCCATGTTTAAAGGAAAACCATTTGTCAATTGATTTTGATAGGAACAGAGGGCAATGTTGATGCTTTTGAAAATCCTTCCCTTAGTGAATACATGATTCTAGTTGCCAATAGTAGTTTCCAAGAGTATATTTTGTTACAATTCCCAGTCAGACTCCTCCTTTTTGAGTTATTACTTGTCCAGTTTTGCTTATCTTTTATCAGGATTCAGAAGATAATCTTCTCTCACTTCTAGAGAAGAAATAGAGGCTATCAGCACTTTTGTGCTATTATTGATTATTAGTGACCTTTCCTCTGGAACTCCACTTAATCCCCAAAAAGTTTATTTTAAAAAATGCGAACTTACTTTGTTAACCACGAAAGTATTCTGTCCCATCATGCATTCAAATGACAGCTGCATTCACTGTGTCCTACAGTACATCACTAGTCCTGAGCTTCTGGGAAGTATCCCTTAAACAGAAGCTTTCACAAAGAGAGCAATTATCACTACAGTAAGAAGACAGTGAAGCAGTGACAGGTATTTCCATAACCTGTTCAGAAAAAATCTAGAAACTATGGACACAGTCTTTAGCAAATATGTATTTAATTAACTGAGGTATTATACTACAGTTTTCCTTTCCATGTAAAAATAGAATATGCCTCTGTTCTAAAATGCGTAGATCTGTTATTTTAAAGAGGTAAATGACAGACTGCTTAGGATTCTACAGGTTTGTTGTGGTTCACAATTCTTCCAAGATATTGTCATGTTTTAAATTATTCACAAGTATTCTGGGCCACATTCATTACTGCTGTTACCCAGCTGACTTCAATGAAGATACACCAGTAATTATTTTAGCCCTTTATCTCTGAATGTGCAGGGAATGAAACAAAAATTGACTTCAGTGATATTCTTCTAATTAATTATTTGCATTGTGGTAGTACTGAGGACCCCAAATCATGAACCAAGACCCTGTTGTGCAAGACATTGTACACACAGAGAACCAAAGATGGCCGTCAAAGCAACCTTTTAAGGTTATTTTATAATTGCTCTGTGTTGCCAGTGTTCTCTGTTCACCAAGGAAGACCCAGCCCCGATCTTAGGAGGATACACACCTGCAGGGACAGTTATTTGTTTCACACTCCTGAAAACTTTGCTGTTCAGGTTATTTCCTACCTTTCATGCATTTTTTTTCAGTAGTCTGTACTGTGTATTTGGTGAAATACTTCTGATCACTTGAAATAAATGTAGTATAATGTAAATAGCCTTAGATGTTAGTTTCCTCATTTCAAAGCAAGAAAGCTAATTGTTATGAGAATTTAAAAAACTATGTTGGGTTTTGATGTCATGCTCAATTCTTAGAGGCAGATACTTGTTTTTTATTAAATAAGCTGAGGAGGGTGGGAACATTGGTTCTATGAGATCTATGTTAAAACAAAGGAATCTGGGTGGGCATTCATCCTTATCTCACCCTCTTTTATTACATATAGTTAAACATCACTGAAGGATGGTGTGGGTGCTTAAATCTTTAGCACTAACTGGTTGTTCTCCTCTCTCAAAGGATTTAAGGCACTTAATCCAAAGAATGTTTGCATAATGTGCTTTAATTACTATTTCATTTACTAAAGTGTTTTCCCTTCTGTGCAGTTAAGGAGGGACCTGTAGGTTGCCACCAGTGCCACTTGTTTTCTCCACACATCAACCTCACCATAGAACTTGAGGCTTTCATTTTCCTGGGCAGAAGATGATATTCTTTCATTCTCATAAATGCACATGGAACATCTCAGCACTTGGCCACTCCACAATGGAGTGTTTTCAAGGAATGACATCACTAATTAGTATGCAGTGATGTAACCATGTCAGTCTCAAGATATTAGAGAGACAAGGTGGGTGAGGTAATACCTTTGGCTGGACCAACTTCGGTTGGTGGACAAGACAGAAGTTGGTCCAGCCAAAGATATTACCTCACCCACCTTGTCTCTCTCACATCACTAACATTTAGTGATGTTTAGTGATTCCCCAGCTGTAACTATATCTGCGTGGTAAGAGAGCAAGGCCAAAGTAAACCTAATTCTGGAGTCTTCGTGTTATGCAGCAATACCTTGGACCTTGATAGGACTAGTTAATTTTTAATCCTATGCTACTGCCTGGATTGATCCTGTGTGTTCTTTATCTGGATTGCATGCTTGTGTTGCACATAAATGTAGTGAAACTGAAAGAGTGTGCACTTTTAAACAAACAGATTCTGAGAGAGCCATGTGCAATAGCAAGAGCCACTGTTTTAATACCAATGTTCATTTTATTTCCCCTGTGTCTAACCACAAATGGAAGAATCCTACTTTGTACTTGTTGGGACCACTGTTCATCTCATCTTATCCAACTTTGTCAAGCACTTTGAACCTGGAAATACATGCATGTGATAGAGTGGATGTATAAGTGAAGAGATTCGGAGTAAAATTGCTTTTATGTTTTCTTGACTGGCTATTCTGAATTATGACTTAATGGAATGACATTGTTATAAATAGTAATAATTCACTGACAAATGAATCTCTGCATATAATTTAATTTCATATGGGACTCTGTGACTTGGAGACATTAGACGTACAGGGGGAAATGTTTCAAGAATTGACCCTAAAAAGATCTTTTTAAAAGAAATACTGAATGTATGTTTTTAAAAGGGGTAAAATGAAACTGTCTCATCATTGCTGTAGTAAGGATTTAAATTCTACAGCTCTGAAAGGCAGGCATCTTCTGTCCTTAGGAGATAAAGAAACTGTTACACAGGTTTATTTATAGCTTAGGCTTATGTCCAAGAACTAAAGGAGACCAGAAGGAGCCTCCCTGTCATCAACTTACTATGACAGTGTTTTCAGGCCTAGGCTAGATATTCAATCCCGATAGCCCTATTATAAGCGTAACTGTAGCAACACTGTAGTGATTGTTGAGGAAGCAGTTGTGTCACAAGCCCCGATTTTCAAAGACTTATAAGAAGCCAGATACTCTGGGCTAACATTTCAGCTGAGGACAAACACTAGAAAGGTGAAATTGATGAATAAACTTGTTTCTGCTTTTCAAATAGCTCTCAAATTACTTGGTTTTAAAACTTTGTTTGCCACAGAATTGTTAGATCCTGATCTCATTTGCACTGGTGTAAATGTGGAATATCTCCATTACAGTCCAGTGAATTTGCAAATGAAATTCTACAGTCCAAATGAAATTCTAGTCTGTAGTGAGGGAGGTCCCCTATGATATGACTGAAGAAATTGGATTGGAAGTAACCAGTCCCGTATTGCTTCTTCTGGAGCTCAGAGTTTTTTCACATTAGCCAGAGTATGTCATAAGAGGAATGCAAAGTGCACCGCACATATTCAGCTTGGTCTCCTTGCCTTGTACCTACTATGGATGTACACCAGTGCATGGTGGGTCAGAACAAAATATCATCTTTACTCCTCCTTTGCACAGGTGTAAATGACTGCACAAAGCACAAGGCTTTGGAGAATTAGCCCTGTAGGCTGAGTGGAATCCTAGCAAGTATGACATGGAGACTACGCTCATATGCAGGACAGACACTTTATTTTACAGGAGGAGCAGGGATTTGCCTGGTGCCAGCCTCCAGACACTAATTGTTACAAAGAGAGGGCAGTGCCCTAGGCCAGAAGTTCTCAAACTGTTGTCCGTGGACCACCAGTGGTCCGCAAGTTCCATTCAGGTGGTCTGTGGATAATTCCCTCTAGGGTGCATGCCTGGGCGGCTGCACATGAGCAAATGAAGGGCCACCCACCTAATTAGTGACACTGCACAGTTGTGGCTCCACTAATTAGGTGCCTGGACCCTGGAGAAGATGCACATGTAAGGTGGGGTGGTGGCCTTGGGGGTGGGAATAAGGGGTAGGTGGGAGGGGGCAGTGGGGTGAGAAGAGGGGGTGGGGGCAATTTGGGACATGCAGGGCTGCGGCAGTCAGAGAAAGAGACAATGTTCCCCAGCTCCAGGGCTGCAGCAGCTGGGGAGAGACAGCCCTCCTTCCCAGCCTCAGCTCTGTGGTGGGGAAGAGACCCCCCATACCTGCCTTCCCAGCCCCATCCTGGGGACTGCCGTGGCGGGGGAGAGAGGGCACATCAATCGCATTAGAAAAGTAAGACACTGATATTAAAATATGAGTTGTGTGCTTTTATTTCTAGAACAACATTTTTTTATTATTATTATTAGGGTTTTTTTTAATATAGCACTTTTATCCAAAGCGCTTTACAATAGTTAGCTAACGGTACAGACAACATTTGGAAAAATCATTAAAATGGTTCGCCGAGACCCTCAGCAATTTTCAAGTGGTCCACGGGGAAAAAAAGTTTGAGTACTACTGCCCTATTCAGCTGACTTTTTGGGTGCTGAATGCCTTGGATTGCACTAATCAAGCTGTATTGCCAGCTCAATGATTTTATCAAGTCTTGCAATATTTGGTGTTTTTCCTGTAGCTCATGAGGTCCTGTGATTACATGAGAATCTCTGCTTTCATTTAAAGAAAAAAGTTTTTATTTCTCATGGTTGCAGAGAAAAGTTTGAAAATGTGAACCCTCCAAGTTCAAAAGGCTGAAAAGACCCCAAAAAACCCACATTTATTTTTATCTCCTGACTTTAACTCTCTGTCTAATGACTTTTTTTTTTTTTTTAGGGAACCCTGACTCTCTATTTTTCAACACTTGCAGTTGGCAATGCTACTCTGCATTCGGGAAGCAGAACCAGTGGCATTTTCCTTTGGAGGAGGTATCCCAGAGGGAAAGGGCTCCTCTAGCCCATAATGTAGATCTTCCTCACAGGTGATTTATCGTGACTAGCGTAACTGCATCCCCCTTCCCTTGTTTTTTATCTAATTTTAATTAGATATACAGGTACCACTTGCATGAAATTATACCATGAATAAATTAGCTAAACAGTCAATGGGCACCCAGCAAACACTAGGACTTGTATAAGGAAATTAGGACCTGCAATTCATCACTGTTGGAGATCTGCTGATGATGGCAACAGCGGAATTTGTAGCTTAGACAAAAACTAGGCATTTTAAATCTGGGTGTAAAACTTTCAAAAGCAGTTATGGGCCCATTTTTGAAGGTATTTAGGTGTCGAAGATGTAGATAGTTCCTTTGAGGCACTTTCAAAAGTTTTTAGGTGCCTAACTTCTTAGGCACCTAGACACTTTAAAAATCACACAAAGCAACTAATGACTTTGGAGGCATAACCACTTTCAAAAGTGATTTTAGTCATCTAGGAACCTAAATCTCATTGAAAGTCAATGAGACTTAGGTCTTGTCTCACCTTATGCTTCACCTGTCGATCCCCCAGTAAGGGAAGTCGATCAGAGAGTTTCTCCCGTCAACCCAGAGTAGTATAGACACCACAATAAGTCAACCTCAGGTACATCTACTCCAGCTACGTTATTCACATAGCTGGAGTTGCGTAACTTAGGTAGACTTAGCCCCATAGTGTAGACCTGCCCTAAGTGACCTTTCAAAGTGACTTAGCCCCCTAAGGGCAAGGTTGACAGAAACTCTCCGATCAACTTACCTTATGCATCTCATTCTGGTGAAGTACCGGAGTCGACGGGAGAGCGATCGGCAGTCAATTTAGTGGGTCTTCACAGGACCTGCTAAATCAACCCTCAGGGGATCAATCGACATGTGTTGATCCCCTGGTAAGTAAAGACAAGCCCTAAGAGCGTGCAGTTACTTAGCCACTTCTGAAAACTTTGCCCTGTGCTCGTTAAGCTGTTGTCAGTGTATTTAAAAAAAAAAAAAAATCTGAGCCCTGTTTTATGCTCTAGCTTTAATTTTTGCTACCACTTTGTGAGCTACAGATGTAGATCCAGTATGAAAGTATTTATGGATTGAGTCCATTATTTTCATTTCCAAAAAATGGATCATTATGTGTTCTTCAACATTTACCAAATATTTACATTTGTTTCTCACATGCTTTGCAACACTTCAAAAATATTTGCTCTCATTAAACAAAAACTTCTACAATACTGTTTAACTCGTGTTAAATATTCTTTCCTCCTCCTCCTCCCCCTTTCTCTTTGTTCTTCAGTCATCATGTTTGAAGTAGGATTTTAAAAAAACAGCAAAGGCTGGAAAGTTAGACCACACACAATCTTGCACTTGTGAGGATTTGTGTGTGTGTCAAACAAAATGCCCTTTCTTATCCCTACCTGGGTATAACCTTACTCCGGCAGCTGGCTCAGAATCATCTCCTGGACAGTGGAACATAGGAATTGCCAGACTGGATCAGACCTGGGATCTGTCTGTCAGAGAGAGGATTGTGGAGTAGAGGTCGGTGCTAGTAGCTCAGAAGTACAAGAAATCCCCCCAGTAAACATATAAACACCCCCAACAAAGGCTTCCTCCTAATCCCTAGTACTGTAGTTAGTTTGGTTTAAACCCTGAAGCATTAGGTTTTATATTCTTTCCAATACTTTTTTTTGTGTTCACTATTATAACTCTGGATATTCTTGTTCATATAAACATCCAATTTCTATTTAAATCTTGGTAAATTCTTGGCCCTCAAGGATGTCTTGTAACAATGAGTTCCATGGTCTAGTTATTCATTGTGTGAAAGTGTTGTGGTTTGTTTGTTTGTTTGTTTTCAATTCATTTTGAATTTGCTGCCTTTTGGTTTCATTGAATTTCCCTCACACCACATGTAAGGGGACAGCAGATGCTGCTGATCTACCTTCTGCAGATCAATCATTAGTTTATATGCTTCTCTTATGTTCCCTAAGCAATGTAAATTGTTTCAATCCCTCTTTTTTATGAGTTTTTTTTCCCCATCCCCTCAACTCATTCTCCTTGCCCTTCTCTGAACCCTCTCTGATTCTTCAGTATTGTTTCTGAGTTGGGGTGACCAGTAATGCACACAGGATGTGTAGTATACATCAGTATTTTTTTAACTGACCAGTAATGCTGTGTGCCAACTGCTGAGCCAGAAGATTGATTCATTTTGGTAATTCTTTGAGGGACTAATTGTTAACTCTGCTAATGTGAAAGTACTGAAGTGCTAACCCTCCGGCCCTGCCAACATTCAAGAATCAAAACATCGGTAGCTCCAGTGTAGAAAACGGTTAATCATGCTGTGCGGCTTCAGTGGCATTTGAGGGGTCAGTTCTTTGCTTCTGTGGAAGAAGCAGACTGCCTTTCTGCGAGGAGGATAACTTTAGCGAGTTAATAACTAATGAATTCCTGATGAAACAAACACTTTACATGTACAGGTCCGGTGGGTCTGTCAGTGCAAATATGAATAATTTGACTATTCTATTAATCCATTTCAATGTCCCCTCTCACAAATATGCCTCTGTATGAGAAATCAATATGAACCCATTACTAATGCTAGCTAATGACCAAATAGATGTATTTTTAAAAGTATGATGGAAGCTCTTTTTTTTTTTTAATGGAACTGTGCATAAATTTAGAAAGAACTAGAGCTGTGCATGAATCAGAGTTTTCCTCCCACAGAAAATGTGCATTTCTGAGAATATTCATTCCAAACTGGAAAGAAAAGTCAGAAATGCAAAACTTTGAGCTTAATGGAAAATTTAAAAAAAAAAAAAGCCCAAACGCATTTCAGAGGAACTAGAATGGAATTTTTCTAAAACTTCTGGGTCAGGTGCCCAGTAAGCCAGGCTGCCAAGGAGATGGTGATCTCAGGGAGTCGGGCTGGCTGGCCAGGTTTCAGTTGAAAGTTTCAATGGAATCAACTTGTTTCCAAGGAAAATGTCAGTTGTCAGCATTTTCTGATGGGAAAATTGTTCCACTGGAAAATTTTTGACCAGCTCTAGTAATAACCTTTATTACAACAAACACTGGCAATATGTGGATGACCACCAACCAACTTTTGGAGTAATGAGCTACGTTTGTATTTAATGAAAGTACTGGAAAGTTAGCTTGAGCTGCCTCTCATTTTACAAATTTTTGGAGGCTTTGAAATCACCAGGAATACTTCAGTAGTGAAATTACACAGTGCAGAGATAAGTAGTTGACATAAGTTGCTCCTCCGGGAATGGATAGTTCTTTTGTATAGGACAGGGGTGGGCAAACTTTTTGGCCTGAGGACCACATCTGGGTATGGAAATTGTATGGCGGGCCATGAATGCTCATGAAATTGGGGGTTGGGGTGCAGGAGGGGATGAGGGCACCTGCTGGGGGTGCGGGCTCTAGGGTGGAACAGGAGGTTGGGGTGCAGGAGGGGGTCAGGGATGCAGGCTGTGGGGGGCACTTTCCTCAAGCATCTCCCAGAAGCAGAGGCATGTCCCCCCTCCAGCTCCTATGCGGAGGCGCACTGCCCTGTCTTTAGGCACCGCTCCTGCAGCTCCCATTGGCCACAGTTCCCGGCCAATGGGAGCTGCGGGGGTGGTGCTTGGGGCAGGGGCAGTGTGTGGAGCCCCCTGGCTGCCTCTATGCATAGGAGCTAGAGGAGGGACATGCCACTGCTTCTGGGAGCCAGGCAGAATGGGGAAAGCCCGCTACCCCGCTCCCCGGCTGGAGCGCCATCCTGGGCCAAGCTCCCCCAGCGGGAGCTTGAGGGCAGAATTAAAATGTCTGGAGGGCCGGATGCGGCCCCCATAGTTTGCCCACCCCTAGTATAGGACCTAGCACAATGGCCCCAGTCTGTAATTGGGGGTTCCTATGTGCAACTGCAATATGTATAATGATTAATAATAGCTTAAGTAATAAAGGGAGAGGCTTACTTTTTCAAATGTGACTGTACAAGGGAAGGAAACAGTGTGCCCATCTTTGCTTTTTTTATTGCTATGAATGGGCTGAGTCACCACCCCATCCTGTCGTGGTCTCAGTCTGAGTTAGTGTTCAGACTTGCATTCTTCCTGGAGTCTGGCTTTATTGGTAACTCGTTAACAGTAGCATAGCATAACCCTCAGCTTATGCTCAAATAAATTGGTTAGTCTCTAAGGTGCCACAAGTACTCCTTTTCTTTTTGCGAATACAGACTAACACGGCTGTTACTCTGAAACCTCAGCTTATGCTTCCTCCGTCGTGTCAGCTGTACCCCATCCAGGACTGCCCCCGTCCTACCTCCTGCTCATCTCTGGGAGAGGAACTTCCACTTGTCCTAGACCACCAGGGAGGGTTAGTGAGCCCCACCTGCCACAGTGAGCCTGCAGGAGACTTTGTGCTTTGTTTTAATATCCGCTCAACAGAAGAGCTTTTCAGCCTTTGCAACAATGGACAAAGAGGGACATTAATTGGCGGTTTTAGAGTTCCTATGCATCAGTCATTTGCCTACCTTTGCCTGAAGCTGATGTATCAGGAACATATTTGATGAACGAAGTGTTGTCCATATATTCATTTGCTAGACTAAACCGTGCATGAGAGGTTCCTCAGAAGTAAGGTCAAGGATGCTGTCCCGCCGCTTGTGATATTCTCCAGGAGCTTTCAGTTCCTCAATCAATTAATAGAATGTGTTCTCTGTCTCATGCATAGTTTATTAATTTGTGACATTTATTGTTATGTATGTAATAAGTTATCAAAGTTCTAGACCATGAAAGTGACTATTACACAATACATTAAAACATTGTTTTTCATATCTAACGGTCTCAGAACACTACACATCGGAGAGTGCAACTGACTGGGAATTCCTTAAACAAAATGCGAGAGGTCTGCAGCATTTGATGACATGTGGAGCCTCCTAGTGTAGTGAAAGGTATGGCATGCTGATTCCCAAGCCTAGCATTTCGGTGAGATGCATGTTAGATGTTATCAAATTCTGCCAGCCTAACTGAAATTCTGCACTGCAAGATGAAGTGAAATTTTGTGTGCATCTTTCTAGTATTGCAAAGACACAATTATTCTGCAGGATTATTCAGGGATGGCAGAGAACTCTTTGTTCTCATCTGGCTCCCAGTTTTGAGATTGTAATAAAGATACAGTTAAAAGAAACATGCACTTGCTATGTGCACAAAAAGGATATGAGAAATGGAGCAAATATTGCCCTTATTCATGTTAAACATACTGGATTTATGGAAAATGCACACTGGCTAATCTATTTAAAATCTTTAATTTGAACCAGAAATTGAGGGTGACATCCTGGCCCTATTGAAGTCAAAGGGAGTTCTAGCTATTGAGTTCAGTGGGGCCAGAATTTCACTCTCTGAGTGCTGTTGGCTTGCTGAATGACCACAGGCAAGTCACTTGACTTTTCTGAGATTCAGTTTTCCATCTGTTAAATTGGGATGATGATGATACTTGGTGTCCACATGGAGACTTAATGTGTGTTGTGAATCCTGACTGCCTGTGTGGACCCTGTTATTGCACACTAAAAGTTCTGCGTATACAGGTCCACACAACCAGTCATTGTGTGGCTAGCTGGCTGTAGATTGACACCACAGCTTGAGGCACATTAAATCTCTGTGTAGACTCCCTCTAAGTATCAGATCCCAATTTAACAGATGGAAAACAGAAGCCAAAGTCTCCATGTAGATAAGCCCTTTACTTTCCTATGTAAAATGCCTTGAGATCTGTGGATGAAAAGTATTGCATAAGAGCTATTGTTTTATACTTATTTCTGCTATAATAAAAGAAAAGTTAGGAAGCCAGTTGGACAGTGTGTAGTCAAGAAGAGGCATACTATGAATATATGTGGCCAGATTTTCAGACTTACCAAGCACTCACAACTAAAGTTGAATTAATTGGAGCGGTGTGCGCTCAGCATCTCTGAAAATCAGACCAGTAATACCGAAATGCATAGGTGTGTACATATAGAGTGTGTGTGTGTGTAATATGAGTTAAACACTGATCATATTTGCCAGAAACATGATATGGAAACCCTGCCCACTGCATCACACAGATCTGCCGCCATCTGTTCACAAAGAACTGCTGCACTGAAAAGAGAAGCTTGTAGTGTAATTCTGTTTCCATTAAAGCTTGCAGAGAATTTGGTTTATTCTAGATATTTATTTCTTTTGAACAAAGACTTGATCAGAGTCCATTATTTTGAAATTCTCATGAATATTAACACCTTTTAAGTGAAGGTGCCCATTTCTGTGTAAACATCCAGTTACCCTCTAGCTGCTGAGAAAGCAGGCTTTTGTTTGTTGTTTTTTATTAAAGATTATATTCCCAGAGAGTATATCTAATAACACCAGTAATTAAAACAGCAGGGCAAGCTGTCTCTCTTTTTGGATCATACGGCAGTGCCATAATTAAATGATTACCTAGCAAAATGGCCTTGTTTCAGCATAGCCATTTAGTCCTGATTAACAAAAAGTCTATCTCCTGATTCTTGTGGGAACACACAGGAATTATCAGATTAAGTGATACAATCAAAACAACTACACTTTGTCATTCATGGGTCTTTGCCATAATTTTTATCTAGCCAAATAACTTGGTTTTTAAAAGCACTTATTAATTCCAGAGCTGCCTGAGCTTACTAATTAAAACCAAGGTTATGTGACAATCTAGTTACACTGGGGCCATCAGTCTCAAGGTACTCAGCTATCAGTATGTTGTATGCTGTGGATTTGAAAAGCTATGGGAAATTGAACTTAAACATGAACTATCCCCAAAACAATGACATTTGATGTGATGATGAAAACAATGATCCAATGTGCAGAGAGTCTCATGTTCAGCATCCACTACACAACCCTTATTCTATCTATTGCAAAGATACTGCATCACTGAACCATATTAAAAGGTAACATTTGTGTTGGATCTGTAGTCAATCATGGCACTCTGCTGCTCAAAACACCTCCCATTTTGTCTGTTCCCAACATGACTTGAGATCTGTGAATTTAATAATGCTTTAAATCCTCAACTCTCCACTTGGCAAGGAGATAGTTGTGACGTTACACCTCATATTCTTCCTAGAAATATTGTTATGATATGAATATGGCATAACTAAGATATATTTTATCCAAGGTGGGTTGTGAGGTATCATTGGAAGGTTATGATTTACTGAATGTGATTATCATATTTGTATGCATGTATCGTTGCTGTATCTTAAGTTGGCAATATAAACTCTATCAATTGCAAAAGTGTTTGTATCTGGGAAACGCCCATCAGACAGTAGGCAATCAGCCTCAATGGGCCACTAGGGAGAATGAAAAAACTTGAAAGATACTAATCTGCTGCCTTCCTGAGAAATTTCCTGGGATGTTGCTTTGACCCTGCAGGGTCAGGTGATGTCACCTGGTATGGAGTACCACCTTGGACACTGCTGGTATTTTTCCACTGGAAAAAGGATTCCTGCCTTATATACATTCTATTTAAGGCTGGGAAGTAAGTCAAATAAGGCTCTTCTCCATTGCCTCCCTGCCCAAGAAGGAAGACTCTGAAAGCACCTGAAGAGACAGAGGAACTAAACTGGGGAAAAGGCCAGGGCTCAGCCCAGGCTAAGAAAGGGGTCTAGTCTGTAAAGAAAAGTAACTGGAATTCTAAGCTGCAGAAACTCTGCAACCTGCCTAAAACAATATTTAGGGTGAGAAATTACATTTTGTAACCTGTTTAATGAATTAAGCTTAGGTTGCATGTTTTATTTTATTTGCTCAGTAATCTGCTTTGTTCTGTTTACTATCCCTTATAATCACTTAACATTTACCTTTTGTAGTTAATAAACTTTTCTAGTTTGTTCTAAAACCCAGTTTGTGCAATTCATACTAGCCGGGGGTGGGGACGAGAAGCTGTGCATATCATCCTCCCCATTGAGGGAGGGAGTGTGTTTTGTTTTGGGTTTTTTTTATGAGCTTGTTTTGAACAGATCTCTCTATACAGCGCAAGACAATATTATTTTGGGATTTACACTATGGATGATGTGTGCACCGGAGTGCTGGTCTTTCCCCTAGCTGAATCCTCCTACACAGAGCTGATTTCAGTCTGTCTGCAGCTGGGTATGGCCTTGCCTGGGTGTGTGCTGGAAAGGGGCTTGAGAGCCTGGCACGGCAACCCAGTGCAAGGGAAACCCAGGCTGGTAGGACCGATGGGCTCAGTGGGACCCCAGCAGGGCTTTGGAGCGGAGCCTAGAGCTGCAGCAGCTCCGGAGCAGTGGAGCTGCAGGTTTTTGCCTGGAGCTGGAATGGAGCCGGAGCACAGCTCCAAAGCACTGGACACCAGCACATCCAGAGGCACTCCAAAAGGGGGGTCTAACCCATCACAATAGTGATGACAAATGTTCTATGTTGCTGGCTGGTGTAGTTGATACTACAACTGCCCCTAGTAGGTCTGGGAGGAGGGGAACCTGCTGGGGACTGGCAGGTGTGTGGCTGCATTGTTCTCACGCTTCGCCAGTAGCACGATGGAGCACTGGAGCTGTTGGAGCCAGGGTGAAGATTAGGCTGGTTCTTGCTTGGAAGAAATGCTCCAGCATTACAAATTGCTAAACGCAGTGTAGCTATAGAATCACTTATTGCAGTATATATAAATTCAAGTTGATATATAGTTACTCATACATCTAGGATAGAAACTCCATCTGTGCAACTGTTGATAATATGAGCCACTCAAGTTCATTTCTAGAGCTGGCAAGAAACTGAAATTCTGAGGGAATGTGATGGGAATGGTGATATTTCACTTCAACCTTTTGGAAATGTTTCTGAGATTCTCTGAGCTGCCTGGAGCCCTGGCGGCCTACCAGGTAGGGAGCTTGGGGACTCTGAAGGCTGGAACTGCTGAAGAGCTGGGAACTCTGGCTCCTGGGCAGTCTGCCTAGAAGGCTGCTGAGGGACCAAGGAAGCCCGGGGGCCCGGAAGTCCAGGCTCCCAAGCAGCCAGGGACCCAGGTAGGCAAGCTGGCAGGTAATCATGCACGTTTCTGCCAGAACCCGGCCTACTTTCTATCAGAATTCCCCTAAAATTACCACATTCCCACAGAATGCTTTGATTTTTGGCAAGTTGGCATTTTCCAACTCCCCAAAAAAATCCATTTGGAAAATTTCTAACCAGCTTTATTTCCCTCTTTAAGGGATAAAAGTTGCAACCTTTATCCAATATAGAACAAAGCGTGGTAAGAGAATTATAATTCACGGTCAACACAATGCACTAATACTGGAGAAAAATGTGGCTTAAATTTGGCAAGTCAAGTTTGTCAACATACATCTCCAGCACATTGAGAAAAGCCTGGACTCCATACGACACCAGTTCCAAAATCAGAGTGAGTCTGTTGACCACAGAGCAGCCCCCAGAGAGTGGAGTGGTTGTATTGCGTTGGTTGTCCTTGTTTTCAGCTGAGATAAAGAACAGATGGGAGTGGGCGATGAAATTATGAGCCAATGCAGACTGTGACTATTTTTTTCAGAAAGGGCAAAACACTTACTGTACTAAAGGCAGCTAAAAATACAGAAATACATTTCTAGTGTTACTTATGCATGTGTAAGCAATGGCTGCAGTTGCCCTATGGGTCTCATGTGAATGCGATCGGGGAAGAGGTGGTCTCTGTGTTTGCAGATAGGAGTGGTGTCCATGGAATAATATCATCAAGATGCTGTTCACACAATGGAGAAGTTTGAGAGCCCCTCCCATAAGGTTTTAACTACATGGAAGTCCTATGACTCATGATATAAAAAGATGATCAGGGCAGTTAAGACAGCTTAATCCTTCATGCAGAGTGGTCAATGGTAAAATTACCTGTTGGCTGCAAGGCTAGATGTAAAGAAAATTGGAACTCTAATGGCCTGATTTTCTGCCTCTGCATTTGTTCCCCAAGTGCAAAGTTGGTGTGCAGGTTTATCTCAGGGAGGTAGGAAAGTCCGATTTTCCCTTTTCATTAGAATTGGTCAACATTTTCTGAAACTTCAAAATTTTTACATGGGATAAAGAAAACTTTCCATATTTTTTTAAGCTCATTTTCTCTCTCTCTCCCCCCCGCATCTCTATATTGGTCAAAAAATTAAATGAAAACCTTTCACAATACTTTTCTCCGCCACTCCCTTTTTGTTGTTGTTGGGGGGAGAAAACAACAAGCTCTACATTTTACAGAGGGTCAAAATGAGTCAGAGGTGAGATCCTTACCCTCTCTGGCCCCTTTACACCAGGTGCTATGAAGGCCTTGGATCCCGCTGTGGGGATGATTCCTCTGGAGCACAAACTGCTGAAGAAAGCCACGCTGTGTTCCAAAGCTCTCCTCCTATGGTGCCCGAGGTAATGTGAATTTAACATCATTTTATTCCCTCATTCTCACCATTTCTTAACTAATGAACACCGATTTACCATTCAGTTTCAATTTCCATTTAGTGCCCCCAAGTTCACATCTGTCTCCCATGGCCAGTTAGAAGGAATATCCTCAAATCCTTTGTTATCCTTCCTCATGGAATATTCTTCTAGAAGCCAGGAAGGGGCGGGGGAATGACTAAGCATCCTCAAGGTATGTTGCATGCCACAAAAGACACATACTGCCAGAACAGATGTCCAAAGAGGCACAACTGGAGTTTTTCAGATGTAAAAATCTATTACAGACCAAAGAAAATATCTTCAGAGAGAAGTTGAGGGGGAAAAACCAACAAATTGAAAAACGGCACAGGGCAACCTTAACATCACTCTGGCTAGTGTCAAATTATCTGCTTCTATAATCAAAGGAACCCATTCAGGAATATTTTCAGAAGTCATTCACTTCCCCCATGATCACAAGAGCTGGTTAAAACCTCTAGCTTCCTCAACATGAGAATTATGTATCCAAATCTAAACTGTCACTGTAAATGAAACCTTAGAGCTTCAGATTCTCAGTGTCACTACCATGCCTTTCCATGGAACAGTTCAAGCCTTGCTTCTGTGGATGCTTGTTACTGAAATCTTTGCCTATTGTTTTGGGGGAGTTGATAGACTCCAAAGCGCTGTCAGCTATAAGGATCCTTAATCTGATCCCAGAACACCTTTCTTTAGAACAGTCATTATTAGTATATTTAGAAAGGCCCCTATCCTGGAAGTATATTGGGCCAGATCTCGGCTGGTATAAATAAGTATAGCTTCAGTGACTTTAACGAAGCTACATCAATTTGCATCAGCAGAGGATCTGGCCCATCCCCTTGTTACAAGGTTATAGTCACATGATGTAGTATCCCACTTTGGGAGAAAACTCATCAGACAATTTTGCTTGTATTGCTGTACTATTTTGACCTGACTGTAGTTGTTGGTTTCTTTCTGTCAACTCTCCTCGGCTGAATGCATGCCAAGTGGTGCTTGATGATAAAGCAAAGTCATAGAGCAATAGGGGAAAGAAAAGCAGCAATACTGCATACATGAGTGACCCTATATAAATGCACACCACGTGATAGCTGATGCTAAAATTAGATTAGTGGTAGAGGAAAGGAAAACAGGGACTTAATTATCTCTGGGGTGGAACAAGCAATGAAGAAAATCCCCTATTTTAAATTTAACAAAGTTTGGGACTTTATCAACAAATGCTGTACCAGTATTGGTATGAAACAAGGACTTTGCAGTCAGATTTTACTGTAATTTAAATAGTGTCATTACATTGGCTGTACTCTATCCTTGAAAACCGTATCCGAGCAAGACTGTGAAAAAGGAACAAAATTGCCAAAGAACAAGAGAACAGAGTCTTCTCCCTCTCACCAATTAGAATATCAAACAGAAAAAAATTGCATTTCTTATCAGTAATTCTAAGAAAGTATTTGAGACCCTAAATTGCCGAGCTAATTTTGATCTCAATGATATTTTTTTAGATTAAAATGGTGTTTTTTGCAATTACTCCTTCAATACTGAATTAAAGGAGTTGGTTAGGTCTTGCACCTAGAAAGTTGCCAACCTGCGCACATGAATGTCACTTCACCATAGCAGATGCTGCATTTCATATGTCATAATGGAATACCGGAAAGGCCACCTGCAGCTTCTGATTTTAGTCATTGAAAATGCAGCACTAAAATATGTTTTGGAAAAAAATCTAGAATCTACCTTGGCCCTGCCTTCACCCCTCCTAGCTCGGTTCTGCAATCTATTTGGGACTGCCACATGCTTCTGAGTTCCCTGGTGGGGGGGCATGGTAACAGACCTCTCAGTCACTGGTCTCCACTACTGGCAGACTTTCCTCATCCTGGAGTCAACATAACCAATCTATTACACTTCTTGAAAATTGGTTCTAGCTTCCCAGAAAATCATCTTGACAACTTCTGCTTTATGTGCGTATATAGAAAGGAACCCAATCGGCAGTTAAGCAATATCTGCAAGAGGATTTGCACTAGCAGCCTGTTTGTTTGATACATATCTTGGGGGCAGTGTGAGTCATGAGGCCAAAGGACCAGTGGCTTCACTCACTCTGACGTGGCTTCTTGCTAAATAAAACAGATTTTTAAAGAGTGCACAAAGTCACTGTGGAGCAATGACTAAATAACTTTTGTTCATATTACTCTGCTTGAAAAACTAGTTCATAGAGAAAGAAAGCAACTTAGAACTTTTAAGGATGGGGAGCAGTTGCTGTGGCATACAATAGGTGGTAAGAAACTGTTACTCACTTTCTCGTAATTGTCGTTCTTCGAGATGTGTTGTTCACATCCATTCCAATCAGGTGTGCGTTCACCGCATGCACGGTCATCAGAAAGTTTTCCCCTACCAGCTCCTGTGGGGTCGGCTGTGGAGTCCCCTGGAGTGGCTCCTTCATGACACTCAATATAGGACTCTGCTGACCTGATCCCCCTTCAGTTTCTTCTGGCTGGCTACTCCGACAGAGGGGAAGGCGGTGGGTATTGGAATGGATGTGAATGACACATCTCGAAGAACAACAGTTATGAGAAGGTGAATAACCATTTCTTCCTCTTTGAGTGCTTGTTCATGTCTGTTTCAACCAGGTGACTCCCAAGCTCCACCCTGGAGGTGAGGTCGGAGTTAAGGAATAGCTGATTGGAGCACTGCTCTACCGAAATCTGCATCATCTTAGCATGGGCAGTGAGTTCTATGGGCCCGTGGTGCCTTGCCCATAGAATATTCCTGGCCCGGGGCCTGGCTCCAGCAATGTTTGAGGCCAGGTCTCTCCCTCGGCCCTGCCTTCCGCCCCTGGGCGCTCCCCCACCACTGGCAGCGTAGCAGAGTTGAGCGGCTTCCTGCCTGCTCGCTCCATGTGGCTGCTGGCCCCTCCCTGCAGCGCCTAGGTGGGGTCGGGCTGTGTCTGTGTCTATGCGTGCTGCTCCCTCCAAGTGCTCCTGCGGCCAATAGGAAGCTGCGGGGGCAGTGCCTAGGGGTAGCAGTGCACGGAGAACCCTGGCCCGCCCTGCCTCGGAGCCCAGGTAAGCTCTGCACCATCCCATCCCCTCCCAGAGCCTACACCCCCACCCCTTTCCCACTCCACCCCCACTCGCTGCATCTGCTAGAAGTTTACAATCTGAAAGCAGAATGGGGCGGAAACTGTATTGGTACCCAGAGCTGTCTGATGTGGTAGCTGAAAAAGAGAAGAAGGAAGAAAAAGCAAATGCATAGTTTGTGTCCATCTATGTTGCCCAACTAAACTGGAGAGCAGACTCCAGGCTAAAACAAGCTCTACTCATTGTTAGGACAAAGTTGCAGCTGTGTGGACTGACTGTCGCTAGCTGAAATGCCTACAGGTGACCAAATCCGCTGTAGTCCATATTTATGTATGTAAGGTTTATAATACGAGAATAATTAAAAGGTATAGTCTGCATAGGAAAATATAGGTGTGACGCATGACCAGAAAGGGTGAAGCATCCTGCAGGATATATTACTTAAATTCAACCCTTAAAAACACATGGATAGATAATGTTTGTGCTTTTGTGTATTTACATATATATAGGTAGAGGTTAACAATGTAATCAAACGGTTCCTGCCTATGCTGTATTCTGTTAATTCAGAGATCAAAGGGACATCTTAACATTTAAATGAACTATGAACATAGGATATCGCTGTATTCATCTCTCTTTGAAATGTATAGCAATTCATCTGTGACTGGTGGAAAAACAGTCAATTGCCCTATGTTGATCTGTGTGAATAATTACTGGTGATGCTTAGGAAATGGGTCCACTTCAAGTTACCATGAGTGTCTATTGTTCACCAAGGGACTCTGAGCTGTCAAAGAAGGCCTGAAACTGTATAAAAAATGGCTTGGTTCCTGATCCTGTCATCTCAGATCCGCTTGAGGTTTCATGCAGGGGAAGCCTAAGCCACAAGGCCTGAGATCCCAGTTCTGACTGGCCCTCCCTGAATACAACCATTGGACTATAACCTATGAACTATTTCTGAAAGAACTCTTTGCATCTACAAAGCTCACCATCTCTGCTATGAATCTGAAGCTCAAGATTGTAGTTATGTCTGTATGTATACTGATCTTTTAACTTATACTCTGTCTCTCTTCCTTTTTAATAAATTTTATTTTGGTTAATAAGAATTGGCTGTAAGCTTGTATTTGGGTAAGATCTGGAATATCATTAACCTGAGAAGTAATATGTCTGATCCTTTGGGATTGGTAGAACTTTTTTATATGATGAATAAGATTTTTCACTAATCCTCATCATAAATGACTTGGGTATCTGGGTGGAGGCCTGAGGTGGGGTTACTTTATATCTGTTTGCTTATATTTATATCTGTTATATATATATATATATATATATACACACACACACACATTATATATAAAAATTTATATTATATATATATATATATATATATTATATAACATTTATTTATATATATAAAATTTAGGTTGTGCTTTAATAGTCTAGTTTTAGAAGAATTGGATATTGTTTGTAAATCTCCTTTTACGCAGTCATGTGAAGACTGTAGTTGTTGACAATACCCTGCCCAAAACCTAAGGAAAGAATCCTTTTCAGCCATTTGAGTTACCGAAGCTGAAGTAGAATATTGTTCACAGGAAGTTAATTTACTGGAGAAAGAAAGAACTGGTTTATCGACTCCTGCCTCTAAATTCTACTTACATATCAACCAGATGCATAGACAAAGCACATTGAAAAGTTCTTGTCAACGTTTTGGATTTTAGTATCACTGACAAAAATGATAACAAAGATTCTCTTGATTTTTATCACAAGAGCATATTGGGTTTTTGTTCCATTTGACACCAGTTAATTAGGTTAGTCTGTTCTCAGAATGACTGCATGGAAACAGTTGCTTTCATGTATTGTTACTCTTTGGCAAGATTTCCTTGAATGCCAAATCGAATCCCATTCAGTCAGAACTGGGGCAGACATGGTATTGATTCTTGGGGAAACACAGTGAGCTCTTGACATTCAGGACTCACATTTATTAATCTGTTTACATTTCATACTGGCCTTAAATTAGGGGGACATTTATTGTAAACTTTGAGAGTGCCAAAAACGTACAGAAATGCTTTCATCTGAAAATATATAGAAAAGAATTAATAACCTGCTGCTAGGGTTGCATCTTTTGTGTGGAACAGCAGTGACATCCAGTGGCCACCTTGGATTATGGTCAGAGATACATTTTCCTGGAATTTATTCTAGGATTTGTATTCTTATTAAAATTGGAGATGAAAGAACACATTGGGAAACCCTGCATGAGGTCAAACTGGCTTTGTAAGGCACATATTCTCCTAGTTCTTTAGACTCACAAGTCAGAACAAGCTTAATTAAAGTGAATGAAGAAAAATGTACTCTAAAATACTGTTTTGGAACAGCTCCCGGTTCCTCTGTTTGTCTTAGAATTAATGACAATGGGGAAAGTGCTTTTCTTGTGATCTAACTGATGTTCTTCATTTCTTTGTTGATGTTCTTCATTTGTTCTCTTGATTTTTCTCTTACACTGTAGCATTTTAAAGTGTGAATTGGCATATAATTTATTTTTTTCTGCTCTGGCTCAGATAGTTCTAGGGAAAAGGCTGATTGTAGTATTTTGATTTCTTTTGTAATTTCCTTCCTTTCCCCTCTCCTCCCTCTTTTCCCCCCCAAATCTCTCTCACTCTCATTAATACCAGTTTGGCTACAATATTGACTCCCTGGTCTTGTAAACAAATAAGCGAATTAGTTCCTTATTTTGAACAAATTTCATGTTAATTAGTTAACGTTTGCAAATTACTTTGAAGATAAGTGCTAAATGTTGTTTTATAATTTTATCAGGTCAAACCCTGCAGTCCTTATACATAGTCAGATCTCCCTGTGAAGTCAATGGGAGTTTTGTCTGGATACGGACTGCAAGATTTGGCTCTTCGTTATTTTGTTGTTGTTTAGATTATTGGATGGAATTCATCAAATCACAGGGCTTACTCAAGGCTCTCTGGCCACACCACTTGAGCCCCGATGTTTTACTGTGCAGAGGACTGTGTGCAGAGCAGCCATAATAGGCTGTTTGCACTCCATATGCACCAGGTGTGAGAATGCAGGACTAAGGGGTAAGTCACTGGATCCACGTTCCCGCAGATCTAGGAACCCCCTTGCAACAGATATTCTATCCAACACTTCCTTTGTTTCCCCCAAGAAGCCCTTACTCCAGCTTCATGCAGGGAGGGCTGAATTTCACCCTTGGTTAATAGTTCTGTTGTACAGTGTATTTTCTTCTGATTTGTGCTTCCTTGCAAGCCTGACGGAGGCTTGTTGGGAATGTCAAGTCCTACCACCCACCTAGTGGTAAGTTTATGAGCATTAGAGAAGTTGTTGCCTGAGTGGCTGGTACTGGTATAATGGATCAGCATAAATCACAAGAATGTGGGGTTTAACATTTCACAAGACTGGGCACTCCCATGGTTATCTAGGACCTCTGGAATTGTATGATCCCCCTTCACACACCCCTCCCCCCCACCCCCCCGTGGCTGACTGCCTAACGTTGGGCAAGTCACTTAGGCTGGGATCCACGAAGGGTCTTAGATGTTGAAATGCTTAGCATCACGGTGCCCAGCTTTTGGGCACCTAGAAAATCACAGGAACAATGTGATTTTTTGATAATTGTGCTTTTAAGAGTTGTTTGGCCAGAAGCTTGAGCAACGTGCATGTGTCAGAAAAATACATGGTCAAATTCTTCAGTCTGATTCAGGGCCAAATCCTATCTCCATCTCCAGCAAGTGTGCATAAGGCCCTAAGTGCAAGTGCATGGCTGGCAGGCTGTGAAAAGGATATGCAGGGGCAATCCGTATCCCAGCTGCAGCATGGTGTTGTGCTCTGTAGTGACCTTCTGTGGCAAATAAGAGGAGAAGGAAGGGAGAGCTGGGACAGGGCATGGAGTGGCCAGTGGATCTAGCATTACATTATGTGAGGGAGAATGGTCCAGGAGTTAGGGTGCTAGATTTGGATTCAGGTTCAGTTCCCTGCTTTGTTACAGACGTCCTGTGTAACATTGGGCAAATCACATATGGTGGGATCCATGACAGGTCTTAGATGTTGAAATGCTTAGCATCATGGCACTGGAAAATCACAAGAACAACATTGCGATCCACAAAGCTGTTAGGTGCCGAGGTTCCCTGTACAATGACTGGGGAGAGAGAGGCACCTAAGAATGTGATCACAAAAGACAGCATGTCTAAGTTAGCCAGTGGGAGGTGCTGACAAGAGCAGGGTTGATAGACCCCTAAATCCTGGCTCCTGAGAGGAGCCAACTCTGCTTAGCAGTCCATGAACTGGAGCTGCCTAGAGTCAACCACTGTTGCTTTGTGGATAATTACTTAAACAATTTTTGGTCTGGAGAGAGAGGAAAAAGGGAATGACTCTGTAGTCCTGTGATTAGGGCACCCAGCTGCTGGCATGGGAGCCCCTGGGTCCACTCCTCCTGCTCCAATCCAGAGTGCAACTGCTTCATTAGGTGAGACTGATGGAGCCCCACTGAGCTATGGGATAGTCTAAAGGTGGGAAACCCCCACTTCAAATCCGTTCTTCCCTCAGTCAAGGGGGAATTGAACCTGCATCTTCCACATCCCAGGTGAGTGCTCTAACCACTAACGAAACAGTTGTAAGGTGGGCACCACCAACACCACTTCTTCCTCCTCTGGCCAGATTCTGAATGGGACTCAATCTGGTAGGTGCCCTCTGAGCACGCCTACTGGATCAGGCCCTGCATGCAACTTAGGCGGCCAAATGCCTGTCTTCCCCTGGTTTGTGAATCACTCTGGGACTTAGACAGGAGGTGGGCATCCGGCTGCCTAGAGCGAGGGAGTTGTGTGTGTGCTCAGAGGCAGGAACATAGGCACTGAGGAAACTTTTACTCTGGAGAAACTCAGGGGCCCAGTGAGTTTAGGCACCTACAGCAGAAGTTCTGTGGATCATGATGGAGCCAAGACAGGGACTTAAACATCTTAGGTGCCTGAGTCTGGGGTTTGGGTGCCTCAGTACCTTCATGGATCCCACCCTTAATCTCTGTGTCCATTCCCATCTGTAGAATGGGCATAATAGCACTTCCCTATCTCACAGGGTGTTGTGAAGATAAATATGTTAAAAATTCTGAGATGCTCAGATACTACAGTGATAAGTACCAAAGAGATATACATGTATTGAAAGCCTGAACAATGCCCTTCCCCCTAGAAATCTCTCTCTCATACACTTACACCTGATCTCCTATGCCCCCTGCCAATCCTCTCTTCAGTCTTCTGCATAAAACCCACTTGCTAGGGCTTTGTGCAGAGAAAACATGGCTCTCAGTCCTTGCTTGGGAAAAATTCCTACTGATGTCATTCGCCTGTGGAAAGACTATAGGGCTTCACTCAAAGATGTAACTTAACTTAAAACCCAGCAATTCCTGGCAGCCCTTTCACTGGAAGCAAAGCATAAAGGGTGTGTCTGTGATTTTTGTGATCTTGTTTCAATGTCCCATGTAGAGGCCTGCTCAGAGAATTGCCCAACCTCCCAAAATATTAGTTTAGTTCAATGAATTAAAGCATTTCCATGTTTCTGGTCTTAGACAAGATTGCTGTAATTTCAGATGTTCAGGGTAATTTGGCAGGGTATGGTTGCCCTTATATCAATCACAGCTTCACAGTAGATGGCGTTGTTAACTCCAGTCTGTGCCTTGGAATTGAACAGCAAGTGAAATGGCAAACCAGTGCATAAACCTGAAAATAAGCACTCTGCCCTCGAAGTTTGTTGCATCAGCAAGTAGTCATTACAATCTGCACTGTCCGTTTCTGGGTAATACTAATCAATTTAGGACAGGCAGTATTTCCAATCAGATTGCCTGTTCCCCTCACTTATGAATGCAGAAGAGAATCCATGAAATCAGAATGAGGCTGGTGTGGGATTGATTTTCTTATATCTGTCCTATTTTGTCACGGCATGAGCTGAAATATTCAGATACCATGTTTTTTTCAGATGCATCCCTTTAACTAAGGAATATATCTATCATATCTGCCAGTGAAATGAATAACACCACAAGGAGGTATTTAATCATGAGCATGGAGATTGCACTGCAGATTGCTATGCCCTGACAGTGCCAGTCAAGATTGAATAAGAAAAATAATGCTGAGAAACAAGGTGTCCGACTGATAGTTACTTATGGAGGAGTAAACAGAGTCTGCATTTTTAATTTGTGTTAAGGGCAACATGTTCAAGGAATGCAACAGGATCTGTTCTTATTAACTTAGCTCAGCAATTTATAGAGTTTTGTGATTGTCCAATGATCTGTCAGCATCTATGACAGCTTCTTGTGATACACTTTTGGGGCGGGAGTTCTGTTCAGGGGTTTATTAGTTCAGTGAAAGTATCCCTTAAGCAAGAGTGGCTTGTGTAACACGTGTAGTTTAAAGTACAAAGCGTATCAAGCATTTATGTTGGGTGAAGCTGTAAAGCTGGATAAACAAACAGGAGTAGGAGCCCAGTGTGTTAGGCGTTAGAGTAGGGCGAGGATTGTTCTGACAAAACAGGTTTTCCATTGGAAAATGGTGCTTCATCCAAATCAAAACTTTTTGCAGGGAAGGATCCATTTCAATGCATTTTTTGACTCAAGAAAACATTGAAAAGTAAGTTTTGAAATTATGTAAATGTTTTTAAAACAATGCTGTTTTTCCAGTTCCAAATGACTCTTCATTTCAAAATGTAAGCATATCATAAAGGGGAAATATTAAGAGGGCTAAAATCAAATGTAACATTGCAATTGACCCAAACAAATCTTTTCACGTTGCCAAAATTTTGGAGGTTTTGACTCTCTTTTTTTCATTCTCTCTGAATTGAATAATGTTCATGGGATAGGAAAACCATGTCCTGCCCAGCCCTATAATAAATAGTAGTACAGCCCCATTCACAGACCAGGGTCCCATTGTGCTAGCACTGTGCAACCACAGAACAAAAAGACACTGTAACACACAGGGCTAGAGTCACAAAAGGACTGATTTTAGGTGCCTGAATCCTAGAATCAGGCTCCCACTCTGACCCACAACATCCCTGCTTAGCTGCTGCCAAACCTGGCTGGAGTCTACATTTTTGCAGTAAAGTTCCCTTGGTGCCCATGTTTCTGCCTCCGCACATGCACACTGCAGCCCCATGCCTGGACTCATGAGCCCCGCAGCAGTACAGTAACTGGGGCAGGTAGGTGTTCCTCCACCTAACTCACCTTTCTACACGGAAACACTTTTCAGCACTGTTGGTGGGGAGTTCATGGGAACCTAATAAGGTCACCAAGACTCATAAGACTCCATTAAAAATCTTAACAGATGCCTAATGAAAATTCAGAACTTTTTTTTTTTAAACTATTTTTTACTATGAACTAAGCAAAGGCACTAGCCCTCAGTGAGGACCATGCTGCGCTAACACATATTCAGTTTCCAAGTACCCATTTTTGCTGCAGCCCTGCTTAGAAAAATAAGAAATTAAAGTATAGTTGGAATTTCTTTGCACTGGGAAAAATGACATAAGCTATTTTAATCTTACTTTTCAAAAGGTGAAGCCTGGAAAATTTCAGTCGCGGAGTGAATGTTTCAGAAAGTTGTCAACATGTGAAAATGAGGTTGTAAATAAAGCCAGCTGCCACTGTGTAACACCACATCCATCAATAGGACCAAACCACACTAGTTGTGAAAGTTCATTTGAATTCTGAACAGTTTTTTATTTGTTATCCACAAACAACTCACACGAGCTTTGGTTCATATAGATGTTTAGGGAATGGCTATTTGAATATTGCTATTTGCATATGAAAAAGAGAATTTGTGCACCAGGCTCATTTTGGTTATTTGCTATTTATCATTCTCCTATTTAAAAATGATCCATTTGTCCAGTCAGGGAATGTAAACATAATATGTGATTTATGTGACCAATCACGCCACTGAAAAACAAAAGTGAAAAATGAAAAGCATGCAGTTCTCGAATAACCAGTGCTGAAGTATATTTGTATCAACTGTTTATTGAACAATTATGAATTGGAAATACATTCATAAAGATCAGCAAGAACAATTCATGAACAGAAGAAAGGATTCAATTAATCACAACATTTGTTACAAATAATACCAGCTCTAGATGAATGGAAGCTGCAAACGTAACAGTCACTTTTAGGGATGGTGATATTTCTTTTCACCGATCTCTCTCTCAAAATCCACATGCAACATAATGTAAAGCGTGGAGGTGGGAGAGTTGTGAGCAAATGTTCAAATTTACAAAATACCGTATTAAATTCCAAACTGCATATGAGTGGGATAGTTTTTTTTTTTAAATGTTAAACTCAGGATTATAGGACCAAGTAGTAGAAAAAGTATTCATATATATGAAATCTTCTACTGGAACTAATGTCCAAAATGTCTCAACAAATCAGCCCTCCCTCTAGGCTCTAGTCTTCAGTCTCTTTTTTCTAATACTCCAGAATCCTCTCCTCTCTCCGACCTGTATTGAACACTGATTCTTTGGGCATCTGTTCTCTTGCAGACTTCTTCTGCTCTCCATTGTTCCTCCCTTCAAGCTGAAGTCTCTCCCCTTTCATGAGGTCCAGGTGTTCATTATATTGTCACCTGATGCCTCCCTTCCCTCTATCTGAGAAGCAACATCTGTTGCACCTGTGCTATAAATAATTGGCTATTAACTCTTTCCAGCCCATGATGGGGTTTCACCCCATCACACTCCAATAGTGACTTCAATGGAAATTGTAACTTGACATAAGATATTTGCATCAAGTATTAATTACTGGAATGGCAAGCTTATTAATGAGATCTGCTATTAAAAGGAATCTCACTGTCCAGAATAAAGAGCCTAGATATAGCTTAAAACTGGTCAGGAAAGAGTTAGTTAATAACTGATGGCCTCTGAGAAATAGAGATATTGCTCTAGGGAATCGCTATCCAGCAGACACTAGTGGTCTCTCTTCTTGGCAGTCTCAGCAGAGGCCAACCACCACAACTGAGCATGGAGACTGAGGTGCCCTCCTCCCACTCATGCCTAGAGGTAATACCACCAGGTCAGGATGAAACACAATACAGAATCTCACAGGGGCCAGACTCTGCTTCTCCCCGAACGTTCCACTGAAGCTAGATGGCCTTTCTTAAAGAATGGCATTGAAATGAAAGAATGTAGGACTTAACATGTAAAGGCAAAGAGCCCAATACTGATAGTTTGAAGAAGTTTGCTTTTCCTTGTTGAAAAATGGATTGATCAATATTGCTGAGAGACTTTTTCTATTAAACTATTTTTAACGGGGGAGTCTAGACACCTCATAGAAATCAGCTTCTTTGTCACAAATACTGCAGTGAGATTCCTTGTTTGTTCTCACATTGGATTTTATCTGTATTCTAGCCAGAAATGTACAGTAGTTCTCTGATTCATAGCACCCAGGTACTTAAAATGTTTAATGAGCTCTGATTCCCTACACAACATCTTAACTTGAACAAAGCTGCAATAATTCTAATAGTTCGTTAGTAAAATGTGATGGCTTTGAAAAGAAACTTCAGCAAAGATTTGGGATTACATCAGGCAACAGAAAATATCCAACTTTGTTTTTTTTTTTTTTTTAATTTTTACTTATATTTTTGAAATAAAAAAAAAGAAACTAAACCCGAGCACAGTTACACAGGAGTACCCTGTGGCCAGTACAATAGGTCATCATTGTCTGATATTTTGCCTTCCTATTGGTTGGGCTGCTGATCATAGTACTCAGATGGCATTCATGCAAGACCACATGGACAATACTATACTTTGAATTTACATCCTCCTTGACTTGGCTTCTCCAGCCCATTTCTGTTGACGTCATCCCCATTATATATATGTAACTTTAAAGTCTTCTCCAGCATTTAAGTTAGCATGATACCAGACTGGGTTTTTCTGCTGGATCAGGTAAATCCTTGAATCCATGTATTTGTTGTCATTAAGTAACAAAGACTTCATTAAACTTTATTCTTAAGTGTTTGAGCAGCATCAGTAAGCAGCTATGGCAAAGACATTGTTTCACTTTTCTTTCAACTTCAGAAGAATTTATATTCTATCCAGTATATTTGGTACCTAAATCATATTGGGTGAAATTGGCCACTGGACAAAGGGCCCATACAAGTCCCGTTCACCACCTATCTCCAACTAAAGCCTACAAAAATAGAATTTAAGTGGGACTTACATGGTGAATTGTCCTTGCGTGGGCCAGCTTTCTTTACAGGGATGACTTTCACTCACTACGAACTGATACTGCTTTACAAAAAAATCATTTGACATTATCAGCATGTTGCAAGAATAGGCTAACGTTATCATGCAGTGGTCTTATGTGGACAGGTGTCCTCATACAAACTGCCATGCTTAGCACTAAACGGCTTTCAGCAGAGAGGTCAATGGGTGACTATGCATGGAGGCTGCACTCTACAGGTGGTCCTTCCAGGTTTGTGGTGCAAGCCTTCCCACACAGCTCCACCAATGTCCATGCTGTAACTTTTTAGTGTGCAAAGAGAGGACTTCACTTCCTAGAGCTGTCAATTTGGTTCCTTGCTGCTAGCACTGAAGTCACGTAAAAAACGTAAATAGCTATGTTAAAAAAACAACAACTAAAATTCAAAGCCCTTCAATAGGTGGAGAGCTGGCAGCAACCTGAAGTGCTTACATGCAACCAATCACGTTACTGATGTTGCTCTCACCTAGAACCAAATTCACCTCTGCCATAAACTCTGAAACTCTATTGATACCAATAGATTGGCTGGTTTTGATGTCAATAGAGTTGAGCCGACTTAGGTCAGCAGTGCAATTGGTCCTCAAAGTACATTTGACCTGGATTAGCATTTCTGAGTGGGTAGCACTGTTCAAGATATATACTGTTTGGACCTTCAAGAACACTTGTGCTTTATCCTGCTTGAATTCTTTACCAGCTCCCAACAAAGACCTGTGACCTTCACAGTGAAAAATTGACTCTGGAATATATGTTTGTATCGTTCCAGAAAGACTTCTGCTCTCAGGGCCACAGGAGTGGAAAAGTTGCAGCAAAAAGTGCTCCTGCCCTTTTAACCTCCCAGCAACAAGCTTGACAGATGGTGCCCCTTTTCTCAGTTGGCTGAATAGCAGTCACATACAGGTGGCAAACGGCAGAATTTAAATAAAGTACTGTAGAGTTGCAAAGATAATGTATAATTTCCCCAGCAAGGGACACAGTGCAAGAGATCCCTGATTTGAGCCTCTTTAATTCAGACAGCAATTCTCTAGATTTTTTACAGTGCTGCCATTCTATTTCATAACACTTTAAATTATTGTATAATTTTCAAGTAACAGTTCCCATTTTTTTGCCACAATCAATTACAGTTTGAATCTCTGTCTGAAGAGAACAGTGATGATGTCTTTCAATCAAAATGACTGAAGTAAAAAACCAAAACTATCAGCCCCCACCCATAATGTGGCCATTGTGTGCTGGTCACTGAGTGTAAGAAAATGTTTGCTGTCAGATTTATGTTTTGCTTTTGAAATGTTCTTGGCATAAGATGAGCATACTTGCTTTGGTGTGCAAGCAGGAATTAAAGAAAAGATAGTTGGAGTGTGGTGCTGTGTCTTGGTCCATAGAAGCACTGGGTAGATGTCGAAGTCATAATCAGCATCCAACCCAAATTCATCAGTCGATAATTTCACAGTCTATTAGTTTTAAGAAGTAAACATGTCCAGCACCATAGTCCATGTGGCTAAAAACTCTCCTTTCTCTCTGGATCGGTATATGCCCAACCTTTTCATACTCTCTTATGTGTCATTTCTTTGCAATGTTACTGATAGATTTCTACTGTCTATGTGTTTTATTAGTGTGCTCCCCAAACTGTGCAATATTGCTAGAAAGCAGCTAATTCCACCAGTTATTGCCCTTAATCCTATCATATAGCTCGCTCAATATTAGCTCCATCATTCAACGTACTCACGACTAGCTCTAGCTATCAGTGCACCCCTGAACATTAATTTCAGTATCTCTGATAGCATTAACTGCATTCAGGTATCAAAAGAAATCAGAATTGGTCATCTAAACTGGGAAGTTCTTCCAAAGCAATTGCAGATAATCCCTTTTCCCCGACCCCCTTTTCCCTTCTCCCCCCATTTAGGAAACAGGAGATCTTTTAGAATTGCATCCGTAATAAAGCGGAGGGAAATATGTGGCACTCCGTGAAAACGTATCTGAAGCATACACATTCGAAACTGACTTCTTTAGAAAATTAGGATCAATTCAGAGATTTCAACTTGTAACCGTTA
Organism: Eretmochelys imbricata; assembly: GCF_965152235.1. NCBI lineage: Eukaryota > Metazoa > Chordata > Testudines > Cheloniidae > Eretmochelys > Eretmochelys imbricata. The sequence continues at coordinate 63,386,493 of NC_135581.1, forward strand.
TAATCCCTTGACTTCATTTTGTAAATCACCTGCAAAAATGAAGCTCCAATCCAACGAGCAATTTAATAAACTGTTGAGACAGTGCAACATTCATTATAAAAGCATTCAACTATGGTTAGGTTAAAAAGTCCTGACCTCACAGCAGGAGCAGTCAGGAAAGTGTGTTGCAATCATACTTCATCATCTTTATGCATCTTTGAATTGTGTAGTATGAGAGATTCTCCAACAGATGGAGAAATGTAATGAGCTACAAGTTTGCAGCATTAGGTGGTGCAAGGCTATGTGCAAAAGGCTACGTGAAGATTATTTTGAATGACTTAAATTAAAAGATATATTACTCCTCACTGATGCTCATATGAAATGGCAATATATATCTCTGCCACTTTTGTTACCAGTAATCATTGTTTTGGTAATTTTCTTTGAACCTTAATCAAATAGTTGAGAGGTTGTTTTATAGTTTTTTGTTGTTGTTTTTTAACATCCATAATAATCTGGTCTAATGAGTTGCACTTTTCATCGATTGCAGTGATAGCTGTTCCTTAATTCAAATTAAGCTACAATGAAATATGCTTTAAGGGAGATCTGTGATAACATTGCATGTCTAGTTATTATCACAATAATCCTTACATAAAAGCTGTAAAATAAAAAACTTACACATTGCTAAAACAAGGCAGTCTTTGATAAGAACTCTTATTAGGAAAAACTTTTTCACTAGGAGGGTGGTGAAACACTGGAATGCGTTACCTAGGGAGGTGGTGGAATCTCCTTCCTTAGAAGTTTTTAAGGTCAGGCTTGACAAAGCCCTGGCTGGGATGATTTAGTTGGGGATTGGTCCTGCTTTGAGCAGGGGGTTGGACTAGATGACCTCCTGAGGTCCCTTCCAACCCTGATATTCTATGATTCTAAGAATGCAGAATACAGTGTACTGCATATGAAGAAAAAGGTCTCAGTGAGCTGAACTTCATAAACTGTATGGCATGGAGACACATTTCGGCATAACTGCTGTTCTTTTGTAAGGGCCCAGCTCAGTTTTCCATACCTATTTACCAAAGTGCTTAAACATATGCTTAACTTTAGGCATCAATGGAACTTGAGCAAGTGCTTACATTTTAACACATGCTTAAGTGATTTGTTAATTTAGGGAGGGACTTAAGCATGTTCTTACAGGGCTTGGCTGAGTTGGGACTACAGTGCAGTGGTTTTCAGGTGCTCTCGGATGAAAATGTCATATCAGCCCAAAGACTTTTGAGCAGTAGAACTCTCACTGCAGAACTCTATAAAGTCAATCACTGCAGTGTCAGCAGTTTGTTTCATTTTTAAGAGTCCCTGCCTAAGGGAGAGAGACTCTTTAAAGTTTGGTGAGGCCACTTTTACTCTCAGCAGCAAAATTAACCAATATGGAAACAATTATTGTACAATAACCAAATCCTCTGTCCAGCTAGTTGCAAATGGCTGTGCTCAGCAGTGAAACTAACTGCACTGGGAATATTACAAAATGACTCTCCCTGAGAGAGCAATTCATGTAGCATTGTCAGATTACACAATGTCAGAGCAAGGTAATGAAGAACATATTGCAATGACAAATACACATGCAAAGTCCTGTGACTAATGTAGTTGGTGAAAGTGAAGACTTGTATTTCAGAGCAACTTGTGGGACATTTGACTTCACGGGCTATCTGGGGCTATGAATGCTGCAGGTGTTATGCTTTCCACCTCTGAGATGGGAAGTGAACAGCTTGAGTTGGGCCCTTGTCCCTTATTTACTGGCAATGAGCCAATTGTGTGTACTGTAGAGGTAGTTATATTTCTAAACTCATAGAGGAACTTAAGCTTTGCTCAGCTGGCATTGACGGCATGCTTGGGCAGACAGTGGCAGTTCATGGAAAGGATAGAAAAAGGGTTTTCACATCAGAACTGTATTGGTTCCTGGAACTGAGTTTCAAGGGGGAAAAGGCCAGATCACCACATGGGCCATTAGTCAGGATGTGAGCAACACTATCTGGGGAGCAGTGGCCAAAAGTCACTCAACCCTAAAAGACCTTGGGGAAGTCTTCTTGCTATCTCTTTCCAAATAGAAAAGGACACTTTGGGAAAAATCACAGGTAATACCAATGATTCAGAAGAGATGGCAGAGGCAAGGAAAGTGATCTGGGGCCAGCTAAGTGAGCCATAATTACTTGTAATCCAGTGATAAAGCCCAACATCAAATGGTGATTATACTTATGTAAAACTTGGTGTTTTAAATTTACAGGGGTTAGATGATGAATGTTTAAAGCCCGATGCCACAGTGATGTGTACTTGATAGACTCATTTTCTTGGGGTATGAACCCAACTGGATCAAAAGCAAAGTATCACCAATTCTGCAAGTGGAACTCAGTCAAAACTCCAAACTTTCACATGGCATCCACTGAAATCATGTGAAACTGACAAGTGCTTACAATTTTAATGCAAACTCAGCCCAGGATCAGTTGAAAAGGGGCCCAAGGTCACTCAAAAGCTTTAGACTCACATAACCTGAATTTTAATTTGGTTACAAAACCTAAAAACAAGCAAGTTTGCATGGTTTCAAGTTTTGTTATGAATCTTTCACACAGCTCTGGTTGTGGGTCACTAGGTAGGCAGACAAGTGGGCTGACATAGACATTAAGATGTTTTTAGGTCAGATGGGTTCATTACTCTGATATCTGCAGTGTTTTTTTTTAAAAAATATTTAAGCTTACTTGCAGACAACAAGAGATGTTTGTGTACTTTGAACTGCTAATGCTTTAATAATAGGAGAAAATCAAGACAAATTATTTCTCAGATTTGATCTCTTGATGGCCTCTTAATGAGCAAAAGTGCTAACTAAATTTTCTAGTTAGGAGACCTGCTGAACTATATAGATCTCATCAAGGTGACAGTAAAAAACCTTTGCCACTAACATTGGAAATTATGTTGGATAATAACACGTAAAATAAAATATAACTGAACTACCTCAAGTAAAAAAATAAAAGCAGAGATTAGACTGTCTAGGGCACAAACCCTGAATTAGTACCAGACCAGCAACAACACATTCTGCATCTCTAAATGTGTGCCATAGCAATGAAGGTGGAAATCCTCTCCACCCTCTTCACAGTAGTATCCATCAACTCTCATCCATAGAGCTAGTCCATATAGTGAATCAGCTGACAGCCCCTGACCTACACAAAGTCTTTCAGATGTGAAGAGCTTGCACTTATTTAACCAATAAGATCAACAAAAGCATGGATGGCCTTGCAAGGAGTGTGAGAGCTGAGCTTATTGCAAGAGGACAACTAACCCAGCTGCCTTTTTAAGGTTTAGCATTCTCTCCAACAGGACCCTGGTTATGTATTGCCTTATCAGGAAGAGACTAAACCAGGCTTGACCATATTAAAGTCTAAATGCAGGACTCACCTCTTCAACTCTCTCCCTCTAGAACTAGGCCTTAGTGGTGAGACGTGGAGGAAAAGTGAAAACAAGAGAAGGAAAAAAGAGCAAAACAACATGAGAAGGGTAAAAGAAGAACGAGGGGGAAAAGAGTGAATAGAGCCCTTTTGGAGCATGCTCAGTGCTGCCTTTAAATTGTGCTGTCCATTGCTCAGAAACCAGCGGTGTGACAGCAACTTAGAAATACCTGAAAAAGATAGGTACACTCTTTTCCTGTCTTTCTGAACTGTCAGAATCCCCTCCAAGCTTCCATGCAATCCAGTACCAAGGCCTGCAGGTTACACCACTCTCCGTTCCACCTCCACTACACCATAGTCTCACTAAGATGAGAATAAAATCCATAGCAACATGTTCAATGTAAAGATATGATTATATTATCCCTTTATTACCAAGGCATGATGGTGGGGAGATAGGTGTTGAGCTCATGTGAAGGATTTAGTATTCCATGGCAGAGGTCATTGGACTGGCATGGAAATCATGAGGGTGACTGGAAATTCAGTTAGGATGGTATAATTTGGTTACTGTTTTATTGTATGTGTTGCTAAAAGTGCTGTAATGAACAAATGATGTTGCTCTTGGAAAAAATGAGCAGTGCTTTCATTTTGCATTTGTTCCCTCTAATGCATTTTTTGTCTTTACCACTTTTCTTTCCTGTACAGCATATAGAGTTTGGCAAATACTTTTCCTATAATCCTATTGACTGCTAACCAAGAGCTCTGATAATTGGAGTCCATTTAGCATCTACTACTCAGCTTCATGTTTTGCATACTTTATCTGTGCACTTTAAACAAATACATTTTTGAACTGCAAAAATATTCCAGCAAACTTTGAGTTTCCCTGAAAGTCTGACTTTAATAGATAGAATCTATCATAATGAAACAGGGCCAGAGAGATTAAGTAAGGCAGGATTTTCAATTCCAAATAAAAAAAAATCCTCTTTGCTTAATATTTTATACATCAAAAGTCAAAGAAAAGTAACTTAATGAGATATCTTAGGCAGAAAGCCACTAGAGACAGAGAACCAAGTACTTGTCCCACCCACGTGATTCGTGTGCTCCTCATACTGTACAGTACAGCAGAAATCACATGTAATCTAAATCTATTTTAAAATTTAACCAAGAAAAGTCCAATAGTATTAATCTATTTAATAAATGGAGACGATAATATGCAGTTAATGCTGTTCACCCTGATCCACTGTGATTTACAATATCTGGCATGTACATTGAAGGCTTGGCTAAAAAGACATGATAAGCATTTAACTAAATGTACAGCAGTTACATCAGATACCATTGGAGTTCCTACCTTCAGACCTTCATTTCTCTCTTATCAGGAAACACTATGATCTTCAACACTGACAGTTTGTCTGACTGCCAACTTGGCAATGGGATACTTTCCCCTCCAGTCAAAGATTTCAGTATGCTTCTTAATGCTCTTTTCCTTCCATTTTATTCGAGCAACTATATGATCAATTGTAACCGGAACTATAAAATGCACTGACAGGGGACTAATTCTACAAATATAAATGATCAAATAATTCCATAAACTTTCTCATGTCCCTTTGGGAAAAGTGTCTACATACTAGTGACACCTGCTATTTTAAAAAAAATACAATTATATTAGCTATCCAACAATTTGTTTTTCACACAGCACAAGTCCACAATTAAAGCTATAAATTAAAGAGATAGTTGTCTTTATTCCTATGGCTCAGTCATGTTGTTTCTTAGCATAATTCATCCTTATTATGAGACAAATATAAGTAGTACATAAAACACCAGCATAGAATCATGTTTAGTAATCGTCTAAACCATGCCAACTTTATCAAGTTATTGGTGTGAGATGTATTATGACTGTGCAGAATAGCTAACCATTCAGAGTAGGTCTTGATAATGATTTATGCAGTATCAAAATAAGTCAGATTATGTAACAATTATTCAAATTTCTACATATTTGGATGCCCAAAATAAGTTATCTTTCATCCAGAAGAACCCTGTAATGTATAAATTACAGTACACACACAAAGGCACTAGTTCTCTGATCTGACCTACATGCACTCTGGCCAGGACTGAATAGGGTTGCAAACAGTGTACACCTCTTTTTGTTCCCCCATATCCTGGAGCAGCCACAGTCTAGTCTGGCTCTGACATAAGTTAGAACAGCCTCCAGGCTGCTCTAACTTCTCTATGTCTCCATACAATCCAAAGGGGCCATCTTGGCAGCGGGAAATTGCTGCAGTATAAATATGCTCTGATCATGTACTTTTTCCTTCTGAAGCACATCCTGTTCTGCAGGCTCACAGTTTGTGTGGGCTAGTGCCTTTTCTTCCCCGTCCATGGATTGCCTCTGTGCAGGGGGAATCCTGCCATGGTGGATCCACCAGATCTCCAGCTGCTTTCTGACGTCAGTGTCTTGCAAAGCAGTTGGAGCAGACCCAAGACTTGGGCCCACATGTTTGTTATGCTGCTACTGGTGGCAAGGTAACTGTCTTTGAGAAGTTAAAAGAGAATGCAAACTAAGCAACGAGGAATAGTAATTGGAAATAGAATTGCTTGTTCCAAGTTTCAATGGGATATTTCACATTCTTACTCTTGCATGGAGCTGATTAGATATTAAAAGCTGGAAGGTATTAAACTATAAGCAAGCCATTTTGATCAGAAGAGTCACTTCAGAGACAGGCTATTAAGTTGTGTTCCTCAAGAAAAGGAGAAGTCATTGAGCAAGGAAGCTGATGATAAAGCTGTGTTTACCGTGACAAAACAATTCTTTATACTCTTGTTGCTAGTGCTGGTCTCCCTCCTCTTGTACACCCTCCTATACCTACAAGCACATGTGCATACCACATCAAAGGAACTGTTCTCAGTACTCCTACCAGCTGACCTAACAAACACTAATTTGCTGACAAAGGTTGCTTATGACAATTATCCATGCAGGAGACTCGACTAGGCGACCTCTTGAGGTCCCTTCCAGTCCTATGATTCTATTTTATTAACAAACACGTCTGGCCACACATTGGGAATGAGATGAGAGTAGCAACTGTTTTTTAAAGCTGGCACATTGCTAATACATTGAAGTCAGACAGGGAGTATCTCTGTGGCAGAAGCTGATACCTTGGCAGTCGTCATGCATAAAACTTTGTAGCCTTATATTTTTGAGGGTACCTAAGTGTGTTCTTGTTCAGAGCAAAAGAAATATGTGAACCCAGTTTTATTGTCTTTGCCCTCACATATAGCTAGAGCAAGAGAGAAGGCGCTGGTGAAGCAAAGAAGGGAGGAAAAGTGAAAGAGTAGAAAAGGGAAGAAGAATTAGACAGAAATATGCAGTTTGCTCATTTGATAAATACACGATATAGGTAAGAAGATAATTCAGCTAGTCTCTCAGAGACACTGTGGAAAGAGTGGCTCCTCAGGAAAACTTTGTGGCCTTGATTTTGTACTCATACTGGTGTAACAGTAGTGGACCAGATCCTAAACTGCTGTAAATCAGTATAGGTCCACTGAAGACTGTAGAATGACACCAATTTACACAAGCTGAGGATCTGACCCAGGTGGGAATTACCCTGAAGCAAAGCTGGTGTAAGCGAGATGAGAATTAAACTTTGTATCTTTACTTAGTTCAAGTCCTTGAGCAAAGAGATGGCCATATATGCAGTGTTCAAGCACTGCATTTAGCATTCCTTGGCCTAAAGGATGATCACAGCAATGAAAAGACATGAAGAAGGAAATGTGTGGGGCTAACTAGACTAAGCTAGCAAGACTAAGGAATTTTTTTAATTGCTTAAGGCAAATCAGCGTTGATGGAAAGGGCTTTGATTGTAGGAGTCGTCCTACAATCCTGGGCATTGTTTCTCTGGTGAGACAGCTTGTATTACAGTTAAGCCCATGCAATTTGTAACAAGGTCTCTTTCTGTTTAAAAACAAAACAAAACAATACCCTGCCCTGTTATCCACCTCCAATTTTTTTTCATATAAAAAGAACTACATTTCTGTAGCTCCAGTGCATCTGAAGGGCTAGTTGTATTGTTTAAATGGATCTAAATAATCCTTCAACTATAATTTATGTACATCATTTTTGTCAGGTTTGTATTGATTACAATTCTACTGAATGTCAGTTTTCTCTAGAGATGCATGGAACAGAGCAAGGAGCTGATCCTCTGATTAGAGCTCTATTAAGCTGTAATGATCTGCAACCTTGTATACTACAAAAGCTGTGTAAGGTCATGGATCTTGGGAATGGAGCAAGCTGACCTGAGAAGAAAGGTGGGCCACTCTGTGGAAGCATTTTTCTTTGTTTTCACAGCTCAGAGTCACCTTGATCCACAGGTGGAGAGTATTCAGGGAACTCAACTCCGCACTCAGTCATGATACTTTCTCCATGATATTGAAAGTTTTTAAACATAGGCACTTACTCTGGGGAATAACTGGAGTGCAGCATTTCCCCAGCATGCCTCCTCCCTCCCCCCCGTCAGCCCATTCAGGTTTCTGATCCACTTTGATTCAATTCTGCAAACTCTTTTATTTTAAAAATCTACTTTTAACACATAGATGTCTTCCCCCAATTAGTCTCAATAGGTCAGACAGCCTGTTTTGGCTTTTTTTCAAAAGCAGGAAAGGCAACATCCCCTAGAGCCATCATTTGTTTGAAATATTTTTAAAAGTTGCTCTGGCTCATGGGTGGCAGGAATAATAGGCTGGGGAAGGCTAAACTGCTGCCGGATACCTGGGCTGTGATGACCCCACCCTTCTCTGAGGCCCACACTACCTGCTGCTGCCTGGTGAGTCTTCCTTCCTCTCCTCCACCCCTCCGCAGAGGTCCCTGCCACTTGCCATGTCCCTCCTCGCCTCGCCTCCCCTCCCCCACAGGGGCGAGGGAGTGAGGAGGGATGCAGGAAGCCAGTGGTGGGTGCGGGGTCTGACAGGGGAGTGAGGAGGCAAGCGGCAGGTGAGCGTCTCATGATGGGCAGGTGGGTGGTGGTGCGGGGGTAGAGCAGGGAGCATTTGGGGTTGGGCCAAGGGTGGAAGAGGCAGGACAGGGAACTATCCTCCCCCAGGGGGAGCTTCACATGCCACCCATGCTCTGGCTTTGTTATTGCTGCTGTTTATTATTTGTATTACAGTAGTGACCCAAAGCCCACGTCAAAATCAGGGACCTCTTGAGGGCAACTAGTTCCTGTATAAGCACAAAACAAATGTCAGTTGGTGCCCTGAAGAACTTATGCTCTGGATGTAATCACTAGTGATTCTTGGCAGCTGTTGTAGGTCCTCTGCACCTAAACAACATCAGTTTATCCCTTGCCAGCTGTGCACGCTCAATAGGCAGCCACAAAGCTCTTACCACATGTAGTTTGGGATGGTAGCTGACAGTAAAGGGAGGGATTCTCCTTCCTTCTATGACCAATTTATTGTTGTGGTAACATAAAGCAGATGTAAAAGCCCCAGAGACTTCTGGGGACAATTTCTTCAGGGTAGGAACTGAGATGGACAGTGGCAGGTGGTTTTGCAGGCTCTTCTCCATGAGCCCTCTTGCAGAGCATGCCAAGAGGTGGGGCTATGGGAGGCGGTGCAATGGAGACTTTGAGTGGTGTTACAATTTGTCTTTGGGCTGCAACAGTGATTTAAGCTATGTTAGTCCCTTCTCCCCAAAATCTCTTCTAGAGATGTCAGCTTGGCAAGTAAGGGAAGCAGGCCTAGCTGGGTATTATGAGGCACTGATTCCCAGTGTCTGTCACAAGTGAAATATGATTAGTATCCATAATGCTGAGCCATGCAGCTCTGTGGCTCTGCATATAAGAACTGATTTTGTTTTTTCTTGAGTTTTGACTGCCACCCTGCAAAGAAAGACTGGATTAAAAGAACATTTGGGATATATATCCAGAGGGAACAACTGCCCCTGATTAACCTAATTTGGTGAATGAGCATCAGTTTGGTACAGAAATATACCATTAAATGTGATACTCTGTAAGAATTCAAAAGAGATGAGCTTGAAAAGGGGAGTTTGACATTTGCCTGTGGTTTATTTGTTTGACAAAGAGGCAGGTTTGTAGGTTGTAATGGAATTCTTAGTAAATACCAGTGGATTCACGTTTTCATGTTTCTGTTTATAAGATAGAGAGCACATGTTATTTTGTACTGAAGCATGCGTAACCCACACTCTCTCAGGATGGTGCTCTAGCCTCTTTACTGGAGACTGGGTCACCTATTAAGGTTGCTGAGGTTTCTATAGCCTTGCCTAATGCGCTGTCTCTCTTAGCTCCAGCAGTACAGACTTACGCTTTTAGATTCTGAGGCTTTGGGTTCAATCCTTGCTGCTGATGTGTGTTATACTTGCATGTGTTAGCTACTATGATGCATGCAGCTAATTAAACTAATGCATGAAGATCAGGGGCCACATCCGGCCCTTCAGATGTTTTAATCTGGCCTTCGAGCTCCTGCTGGGGAGTGGGGGTGGGGGCTTGCTCCATGTGGCTCCCAGAAGCAGCGGCATGTCCCCCCTCAGTCTCCTATGCGTAGGGGCAGCCAGGGGGTTTTGCACACTGCCACTGCCCCCGCAGCTCCCGTTGGCCAGCAAACAGGGCCAATGGGAGCTGCAGGGGTAGTGCCTGTGGATGGGGCAGCGTGCAGAGCCATCTGGCTGCGCCTCCATGTAGGAGCCAGAATGGGGACATGCCACTGCTTCCAGGAGCTGCTTGAGGTAAGCGCTGCCTGGAGCCTGAACCCCGACCCCCTCCTGCGCCCCAACCCCTTGCCCCAGCCCTGATGCCCCTCCTACCCTCCGAACCCCACTTGGTCCCACCCTCCTGCACCCCAGAGCCTGCACCCCCAGCAGAGCCCTCATCCTCTCACTTGCACCCCTGCTGCAGCTCGGTGCTTCTTCCTGCACGCTGAACTCCTCATTTCTGGTCCCACCCCAGAGCCTGCACCCCCAGCTGGAGCCCTCACCCCCTCCCACACCCCAACCCCCAATTTCGTGAGCATTCATGGCCCACCATATAATTTCCATACCCAGATGTGGCCCTTGGGCCAAAAAGTTTGCCCACCCCTGGTGTAGGTGCTGGTTGTGCTTCCATTGAAATTGATAGAATACTTCCGTTGACTTTAACACAGACATGATCATGGCCCCTATGTTTGAATGGAAAATTAATTTGCTCATTTCTTGGGATCTGTTTTCTCATTGACAGTATAAGTAGGGAATGTACAAATTCTTACATCCAATAGTATTAGGCGTTGTTTGCACTGGGGGCTTCAACCATTGGTAGCCAGTCCCTGGTGTAACTGAACCAGAACAAGTCCTTCTAATTAGTGCTTTGCACCTGTGCAGTTCGTCCTGGCTTGAAACCAGACCTCTGTTGGTTTGTAAGGATTCCTGCTATAAACAGCAAAACATCTTATTTTATTTTTAAATTAGAATTATTACTTTTTTGGAAATTATGAACACAAGTCTTAGCAAATGATATGGAGATCAAGGCCCATATAAATACCAAATGATCTATAACAATTCACAAGGAAATCTTACGTTTTTTTCTAATTAGACCTTGGCCTAAAGACTGCTGAATTATTTCTAGGATGCATATTCTTCGTATCAAATGTTTTATTTCCTAGATATGACCATAAAGATCTGTATAAACTGATCAATGTTATAGAAATTGCCACTGCACTACACAGCAGTATCACTGCCTGCCATCGGGATCAACAAAACCTCTTATTTCATGCCTGAACAACTAGTCGCATGAGAACTCGCATGAGAAATGCTAACATGGTTCTTATTTGAACAAGTTTTGACCTTGACTTTTTGTTGTACATCTGGAGGCAGTTTTTCCTGCTTCAGGGAACTCAAGGAAATGACTGGGAGAAATCAAAGTTGAATATTCATTTCTCTTCCATATTTTGCTTTTGGAGTAATGCACCTCATACTTGCAGAAAATCCAGTGAAGAAATTTCCTTGGTTTCATTTACATTGCATTCACAGTTTACTTGGGAAAAGATGTATACTGATATTTTCTGATATTTCTGCACCAGCAAACACTAGAGTTAATGGTGTAAACTGACTTCCATTATAACCCTCTGTTTTTTCACTTATACATTTTTGAAAACTTCTTACTGACTCAAACTGCCATGATTAATCTCAGCTCTAAAGTTCTGAGGAAGGTTTCAGTTAAATCAAGGCAGCTATTTATACAAATGGGAAGATGATACATGCTTCCCATTAATTTTTTAATTTGTTGTATTTATTTTACTTTTGTATACAAAAAACTTGAAAAAAGTTAAGCATGCACTTAAGAACCTTGGTGAATCATGGGTATTGTTTAACAATAGTGCACTCAGCACTGCTCCCTCCTTCTGGGGCCAAAGAATTACCTGTGTCTGTCTTTTCCCTTCTTTAGTAGAAGGGGGGAGGGGGTTGTGACAAAACAAGCCATTGATTTTGCCGGCCCTTAATATTCACAGTATTTGGAAAGGAGTTTGTCCCTTCCTTCTGTTTAGGAAAGCAGTCAGCTGTCCATCCATAGGTCCCCAGTTTAGCTATCTGATGAGTTAAGGATGATAATGACCCCTTCAGAGTGGATTACTTTAGCAGAGGAAGTGGGGTTATCACTCATTTGTTCGATATAATATATTTGGACTTTCTGTAACACTATGAAGTAGTTTCTCCTTAGAATATTGAGGTTCTTTTACCCATAGCATAGTTGCAAAATTCATGTTCTTAGAGTTCTTTATGTTTTAATCTGTTACCTTTAGTATTAATCATTTCTAATAATAGTGTTTTGGAGAGAGACCTGGGGAGGAATTTACAAACTTCATGATATTCAACAAAAGACATTCCTTCATTTTTAATATGAGAGTCAATTCTGATCATAACAGTGGTGTGTCACTTGTTTGCTTCAAACTTGCTAATGCTGTAGTCTTAAATTATTAAATAATTTCATTTCGTTATGACATTGGGTTTCACAGTAAGTGTTAAAACCTTTAAATTGTTCATCTCTATCTACCTTTTGAATAGAAAAGCATATACCAACCTGAGGGGAAGTTAATTTGCTGTTATTACTTTCCTTAAATAGAAAACATTGTATAGCTAGAACTGATTTTTGTCCAGTTCCCAATTCTTAAGTATTTCCACACAAGTTTAACTTATTCCTCTGGTCCTTTTCAGGCTGACATGATGTCCTAGATAATTGTTCTGGATAGTTATTCTTTTAATAAATGATTGCTGGATGGGAAGAAGTTGTTTTGAGATCCTCCTTTCCTATGACACCATATTCTGATATGGAAGGGTTTGTTTTTCGTCTGGTGGTGGACTGTAAACTATAGAATTAGGAAGTCCTCTCTGCAAACAGAAAACTCATCCTGTTCGTTTTCAATAGAAGGTTATTCTGAGGGTCATTTCTTCAAGCACTGAATCTGTACCTCCACTTTTCGAGTGATGCTTCCCATTTGAACACTTTCACATCTCTACTTGCACTTTGTTTTTTGTTTATGATGGCAAAGAATTTCCACCCTTCTCTGCCTACTTGTGGCCTCATGTTCAGTTTTCAATGGACTACCGTCAGCAAATATCAAAATTCCTTTTAATCATGTGCTGTCCTTGGGAGATGGCTGTTAAGTGACAATAAATATCACATAGCTGTCCTTTAATCAGTGCTTTTTCCCACCAAGACTTGCCGTGGAAATCTGCCAGGTGGCAAAGGCAGCTGGCATTAACAATGTTTTGATTCATGGCTTTGAGTCTTGACAAAACAGGATTAGTTTTTTCCCTAGCACTGCAGCAGCAATGGGGGAACTGAAGGCCACTAGGCTGCTGACTGGTAAGGCAAACTTTTTCAGTGTGTCTGTCAGGCTGTCAAACATTTCTGTGCCTGCTACAGACAAACACTGAGGCATGCCTACAAAACAAATAGATGATTTGGCCTACTCTTCATATTAAAAAAGCAGGGAACAAATTTGACCCCAGCAACTAGCAGCTTGTCATCCTCAGGATCTGAACTTTGGTCCATATTTATAAAGTTTTCTGTTGGCATGCAGTACTTAGTTTTTGTTGTTTTGCACAAGAGATATCATCAGCAATACAGGTGGCTTTCATTGCTCTGCAGCTCCAATTTTTATCTCATTTCTAGGCCTGCACTATACTACTTCAAAAGATTCATAATGCAATTTGACCAGCCCATGAAATGTTGTACTCAGCTCACATATTAAAATATCTCCTCAACATCTGTGACCTCTGAATGAGTCTGTACTGCAAAATAATGTTTCTGCACTGAAAGTGTTTTACACATGCAGAATGTCTCTACAGGTCATGTTGTGCACTGTGCCAGTTGTCAAATTGTTCCCACATGTAGTGTGATAGCAACAAGTGTTTCCTTTTCACTTAAAGCCACCCAGTTGAAATCTGATTTCCAGGTGTTCTGAAATATTATCCTACTAACTACCCTCTTTCTTCCTGGGGTGTGTGCGTGCATGTGTGTATGTGGTTTTTTGTTTTTTTGTTTGTTGTTTTTTTTGTTGGGTTTAGTTGTGTACAGCATCCACACTTGTTATTTCTCTAACAAAAACTAGATTTCCTCACATGCAATATAACCCAATTTTAAAGCTACAGGATTTGTGCAGCTAAGTTTCTAGCCTGTCTGGAAACACCTATTTTTGTTGACAGAAATGATTGTGATCATTGGATAAGCAGCGTAGCTGTGCTCTTCTATAGCTTTTCTTTCAGACTGTATGACGGTTGTTTAATTTTTTTCTCTGGCACCTCATTACTATTCTGGATCTCAACCATGTCCCTTGCTAGTTCAGTTCTGATTTTTGTCCTGTCCTTTATTACTGACATCCAGAGCAGCTGTCTTTGTCTGACCTGAGTGCTTCTCAGACCAGTTGGCAGCATCCCCCAGATCCTACTTTAATCAGTCCCACAAACTAGAACTGGTTGAAACCTGCAATTTGTGTGTGTATTTCACTTTTTGAATGTTTTGATGATTTTACATTTTCATCTCAAATTTTTATTTACATTTTCTCTCATTTTGTTGTGAGGAACCCGCCCGCCCCCACTTTCTCTCACTCTCATGCCCCTCTCCCTAAAAAACAGGTGAGGGATTAAAAAACAAACATCCAATTTCTCTCATTTTGTAATATTTTTCTATTACAACAAAAAGTCAAAGTATTACTTTGTGTTATTGTCTCTTAAAGAGAAGAAAAAGTTAAAAAGTGAGGGTGTGACTTTTAAAAATGAAAATGTAACTTTCTCACTTTTAAATTTTATGAAAATTTTTCATCCCGGATTACTGGTGGAGAAGGGAAAAAGTTCAAAAGTGTATGTTTTCCCACAATTCCAGCATAAAAAAATTCAAAAATACTGAAAATTTGTGTATTTCCCCCCAGAAATTTATTTTATTTTATTTTTTCAAAATACAACCCTTTTTTTTGTTTTTGAAAGAACTTTTTTTGGATCAGCTGTACTCCTCCCCATGTTGATTTTCTGTGCAAACAATTAACCTTTCACAAGGAACCCATCCCAGCTGGTTTAGGCTCTTCTTTCCGGCAAAAGATTTATTGTGCTTAATTCATTTTAAAACTTCCTTTTTATACCATCTTGAAATTCTAAATTTACCCTTAAATAGCTGACCTTGTGAGTGGAACTATACATTTTCCAAATAAAGTTACTGTAGACTCTATGGGTGGAATCCTTTTCCCTAGCTTTCTAACTGTATCTTCCAGGACCTCTTTCTTACATGCCACTGTGTCAATGGTATTAATATGTATATGTACCATAATTCCGGACTCTTCTCCAGCAGTTGCTAGGTTCTTGATTTTTCAGAGCTTTTGAGCACTGGTCATTCCCGTTGACTTCAGCTGGAGTTGTGACTACTCAGCACCTCTGAAAATCAAGCCTAAAGTGTCTCTCACTGATCACTCCACACGTGAGACACCCAAAATTAGTGGATGCTTTTGGAAAAGTGGTCCTAGTTTGTCTAGTTGTCAATTTTGCTACCTTTTCACTTTGTAGACAAGTCTCTGAACACTTTCCACATACTCTGTCATCAATCCCCTCTCTCCACAGACTGTCTGCATGTCCTATCAGTATCCCCTTTCCAAGAGTGATGACTTTGTTGCATAAAGAATAATCACTCCCCTCTGTCTATTGAAGGCGACTTCCATCTAAGAGCTTTTCCCCTGTGTTTTACTTTGGTCCCTTCCTGTCTTGAGTTTGGTTTCCTCAACAGTAGGATTTAGGTAGCCAGTTGTCAGATAGACCTGCTCTAAGATGACCCTATATAAATAATTGCATCTCTCTCCGCTCTTCTAGCGCACCACCTCTGAGCTCAAGATGCTGTGCGTGAGTTCCGAGGGCCCATGAGCTGCTTACAGCAGGTCCATGTATACCACACTTGACTGCAGGACAAGTCATCATTAATTTTGCAGTCTGGTCAGTAAACTGGGTAGCCTCCCTTCCACCCATAAATCTGTGTCTGGTCTTCTGCCTCTAGAGTTATGGGGAATTGGGCATTGCTCCAGTGTTGAGTGAGTACTCAGGTGACCTAGGTTTTATTTTTCATTTAGAAAGATAAAGGTTTTTAAAATGGTTCATTTAATCTGTTGTTTTTTACTTGGGCCCACTAAAAACTAATTTAGCTGGCTACCTCCCTCAGCGCCAATCTCCCCTTGCAGTACGTATGCCTGTGTGCTTACTCTCCGCACCTCTCTCTCCTTCTGCCTTGCAGACTACATGACGGTTGGTAGGGACAGTCAAAAGAGAAACCATCTTGCTGGAAAAAAATGTTATTCTAAGGGCTTGTGTACACCTACAGCGCTGTAGTGGCACGGCTATAGCACTTTAGTGAAGATGCTACTACGCCACTGGGAGACCTTCTCCCATCAGCATAGTTAACCCACCTCCACGAGAGATGGTAGCTATGTTGATGGGAAATGCCCTCCCTTTGCTCAAGGGTGTGGATTTTTCACACCCCTGAGCGACATAGTTATGTCGATTGTAAGTTTGTAGTGTAGACCTGACCTGAGTCGTACCAACAGAAGTATCACATCCAATTAAGTGATGTTATTATTTTGACTCAGCATGGGTTAGGCCTCAACTAAAACATTATATTTGAGTTGGAGCTGAAAAGGCATAGACAAATTGGACTGAATTCAGAGGGGAGCAACAAAAATGTTGAAGTTTGGAAAATAAGATTTATGAGGAAATGTTAAGAGAACCAGGCAAGTTCAGTTCAGAAGAGAATTCTGAAGGGAGACATGCTAACTGTCTACAAACATAAAGGGATGTTATAAAGAGAACTGGGACCAATTATTCAGAGTCAGTGAGGACGGAACAAGAAATACTGGTCATAAGCTGCAGTAGGGAGAATTTAAGTTAACTATTATTAGGAAAAACTTTGTAACTGTAGAAACATTTGGGCAATAGACAAAGTTGTCCAGGGAGATTGTGAAATCAGTATTCTTTGGGACAGTCAAGGCTAAACTAGCCACCTCAGGGATGGTATAGAGATAATAAAATTAATCTCACCATGGTGCATTGAGCTGAGTGATCTAACATACTCACATCTAAAGCTGGGAGACCATTCACAGCAAATAACTCATTCAGTGCTCCTTTTAGTGTGTTCTGTATTTAAAATAATTAATAATTAATATTAATGAACATGAGCTCCTTTTAGTTTGTTCTTTATTTAAAATAATTAATAATTAATGAACATGAGCCTATGGATTGCTTGCAAACTGTTTGCCATGAGTGTTTCATAGTGTATTCTATTCACGCTTCATAACTTGTTTGTGGTGCGTGACTGGTCATGTAGGTCACAGGGCATTTTTCAACACACTGATTGGATGACTCCAAAGCCCACAGAGCTTCCAAAATGACCACATGAACATTTCCAATGTAAATACATATTAGCATTAGAATTCATGACCGTTTCCATGAACAGTTTTACAAACAATTTTTTCCTGGTATTACTATTTTTGTAAAACAAATAAAAGGGGGTGGGTAAATACTATTCAATTGAATTCTTGGTTTTATTCAAATAAATATATCTTTTAAAGTATATACATAACTGTGCTCTTTTCACAGCTACTAAAAAAGTGGAGAGAAGAAAAAGGATAGCAGTGGAAGTATGGGCAGGGGAAAGGAAAGTAAACGGGAGAAAATGAGAAGGATCTAGGAAAAGGGGATTTGAAAAGGGAGAGAAAGAGATGGATGAAAAGGGGAAGAAGTTTTGCTGTTTAAATTCCAAAGGATGCCATGGCAGAGAGAGACAGTCAGACTTTCCATGTAAAAATAGAAACATTCAACTGGCAGTTCTTAAAGCTCACAAATTAACATATTGAAATACCAACAACAATTTAAAATCAGCTGATGGAACTAGCTTATTTATTTTTATTATCCTGGACTGGGAATGGTGGAGGGCTGTTGGTATTCTGTATTAACCTGCTGCTGCCATAACAGCTGTGAATTATGATTTTCTAAAGCTGCTGTAGTTATCTATCTTTCTTCTATGTGCTTGCACACAGTATAGCGATAGCTGCAGAATTGCAGAAAACCTGAAAACATCCTCAAAGTAGATTCTGAGAAAACACACACAACTGCAGGTGAACACACAAACAGTTTTCATGCAGCAAATATTATCTTTGCTACTGAAACTGCCAGTGAGGTGCTGCTGAATTTCAGGATACTTTGAGCCAAAACATTAGTTGAACCAATGTGCTGTGTCTTATTAAGAAATTGCAGTACTGGTGCTGTGGTTTGGTATATTACAGTACAGGAGCATTTTTATAAGGGATTTCTTAAGCTTGCTAAATTTCCCACAGGTACCCCTTTTTGACCTGAATCATTAGCTAAAGTTCAGGGCCCTGCATGTCCTTTCCGCTAGAAGGAGAAAGTGATGGGAGAGCCATATATTTTCTTTGCTGTAGTCTTGTTTATTTGCAAAGTTTATGCATAAAGTTCTGTTTCCTGGAACACAGTAAGAATTAAACAGGAGACAATTCCTTTGCACACAATTCCAAACTTGCCTTTCCAGTCAGCACTGTCTGCCCAAAATCTTTCTTAGCTTTCCCTCAGGGTTACATTACCATTGCTTGTTGTTGTCTGCTTGGTTTTTTGGCCTCTCCTGGCCCCTAGTTTCTTGTACACACACAGACAAAAACAGCCCACCAATCAAAGCCCTACCACTTGCACTTTAAATTCCTTGGGCCATATGATTCAGTTTCTGCTCAACCTGTGCCACGTGCCTGTGTTTTGGATGCGACTGGTATTATTTCAGCCACTTCTTTACCTTTATCCTAAATAAAGGGCAGCAGTTACACCCAATCCATGACAGCAAGATTTAACCCACTCCATACCACCACTTTGGAAATAAGTCTTGATTCTGGCCTCACTCTAACTTCCACTGAAGGCAATAGGAGTGTAAACTAGTGAGTAGTTTCAACAGTCAGGGAAATCGGAATAAAGTTATTTTAAGTCTTTTAAGGCCTGTTCTTCAGGGCTCGTTTTATTGTTTACAAAACAAATAGAAACTCATCTGAAAAATACTGGACAATAATTCTCACAGGCATACCCAGCCAGGAAGGGAGAGGACATACTCTTCCCCTTCGACCCAACTTCCCTTTTCTTTTATATATGCCCCAAATAGCAATGTGAAAGATCTGTACATCCTTCACCGCAGTGTCCTTACTTTGTCCTATTCACATTAATGGTAATTGGACCAGAGGCGTGCTGAGCAATGACCAGCAATAGGCCTGAGCTACCAATACAGATGGGAAAGAGTCATTTCTCTCACTTTTCTTCCTTGTCACTAACAGATTTCTTCCTGTCTGCTCTTCCAGCAAATTAGCAGCTGCTAGTATTTTTCGGATTGTCTCTGAAATATGTAAGACTGGGTCTCTTACAGCACATGACAGTGGGGAGGCAGTAAATATACTTCACATTGGGTGTTGGGGCTTTAAATTAGTTTCCCCAAGTGGCCAATACATCGGTGACTGACCTCAACATTTACAACAAATCGTTTATTTCATAAGAGCTTCCATAAAGATTGGCTTTACAAACTAAATCGTTGTAATTGCTCTGGCTGGTCTTCATGTAAGCCAAGCAGAATACACGTGGATATGTAATACTAGGTTATAAATGAAGTGTGTTTTCTGATGAGGTTTGAAGGAAAACAAAAATAACCAGAGTTTGATTTGCACCCCTGTAAGTCTATATGCTCAGTAAGATGTCATTTTTAGATATTTCCTGTGTTTTCTTTCACAGAGTCTCAGTACGTAAGGCTCAGCTAAATGAAGAACTAAATTAAAACTGTCATTTCAGCTCATAAATAACAGATGTCTCACCCATTTAATTATTTATAGTCTTGAACCTTTCAAAAATGAAAATAGCTATACACATTTTTAATGTAGTTCTTGGTAATTTGCTGCATGAATGATAACTTTCCAGATAATCCCAATACACAAACATGAAAAATAAAACTTTGACTGTCTCGCTTATCTTATGTGGCTGCTTCTTTGATCCCCTGTGAGTTTTTTTAAATTAAAATGTAAGTGAAATCTAATCACAACAAAATGATGTTCATACACTCACATTAATGATTTATCTCCCTGAGATCACAGTGCAGGTAGTATGGACATTAGAGATTCATTTGCTGCCTGAAAATCAATGCTTTTTTTTGTGTGTGCGTAAGATTAATCTTTTCATCTGTGAGAGCTGTGTTTGGACGGATCACAAGAAGTCTGAAATATTAATGCTGAAAGAAATTGACTGAGACTGTGCCAATATTTAAAAAAAAAGTCTTCTGTAGTCCTTAGCTAATGATAAAATTCTGTCACTGGACTTAATGACTTATTCTCCTTTCATAAACATGGTTAATATAATGAAAATTGGATTTATTTGGTTAACAAAGATTCATTAGCACAATACACAAAGAATTTAGCTATATACAGCATGTTGTTATATTGGGGATTGGGTGAAACCGGCTTGAAATTGGTGAGTGTAACAGCCAGCCTACATTCAAGATAAATGAAAAAAGCGATTAAGCTCCTTTATGGAATAGATGGTTGAAACAATAGGAGCTACTGTCCAAAACACAGGCCAGAAGCAAGGCAGTCAGGAATCTGAGCTATGTAGGTGGAGGATTTTCAGTAGGAGCAGAATAAACATGCAGGGGGCTGGGTTATTCATGGCATTGTGCGTACGTGCGCGTGTGAGGGAGAATCACGCACAGAAGCCACAGAGACAGCCAGATAAGTACGTGTAACATGACGCTAAGAACGTAAGCAGGGCTTAATTGTGCCAGGGATTTCCAGGACTGAGCCCCAGCATCTCTAGGCTTGGCAGTTCATAGCCCTGGCACCTCTGGGCTTGCCACATCAGTTGTGAAAGTAAAATAAGTTGCTTGATCCCCAGCACCTCTTTCATTACAAAGTGAGCCCTGAAGGTAAGAGCGAGCTTTTGGACAGAGTGCTGGCTGGAAGGAGGTGTCAAACTGTGAGCAAAGAAGCTGTTCTTTGATCTCTCTTGTGTTCAGGGAAACAGGACTTTGTAAAGAAACAGGACTGCATCAAAGAAATATCTACCTCCATCATCAATGTTTCCTCCTAACAGAAACAACGCTCAGCACCCTAAATCGTAGCCAACCACTTAGGTCAAATGTGGTAACAGTATTTCAAATCTGACTTTGGTACTTAAAGAGAAAAGCTTTGTACACGTAAATTGAAGGAAATCTGAGTTTCCTCATCCAAATTTCTCATAACAGGGCTGATTCTGCCACATGCAGAGTAGTGCCTTACTCTGCAAGTGGTGTCACTGGTCAGATGCTCAGCAGGTCCACTGAACATATGATCCAACGTTCTGAAGTCAAGGAAGCTACAAAGACTTACACCAGCTGAAGATCAGACCCATTGATTTCAGTCAGTAATAGTTACTTTCAGGAGTTAAAGAACTGTACTGCTCAACATGAGTATGCCAGAATCTGTTCTCAAGTGAATGACCAAGAGGACAAGTGCACTTCCAGCCTGCTGAAGGGAGGGCATGCTGGTCTCTAAACTGTGCAGATATTTTAAGGGGAATCCGACAGGCACCAAGATGAACATACATAACAGTTTGTATTCAATGCCTTCCTTGTCACTAATTTGTTTAAAAGAAGGTTTAAACAAGCTACTTTTAAAATCATCAGATGTTTTGTTTCCTCCTTGTATCCTTTCCTCACTGAACATTATTGAGGCCATTCACAGGTGCAAATGGCTGCCCTGAACTCTTTTGCTTCCTAGAGGGAAGTTGGGCTATTCACAACCAAAGTAGATCAAAAATTATTGATTGAAACTCTTTTAGGGAAAACTGGGATTTTCGTGGAAAGTAAATTGCTTTCAGTGAAAATTTTTTGGTTTTCTTGGTCTGAAATCCAGTAATTGAAAACTGCATATTTTTATTTTTCCTACAAAATGCTGAAATTTTGCATGTGAAAACCCCGTTTTC
Source organism: Eretmochelys imbricata (assembly GCF_965152235.1). Taxonomy (NCBI): domain Eukaryota; kingdom Metazoa; phylum Chordata; order Testudines; family Cheloniidae; genus Eretmochelys; species Eretmochelys imbricata. Next base: position 63,408,390 of record NC_135581.1, read on the forward strand.
TGTTCAGCTCTACTCATGCAAGTATTGTTTATTGGGCACTGACAATGGGATTGGTCCTATACAAACAGAAGATGTCATGATTCCTCCCTGCCTTCAGTGAGCTCTCACGCTCATTCAAACATGGAACTCTTCAACAGACATGAAGTGGGATCTTTAAAAGTGACTCCAGTTCAAGGGAGATTATTCGAATTTTCCTCAGGATGCTGCTTTCTGCTCCAGTGGCCGCAGATTCTAATGGGCTTCTACAAAAGTTCCTTGAAGTCCTGACAGTGGAATGGGCTGTTAGTGGGCCCTGTGAGGAGATCAACAGATGATGGATGCCTTTGTGCATTTGAGAGAAAGCAAGGGAGTAAAGAGATTAGTAATTTACTAGGTCCCAGGTTGTAAGCTACAACATGAATGGGGAAAAGTAGTTTCTGGAACTGCCTTAATGGGACACAGCAGCTAGAGTAGAAAGGATTCAGTCCATTACTTTGCTTTAGTCTATGACTCAAGAAGCCAGAGGAACGCAGTTTGGCTTTGGCTTTTCTCTGTACACTGCATGTATTAAAATTCAAACTTTCAAGGGGAAACATGCTGTTTCTTATGAGCCCCTCAGTTCTGAAATGTGTGGGTGGGTGGGTGTGCATGTGCAAAGATCATGAATGGAGGGGTTGAGCAGGGAATGAGTGAGGAGAAGTTCTTTGGCCTGGTAGGAAGTGACAGAGGAAATCTGAGTCAGGGGGAGGGAAAGGGGGGCAGGAAGGGAGCTGGAGCCTTGGTGGGTGGGAGATGAAAGGCAGAGGTGGAGAGGATGTGGAGGAGAGGAGTACTTGAGAGCCAGTTGGTGGGGAAGGAGGAACAGATGGGGAAACTGGAGATAGAGGCAGTGAGCACAGTACTGGTAGGGGGTGGTAGGGCTGGGGGAGAAGTGGGTGAGAACTGAGTTTTTGGACACCCCGCAGAGAGATGGGCACATTGGGTCTCCTACCAGAAGTCTTGGTGGCCAGCAGTAGCTGCAACAGCTGTCAGCCAGTGGGGTTGAGGGGAGGGGAGGATCGGTAGGATGCAGCAGGCAGACCAGAACAATCAGCAGACTTGCCTTGTGAGAGAGGAAGGAGGGGCTGCCAGCGACAGCAGGAGGGAAGGTGGGCCAGGCTAAAGAGCTGAGAGAGAGCTGGGGAATTGCTGCTAGGGCCTGATTTATAACTCTGAAGGTAGGGCACATGCTTTTATATGATACAGCTTCTGAAACATCAGGCCAAATGGGTTAAAACTTTATTAGCACATAAGATTAATTAATGCTAGTGAGTAATGTGTTCACTCTCATTTCTGATGATTTATCTGGGAAAATTAACACCACAGCAAACACCAACCCTTCCAAGGGAAAGAATGTGGCTTCCAGTTCTGTACTGTAAATATTATGATGTCAACATGTTGGTGCAGAAGGAACAAAGAAAGAGAACCAATAGAACAGCACCTATTTTCCTGGCTGCAGGCAAATCTTACAAGCGAAAAGGAGAACGACAAATTGGATTTGCAAAGAGATTTCAATATTAAGATTCCAGGGTACAGGGAGTGACAAAGGCAAGTAAGATAATGATTTCACAACTCTGACTTTAAGCTGTGGCAGTATCCCTTTAATGAAGCTTTGCACCCAGGCAGAATTACAGACTGCAGCTTTTTCCTAGACACTGCCCTTTGCAAACTTTCTCAGAAATATTTTCCATCATTTTGACATTTCATTTAAAATGAAATATAGAAGATATTAGAAATTCATGTTCATGACAGGTATTATTTGTTTGACTTTGAAATATACAGAGAACACACATTAATGCACAGTGACTGAAGTGTTACAGGGGTGTGCGCCTGCATATTCATAGGGCACTTCCTCACTCCACAAGAAACAGTTGCGGCATCAGAAAAGGGATGACCTTTTATAGTACTAAAATCCATGTGTGTACAACAATGAATAATTTAATAAGAGGCCAATAGAAATGACCTCCTCACTGATATTTTTTTAACCAATACAAGTAAAATATTGTCATATTTTTCATCCCAAAGGTGTACAGCACACTTGTGTTTTGTAAGTTACTTCTCCTGTTTACACAGGCAGCACTGATTTCTGACCTAAAATATTACATGTAGGTAGCTGTAGCCATATAGGCCCGGTGCAGATTTTCAATGGGTTTCTACAAACGTGCCCTCTCCTGTGCTCCAATGTGCCCTCTACAGGGCTAGGACTGCTGTGAGTGCTGACATCCCCAAAGTGGAAGGGGCAGGGCTGTCCACACTTACTGCTGCACTGGGTCAGCAAATCCGTTGGGGAGCAGATTCTACTGTTCCCTCTAAGCTGTGCGCGTGTGCGTGGGCACACTGATCCTAAACCCCGCACCCACGGTGAAACACCGCACGCACAAACATTTGAACAGAAGCACAACAAGTTGCACAGGAGAAATTTTTCACGCACGTGGCCTGTCAAAAATTAGAGGGAACATTGTTCTACACCTTATCCAATGGTCCTGTAGTAGCGTGACTCCCTGCGTGAGTCAGTGCAATGCCTCCTGGAGCTCCTACTGGGGCAATATGCCTCTCTACCACTCCCAGCTAAGGCTTTTACTAATGCTACAGTGCAGTCCGTAGTGAATTGTATACTCTAAGGATGTGTTTTGTTTTAAACAGAGGACATTTACACAGGGGTGCTGGAACTATTTTTATAGTGGGAGTGCTGAGAGTCATTGAACCAAACTGTAAACCCTGTATATGCTGGAAATCACTTCAAGCCAGGGGGTGCAGCAGCATCCCTAGTTCCAGCACCTCTGTATTTACATTAGCTTAGAAGCCCTGGATGGGAAAAGAGATGGGTATGTACTGGGATCTGGCTGTACAGAGACACCTGGGTGGGGTTTTGATTGACACAGATGCATGTGATCAGAGCCGTGAATGAACTGTATAGTGGCTGGAGCTATTTCAAGTACAACAGTCTATTGATCGGTAACTCCTGTTTGTTGAGCAGATGAAGATAAAATCCATTTGCATTTGAATTGACAGCTTCCTTCCTCTGTGGTTTAACTGTTGTATGAAGAACCCATCTCCACATTTATGATGATCTGATTAACTTTATAATAAACCAAATACACTTTTTCTAGTGCTATAAGCATTTCACTTTAAAATCCTTCTTGCCAAAACATTTGCTAAAGAAAATGTCAACACTGAGGATGTTCTTGATTTATCTGATACATTCTGATGTGGATTTGCTCACCGTGAGAGCAGTGTGGGACTTTTTTGTATCAAACCTCAAGTTCACTTGACTTGGTACTGGCTTTTGAGGTTTAATGCAATCATGAACCTTAGCATACATTCTTGAACAGGCTCCATCTTTGTGCCCCTAAAGTTGTGCATGTGGGTGTTAAAGCACTGAGTATACCTTTAGTTTCTCTAATAATGATGTCAACAACATTGGCTGAAGGTTGTTAATGCAGCTGGGAAACCACTGAACCTTCCTCCTTGTCCAAGTTGGCATTTCTCCTTCTTTCAATAAACCCGCAAACACCAGCACCCTTCTATTTAACCACAGCATTTTTTTAATGGAGGCCCAAATTCAATGCAGTGTATGTCTACTTTTTCATCCACAGTTGTTACAAGCATACATGCAAATGAGGTAACTGCAAGTGCTAATGGCTAGCTAGGTGATTGACTGGCCATTTGTCTGCAGTTAAGCAATATCTAGTTTTAGTAATATAAATGCCTTTTTATCAATAGGTATTTCAGCAATCTGCCCATGCTTCAAGGATGGTAGTATAGCGGAAGTGATGACAGCAGTGGAAGAATTTAAATATTATCCTCAGAGAATGTAGGTGCACAATTGTGTATACAGATGAGCTTCTTTTTTATCTCTAGATGTGTGTTGAAATGGATGAGGTACAGAACACCCTACTGATCTGCTCCCCATTCCAGCTTCTACTTTCTGGAACTAACGTCCATCTCTGGAACTCCCCCCTCATCTTCAGGGGGGATTGAGTGGAATTTGAGGAAAGGTGACAGTTTGGGGTAGAGAAGAACCAGTTCTGAGGGGTATCATTTTGGAAGTCAGACTTCTGCAAATCTGAACCTTCAAATGGGTGGATGGGGTTGATTTGCTTCCAGCATCCATGAACTAAACTGCAGGATTTAATCTGCTAGTCCCTTCACACCCTGAACACTCTCGGTATGTCTACCAGCAACTGGACACATGTGGCTGGCCTGTGCTAGGTGACTTGGGCTCGCAAGGCTCAGGCTGTTCCATTGCTGTGTAGACTCCTGGGCTTGGGCTGGAGCCTGGGCTCTAGGAGCCTGCAGGGTGGGAGGGTCCCAGAGCTCCGGCTCCAGCCCAAGCCTGGAAGTGTACACAGCAATGACACGGTCCTGCAGCCTGAGCCCTGCAAGCCCAAGTCAGCTGGTATGGACCAGTCGCAGGTTTTTCTTCCTGTGTAGAAATGCCCTCTAAAATTTGCAGAGCTCTCTTTATAATGTCTGATGTTGGTCCTGTATTCTAGTTTCAATTGCTGTGGTACCTACATTTTTTTTAAAAGCTGTCATTGGATTGTTTTTCCATACAAAGTGGTTTCTGAAGAAGAGCAGCTGATTATGTACTCTCTCCACACACATCAGCATGTTGATTAATCTCATAAGGAATTATAGTCAGTGCCAATCATTGTCTAGCTGAAGGTCAAATTTTACATCCCTCCGCTGTTGTCATTGGTCTTCCTTTACTAAATCTATGAAGCATGTACATAATGCTGGGATACATCCTCTTAACAAAATGCATTTGTTATCAAAATTAGGACATTATTATGCAAAATGATGAAATCCACATCTGCTTAGTGTGCAGAAAATACACTATTTATAGTTACTGGAGAAAAGGAACACTAAGAACAGCTCTAGATTCAGGAGTGTTTAAACCTCAAGGATGATGCTTAGCCTTTATATTTCTTTTGTGTGATAGCTATTCGTGTGGCGGGTACAAACACCTCCAACCAGCGTCCATATTGATTGATGACGCTGCCTTTCCTGTTCTCCTAGCACTTGGATGATGCCAGTACCGAAAGTAGTGTTATTGGGGTTAGTATCAGGGCTGGTGCAGTGCCATCCCCGATGCTCACGAGTTCAGAGGAGACTGGGTAAGGAAGATACATTTGAATAGGCACTGTGTCTTTTTAGGTTTACTCTGTTTACAATTAACGGGCCAGCACCATGGTCACATTCTTTTTGTATTTGGCTTCTGGCCCAAATCAGCCATACATCTAGCAGATTTAGGCGGTGGATAATTCCTGCTGCATAGGCCTGTCACTATGGTTCCTATTCCTCCCCCTCCTACTCCTGCATGAGAGGACTTGGCTGAGTAAAAGGGACAAGCTCAGGATGCAGTTGAATCTGGCTGATCTCCATGGACTGTGGCCAGCATGCATAAGCTAGAGCAGCTGTGATGGGGTAAATAATCCCCACACGGGGCAACACAGGGTTAATGAGTTATTGTGGGCTCAGTCAGCCGTGTCCCACCCACACCTGTGTGAGATGTCAGACTTGATGGGAGGAGCTTAAAAGGTGAGACCACAGCACAGTAGGAGGCAGACTAGAGAGGAGAACAGGGCTCTAATCTTCAGCTCCTGCAGAAGGCAGGAACTTCTTGAACAACTGGTGCCTCATATCCCCATCCCTGGGAAGGAAGGGCCTGATGCTGAAGCACTGTTGTGAAACTATTATTAGAGTCTAGTCGATGAGCTGGATTGAGGTCACTGCTTACCAAGGGCTCTCTGGGTATGTCTACACTGTAATGGAAGACCAGGGTTACTGGAAATCGAGTCAGCTGACCTGTGTTAGGTCTTGAGCGTCTACATTGTATGTTAACCCTATGTTAAGACTTTTCTAACCCATGCTTGAACCTAGGGCTCTGGCTCCCACACTGCACTGTGCAGACCTGAGTCTTAGTAATTATATCCCAGAGTTCCTAGAAGACCCCACTCCCCCAGATATGGCCATTCTAACTCTAGGACCATGGTGCACTGTAGGAAAACTTCACTGCCCACCCTACGTATTACCAGGAAGCAGCTTGCTTTGTGAAATACTTGATCAGTTCACTCTCCATTGCAAACCCAGGAGTCTCTCTGACAATGTGCTTGCAGATCGGTGATCAGAAGAGAATGGGTTAACTCTGACCTGAACTGCTGCCATATGCAAAACAGGAGGTGGCTTCTGTTTTCACCGTAGTGGATTGCAGATCGTTGGGATAGAGAGGATTAAGGAAATTGTCCCATGTAATTGTGGGATAATTCTGGGTGACTCCCAGGATGCAAGCCAAGCAGAGCTGGGTCTACAATGAAAAGCAATAGGGCTCAGACCCACCTCTAGCCCTGCAGGGTCCTGGGACCGAGTTCTGGTTTAGTGCAATTGTAGTGTACATGCAAGGGGCGGAGGGGTTAGGCTTGAGCCGAGGCTCCAGCCCTGGCTTACATTGCAGTATAGACATACTCTCTGAGCACAGAGAGTCCTACATGTTTATGTGACAGTTCATTTGTGTCTGTTTCCTTTTCTTCACTAACAACGCTGGAAGGGGTGAACTATCCTGGAGCTAGCTGGCAGGCTGTGTTACTGCTGTCTGGGCCTATGCCATGGAACAGCGGGTGAGGCTGGGTGAGGGCAAAGACCCAGTCCTGGGCCACAGGGTGTGCCTTGGGAGAGGAACACAGTGACAGCAGCCTAGAGCCAGATCCAAGATTCGGAAGCTGCAAAGGTGTCATAGAGTTTAAGGCCAGAAGGGACCATCAGATCATCTAGTCTGAACTGATATCACAGGCCAGTAATACCATCCAGCAACCACACAGTAAACCCAAAACAATTTTTAATTTTAAAAATAATTAGTTTTCAGTATCTTGCCAAAAAGTTAAAATTTGTCAAGGAGGAAAATCCTATTTTCTGACCAGCTCTAGCAGAGGCAGATCTTGAGGAGGGAAAGGAGGGCAGGGGAATGGAAGGGAGCCTGTATATTTAGGAATGGGACAAAATATCCTGAAAAAATACTTGCATGTTCAGTTCCATTCTTCTACAGCAATGTTAGCCAAATGAAACCCACAAATAAGAAAAAGCTAAATTCTCTGCAATTTTATGGGGTTTTTGCCCATGAAACAAAATACATTTTACAGAGAAGTTATCAGTTGAGGGGACTGGTGCCAATTTGCCTGAATCTGATTTTTGTCATTGAACTGGTTGTCATGTAGTGACACGTTTTCTGATTAATATCTAATTCTGATGTGAAAAGAAGGCAGATAAATTCTCTCACTTTATTAGCTTGTATAGCCTAATTAATGCCGTCCTGAGTAAGGTGGAATCTTGCACTTTACTTTTCTTTTGAGTAATTTAGATAAGACAGACAATCTCAATGGTAAAGACAAAGGAACTTCAGGTTGATACCTTCTGGGACTTTGCTCTACCACATGTCAATCGATGAAACAGTAGTTCTGTTTCTGCTCTGTCCAAATCTGGGAGTTCAGGCTTATGGATTTCTTTCATATTATCCATTCCCAAAGTAACTTCATTCCTAACACCAGACTTGCAGCTTCACAGTTTGAAAAATGATGTTTGAATTCCCTGGAAAATTGTGTCTAAGTAACCACTGAACTCAATCTGTTTTGTCAGTAGAGAATGCTGTTGAAATAATGATTTTCTTACATTTGGGAAATATCCAAAGATATAGCTGAGATGCTGATCTTTGAAAGACACAATGAGATCTCTTTAGGAAAAAAAATTAAAAATTTGTGACATAGGACGGTATTCAGGCAGCTTCTAATTCTAGCTCAAAGTGACAAATTTAACTTATTTGTTGAGTACGTAAACTCATTACAAAATCTGGCACTCCTCACATTTGGCCAGAAAACCTATAGACATTACAACTGCGAAAGGGGTCTTCATATTAATTTACTACTTTTTCACCTTTTCATTAATTTTGTCCCCATCATTTGATTAGAAGAGGTCAACCACAAACTCCTGTGGCCTTACGCTTTGCTTTGGCATTCTTCGTCACAGAACCAGCACGTAGCGGAAAAACTGATAACTCCTCTGAGCTTTTCAGTCACTGTAAATGATGCTTCCACCATCTTTCCAGAGTTTGACCTTGGTGAGTAATTATTTCTTATGCTTGTTTTGTTCATTTTGCTGACATCTTCTTTCCCAGTGATGATTTAACTGATATTGAAACTAAATATGCAATAGACTGACCAATGGATTCCACAGGACGGAATATGGAAACTTGTCTCAACCTGTTCCTTCCATTAGGGAATTACCTTTTCTACATCCCCTCCCCCAAACTGCTAGAGCATGACTCCTAAATGTGCCATTACCCTATCTGATGTGCTCTCTGACTTCCTTTCAGTTAAGAAACTTTTCATCCATTTTATTTTTACTCCGGTACAGATTTTCTCAGTGTTATTTTAAACAGGTTTCTTTTTGACTAAATGCTGGTTACTTTACACTGCTCTGAAAAGGAATTTTCAGGCCAGGTATGGATGCCTTTTCATGTCACTGGATCATTTGCTATTGTGCTTCCAATGATGGTTCCAATGCTGAGTTATTTTTGCTGCAAATGGTACTGTGCAAAATAAACAAAACTCACGATGTAACTAAAAATTCCCCAGGCTGTTTGCCTTGATTCACCAATGAGTATATAATTGCAGCTAAGCCATGATCATATCCCTTCTTTTGTACCTGTCTTTACCGACCTCATGGCCAGCTGTTTGAATTGTTCGCTGTTGAATTCAATCTTGCAAAGTGTTGAGAACTTCATGGGAAGTGCATATGCCCTCAGTTCTGACTAACTTCACTGGGGGTTCAGGGCACTCTGCATCTTTCAGGAACAGTCCCTTTATACTCCAAATATGCATGCAGATAGTATTGCAAAGGCCATTACAGCTAGGATTAGTTGGCATCCCCTACTGGCAGTCTATGCAGAGTGACCAAGTACTCAGAGTAAAATTCATGTGTTGGCCAAGGAGCAATGCAAAGCCCTAGATCTCCCTTCAATGTGCCTGCATGGTGAGGAAAGGCAGAGGGAGTGGGTGCCCAGGTTGGCTTTTGAATATCCTGCACATTGTTGAAGTAGGCTCCATGCTAGCTCTGAATAAACTATCATAGTGGAGATTAGTGGGGGCAGGCTGAGAAAGGGACCTCTGAATCCATACTCATCCAGTGCCTGGGAACCTCTGCATCTGAGTGCAAAAGGGCAACGGACATTATTCCTGTTGGCAGGCTGGAAAACTTGCTACAGAGGGGCTGAGCTGCAACCCAATGACCATCTCTTGGATTGGGGGTTTTGTTGAATTCTTCTCTGCCCAACCACATTTTGTTACTTACACAAAGTGTACTTATAGGGGCTTTTAATGGCTGGGTAGGAATTTCTTCTTGTGCTGATGTAGAAAATGAATTACCCTTTCACCCCTAGTGGCGGCCATTCTGGGGCCGGGTTGAGGCACGTGGACTAAGCATGTTGCTGCCCATGCTATGTCCATTCTGTAAAAGAAATTGGACGTCATTTTATAGTGTTGTCAGTCTAGAATCTTTCATGAGCATGATGTTTGTACAACCAGAATGAAAATCAGGTGCTTGGTCCTTAATTCAGATCTCCAAAGTTGAAGTGGAAAGGAGATCGGAAAACTTCAGAACATTCTAGAGAACTGTACAGCATCCACTTCTAACATAAAGATGCATCCTGATTAGAAATGCCTGTTCTGCATTGTGGCCTTGCATAGCTAATTGTTTTTCCCCATGAAGCAATAACATATGCAAACATATCTCAGAATGACGTGCCAGTCTGTCTACTGGAAAATGTCTGACTGTCAATCAGCAACATGCTGTCTAGACATCTCTTGGAACAGACTGATGCCAACTGTTTCAATTTTATATACTATATATTCTGTGAATCAGTCAGATGGTTAGATTCCCATCTCATAGTTCTAAAGCATTTGTCCCTTTTTCTCTACACTAAAGACTCCTTAGTTGCATATCAAAGATTAGTCCGCCCAATAATGCCAAATAGCAAACCAGTTTCCAAAAGAATAAATCTGCTTTTTTCACTGGAAGTATAAAATGAGCATACTGTACTGGTAAAGATGGGTCTATAGCACAGGCAGTTACAGCAAGGATATTGATTGATGATTAAAATTACTTCTTAGTTATGTGACAGAAGAATAGTCAAGAGGTGGAACAAGGAATAACCTGTGAATGTTGTCTGTTTAAGTAGAAGGGCTGTATTGTTTAGTAAGCTATTAATCATTCATCACAGAAAACTAAATATTTGTCAGGATTTAAATCTGGCTTTTTTTGTACATGAATATGCATGGACACACACCAAACTGGGTATGTAGGAGGAATTTCTAAGTGAAATTTAGGACTTATGGAAGATGCCAAGTTGAGGGCATCTGAGTGAATTTCTATATTATCCACAGGACATGGACAATACAGACAGCAGCTGTGTAAACCCCCTCTACCCCGCTTAAACATCAACTTAGTCTGATTGCTTGAGATAAGAGGGTATATTTCTGTTTTAGGTCATGATCCTGCAGAGAATTCTGCACATGCTTTACTTCTGGCATATGAGTAGCCACACTGAGCTATGGGACTAGTCACATGCTGAAAGTTAAGCACAGGCATAAATCATTGCCGTATTGGGATCTTAGTCTGTATCATAAATATTAAGGATGAAATCTGGAGGGGTTATGCAAATAGAATATTGTAATTTACATACTCATGAATATGCACAACCATATTTACATAACCCCCTGCCGAGTTGCATATTTGCTAAATAAAAGTACTGGATTGAGTGTGCCCTAGGTTGCCTCACCCTCACTATCCACGAGATCATTTTGTCTGGAGAGGCATTCCCTGGAAGCAGTTTCCTAGCAGGGGTTTTATTTGTAGAGGCCTCTCCCTGAAGCATTTTCTCTTTCAGTGGTTCTGCCTAGGGAGGTTATTATTCTAGAGGATTTATTGCATAGCAGAGGAACTTATTTATGGTGTAATAGTTTTGATTAGTATTAAAGGTACATTCTGTCTTTGCTTGATACATTTCTTCACAAAATAAACATCTCAGGCAGTCCCGGGGCTATGAAAAGTTTGTACTAACTCACCCCATGCCACTGGTGGATTAGGAGTGGAGGAGTATTTGTTGATAAGAGCTTTGGGTGAAGCTGCTAATGAAAGACTCATGAGTTATGACAATGACCTGATTCTGTCCCCAGCTACAGTCTCTTTATGATGCTCTGGTGATTTATGGTTTTTAGAACAGCATCCATAGGAATACAGCTTGTTTAATGGAGTCCCCCCACTGCTGTAGGGCTTGTGTATGGTCCTCCAGCACCTTCCTGTGTAGTCCCCAGTGGGGGGATGGTTGCGGAGAGGCTAGAGTGCATCATGTTCCAATTGTTCTGGACCAATGTGCAGCCTTAAGCAGTCAGACAAGGCCACCATAATTTAGGGGACCCTGGACTTGCCCTAAATTGTGCCAGAAACTGAGCCCAGAATTCCAAGATTATGAAGCCACCTTTGCTCTTCCCCTACCTAGCTGCATTTCCTTTGTGGGGCAGCATACAATGTGGCCCAATGTTTCTGCTTCTACAGAGTCGGGATGATTTAGAGAAAAGATGCTGCAGTGTTGTACAAACTGAAACCTACTCTACACACCACATCTATAGCTGTCAGTCATTGTTCTCAAGAAAATGATACTAGGAGCAACGAGCTGCTGTACTAGTGCTGTCAGTATTTGGCAAGAGAAGGACATTCCACTTAAAAGAGGAAAGTAGACAGATTTTACAATCTGCGTACAGTATTTTGCATAAATGTATTCTCTCAGTGCTCTTCAGTGGAAGGACCTCAGAGTGCTCTCGTTCCATTCCAGAGCATTAAAAGTGACCTGCAAATAATTTTATCAAAAACATACTAATAGCAGAACTATGTGCTGGATGACCCAGCTAGCCAGAGAACATTCATCATAACTACTTAAACCTTTCAATAAATTACTTTGCCCCCTCCAGTGTCATGTTAGCGGGCTACATTTGTAGTCCCAGAATGCCTCATTCTAGCATAGTGTGAATAGTATCTGGGACAGCTGAAGAGCCATTTGGTCAGATAAGTGGCACTCACCTTTGGTATATAATAATCATGTTTAAAATTCTCTTCAATACCATGGCACATATTTATATATATAGAAAAAAAAAATCATACTGTTATCTGATAGGGCATCTTCATAATCCAGACCAATTAAGTAGTAGCTGAGAGGTCACAAAACTATGTGTTCTGGAACAACCAGCAGAGAGGACCCATGTAGCTCAACTTTGGTGGCAGGGAACATGGAGCTGAAATTAAGAAATATTACTTTAATTAATCACTCAGAACTTACATCTCCTTTGCTAGTTGAGCCATTCAGATATCGCTTATTTATTATAAACATTTTTTAATATGAAGTATCCATGCACATACAAGCAACTCATAGAATAAGACGGGTGCCTACCCTAAAAAGCTTACAATCTAAGTAAGCCAAACAGATAGGGTAAAATCATGGCCCCATAGAACTCCATGGGAAAACACCTATTGACCACAATAGGGTAAGGATTTTACCCCGGAGGACCATGGAAAGAGATGTAACCTACAACTGTGACAGAATTTTGTGAGTTCTACAGGTTTTGTTCCTTTTCCCTCTTTCATTTATGTCTCATTATCTGATCCCTCTTGCCGTTTATTTAGATAAATGTTTGCCTGTCGTCTTTAAGAATGAACGCTTGGAGATATATTGAGGCTGATGAGAGAAGAGAGATGTTTTCCATATTTGCAGCTAGAGCTGGCTGACATTTTTGGCCAATTTTTAATGGAAAATGGCTTCAAATTATGTAAACATTTCTGTAAAACCTGCAAAGTTTTTTTTTATTGTTTGAAAGGAAAGGTTTTCTTTGTTTTTGTTTTTTTCGACAAAACATGTAAAACCAAAAAATGTTTGGAGTGTTTCAAAATGAATCTTTTTATTCCATCAAATCGAATGAAATCAAAGTGATCATTTTTCAGTTTTCTAGGTTTTTCACTCCTTTCTTTTCATTTCTCTGACCATTTTTTTTTTCCCATTGAAAAGAGACAGAAAGGGAAGAGGGGAAATGGAAAGCCTCCCCAAAAATGCAGTTTGATTCTATCAGTCAGGAATCCGGCCCTGCAGCAGAGCCAGTCTCCGGACAACCTAAGGAGCACAGCTGGCCTGTAGTAGGCTGCCTGATTGGTTGGAAGAGCCAGCAGACAGGCTGTTAAGCCCAGGAGAAGCGGCAGTGCACTGGCTGCCAAAAGCATTTGCCCCTTGACTGAGAGAACTTGTGTGGCTGCCTTGTTCCAGCTCTGCTCATGCCTTGCCTCATTTCAGGTAAGCTGGGCCTGACCCTAGGATCTGATTCCTGCTGTGACCCTTGGGTCTGGCACCTGGCCCTGATTCCTGGCAACTTGCACCTTTTCTGACCATTAGGCATGACTCATTCTTGAACCACCAGGCATGACAGCCCACATCCCTGTCACGTGATACTATTCCATTTGGATTTCATACAACTTATTTTTAATTGTTGCATGGAAAAATCCACAAAAAAATTTAAGCAAAACATTTTTTTTTCAGTTTGTGCCAATTCTTTCACTGAAAATTAGCTTTCACTTTTAGACCAACCCTATTTGCAAATGAACGCATAGGTATTTGATATTATATGCTTGCCATCTTCAGTGGATGAAGAAATCAGTACTGATCCAAGCAGGTCTCCCTTCTCTCAGCTCTCGTTTTTCATACAATAGATTTCTGTCACCTGTGCTACTATACAAGACAAAAACAAGGCATGCTATGCAACGACCCAGCTGGCATAGCACAGATCAGTTTGCACATTAGTAACTTCTCTTGGTCAAACTGTATTAGCCCACATAATAGAGTGGGTGCACTTTGATGGGATAATCCTGAGAAGATTAACCTACAGTTCTAAAGCCCAGTTGCACCCTTGGGATACAAATAACTCCTTTTGACTTTAATGAGCATTACTACATTGCTGTAGCAGAAGGGTAAGGGCCCAGCTGTCTTTAGATTTCCTGCCCTGAAGTGTGAATTCTGTTGTATAACAGTGAGATCTTGTAAACCAAACAAACCTCCCATTTCCTTCAGGACAGCTGGATATTTAAGGCTTCTGCATTATATTCTAGATACAGAGAATAGTTTAATTTTAGAAGAGTTTGGGAAAGAATCTGCTGGAAATGTGTCAGTCATTTAGCCTTTAAAATGATTGTATTTGTGGACTATAACTGTTCTACTTTTCATCTGTCATTATTGTTAATTATTTTTTTTTTTTTAATCCTGATTGCTAGTATTCTGAAAATTCTGGTCAACAGACAGCTTCTGCTTTTTTTTTTCTCTCTAGAAGCTAAATCATTCAAGAACAAAAAGAGAAACAGTTAAATGCAATCTTATTCTAAATTCCAAGTGGTTTCACAAAAAGAATTTTTCATGACCAAAGTGGTTGCCTGAAGCCTAAGCTAATCATTATCTGAAATGAAAGCATAGTTAGTCCCTTTCTTGTTGAGATGGGAATTCGTTAGTACTATTAATGGATCTTGCAGCCTACTTAACTTATTTAGTGAAAATGATAAACTCGTTTAATAGCTTTCCTTAATACATGAATGTGTGACAGTCCCAATTTCAAAGTATTCAAAAGAAGTTAAAATTCTGATTAGAACATAAGAATGGCTATACTGGGTCAGACCAAAGGTCCATCCAGCCCAGTATCCTGTCTGCCAGCAGTGGCCAATGTCAGGTGCCACAGAGGGAGTGAATTTAACAGGTAATGATCTAGCGATCTCTCTCCTACCATCCATCTCCACCTTCTGACAAACAGAGGCTAGGGACACCATTCCTTACCCATCCTGGCTAATAGCCATTAATGGACTTAACCTCCATGAATTTATCCAGTTCTCTTTTAAACCCTGTTATAGTCCTAGCCTTCACAACCTCCTCAGGCAAGGAGTTCCACAGGTTGACTGTGCGCTGAGTGAAGAAGAACTTCCTTTTAATCCTGCTACTCATTAATTTCATTTGGTGGCCCGTAGTTCTTATATTATGGGAACAAGTAAATAACTTTTCCTTGTTCACTTTCTCCACACCACTCATGATTTTATATACTTCTATCATGTCCCCCCTTAGTCTCCTCTTTTCCAATCTGAAAAATCCTAGCCTCTTTAATCTCTCCTCATATGGGACCTGTTCCAAACCCCTAATCATTTTAGTTGCCCTTTTCTGAACCTTTTCTAATGCCAGTATATCTTTTTTGAGATGAGGGGAACGCATCTGTACGCAGTACTCAAGATGTGGGCATACCATGGATTGATATAAGGGCAATAAGATATTCTCCATCTTATTCTCTATCCCTTTTTTTTAATGATTCCTAACATCCCGTTTGCTTTTTTGACTGCCGCTGCACACTGTGTGTACGTCTTCAGAGAACTATCCACAATGACTCCAAGATCTTTCTCCTGATTAGCTGTAGCTAAATTAGCCCCTATCATATTGAATGTATAGTTGGGGTTATTTTTTCCAATGTGCATTACTTTATATTTATCCACATTAAATTTCATTTGCCATTTTGTTGCTTCTTTTTGAAGTTCTTCACAGTCTGCTTTTGTCTTAATTATCTTGAGCAGTTTAGTATCGTCTGGAAACGTTGCCACCTCACTGTTTACCCCTTTCTCCAGATCATTTATGAATAAGTTGAATAAGATTGGTCCTAGGATTGACCCTTGGGGAACACCACTAGTTACCCCTCTCCATTCTGAAAATTTACCATTTATTCCTACCCTTTGTTCCCTGTCTTTTAACCAGTTCTCAGTCCATGAAAGGATCTTCCCTCTTATCCCATGACAACTTAAATAGGTTACATGTTGGTAGAATTAAAATAGATTACATGTTGGCAGAGTTGTTATAGTAACAGATGTACCATATATTGTGACTATTTAAACTTCTATAGCACAATAAAAGAGGTTAGAACTCGAACATGGAAGAAACATTACCCCAGTGGATAGGAACTTGCTAATAACAGCACTGTCAACAACCACTCAAAGAAGGACCTTTATTTTTTTTTTAACTTGAGTTATTTTGGTTGTTTTCTAGCTCTTAGCTCTAAGCTTGTCACATTATTTAAAACATAACACTCAAGGCACTACTTAAACATTACAATATAATAGCAAAACAAATCCACCTCACAACCCCAGTTGCAAGCCCACTGAGATCCTTTAGCCCTGAGTCTGTCCATCTATCTCTGCCCCAAATGCTCTTGAAAAGATGAGCTTTGCATAGTGCCGGGAAGGCTAATGAATCCGAGCCCTGAAGGATTAACCAAAGCAATTGGAAATGAACAGCAACAAAATGAGCCAGACCTTCAGTGGGTATAAATCAGCACAGCTCCATTTAACTCAATGCCAGTTTACACCAATAGAAAATCTGGCCATTTGAGTATCTGTTGTGACCTAACATTGTATTTGCAACAACAAAAAAAGTGTCACATTAGCAATTGCTGCCATCTTGATATTACTTGATCCCATTCTTCCCAGCTACAGCCCCATCCTCCCCTTGCACATGCACTTACCTTTATGCATGTGAGTAGTCCCACTGTTTTTTAAGACTTTATCCTTTAAAGATGGAAATGCTTATTTGGTAGCTGCAATAAGCAGCATTTGTTCAAATGTAAAACAAAATTAGGGAAGTGATATGGAAAGAGCCATATTTATTTATTTTATTTTAAGCTAGCCCTATGCTCCAGTAGCTGTACAATGTGCTGCCAGGGGATGGATACCAGTTTAGTTTTTGAGTTTAGATTGGTCCTGATCTCCCAAGCCAGAAGATAGAGAGGAAAAGTTGTCCTCAATTGTGCCCTCTGGGGGAAGACGTAACAAAGGGGGGACGTATGGGGAAGGGAAGGGATCTCAGGGAATTTTCCCGATTGGAAACAAACAAACTCTAACATTGTTAAAGAAAACGTTTCCCTCTTTATATTACGTGGCTTGCACAAGTATATTCAGAACTAGCACAGTAACATGAAGGGGACATTGTTGCTCTAGCAATGACAGATCTGAGTGATGAGCCTGACCAAAGTATACATGGCATGAAAGAAGTTGCATCCTTCATTACACATTTTATTTTCATTCCACAGAGTCTGATCCTGATGTTTTTCTCTTTCCATAAAATGTAGGAGCTTATTTAGCTGATCACAACTGGTATGAGGTCAAGGGATCTTAGGGGGCTGATTAGCATGGGGAATCTACCTTTGTTTTAACCAGAATAACTCTAGTAATTAAACAACTGTCCTAGCGACAGTGTATAATTTCCTCACTGTGTTCTCAGGCAGTTTCTTTTTTTCTTTGTGTCCATCTTAGCTTTAGAGTGACAGCCTTGCCTGAGATGTAAATTAGATGCAAAGGAAGCACAGCATAATTTCTAAATCCCTGACTGGCAAGAAGAGCGAGGATGCAATGGGTAAGAAGTTTTGAGGGCCATGACATTGAGAGTCTTCAGGGGCCTCTGTCAGTTCTTTGCAGTGTTAGCTGATAAGTCTGCAAATCTGGCCATTTTAGACTTTAGTCTGGACTCTGGTCCAAATGTTGATGTTATAGAATAAGAGCAATAGACAGAAGTCTCTCTGCTTGATGCATGGGGAAACTCAGTAATGTAATCTCTGATTTTATTCTACTCTGTCTAGGCCCTTATATTGCATCCATTAGTGTCCTGTCTGAAAACATAAAGCGAATGTGAGAGATTTTCACAGGTCATGGGTGAACAAAGTGACTCTTGAGAACCTCTGCACTGCTCCAAACACATGGTATAGTTAGAACTAGTCTGCATGATGCTGGAAACACACAAATGTTTGGCCCTCTTAGTAGCAGATATATGGCAATGTAAGAGCGGAGGGTGCAATCACTAGCTTCCTCTATCCTCTTGTTGCCATAAATGAATATGATGTTTTTAACAGCGTCTCACTGTGGCAATGCCAGAATACAAGAGAGATAGGAACAGGGGATGGTAGGCTGGTTTCCCTCTCACCCATAAGAGGTTTCTTCATTGATGCTGGGTCTCAGAGACCTTGGACCTGGCATGATTTTTTTTTCCAGCGAGGTGGAAAGATGTTCTGTTAAGATGGGGGGAAGGGGGGGCAATTCAAGTCAGAACAAGTATTGCTTCTCACAAAGCTTTCAAAAATATTTATTTATTTATTTTTATTTTCCCCTTCCTTCTCATAACCTCCATTGTTTTTTACAGCAGTGGAATTGTTTTGGACACTTCTATTACTGACCACACTAGTCCTTGCAGCTGTCCCAAGACAATCTGTGCTTAAGTGTTAATGCTCCCCCCACCCCCCCGACACACATCCCCATAGTCAACCCAAATCCTTCAGGATGTCTTTCTCTTGATAATGCCAGCAATAATATGATCATTTCAGGCGGAAGAAGAAAAATGGCAGGATACCAGTTAGAGCATCTAAATGCTGCCTCATGCTGCCTTTACAGTGTTCTCATACATCCTGGCAGCCATTTTACAAGTGCCAAAGGGTACTTAGTGCTGGATACAGAGACAGGAAGGAGAGATGAGAAAGACGTGCTTACCTGTTCTTTCTTACCAAGAGGAACCTGCATCTCTAATGAGATACAATGTAATGCCAGGCTTATTACAACTGATCAGTCAGTCAGTGCTGAAGGAGAAAAGGCTGTATGTGGGAAGGCAAGGGGAAACAAAGCCTGGGAGAGATTAAAGAATGAGGACTCAGATTCACAGAGTGTTCTGGTCAAATTTTCTTTGGAAATACTTCATTTCAGCACCACATAAGAGAAGAAGATCACCTGAAACTTTCCTGATCAACACTGCAGGAAGAGACTACTTCATTGTACAAAGAAGTTGCTATAGATGACAGTCATAGATTCATAGATTGTAAGGTCAGAAGGGACCATTATGATCATCTAGTCTGACCTCCTGCACAATGAGCTAGTCCTTTCAGATTTCAATTCAATAAGATATAATGGCCATGTATGTTTTATTGTGGACTGAACTAATCCTTACTGAAACTCCACTAAGTCAGTGGAGTTACACCCAGGGTTGAGTTAGCAGATTTTGCTTCAGTGCAACAAAACACTTTACCTGCTTCATTATCTAAAACTAATTAGCTAGGGCTACCTGCCTCCTGGTGTAGTATAGTGTAAAATAAGGCAGCACATCTGCTTGCCCTAGGGCCATATCCTGGGTTTTTGACAACATTATGTTGCAGCAATAATTCTTGCACTGGAATGCAACGACAATGCAATAAAGTTTGCATTTTAAAAAGCATTTAAAGCTCACCATTTAGGGACACCCCCAACAGGTAACAGGGTATCCTCTATGTATTACTGACAACATTTCTCTCAAGCTCATTCCATCTTTAGACAGGTGTTTCTGGGTTTCCAGTTGTCCTGGTCCATACTGATATTTTCTCCTGATCCAACCAAACAAGCAAAGCAGCCAACAGACACAGCTCTGGTAAGAATTTCTTCCCTTCCACAATATCATTGGCCTCTTCTCCACAATCCATGTCTCCGCCACAAATAGCTGGCTAAAACAGCTGCACTTGTTTCAGGGGTGAAGGAATTAATTTTGAAGGGTTTTTTCTTTCTTACATTTGATCCATCAGATCAAGAAAGTTCAGACAAAACCTTTGTCATAAAAAAAATGTATTTTGAAAGTCTCTTACATTCGATTCTTAAGATGGGAAAAGATTCCAGAAACTTTTTGGGGAGCAAATAGATATTGAAATGTTTCCCAGTCTCATATTTGTTTCCTAAAACCGTGCCAGCCTGAAGTGTGAGCCAGCATGGCCCTAAAGCTTCAGTCAGCTTTACAGTAGAGTACAGAGCATTCTGATCTGCAGTTTTGAGATTCTCAGTATAGTGGCCACAACCCTTTCAGAGGCAGCCATCTTTTCAACCAGACCCTATCAGGGTAAGACCAGTTTATACTTCATACTGACTCGCTCCATATTTTACCAGGACATTCAGGAGCTAAAACTTTGAGGTCAAAGTCATTTATTCCACCCCATCAGGTCTCCAGGTAGGTAAACAAGACAAGGAACCTGTCCTGTTCCTGTCACTAAACGTGAGTTCTAAGGAAAGCCACGCTAAGGTAAAACATGTTTCTTCCTATAGTCCCTCACCACGGAGGTAAGTCCTCTTCCTATAGAAGAAGTTTACCTAGCTGCCTTCTTCTCATGAGGCTAAGGAGGATTATTCTGCAATCAAGGCAGTGACACAAAGATGCTTCTGCTTATTTAATTGGGCAAGAACTGTAGAACTCTATTTACGTTCCTTAAATGCCAGAAACTTATTGGGAACGCTCATCAGGGGAATGTTACAATACTAGGCCTGAGCTTTCCAGACACCAGGAAGACCCACAGCACAGCCAATTGCTTGAATTTATGGGAATGAGGCTGTCCTTTCTACAGTTTGTGTCGCAATATCTATTTGTCATTTAAAATGGGAACCTTCCTTTTGTAGCCTTGTTTGGCTCTGATACTGGAGAGAGGCAATTTGATATTCCTTTGATTTGTGGAGAGCACATAAATGTTATAATAATACATAGCACTTCACATATTCAAAGCACCTTGCAAAGTTTATGTACTAGGCACTATCATAGTGGTACTTTAGCTTCTGTAGCTCCTGCATTCAGCCAGAGTTCTCAGAACACAGTGGCTGCTAAGTAAATCTGATGGCAACTTGCAATATTTATCCAATGTGTTTATTTCCCCATTAATACTACAATGCTACACAGAGGCTATTAGGCTAAACTGGTGGCAACAGGAATCCTACTAGAAAGAAAAATTTTACTTAATTTCTGGGAGTTAAAAATGAGAGATCTGGAAGACTTGCCTCTCCCCTCCAAGTTGGATGGATTTTTCTAGTAATCAAGAGCTATATTGATTTGTAATATTTGTTTTATCATTTATAAAGATTGTGGTGCTTCTAGGTTTCTACAGTTCTCCTTCATGTCTTGTAGTACTGTTCTCCAAGATCAAAGGAGTTTCCTTTTCACTTGGTATTAACTGAAGATGCTCAAAGGGGAAAGGAAAGGCCTGTGATGTCAGAGAACCTTATTACCTCCCAACAATTCTATGCCTTTTTACTACTCCCTCTGATTAGTTGATGCAGCAGCATGCTTCCCAAAACCCCATTATTCCAGGCTAGTGCTTTGTAATGCCAGAAACCGAATTACCAAATAACTTTTTTCTTTCAGGACACTGAAATGCTCACTAATTTGTTCAAAAAATCAAGCCAAGCAGTGACATTCTGTAGACAAATCAATGGGATTTTTAGTGTTTATTTCAACAAGAATCTGGACTTCTGCAAGGGACCGAATGGCTAGGCAGCAGTTCTGCGGAAAAGGACCTAGGGGTGACAGTGGACGAGAAGCTGGATATGAGTCAGCAGTGTGCCCTTGTTGCCAAGAAGGCCAATGGCATTTTGGGATGTATAAGTAGGGGCATAGCGAGCAGATCGAGGGACGTGATCGTCCCCCTCTATTCGACATTGGTGAGGCCTCATCTGGAGTACTGTGTCCAGTTTTGGGCCCCACACTACAAGAAGGATGTGGATAAATTGGAGAGAGTCCAGCGAAGGGCAACAAAAATGATTAGGGGTCTAGAACACATGACTTATGAGGAGAGGCTGAGGGAGCTGGGATTGTTTAGCCTGCAGAAGAGAAGAATGAGGGGGGATTTGATAGCTGCTTTCAACTACCTGAAAGGGGGTTCCAAAGAGGATGGCTCTAGACTGTTCTCAATGGTAGCAGATGACAGAACAAGGAGTAATGGCCTCAAGTTGCAGTGGGGGAGGTTTAGATTGGATATTAGGAAAAACTTTTTCACTAAGAGGGTGGTGAAACACTGGAATGCGTTGCCTAGGGAGGTGGTGGAATCTCCTTCCTTGGAAGTTTTTAAGGTCAGGCTTGACAAAGCCCTGGCTGGGATGATTTAACTGGGAATTGGTCCTGCTTCGAGCAGGGGGTTGGACTAGATGACCTTCAGGGGTCCCTTCCAACCCTGATATTCTATGATTCTATGATTCTAAGTTGATCCTCTCATCAGTCACAAAAAACAAACACCAGCTCCTCCCCCATCTCACAAAAATGTCTCCTTACCCGATATATTCATACCCAAAGTTATCTCCTTAAACCTCACCTGAATGCTAGGTTGAGAAAGCTTTCATTTAAAAGAAGAAAGTGATCAGGAACAGCCAGCATGGATTCACCAAGGGAAGGTCATGCCTGACTAATCTAATCGCCTTTTATGATGAGATTACTGGTTCTGTGGATGAAGGGAAAGCAGTGGATGTATTGTTTCTTGACTTTAGCAAAGCTTTTGACACGGTCTCCCACAGCATTCTTGTCAGCAAGTTAAGGAAGTATGGGCTGGATGAATGCACTATAAGGTGGGTAGAAAGCTGGCTAGATTGTCGGGCTCAACGAGTAGTGATCAATGGCTCCATGTCTAGTTGGCAGCCGGTATCAAGTGGAGTTTCCCAAGGGTCGGTCCTGGGGCCGGTTTTGTTCAATATCTTCATAAATGATCTGGAGGATGGTGTGGATTGCACTCTCAGCAAATTTGCGGATGATACTAAACTGGGAGGAGTGGTAGATACGCTGGAGGGGAGGGATAGGATACAGAAGGACCTAGACAAATTGGAGGATTGGGCCAAAAGAAATCTGATGAGGTTCAATAAGGATAAGTGCAGGGTCCTGCACTTAGGATGGAAGAATCCAATGCACCGCTACAGACTAGGGACCGAATGGCTAGGCAGCAGTTCTGCGGAAAAGGACCTAGGGGTGACAGTGGACGAGAAGCTGGATATGAGTCAGCAGTGTGCCCTTGTTGCCAAGAAGGCCAATGGCATTTTGGGATGTATAAGTAGGGGCATAGCGAGCAGATCGAGGGACGTGATCGTTCCCCTCTATTCGACATTGGTGAGGCCTCATCTGGAGTACTGTGTCCAGTTTTGGGCCCCACACTACAAGAAGGATGTGGATAAATTGGAGAGAGTCCAGCGAAGGGCAACAAAAATGATTAGGGGTCTAGAACACATGACTTATGAGGAGAGGCTGAGGGAGCTGGGATTGTTTAGCCTGCAGAAGAGAAGAATGAGGGGGGATTTGATAGCTGCTTTCAACTACCTGAAAGGGGGTTCCAAAGAGGATGGCTCTAGACTGTTCTCAATGGTAGCAGATGATAGAACGAGGAGTAATGGTCTCAAGTTGCAGTGGGGGAGGTTTAGATTGGATATTAGGAAAAACTTTTTCACTAAGAGGGTGGTGAAACACTGGAATGCGTTGCCTAGGGAGGTGGTAGAATCTCCTTCCTTAGAGGTTTTTAAGGTCAGGCTTGACAAAGCCCTGGCTGGGATGATTTAACTGGGAATTGGTCCTGCTTCGAGCAGGGGGTTGGACTAGATGACCTTCAGGGGTCCCTTCCAACCCTGATATTCTATGATTCTATGATTCTATGATTCTAAGTCTCTTGATTTTTAAATTCTACAGAGCGCATAGATTCTTAATGCACAGAAGCAATACAACAATGTTACAGCTGCAATTAACTGTCCATCTAATGAACCAGCCCCTCTATTCTAGCTTGAAGTCCCACTGAAGTCAATAGAACTAGGTTTATTTGCATCAGGTGAGGGTCTGGAATGTTTTACAGTGGTCATGTAGTTTGCAGCAAGGTAGACCTGGATTCTGAAGCACACTGGTGTGGCTGACTGGAAGTTCCCCTGCTCCTAGACACCAACATTTTACCCACAACTTCATTCACCAATTGACTTCACTCTCCCTTTCACTTGGCCCTCCCAGTGAAACTCATCCACTCCTGGTCTCGGAACCTAAGTCCCCTCAGCAACTTCCAACCCAAACCCCACCTGCTCATACTCATCCCTCCCCTTCCCACACCTATCTAATTAAGGACAGCCTCCTCCTCCACTTAATCACTCCACAGCTCAGAACCCTCTCCTACACTCTCTCAAGCTCAGAAAAATCGTTCCCAGACTCAGAAACCTTGTCCTTTGTGCCTGACAGCCACCACCTGCAGCTCAGAAATACCCTGTTACTGTGCTGAGTCTGGAAAAGCAAGAGTACAAGTTGTAGTGACCGTGTGTAGACTCTGTACAGGACTCTATACTCTTCTTGTGGAGCTAGCCCCATCGAAACCTGCGTTCCCTGCTCTAGACCTCTTTCCTCTAAAAATTGCAGTCTATATGCTACAAGTTGGAAATCACCCACTGGCAGATAAGTGTACTGCAAGCTCCACTGTATCAGCCACATTATGCTGCTGTGATCTTAGTGATGGTGTTTAGCCTCGTTAGCTCCTTTTCACCAGTCCTCCCCGTTTGGGTGACCATCTTTAGGTTTCAGAGTCAACAACACATTGAAATAAAGAATCAGTTCACATCTTTCAGAATCATTGTTCTGCAAACTCATGAAGACAGCATGACATGAATTTGCACTCATTTCACATTTTCAATATCATCTTTGTAACCATAAGCATTAGAAACTTTTTTTAAAAAAGGATTCTTTAGATGTTCAAATACAATTATGTGGCAAGGGGTGGAGATGGGCATGAGATACCCAGGGCCCTGCAGCTGATTTGTAATTGCAAGCTCTTTTTGGATCGAAATATACGAGGAGAAAAAGGTAAGGAATCTAAGTCTCTCCTGCACCCCATCTCTACTAGCTCAAGGCAGCAAGACTTATTATATTTAACCTATATTACTTTCAACTTTGTTTAAAAAAATGACAGTCTTTTATTGTCTATTATTATTTTACCAAGAATGGCCTGATGTCTATATAATAATGCAATTTCCTAACATTCAAACAGCAAATAAATAAACTATGAGGCCTCTGATTCTTTAGGGTTTTTTCCCCAGGATGTCAGTCTCATTTTCTGTCACTGATTGCAGGAAAAATGCCAGATGCCCAGCAAGTAAATACAGTTGCTCAGGCTGTGCTTGTTAATTACAATCAGTACTGAAGAATTTGGTGGAGACGATGATTTCTTCAACAGAAGAGAGAGAGAAAAATTAATCAAAAGGGTTAGACGAAGGATGTGCAGAGAAGGAGGGGGGAATTTTAGCACTGAAAAACTGGCAAAGAATGTTCTTCTGAAGCACTGAAGGACAAGTATTAAAGGATAATTTTCTGAAAGCCTGGCTCCCGAATACCAAAGTTCATATATAGAAGATAGTGCTAAAGTGTAACTATCACTTCTACCTAAATCTTCAAAGTATTGCATGCATAGGATTTAGCTGCAAAACTCCTGTGCTTAAATCCCATGCAATTTTGAAAATGTAGAGGATAATCTAATATTTAAATAGCTCAGTGCCACTGCAAAAGTATCTGGAGAGAGTTCTCGTTGGAGGTGGTGGTGATCCTAATGGGGGCCACGTGCTCCAGGGATGTGCCTTTCTCTTTTGCATCCATGCTTCCCCCAAGGTTTCAGACATTGCAGGATCTGGCCCATATGGTCCTTGTTATTGAATAGCTGAATAATTACAGAATCATAGAATTGGAATGGACCTCAAGAGGTCATCTAGTCCAGTACCCTGCACTTGTGGCAGGACTAAGTATTATCTGGACCATTCCTGACAGGTGTTTGTCTAACCTGCTCTTAAAAATCTCCAGTGATGAGACTCCACAACCTCCCTAGGCAATTTAGTCCAGTGCTTAACCACCCTGACAGTTAGGAAGTTTTTCCTAATGTCCAACCTAAACCGCCCTTGCTACAATTTAAGACCATTGCTTCTTGTCCTATCCTCAGAGGTTAAGAAGGACAAATTTTCTCCCTCCTCCTTGTAACAATCTTTTACATACTGAAAACTGTTATCATGTCCCCTCTGTCTTCTCTTTTCCAACTAAACAAACCCAATTTTTTCAATCTTCCCCCATCAGTCATGTTTTCTAGACCTTTAATCATTTTTGTCGCTCTTCTCTGGACTCTCTACAATTTGTCCACATCTTTCCTGAAACACGGCACCCAGAACTGGACACAATACTCCAGTTGAGGCCTAAGCAGCACGGAGTAGAGCAGAAGAATTACTTCTTATGTCTTGCTTACAAAACTCCTAATACATCCCAGAATAATGTTTGCTTTTTTTGCAACAGAATTACAATGTTGACTCATATTTAGCTTGTGGTCCACTAAGACCCCCAGATACCTTTCCACAGTACTCCTTCCTAGGCAGTCCATTTCCCATTTTGTATGTATGCAATTGATTGTTCCTTCCTAAATGGAGTACTTTGCATTTATCCTTACTGAATTTCATCCTATTTACTTCAGACCATTTCTACAGTTTGTGCAAATCATTTTGAATTTTAATCCTGTCCTCCAAAGCACTTGCAACCGCTCCCATCGTGGTATCATCTGCAAACTTTATAAGTGTACTCTGTACTTTATGCCATTATCTAAATCATTGATGAAGATAGTGAATAGAACCAGAACCAGCACTGATCCCTGTGGGACCCCACTCATTATGCCCTTCCAGCATGACTGAACCACTGATAACTATTCTCTGGGAACAGTTTTCCAACCAGTTTTGCACCCACCTTATAGTAGCTCCATCTAGGTTGCATTTCCCTAGTTTGTTTGTGAGAAGGTCATGTGAGCCAGTATCAAAAGCTTTACTGAAGTCAAGATATACCACATCTACTGCTTACCCCCATCCATAAGGCTTGTTACCCTGTCAAAGAAAGCTATCAGATTGGTTTGACATGATTTGTTCTTCACAAATCCATGCTGACTGTTACTTCTCACCTTATTATCTTCTAGATATTTGCAAATTGATTGTTTAATTATTTGCTCCATTATCTTTCTGGGTACAGAAGTTAAGCTAACTGGTCTGTAATTCCCTGGGTAGTCCTTATTTCCCTATAGATTGGCACTATATTTGCCCTTTTCCAGTCTTCTGGAATCTCTCCCATCTTCCATGACTTTTCAACAATAATCACTAATGGCTCAGATATCTCCTCAGTCAGCTTCTTGAGTATTCTAGGAAGCATTTCATCAGGCCCTGGTGACTTAAAGATATATAATTTATCCAAGTAATTTTTAATTTGTTTTTTCCTTATTTTAGCCTTTTCTGATCCTACCTCATTTTCACTGGCGTTCACTACTTTAGACAACCAATCACCACCAAACTTCCTGGTGAAAACCAAAACAAAGAAGTCATTAAGCACCTCTGCCATTTCCACATTTTCTGTTGTTATTCCTGCACCCCCACTGAGTAACAGGCCTATGCTGTCCTTGGTCTTCCTCTTGCTTCTAATGTATTTTTAGAATGTTTTCTTGTTCCCCATTATGTCTCTAGATAGTTTGATTGTGCCTTGGCCTTTCTAATTTTGTCCCTACATACTTGTGTTATGTGTTTATATTTATCATTTGACCTAGTTTCCACTTTTTATAGGACTCTTTTTAGAGTTTTAGATCATTGAAGATCTCCTGGTTAAGCCAGTGTGGTGTCTCGCCATACTTCCTATCTTTCCTATCTTTTGCTCTTGTGCCCTTAGTAATGTCTCTTTTTACTAGATTTGCCCATTACTCTGGGGTACGCTCATTTATTAGGATTACTTTTCTGGGGTGGGGGAGTTCTGTAATTCTATCAATGTACTGCTTGTGTCACTTGTGGTGTTATATGGAGCTCTACTTCTCCCTTCTGCAAGTTCCCTCCCAATGGAACTCTCCTGCTGGACCTAGGTTCCCTATGGCTGGGTTCTTCCAGCCCCAGAATCAGACGAACAAAGTCACATTAACAGAGTGTGTCTGAGAGGACCGGGTTCATCAGCACTCCCAAGCTGACCCCTTACATGTCCCTGGACTCAGCAAGCTGGGTCAAACACCACCTCCAAGCCGTCACCCTCATATGCCATGAGCACTGCACCGGAATAGAGTACACCAGAGCAGGCTGGGTCAAGCAGCACTTTCAATCTCCCCCAAAGTTTGGAGCTTCTGCAGCTCAATTTGTAAGTAGGGATGAGTTAATAGTCCCTTAATGGCAGTGAGGCCCATTCCTAGTGAAATGGGGTAAACCTCCTTGTAGAGCTCAGGATAGGCTTTCAAATGTTGTACAGTCCATAGAGGCACAGTAAACTTAATATCACAACTAACAATAGTGGTTACATTACAGAAACAGCAATTAAGATAAGGCACCATGGGTTGAATCCAATGTCCATTAATCAATACAATATTACAGCTCATTCTTACACACACACACGTAATATATATATTACCAGCATAGACAATAATAGACCCCTCTTCCTGGATAACATCAAAGGAACAGTGAGACTTATTCCCAGGTTGTCGGAAGACGCATTCATCATGTTCCTCCAATGCTTGGTCTTCACAGATATAGCCCAAAGCTTCTTTTCTCCTTCACCCTTTTACACTTACTGTGTTCCACACATTATCTTTCTGCCAGGCCCAAGTGTTAGGATCTCTGGAGTACATTACTGAGCTATCATTAATCTGTAATCCCAATGGGACTAGTGGGTGGATTACTCTAATTCCTTTGCCTGCTATAGTTATCAGAAGTAACTGCAAGCTTTGCTGCTGTTGGTTTTACGAAGGGTTAACTAGTCTCCAGCAGGGCTGGCGGTCTAATTCTTCCTCCGTTACATGGGGCCGAATCAAGTTGATTACCTCCATGGGGATTTGTCCTGCTATGGCTTGCTAAATCATTACCATGATTACGTTCTGGGTGAGAGCCTGAGCTTGCTCATACGCTGCGGTCAATGAGACATAATTCTGGAGGGACTGTACACCAGACATCATTAACTCTTCATCTTTTAATATGAGTCTTTCCCACACAGGAAATACCTTATCAACTGCTGTTCCTCACTTAACTGTTTCAAAGATGCTGTTAAAGGGGTTCCCGTCTTTCCTTTTGGTGGCATATGATAGTTTAGTAGCCAGAACTTTTCTGTTTATGGCATTAACTAAAGAGATTCCTGTTTTTACAGGTGTAATCCAATCACTTAATTCCCTTTTTACTCTATTTACATGGTCAGCCCCTTGCCACATTCTTACCCATTCATCCCAACTGTTATGGCTAGTTCCAATCAAGGGAGTGCATATACAAGTGCAATGGGAGAGATATTCATGCCTTCTAAGTGGACTTGAAATTGTATCAACAAGAACATTTGGTTCTTCAACCTGGTTCAACACATGGGGTCCTGAAATTGTGGCACTTAAATGTTAGAGGGGAGTGAGTTTGTGATCGGGAGGGTCAAAATTTAAAACTGTTTTTTGTTGTTGGCCCAATTCCATTCTGTACAATCCAGACTCATGGAATCCTCCAAAATGGCAATGTGCCCATAGAACTTAAACCAAATTGTTGGCATGAGCTCATCACAATGTATGCCCTTTAATGGAACTACCCAGTCTAGAGGACCTTGTTGAATCAGGTCATGTCCAGCTAAAGTCCAGTTCAGCGGTTCCCAGTTTATGAGGAACCATGTGATATTCTTGCCTGCTGGGGTGATCAGAGACAGCTGCAGTTCATCTTCAGAAACGGAGGTGTCTGGGTTCCAAAGACAATGATGACACGTAGGGGCATGGTTGCTCCCCAAACAGTGGAGGAAACCAGGACTATCCTGCATCTTCCGCCACCTGGGGGGGCTGTAACTGGTTGCGTTTGATGGTGTACGTCCCTTTTGAGACCACAATGGCTTACAGAAGAATGGGACGGAGTCCGGTGTGGTCTTAGTTTCATAACAAAACTTGAATGACTCCCCGGTGGCACTCTGTGTGCAATTGGCAGTGCTTTCCCAGGGGCAACCTGAGAAGTTGCCAACAGCATAGAACCAGTAGCAATGCTGCAGGGCTGCGGGTTGCTCCCATTCCCATAGAATCCATGCGTCTGGCACAGCAATTTTACTTCCTGGACTCCAGCTGGCAATCACTTCCAGAGGTTCAGAGGGATCACAGGTTCAGCATAGTGCCTGGACAGCATCAGACTCCAGGCACTTATGAACAGCAGGGTGCTGGTGCAATGGTGGTCATGGCTTGTGTTTGGGACCTGTCGGGGTCCCACACTCCCCCTGTATATACTGGGAGAATCTGGGACCAATATTGCAGGGTGAACATGAAGCCATGACCTATGTGAGAGTGGCCATAATAAAGTCGAGGA
Source organism: Eretmochelys imbricata (assembly GCF_965152235.1). Taxonomy (NCBI): domain Eukaryota; kingdom Metazoa; phylum Chordata; order Testudines; family Cheloniidae; genus Eretmochelys; species Eretmochelys imbricata. The sequence goes on from NC_135581.1 coordinate 63,438,621, forward strand.
CTTCTCTGGCCTTTTCCTGCCTCAACATCGGGGTAGGCACTGACAAGACCACCTGACATGTATTTTCCAACTGCCCCAAGCTGTTCCTTCTTGCTAGCCAAGAAGGGTGGCTGGCAGGATGGAGAAGACCGTTATTATAATCTTTGTGCATCAGGTGGTTTACCCTTCCACTCTTTGAGCTGTGAGGAATGAAACCATTTCCGCCAGGGTTTCCCATTTTTTCCATTCAGGATTTCTACCTGATAAACACTGGGGCTGGCCCGATTCACGCTAAAGCAGGGGTCGCCCCCAGGTGTGTGTCAAAGAGTGCTCCTTCACTGAAAACTTTCTGTACATTACTGGTTGGCCTAATTCCCATGTTAAAGGAGGTTTTCCCCAGCTTAGTTTTTTGTCCATGTTTTGCTGCACTATGTCTAGCTGTACTGCCACTTGCTTGTGTAGAGCAGCTATCATCTCTACTAAGGTTTGTACCCATTCATCTGTTACCACCCTCCTTTCCCAGGCACTAGGCAGTTTCACTCCCAACCACCAACTTTCAGGCATGCGCATTTGCCTTCCAGTCATAACTTCAGATGGAGTTTACCCATGTATTGTCTTAGAGCCTCTTTGAGCCATTAAGATGATTGGTAGTTTTTCATCCCAATCCCTCACTGAGCTATTTACTTGTTTTCAAAGCTTCCTTTAGTGTGCGATTGGTTCGTTCAAATTGAAGGGTACTTATGTCCAAGGTATCTATTCCTTTGCCTAAAGTTTTGCCCTGGGTAGTTAGTGCCTCTATTTGTTCTATTTGATCTGTGTCTCTAGTGTAGTTACTTGTAGCAGCAGATTTGGCTAAGGCATCAGCTCTGTTGTTTCAGTGTGCTTCTTCTGAGTGATTTTTCTGATGCCCCTTGGTGTGAGTCAGCCAGGTGTCTCCAATTCTTTCCTTGATAACCTGTTTATCAGTAAAAAGAAAAGGAGGACTTGTGGCACCTTAGAGACTAACCAATTTATTTGAGCATAAGCTTTCGTGAGCTACAGCTCACTTCATCAGATGCATACTGTGGAAAGTGTAGAAGATCTTTTTATACACACAAAGCATGAAAAAATACCTCCCTCCACCCCACTCTCCTGCTGGTAATGGGGTGGGGGGAGGTATTTTTTCCTCCCCTAACTTCACCAGCTCCATCCAAATCACGTTCCTAAGGGTCTCCTTGGGTCGGCACTGCCCAGGGTTGTGGGAGATAGGGGATTATAATTGGGAGGGAGACTGGCAGAGTGAGGACCATTATTCAGAAATGTGGTAGCCTGTACTGGCTTTGAGGTAGCCTTTTTGATGATTTGTCTTTTTAAGACGCCAGTCTCTCACAGCAAATCCCTGCCTGTTTGATTTTTGCCACTAGTTCATTCCAGGGTAGGTGTTCTATAGCCACAGCCCGCATAGTTATTTTTGTCTGAGAATTTAGTCCTGAATAAGGGCTCTGTACTAATTCGGGTCCCTGATAATAGGAAGTGATAATTCCATTCTCATCTGTCTGGGGTAATTAATCAGAGTGAGCTGCCAGCATCTTTTTTTGAATTAGGTAAACTTTGCAGGCCTCTCCTGGTTTCTGCTCTCCCATTATATATAGTTTCTTGAGGGAAGAAGCAGGCAGTAATGTTTTGAAAGCAGTTCTCATCCATTCCCGGGGTCCAGCGGCAGTCTGCTCCCAAGAACCTATGCCTATGTCCAGAGCATCTGCATCACAAGGAGAGGCGCATAACTGAGCCAATTGGGTTAAATCCATGTCGTCAGCAGAGGGGCACCTGTGCCAAATGTGAGCCAGCCATGCCACGGCAGTGTCACGGTTCAGTGGCCCCAGTATCTCGGCAATAGCCTTGGCCTGACTAGGAGACCATCTTACTATGCCCGTGACCAGCTCCATCGTAGGAAGATTGGCTTCTGCAACTATAAATTTAACCTCCCTTGTGGAAACAGGGGTGACATTATGCATGTGTGGCCAATTGGGGTTGAATGGGTTTTGGGGTCAGCATCAGGGGATATCTCTATTTTCCCAGGGGGCGCCAAATCACAGTCCCCTCTCAACCTTACAGCCGCTACCACCCCCTTGTGGGTGCTAAATTGGGCACACAATTTACTAATCTCTGCCTCACACTTCTGATGGCCTGCTGCTGCCTTATTCTCGTCTACAAGGAAGCCAGTTGCTGCTCTTGCTTCTTCTAACAAATTTTTTGTGTGTTAATTTTTTCCTATACTGTTCTGCATCTCTGCTGGCCTTGTCTCTCTCTTCATGCATATTTCTAAGTACAATCACCATTTTACGCTTTTCTGCTATAAATTCACATCTGTCTGTCTCACATTTGTTTAAACGCTGTTGTAACTGCTTTTTCTCCAGCTCCAGTTCTTGACTTCCCTTTACCATTTCAATCATGTCTGGACAGGCATAAAATAATGCCCATGCAGCAGCTGCATCCTTTGTGCCACCCCATGGCTTAAAGGTTGTACAGTATTGTCCAAAGCTCAGACTCGCTTCAATCAGGGGATTCTCATCCCTAAAGCACCCCCTTTCTCAGGGGCATTTCCCCTTCTTCGTTCCCCATCTCTCTAACATGTTGATTTTCTCCTGTCTCAAGCGAGCAGCCAAGGGTTTCTTGGTTTTTTTTTTCCAGCCATCTCTACTTCCCTTATTTCACTAATAATCTCTACCAAAAGCCCTTTCACGCAGTCACAGTATTGCTCTAAAAACTTTACTTTTAAGGTACAACTCTTAACTCCTTATTGCACCGTCCTACAGTTATTCTAAGCACGATTCTCAACTTAAACATTCTAGGATGTTATCAAATATTCTATGAGAGAGGGACCTCACTAAAGGAACTTAGTCTGAAACAGGAAGAGAGAGTTTGCTCAGGTCTGTGCCTCAGTTTCCCTACTCTGCAGCAACTACTCAACAAGTACTATGTGATTAGGGTCATGTGCTGACCGCGTTCCTCCACCAATTTGTTACCAGGTTTGCCTATTACTTTGGGGTACGCTCATTTATTAGGGTTACTCTTCTGGACGGGAGGAGTTCTGTAATTCTATCAATGTACTGCTTGTGTCATTTGTGTTCTCATACGGAGCTCTACTTCTCCCTTCTGCAAGTTCCCTCCCAGTGGAGCTCTCCTGCCGGATCTAGGTTCCCCAGGGCTGCGTCCTTCCAGCCCCAGAATCAGACGAACACACACACACACAAGCCAAAAAACACTCATGAGGGGGAGAGAGAGAAGCAACCAGCTTAACCATGAACGTTATTTATTGCCAGGTAATAACCATACAAGGGGAGCCAAACAAACAAAACAGTTATAATATTAAATCTAACTTAAATTTGATTATAAAAGAAAGGTTTAGAAAACTATAACTGATCGCACAAGTCAGGATCAGAAGGCTATATCGAGCAAGAGAGCTGGGTTCTCACCACTCCGTGAAGCTTGAATTGATCGGGGTTCCCAGGTAGAGGAGGTAGCTGAGGGTCCGGAGTGCTGGAGACAGGCAGAGTCCCCAGTATGATCAGTCAGGAGATGATGAAGTCCTAATGGAATTTATGCAGATTTTGGATCCAGGCATCAGAGCACTTACTTGTGCATGGGTAGGGGTTTATGTAGGGGAAGAACAACGGTTCAAGTGAGAAAACTAGATTTGTTTATGGGTAAACTGATGGCTTAAGGAAGTATACCAAAATAGTTTTGATCAGGCTAGACAATAGGAACTGATCATTCCTGGCTACTGACGGTGTTCCTTCGAGAGAGCTCACAATGCAATTAGGCATCTTCAGTATTTTGGATACCAATAAAGGATTTATTACTAGAATTGGTCTAATAACTATTGAGCTGTGTGTGTGCAGGCGTGGGTTCATTAATATCTGGAGCAGAGATCCCCCATCATGCAGTGCTTCCCTGCTTTTCTGGTCTCAGAGTTCAGTGTGGTTCTTGCCTTGAAATCTCTGATCTCCATTCTGTATGCTAATTGTCTCCCTGTCCCATCTTTGATGAAAATGAGGCTAGGGGAGTTTCCTTAATTCTGTCACCCTTGTCCGGGGGGGTTTAGACATGTCTTCCACTGCCTTTTCATTGCTTTTTGTAAGTCTTTCTTCTGATCAGCTTTGGTTCAAGCAGAGGCTGGGGGGATTTGGGGGAGGTCTTTTGTGAGTCAGACAGGCCGGATGCTGGGCCCTGGTTCTCCAAGAACACAGAGCTGATACATAACACTCTCTGAAAAATTGCTAACTGTCTTCTATTGCTTTTCCTCTTAGACTTGCTTCCCATGGGATCTTACCTACCAACTCCCTGAGTCTGCTAAAGTCTGCCTCTTGAAATCCATTGTCTTTATTTTGCTGCTCTCCCTCCTGCCATTCGTTAGAATAATGAATTCTATCGTTTCATGATCGCTTTCACTGAAGGTACCTTCCACTTTCAAATTCTCAACCGGTTCCTCCCTATTTGTCAAAATCAAATCTAGAAGAGCCTCTCTCCTGGTAGCTGTCTCCACCTTCTGAAATAAAAAATTGTCTCCAATACATTCCAATAACTTATTGAATAATCTGTGCCCTGCTGTGTTATTTTTCCAACAGATGTCTGGGTACTTGAAGTCCCCCATCACCACCAAGTCCTGTGCTTTGGATGATTTTGTTAGCTGTTTAATAAAAGTCTCATCCACCTCTTCTTCCTGGTTAGGTGATCTGTAGTAGACCCCTGCCAGGACATCACCCTTGTTTTTTACCCCTTTTATCTTTACCCAGAGACTTTCAACAAGTCTGTCTCCTATTTTCATCTCAACCACAGTCCAAGTATATACATTTTTAATATATAAGGCAACACCTCCTTCCTATTTTCCTGCCTGTCCTTCCTGAGCAAGCTGTACCCTTCTATACCAATATGTTCGATTACACAGGTAAACTAAAGACAAAGTACTGTACACTTGAAAAGCTGTTCTATTTTTTCTTGAATAGAAAACTTTACTATGAGAAGTGTTACAACACTCAGTGCAAGGTTCTTCCAGGGGTTCATGGCATCTCATTAAGAACATTACTTTCATCACGAGACTGCCAGAAAGATTGTTGCCATTTGACTTTGGACATGCTTAGCATTGCATATTTCAGGGGTCTGGATTTCAACCAGATTTTTACTGTACTGAGTGGTTTTATATATTACAGGTATTTCTATCTTCTTTCTAATTCCAGACGCACAATATAATGGTGGGAATAAAATGTCTACAAATAAAAGTCACAGAGAAAAACACTAAGATAAAATTCTACTAGATGTCGTTAATAAAACCTCCATATTAGGATGATGTGATCCTCCTCCTTATCTCCCTAATTGCATATTTTAGTCTCTATCTGTAACAGCTGGCAGTGTTCGTTTGAAAGTCTCATTCCGTTAGCAGAAGATGATCTGCCACTTCGCTGTTGAAGGTGGTTTGTTATCCCACCCATTCAGAAGGGAGGTATGAGTGAGAGAAAGAGAGAGCCTAGGCTATGGGTTGTATAGGTCTTGAAGAGGAGCCTGGGGTTGGATTGTGTGATGTTTTACTCTGACTTTTTTTGCTAAATAAAACCAGAGCCCAGGAAGCAGTACGTTTTGGTTCACTACAGCTTGTGTAGACTGTGTTTCTAGTGGGGTGAGGAAGCCTCCTGTCCCTGACAAATACATCCAGGGTGGGTGCCTTATTAGGTTTTGTTAATTTGGGCCAAATTTTCAAAAGGATCATGTAACAGTGACAAGTTCCAGGAGCCTGCATAAGGTTAAAGAGGAATTCTGCTGAGTTCTGCTGGCAGCCCTGCTAGAAAAGTCCCTTTGGTTCTAATCCTGGATATAAATGTGTTGAGTGTCACTCTGGAGAGGAACCAGAGATATCCTGCTGAGATCAATTCTTGAAACAGCCACGTTCAGGAGCAAGATCTGGCAAGAAACAGGGCTTAAAATAAAGTAGAGTGCAGCTCCCTCCTTTGCAAAAGGAGGGCAGCTCCCACTTCTCTCGTGGGTTAGGGTAGTAGAGTGCTGCTCTTCAAATCCTTGGCTGGTCTACGGGGAGCTCCCTCTCCTGTTTCACTCTACTTAAACCACCAGGAAGAAGTTGATTGGTTGTTATTTAAGGGCTTGTCTACATGAAAATTGAGTTCGCAGCAAGCTGGGGTGTGAATCATGGACTAGTCCACATGGACCCTGATGATGTGTGTTAACAGTTCATTAATGCACTGTGCTCCTGATAGAACACATACTAGAACTGGGTGAAAACTTTCAAATTTTGACTTTGGGAAAGGATTCAGTCTGCAGATACTACAGCTAATTAAAAACTGGGACTTTTTTCTAATGCAAATTGCGGAGATTTTTTTAATCAAAATTGATGTTAGAATGTTCAAATTTTGACCCCCCAAATTTTTTATTGCCCAGCTCTCTAATATTTTCTTTCAGATGCAATGTGGGAACTTCTCCTCCCACTAATAGAGCTCACATCCATATTGCATGGTTGGCTCAAACCCAAAGAGAGGACGCACCCATGGATGCAAATCAGGCAGTTAGAGTGAGCACTCAGATTTGAGGCCACAATGTACTTTGCAAGCACAAAAAATGAGGGTTTTTTCCCCCACATGCTGAAAGGGAGGTTGGGCTACAACCCTCTTGGAAATTTCCCCCTTAATTTGTCTGAGTTTTATTTAGAAAGTGCTTGGCTTCTGTCCATTCTCTATAGGCTTCTAGGTGACACTGATACATCTTGCCATACAGTTGAAGTTGATGGACTAAATCTTCAGCTGGCATAAATTGGCATTGCTCCACTAAAATCACTGGAGGTATGATACTAGATGAGGAGCCGGACCACTGGTGCTGGAATAGTGTGAAACTGGTGTAAGTATGATCAGAATTAGACCCCATGTTTTTTAGAAGTTGCTTTCTGTTATAAGACAAGCGAGGTCTATTACAGGGGCAGGTGGCTTTTCATTGCTTGGTTTGTTTCATTTGAAATAGTGGTATATTTGCTCGCTGTTTAAATTGCTATATTACATCACCAAATAACCTAGAAAATGATGTGCTACTTAAAAAATACTGCATTTAGTTAATGGATATACAAGCTGAACTGTGGGCCCTGAGGATCTTAAAATCTCTATCAAATGTCATCTTAATATTGGTGTCTGACTGCTAATTGCTTACTTAATATTAAAATATAACCTGGATTATGGATTTCAGTATTTAAACTGACAGAGCAGAAATGGAAATAATAATGGGGGTAGAGAAGCAGAAAAGATCAGATAGCTCATTATGGGTAGTCACCTTATGTTGATGGAGCAGTTGAATTTCATAATACATTCCCTTGCTACACCACAAAACTATTTTAATTCCTCTTTACAACAATTATCTTAGTTTTGTTTCTAGTCACCATTAAATTTCTAGCCATGTAATATATATGATCTTAAGAATCAAGTTAAGAATTCCTATTTCCCTCTTTGATATGTCTCATGTTATTTATAAAAAACAATCAAGGGTATATTATTGCTTAGTTCCTGAGTATTCTGCTCCTTTTGATCAATGTAACTATAACAAAATTCTGCTGCCAATGTACTGTAGTAACTTTGGTCCTCAAAGGTATTTAGGCTCCTAACTTCCACTGAAATCAGTACATTTTAGTATTTTATACCATTTATAAATAGATGCCCATTATCACGTTACTATTTGATATAATAATCCACACGCTACTAGCCTAAATCATGCAGCCCTGCCACTTACAGCATTTCTGTGGACCTTATTAGGAGGTTCATATGTGGAGAGCCATCAGGACTGATCTCTGACTCTCATATTTATCCTTCCTCTTTCTAGTGCAGAGACTGAGGGCCAAATCCAGCTTCTCCTGATGTCAATGGAAAAACTTCTGTTGACTTTAAATGGATCGGTAATGAGCTGGCGTATGTGCATCACTGGTCACAATGCTGGCAGGGACACCTGCTCTTGTGGGGCTGCTACTTACCCTCCAGCATAAGTGGGTGGGGAAAGGGCAGGGTCTTGGCTCCACCCCCCAACTCACCGGGTGGTATAGCGGAGTGTGTAGAGCTTTGCCAGGAAAATAGTTGGCACATCTTAATCACTTCCCCCCCCCCAGCCTGGAGCAATGAGAGAAAGCCTGGACTGAACGGTGACTCTCAGTTTAGTCCCTACTCTGCTTTACACAGGGCAGATTGCAAGGTGCTTGTCTAGCCCAGTGAGAGTTGGATCAAACTGTGAGACCCTAGCACCCCATACTAAGAACCTTTCCATGAGCGTGTATCCATCATGGTTTCTTGCATGGAAGATGCAATCTGCAAGGTAAATCATTTTATCCTGATTCACAGTCAGAATCATTTTTTTTATTGCAAAAAGGGCAAAACTGTAGACCAGATGGTTTAAACTGGCAGATATATTCTCTGATTATGACCAGATCTACACTAACCTATATTGGTATTACTATTTTGCTCAGGGAGGGTGAAAATCCAAACCCCTGAGCAATGTAGTTATACCTACCTAAACCACTGTGTAGACAGCACTATGCCGACAGGAGGGCTTTCCCCATACACATAGCTACCACCTGTCGGTGCCTTAGTGAAGACACTCTCCCATTGGCGTAGGAATGTCTTCATTAAAGCACTACAGCAGTGCAGCTGCACCATTATATGTGAAGACAAGCCCTCCGAACATAGTTTAAGAGCTGGAGTACGATCATAGCTGTTGGCAAACCAAGAGAGAAAAAAGGCTTTTTTTTTTTATTAAGTTAAAGACATCATCTCAAAGAAAACAATGCAGAGGAAAGGCTTTAATAATGCCTCTTAATTCATTAAAAAGAAAATACGATGTCAGCTATTGCTAAACTGTGCTTTAGAAAGGATTTCAGAGAATGGGCTGCTATTGTTCTCATAAACTCTGTCAGTGTAAATTGTAGATCTTGTTTGCTGATAAAAGAAATGTGTCCCCATTGTATGTTATAAACAATGTGGGTTTTAAGCTTTGTATTCAGTTTCTCTTCTGGTGCTGTGTGAGGAAGAGAAAACATGCTAGTTTGTCAGAAGTAGTTTGATTAACTATGACTTAAGATCTCCTTGAGTACATCAGAGATTGGCCAAAATGCTATCAAGGAATTAAAGTTAACATACTGTATCTACCCTTCTCCCTTCTTTTAGAATCTCGAAGGACATGGAGAAATAGAGCTTGTCAGAATCTAAGATACTGTATTCTGTTTTTATGAATTATTGATAAAAATTACATAATCGTGTGCAATAAAAATAATTAAATCTGAAGGTAGATCTGTCAGGCTTAATGTTTAACAGCTTTGCAAGCTAACGTTGAAAGCATGTATGCAGTTGAGAGCTCCACTGTACTTTTAAGGCCCAGCCTGGCATGAGGGAGTGCAGGGGGAAATGCACGCCACAAATTGGAACACTGGGTGACATTGTGTCTAAATAAGCCGCAATATTTTTAAGAGCTCTGTGGGGTGCAGCCTATGTCCTTGTACTCAGGTGAAGGCAAGGACCATATTGTACCCCAAACAAGGTTGCAGAGCAGTGAAGATAGTCAAGTAAAATCCTGCCTTCATTGCAGTCAATGGGAGTTTTATAATTATTTTCAACAAAGCTAGGATTTCACCCATATGTCTTCTCTTCCCCCACCTTCCCAACTTGTACACCCAAGTAAGGCTAGGAAAAATCTTGCCCTAAGACTGTACGTGCTAGTCTATAGCAAGTTGAAGGGAGAGATTTTCAAAAGCACAAAGGGCAGTTGTTCACCCAATTCCCCTTGACTTTCAGTAGCAGTTGGGCAGCTAATTCCCACTGTGGCCTTTGGACATCTCCCTTGAATAGTTTAAAGCATGTTTATTTAGTATGTTCCAATATGTTACTTCTCTCTAAATTTGATAAGGATGGCTGTAAGCCTTTGTAAGGAGATGCAAACCAGTAATTTCAAAATAGCCATGGGCAGTTTCAAAAGACTTCTCTCTCTGTTGTTTATTGAGCATCATTTCTTTCAAAAAATTAGACCCTCATAATCTCAATTTACTCTAACAGTAATAATCATATGCAGAGTGAAATTAGAAGAATTTTAACTGTAACCTGTTGTTATGTTAAGAATATTAATTGCAAACTTCTGTTGGGTAAAATTTTCAGACATGCCTAAATCCCAATATCAAAATATGAATATTCAAATAAACTTTGAATACTAAGAAAATCTTGGCATTTCTAACATGAAACATGCAATCCATTGTTTAGAGGCATATAAACTGGAAGCTCACATCCTTCCATAAAATATCATCTGACCTTGATGCATCTGTTACCATTGAAACTGATGGTATCAGTGCTGCTATGAACCACACAAAGCTTCTGTACTTGCAAACTTGTGTTTCAAAAGCTACCACCATTTCCATATAGTTCAGCACATTTCTACTTGTGAATTTAATTGTCCTACATCACGAATGCCTGCAATTGCAGAGATAATGGTAATGAAATAAATGTTATCAAAGCACTTTCCAAGCTCCTAGTAAACTGATTTACATGCAGCAGCTATGGAGCAAACTGAAACAGTAATTGACCCCATTGACCTCTTCCAATTATTCAAGGTGGAGTAATCTCAGAGGGACTCATTCATCTCTGTACCATAGTCCTAGCTGACTGCAGAATAATTACAAGGAATTCAAGTTCAGACTTATAAAGATTTGTAACTGGTCAGTGGATATCATTGGGTTCAATAAAATCAACAGGTATATAATTAGTCTGAGCTACCAAACAGTAACCTAACTTAAAAATGCAAATAATGAAAATATTTACATACATAAATTATGAAGTTTTATAATATTAGGGATTCAGTCACAGCAAAGTGTGCTGATCTTGAAAGCTTGATGCCAGTTATGTGCTTCACTGAATTAAAATGAACTTGTATTATTAACTCAAATGATTTAGTCTGCAAGTCCAACATTTTGCCACCTCACACTTTCATTAGTAATGAACTTTTCAATTAAGAACTATCTTCCAAAACTTAGTACAGTTCCAAAATGGTTTTCCAGACTCTGATTTGGTCACATTAGCTTAAGTAGTACAGGATGATCTTGTACATGTCATTCTCTCATACTGCATTGTGGGTCCTTTCACTTTAAAGTGATTGTCTTGTTCAGGCCATTGACTGTGAAAAATAGAATCCAGATGAATGGCAAATTTGGAAGGAAAGGTGAGGAATTAAGCCAGATGTCTATAAAGCATTGCACCTATGAAAACCAGTATTGAAAGCTGAATATTGAAGTGAATGTGTCATGAACTGTTCTGATGGGAGCAGAGAGAAATGGATAGGATGGAAAATATTTAAAGAAGTTGTGTGCTAACTTTGTCTTATTGTTTAAAGAGCTTTTCCACACAGAGTGGAGACCTTTTATTCTAAAATCCTTTTTAAGAAACTGAATTGATTAACTTGTAACTGTTTGACATATCATACTAGCCAGTTATTGACTTGGGAGAGGGCTTTGGGATTATAGCATAGGCCTCGGTCCTATTCCTGGTTCTGCCACAGACTTTTTATGTCATTTTGGGCAAGACACTTGAGGCCAAAATGACAAAGCTATTTAGGCACCTAAAGATTCAGATGGCGGCCTAGTAGCATTTAGGCAAGTAAGGTGCTAAACTTCTGTTGACTTTCAGTCTGCATCTTTAGATGCCTAATACGTTTTGTAAACCTGGCCCTTAACCTCTCTGCATCCCAGTTTCCCCATTTGTTAAATGGGGATAATATCATTTTACTTCAGAGGAGTGATGTAAGGGTTAATGCCTCATTGATTAAGTGGTGGATACTACAGAGATGGGTACTGTAAAAATGCAATAAATGGATGAGCTTATGTAGGTATCAAATTTGATGCAAAACAGAGTATCATATTATGATGAGGACATTAGTGACAATGTTGAAATACCCATTCTAGTTTCATAGAGTTTGTCATAAATATAAAGGGAAGGGTAAACCCCTTTGAAATCCCTCCTGGCCAGGGGAAAGCTCCTCTCACCTGTAAAGGGTTAAGAAGCTAAAGGTAACCTCGCTGGCACCTGATCAAAATGACCAATGAGGAGACAAGATACTTTCAAAAGCTGGGAGGAGGGAGAGAAACAAAGGGTCTGTGTCTGTCTGTAGTCGTCTTGGCCGGGGATAGATCAGGAATGGAGTCTTAGAACTTTTAGTAAGTAATCTAGCTAGGTATGTGTTAGATTATGATTTCTTTAAATGGCTGAGAAAAGAATTGTGCTGAATAGAATAACTATTTCTGTCTGTGTATCTTTTTTGTAACTTAAGGTTTTGCCTAGAGGGATTCTCTATGTTTTTGAATCTAATTACCCTGTAAGATATCTACCATCCTGATTTTACAGGGGGGATTTCTTTATTTCTATTTACTTCTATTTTTATTAAGTCTTCTTGTAAGAAAACTGAATGCTTTTTCATTGTTCTCAGATCCAAGGGTTTGGGTCTGTGGTCACCTATGCAAATTGGTGAGGCTTTTTATCCAACATTTCCCAGGAAAGGGGGAGTGCAAGTGTTGGGAGGATTGTTCATTGTTCTTAAGATCCAAGGGTCTGGGTCTGTAGTCACCTAGGCAAATTGGTGAGGCTTTTTACCAAACCTTGTCCAGGAAGTGGGGTGCAAGGTTTTGGGAAGTATTTTTGGGGGAAGGACGCGTCCAAACAGCTCTTCCCCAGTAACCAGTATTAGTTTGGTGGTGGTAGCGGCCAGTCCAAGGACAACGGGGGGAATATTTTGTACCTTGGGGAAGTTTTTGACCTAAGCTGGTAAAGATAAGCTTAGGAGGTTTTTCATGCAGGTCCCCACATCTGTACCCTAGAGTTCAGAGTGGGGGAGGAACCTTGACAGAGTTTAAGACCAGAAGGAATCATTAGATCATCTAGTCTGAACTTGTGTATATCACACGGCATTAAATTTCACCAAGATACCCCTATATTAAGCCCACGGAGGAGCATATATTTTAGGATTAAAAGTGCTGGAAATAATAAAAACCCCTGTGCTTTGTGTTTTTGACAGAATATACCTGTGCCTACTCTCAATTGTAATAATCTTTGTACGAAGTGTGCCTTGTGAGGTATCATTTGAAAACACATAATTTACTGGTCATTATTGTTCTGGTAAAATGTGCGACAACCTTGTATGTGAAGTTATAAGATTTCCCTGTATGATGTTATTAACACAAGTTCTAAACCACAGCCCTGCCCAAGCAGAAATTGGCAAACAGGTCTGTCCTAAACAAAGGAATGTGTGCTCTGCTTAATACAAATTTGAGCAGTAAACAGAGTCATCATGCAGGAAGGGGAGACAAAGCTCAAATACGTGAGAAAAAAGCAGCAGCATGGAACATCCTTTCACATAGACATTTTGCCCGCTGGTACCCACCTGGAAATGTTTTTCATCAGGGGGGCTGAAACTATAAAAAAGGAACAGGCAAACACCTCAAGACACCGTCTTTCTCCCATGCCCATTGCATTCATGGCACCCGAAGTGACAAAGGAATCCTCCATCTGATTCTGGGAGAAGGAGTCCTGACCTAGGGTTTGGTCAGGAAGACTGCTGAAAGCACATGGTGAGAAACTTTGCTTGAATCTGATATAGTTTATTAAGTTAGGCACCAGTAGTGTTTTATCTTTTATTTTTCTTGTAACCATTTCTGACTTCTGTGCTTCATTACTTATACTCACTTAAAATCTCTCTCTGCAGTTTTATGGTTTTATTGCTTTATCAGATCCAGTGTGTTTAAATTGAAGTATTTGGGAAACTGCATTTGGGGTGGCAAGTTGTGTGCATATTATTTCTATTAAAGAAACAACAGACTTCATATAAACTTGTATTGTACAGGGCCGCTGGACACCTGGACTGCGGTGTCCCTGCCCCTACCCGGAGGCCCCCATTGCCTGCTGCTGCCTGCCTGCCTTGTGATAAGTCCTCAACTCCATCCCTCCCTCTCCAGAGGTCCCCGCTGCTCGAGTGTCCCTCCTCTTTGGGGGCAGGGGAGTGAGGAGGGATGCAGTGAGCCAGTGGCAGGTGGGAGAGTGAGGTGGCTTGGCCGGGACCTGGGGCTGGCCCAGCGCTGGTGGGGAGTGGGGGCAGCGGCTGGTGGCACTGCGGGAGGGGCAGCCCAGTGTGGCTGGGGTGGGGAGGCCTGGGCTCTTCTGGTCATAGAGGGGCCCTCAGGGATTCTCCTGTTATGAGGGGGTGGGGTTTGGGAAGAAGGGGTTGGGCCGGTGGGCTAGTCTCCCCAAAAGCACAGTTTACCCAACTCCCATGAGCAAGGCATTGTAAGGGCACCCAGGTTAGAGGGCAGAGGTGACACAACTACTCAGTCAGGATTCAGAGTAGCAGCTGTGTCAGTCTGTATCCACAAAAGGAAAAGGAGGACTTGTGGCACCTTAGAGACTAACAAATTTATTTGAGCATAAGCTTTCGTGAGCTACAGCTCACTTCATCGGATGCATGCTTATGCTCAAATAAATTTGTTAGTCTCTAAGGTGCCACAAGTACTCCCTTTCTTTCAGTCAGGATTGTAGCCTGATGTGTCCCAGTGTGTAAGACTTTTTTGTCATGTTAATTAACACATCTTCATGGGGAGCTCTAGTATTCCTAGGCATTTGGAAAGAGGGGTTTTCAGGAGGGAAGGGTGAAGACATGGCAGGTTGGATAAAGAAGGGGAATCCAGGCTCATACAGTCGTGTGGAAAAAGGGCTTTGAGATGATGAGCGTAGAAGGACACAAAGTGGGAAATCGCTTCCCCCATAACTTTCAGCTATTTTGGGGGTGGAAAATGATTAAACAGAGTATCTTGTACAGCAGTGAAAGAGGAGGACAAAGCTTTCTGCAATCCACTGGCTGGGGAATGGACTGCAAGATCTAATAGGTCTTCTCCATCTTTAAAAAGTTAGAGTAGTCTCACAAAAAGTGTCATGGGACATCTACACTTTCCACAGCATGCATCCGATGAAGTGAGCTGTAGCTCACGAAAGCTTATGCTCAAATAAATTGGTTAGTCTCTAAGGTGCCACAAGTACTCCTTTTCTTTTTGCGAATACAGACTAACACGGCTGCTACTCTGAAACCTGTCATGGGACAGTTAATGTCCTCATAGCACAGAAAGGACCAGATGTCATCTGAAAGACCTCAGTATAAATAATGTAGCAAAGTACTTTGTATTTTATAATTGACAACAATCCCTCCACAAACCTCCTCTTGTAGTGACGATTAATGTATTCAAGGATACACTGCTAAGTGTCATGTTGGGGAGTCGTCATTGTCGCTTTTTCTTGCACTTGTTTGTATAGCCTTTATTTTGCGGTACTCTATCTTTAAAATATAATTGGTTTGTCTGAACTTCTACTGTCATCTGTAGCACATATAGGGACTTCAAAAGGCTTGGTGAAGCAGATGTTAATTACTCTCTTTTTTTCCCCTCTCCCTCTCTCCTATGAATAGACACTATCAAATTCGCTTCTTCTGATCCATTTACATGGTTGACTGAGCCCTTGCCTTCCCTTTCCCCCTTGACTTGGTATTTCAGTTCTGAAAAGAACTCCAGTTCTGAATGAAACCTCTTGACATATCAGCAGTTGGCTCAGCCATCTCAGTACTGGTGGTGCTTGTAACCATTTCTAAGAAAATGTATGGCCTAGTGGAAAGTCAGGAGGACCAGAATGATATTCCCTTTCCCTACCTTGCTTATATTTGATATAGTGAGCCATAGAGGAAAAATATGAGAGAGGGAGCATGTCTTTTATTTGAGATGGCGAGTATAACCACATTAAAAAAAAATCTTTTATAAGTGGTTACCGGTGTTCATTGCATGTCAGTTTCCAGCTGGTACTTTGAGGTTCACTTCGCTGCAGAAATTGTGAAACCTTAGCAGACAATGACAGAAAGAAAATGAGAGCTGGAGATCAAATATATGACAAAATTTTTTTTTTTAAAAACCCCACATACTCCACTAAAGGCTATTTCCTCTCTTGATTTTTTTAAATCTCTGTAGCAGTGAGAAGCTAAACTCTTCACAGAAAGGTGCTGGTCACCCCATCTCAAAAAAGGATACAGTGGAGTCGCATCTTATGCAGGTGTTAGGTTCTAAAGTCAGCGCGTAAGGTGAAAATCGCGTATAGTCAAAATTACCCTTGAAAATCCCTTAAATCTCCCACAAAGTATAGGTTTATGCTCAAATAAATTGGTTAGTCTCTAAGGTGCCACAAAGTATAGTATACTGTACATGGTTTTGTGTATACAACCCTGTACAGTAATACGTATAAATGTATACAGTAATGTACAGTATATAATAAAGAGTACATATGCAAAATATAATTTTACAGTACTGTATTTTTAATTACAGGGGGTCATTAGGGCTTGATGTCGATCCAGGAGACGGAGGTGACGGAGAGCTTGGGTAATGGAGAGTGAGTAGATACGCTGGAGGGTAGGGATAGGATACAGAGGGACCTAGACAAATTGGAGGATTGGGCCAAAAGAAATCTGATGAGGTTCAACAAGGACAAGTGCAGAGTCCTGCACTTAGGACGGAAGAATCCAATGCACTGCTACAGACTAGGGACCGAATGGCTAAGAAGCAGTTCTGCAGAGAAGGACCTAGGGGTGACAGTGGACGAGAAGCTGGATATGAGTCAACAGTGTGCCCTTGTTGCCAAGAAGGCCAATGGCATTTTGGGGTGTATAAGTTGGGGCATTGCCAGCAGATCGAGGGACGTGATCGTTCCCCTCTATTCTACATTGGTGAGGCCTCATCTGGAGTACTGTGTCCAGTTTTGGGCCCCACACTACAAGAAGGATGTGGAGAAATTGGAGAGAGTCCAGCGAAGGGCAACAAAAATGATTAGGGGACTGGAACATATGAGTTATGAGGAGAGGCTGTGGGAACTGGGATTGTTTAGTCTACGGAAGAGAAGAATGAGGGGGGATTTGATAGCTGCTTTTAACTACCTGAAAGGTGGATCCAAAGAGGATGGATCTAGACTATTCTCAGTGATAGCAGATGACAGGACAAGGAGTAATGGTCTCAAGTTGCAGTGGGGGAGGTTTAGGTTGGATATTAGGAAAATCTTTTTCACTAGGAGGGTGGTGAAACACTGGAATGCGTTACCTAGGGAGGTGGTGGAATCCCCTTCCTTAGAAGTTTTTAAGGTCAGGCTTGACAAAGCCCTGGCTGGGATTATTTAGTTGGGATTGGTCCTGCTCTGGGCAGGGGGTTGGACTAGATGGCCTCCAGAGGTCCCTTCCAACTCTGTTATTCTATGATTCTATGAGTCATAGATGAAGTGGTTGGCTCTGGTTCAGCTCGAGAAGTTGATTGTGTAGGCTCATCAACTGCTGGTTGTTTTTTCCTTGAAAAACATGGTGATCGGCAACTGTCGCTGTTGTCTCTTGAGCTGCTCAAACATTTCTTGATACGGTCTCAACTCATCCGTAATAAGACGTGATTTTGAGGCTTCGTTCCATAGAGGGACCGTATTCAGAAATTAAATCATTCAAGTGTTTCGCTGCTTGAAACACTTCAGCAAATTTATGAAGATTCCAACTTGCTGGCTTTTCCTGTTCGTCGTTGTCATCTTCGTCTTCTGTAGACTATTTTTATCAGTTCCTCTAACTCTTTGTTAGTCAAAGTTTCCCTATGGCTCTCAATTAATTCTTTAATTTCTTCCTCAAGGATGTCAACGAAGCCATCACCACCCACTTGTCTGGCCACCTGAACAATGCGTTTCACTTCTTTGTCAATGGTCGGAAAACCCTTAAAATCATTCACACGTTCTTTCCATACGTTTCACCAACATGCATTGACTGTTTCAGGCTTGATTGTATCCATTGTCTGTTTAATATAAGTGATGCAATCAGCAATGTTGAAGGACATCCAACACTCCATCACATTAAAATTGGGATCAGCATCCATAGCGCTACGTATCTGTGAGAACGTAAGCCTCGTGTACGTGGCCTTGAAACAGCGAATCACGCCTCGGTTGAGAGGTTGGAAGATAGAAGTGGTATTGGGGGGGGAGAATGACAATTTCAACATCATTCTGCACAAACCGGAGTGCTGCAGCGTGGCCGGGAGCGTTGTCTACGATCAGTAACAATTTAAAGTAAAGTCCTTTCTCTTCGAGGCACTGCTTGACCTCCGGAATAAAACACTTGTGGAACCAATCCAGAAATAATGCTGTCATCACCCAGGCCTTTTTATTTGATTGCCAGAACACAGGCAGGAGATTTTTGTTCTTGCTTTTTAGGGCACAGGGATTTGCAGCCCTGTAGAGCAACCCAGCTTTATTAAATGCCCAGCCACATTGCCACAAAACAATGGTCACGTGGTCTTTAGCTGCTTTGAAGCCAGGGGCTTGTCTTTCTGATTTTGAAGTGTAAGTGCGGTTGGGCATTTTTTTCCGGAAGAGCCCTGTCTCGTCAGCATTTAAAACTTGTTCTGGAAGATAGTCCTTTTCTTCTATGATTTTCTTTAGTTGTTCGGGGTAGGCTTTTGCTGCCTCTTCATTGGCAGCTTCACCAGTAGTCTGCATGTTTTTGAGGTTGAAGCGGTTCCTAAAACTGTTAAGCCAACCTTGGCTGGCTTTGAATTCCTTCTCATCAGAAGGCTGTTCCTCTTCAGCGGGAGGTTTGAACAGCGCATAGAGGCTAAGAGACTTTTCTCGCAACGTGTTGCCATCAATAGGCACACGTTTACGGTTTATGTTTTCCAGCCATAAGTTTAATGCCTTTTCAGTCTTCACTAAAGTGTTGTCATGCACCTGGCTTGTCACCTTAGCAGTTATTGGAGCACTTGATGCTACGGCTTGAGGAATTTATCTCCCTTGAATCTTGATGGCACGGATGCTAGATTCGTTGCGGCCATATTTATGTGCCACATTGGAGACCGACATACCGTCTCTCAGTAAGTCCAACACAGCCAGTTTTTCCTCCAGCATTGGAACAGATCACCGTTTCTTCGGTTGAGCACCAGATGAAGTAGTTTGCTTGCATTTAGGGGCCATGTTGTATGAAAAATATGTACAGTATCTTTAAACACTAGAATCACACTCAGCGTGGTGAGATGCTCACACTATGAGAGGCTCACACTGAGACCGACTGAGGGAACAGTAGATTTATGTCTCCCATCTCACATTCACTCCGGGGCATACGCTCATTGAGTGGAATGGTAGGCGGAATCGCCTGCGCTAGTTACAGGTATCTTGTTATTTTTCTTTTTGCCAAGCATGTATAGTTGAATTCACGTAAGTTAAATGCACGTATGATGCGACTCACCTGTATTGCAGAGCTTACTGGGAGCTCACAGAAGAGCAACGTGAAAGAATTAAAGGCTTCAAAGAACTCTCATATGGAGAGAGAGAGAAAAAATTGGGGTTGTTTTATTTTCAAAACTAGTCAAGTAAGAGACAATATGCTAAAAGAATATAAAATAATGAATTCTCTAGAGAAGATAGATTGGGAGCTTTTGTTCCCCCTCAAAAATAAAATAAATAGGAAATTTAAAACTGATAAAAGGTTTTAAAGATTGCCACAGAAACTCATTGTCTAGAACTTAACATTAAAAAAATAGATTGGTTATTTATATGGATATCAAGAATAGCCAGAGTATACTAATTATTTACAACAAAAAATTTGGAAGGGATATTAAACATCCAGATCAGGAAGAGACCTACATGGGGATAGATTATTCCAAATCTGCCTACTACAGGATTCTTATACCTTCCTTTAAAGCCTCTGGTTCTGGCCACTATCAGAGACAGGATACTGGACTAGTTGGATATTGAGTTTGACCTAGCAGGCCATTTCTATGCTCTTCTTCGTTCTCCCACTTCCTCAAAATTAAACCAATTAACTTGAAATATAACAGATGTAAATCTTAGGCTACTGTACAGTTTTATTTTTTCTGGAAAGGCTGAGGTGGATCCAATCAGGTGTTTGAGAGAAATGAGTGGGAAGCTTTATTTGTTACAAATAATTCTAACCTTTTCTTCTTTTTCTAACTGCAACGATTTTGGAACTATTTTCTTTCCCTGGGTGAGAACTGGTGCCTGTTATTAGAACGGAGTAGAAATTAAAAAATATCAAACCTTGGATACTCCATGGGGTTTCTAAAATGCAAGTTGACTTTTCTTGCTCTTAGGAAGTCTGCATCTCTTGGGCATGGGTTTTGTCAAAAGCACATAAGTGGCAAGTGTGCTTTGGGAACACTGTGTGGCATAGCTGCTCTGCCATGGACTTGCTAAGACCCAGATCATAGCTCCTGCACTATGCAGAACATGTGACACTTACATGTGGTCATGGGAGCTGAAGTCTGGTGTGGAGTGGAGGAAGGGGAGGTTCCTAGAGGCCACAGAAGAATGAGAATAGGAATAGGACTCAGAGCCATGTGACTCCATAGCACTAAGAAACAGCCAAGAAATGTGGATTTTAATTCTGGTTCTGATACTGACTATGTCATGTTGGGCAAGTCACTTAAGGCCTGATTTTCACAGGTGCTGCAGACCCGCAGCTCCCATTTGACTTCATTTGCGATTTTGGGTGCTCAGCCTTTCTTCAAAACAAGACCTTAATTTCTCCACTTCAGATTCTGTAAGATGGGGATCCTCATATTTACCTATTTAGTGCAACCCTATAGTGAAGTATTATTGACATTGGTCAGTGGCAAAAGTGGCACGAGAACACAGGCGCAGTGGACTCTCAGCACAGTGCTCAGTCCTCATGATTATATGTCTTCTGAATCTTAGATATCTCAGACTCCCTAAAATCCTTAAGAAGTTTGATGGGCTTATGAAGTCCTTGCAGGTTTAAGTCACAAGAAAGCATACCAGAGTCCCTCAGTATTCATTCACTTTGAAGTGGCTTGGGATAAAAGAACAAAGAATGTAACTGGAAAATGACTGAACAGAATTTATTCAAACTTTGTTTATTTTAGTGATTCTTAAAAATCAAGCTATATCTGAAGGAAGTATGTGTTGAAAGCTCTGAGTCGGGTCACCCCAGTCGATGACATGGCCTCTTGATTAGGCAGCTGTATTTAAAGAAGAGAGGGGTTTTTTAAATGTATAAAAATACTGTTCCGATCAGAGGTACAAAAGTTTCAGTGATGACCATTGCCATTTCAGTTTATTCTTTTTTTAAAAAAAAATTCTATATGGTAACATCTGTATTAAAAGACCAGAATTTAGCATTCCTCCACTGGTTAGTTATTAACGTTTTATTAAAGATGAACGGAATTGTTCACAGCAGAAATAATTTCTTTTATGAGTTTTAAAAGAGAAGGTTCCTAAAAAATAGATAAAGGAATATGGCAGAGTTGAGGTGAGTACAGTAGTCTCGTATCACCAACAATATTTTCCCCCATTAAGCAAAATATTTGCTAATACTAATTGATTACACAGTGATTGTTTCCTTTCGCTGCCATTAGGCTAAATTAGTTCCCTGAGAGATGGCCGAGTCCTATTTAGGTTCCTCCCTATCAAGTGTAGTACTGCAAACTATATATAATACATTACACACAAAAACTACATTAAAATAACATTATTAAGGTTGCAAAGTCAAGCAGTCATAAATTAGGAAGTGCCAGAGTTAAGATTGCCTGTGCACTTTATAGTGTTATGTTAGAAACTGTTAATGGCAGCCATCAGTCACAGACCTGGTAAAAGTAAACGGGTGTACTAAGCACCCTTCATTCAGACTAAATTATCCACAGTTTAGTGATAGCTGAATTAGTAGACAATGCCTCCCAAGGGACATTACCTCCCAAGCCAGGGGCTGGCATGCCAAGGCCTGAGGTGAAGCGAAGAGCCATGTGGCCAGAGGGGTTTCCATGAAGACTGAATGCAAATGCAGGAGTTGACACATTTGTTGATTGCAGGGGTGGGTGTGTGTGTGTGTGTGTGTGTATGAGAGAGTATGTATTTATGTATATTAGACAGACAAGGTAGGTGATATCTTTTATTGGATCAACTTCAGTTGGTGCAGGAGACAAAGCTTTTGGGTTACAAAGAGCTTGTCTCTTTCACCAACAGAAGTTGGTCCAATAAAAGATATTGCCTCACCCACCTTGTCTCTTTAGTAGCCTCGGACTAACAACACTGCAGACAACTATGAAAGTGTATGTATGTAAGCGGAAAAGTGAGCAGATAGTGGGAAACCTGTACAGCCCTTTCAAAGGATGAGCCTAGGAACTAAAACTCATAATTTAGCTACACTCTAACAATCATGGTCTCAATAAAGACACTGGACTGATGGTTTATTACAGCAATCTGTAATCCCCTAATCCCCTTTTGTCCTATGATTGCAGAGGTGTTAACAGGACACTTCACCTTGAATTGTTCCTTGGAATGTGTGCTAACTACTTATGCTAAACTGTCTGTCTGATCTTGTATTTAGCTGTGGCACTCTTGGTACCTTTCCCAGACCTGAAGAAGAGCTCTGTGTAGCATGAAAGCTTGTCACTTTCACCAACAGATGTTGGTCCAATAAAAGAGATTACTCCTTGTCTCTCTAGTGGGAGAAGCTGTGATGCATCTGGCTCTGAGCCCTGGTCTACACTAGGACTTTAGGTCGAATTTAGCAGCATTAAATCGATGTAAACCTGCACCCGTCCACACAATGAAGCCCTTTATTTCGACTTAAAGGGCTCTTAAAATCGATTTCCTTACTCCACCCCTGACAAGTGGATTAGCGCTTAAATCGACCTTGCCGGCTCGAATTTGGGGTACTGTGGACACAATTCGATGGTATTGGCCTCCGGGAGCTATCTCAGAGTGCTCCATTGTGACCGCTCTGGACAGCACTCTCAACTCAGATGCACTGGCCAGGTAGACAGGAAAAGAACCGCGAACTTTTAAATCTCATTTCCTGTTTGGCCAGCGTGGCAAGCTGCAGGTGACCATGCAGAGCTCATCAGCACAGGTGACCATGATGGAGTCCCAGAATCGCAAAAGAGCTCCAGCATGGACCGAACGGGAGGTACGGGATCTGATCGCTGTTTGGGGAGAGGAATCCGTGCTATCAGAACTCCGTTCCAGTTTTCGAAATGCCAAAACCTTTGTCAAAATCTCCCAGGGCATGAAGGACAGAGGCCATAACAGGGACCCGAAGCAGTGCCGCGTGAAACTGAAGGAGCTGAGGCAAGCTTACCAGAAAACCAGAGAGGCGAACGGCCGCTCCGAGTCAGAGCCCCAAACATGCCACTTCTATGATGAGCTGCATGCCATTTTAGGGGGTTCAGCCACCATTACCCCAGCCGTGTTGTTTGACTCCTTCAATGGAGATGGAGGCTTTACGGAAGCAGGTTTTGGGGACGAAGAAGATGATGATGATGATGAGGTTGTAGATAGCTCACAGCAAGCAAGCGGAGAAACCGGTTTTCCCGACAGCCAGGAACTGTTTCTCACCCTGGACCTGGAGCCAGTACCCCCCGAACCCACCCAAGGCTGCCTCCTGGACCCAGCAGGCAGAGAAGGGACCTCTGGTGAGTGTACCCATTTTAAAATACTATACATGGTTTAAAAGCAAGCATGTGAAAGGATTACTTTGCCCTGGCATTCGCGGTTCTCCTAGATGTACTCCTAAAGCCTTTGCAAAAGGTTTCTGGGGAGGGCAGCCTTATTGCGTCCTTCATGGTAGGACACTTTACCACTCCAGGCCAGTAACACGTACTCGGGAATCATTGTAGAACAAAGCATTGCAGTGTATGTTTGCTGGCATTCAAACAACATCCGTTCTTTATCTCTCTGTGTTATCCTTAGGAGAGTGAGATATAATTCATGGTCACCTGGTTGAAATAGAGTGCTTTTCTTCAGGGGACACTCAGAGGAGCCCATTCCTGCTGGGCTGTTTGCCTGTGGCTAAACAGAAATGTTCCCCGCTGTTAGCCACAGGGAGGGGGGAAGGTTGAGGGGGTAGCCACGCGGTGGGGGGAGGCAAAATGCGACCTTTTAACGAAAGCACATGTGCTATGTATGTAATGTTAACAGCAAGGTTTACCCTGAAAGAGTGTAGCCACTGTTTTATAAAATGTGTCTTTTAAAATACTGCTGTCCCTTTTTTTTTCTCCACCAGCTGCATGTGTTTCAATGATCACAGGATCTTCTCCTTCCCAGAGGCTAGTGAAGCTTAGAAAGAAAAAAAAACGCACTTGCGATGAAATGTTCTCCGAGCTCATGCTGTCCTCCCACACTGACAGAGCACAGACGAATGCGTGGAGGCAAATAATGTCAGAGTGCAGGAAAGCACAAAATGACCGGGAGGAGAGGTGGCGGGCTGAAGAGAGTAAGTGGCAGGCTGAAGAGAGGGCTGAAGCTCAAATGTGCCGGCAGCGTGATGAGAGGAGGCAGGATTCAATGCTGAGGCTGCTGGAAGACCAAACCAGTATGCTCCAGTGTATGGCTGAGCTGCAGCAAAGGCAACTGGAGCACAGACTGCCACTGCAGCCCCTCTGTAACCAACCGCCCTCCTCCCCAAGTTCCATAGCCTCCACACCCAGACGCCCAAGAACGTGGTGGCGGGGCCTCCGGCCAACCAGCCACTCCACCACAGAGGATTGCCCAAAAAAAAGAAGGCTGTCATTCAATAAATTTTAAAGTTGTAAACTTTTAAAGTGCTGTGCTTAAAGTGCTGTGTGGCATTTTCCTTCCCTCCTCCACCACCCCTCCTGGGCTACCTTGGTAGTCATCCCCCCATTTGTGTGATGAATGAATAAAGAATGCATGAATGTGAAGCAACAATGACTTTATTGCCTCTGCAAGCGGTGATTGAAGGGAGGAGGGGCGGGTGGTTAGCTTACAGGGAAGTAGAGTGAACCAAGGGGCGGGGGGTTTCATCAAGGAGAAACAAACAGAACTTTCACACCGTAGCCTGGCCAGTCATGAAACTGGTTTTCAAAGCTTCTCTGATGCGTACCGCGCCCTCCTGTGCTCTTCTAACCGCCCTGGTGTCTGGCTGCGCATAACCAGCAGCCAGGCGATTTGCCTCAACCTCCCACCCCGCCATAAACGTCTCCCCCTTACTCTCACAGATATTGTGGAGCACACAGCAAGCAGTAATAACAGTGGGAATATTGGTTTCGCTGAGGTCTAAGCGAGTCAGTAAACTGCGCCAGCACGCCTTTAAACGTCCAAATGCACATTCTACCACCATTCAGCCTGTAGTTGAACAGCTCCTGACTACTGTCCAGGCTACCTGTGTAAGGCTTCATGAGCCATGGCATTAAGGGGTAGGCTGGGTCCCCAAGGATACATATAGGCATTTCAACATCCCCAACAGTTATTTTCTGGTCTGGGAATAAAGTCCCTTCCTGCAGCTTTTGAAACAGACCAGAGTTCCTGAAGATGCGAGCATCATGTACCTTTCCCGGCCATCCCACGTTGATGTTGGTGAAACGTCCCTTGTGATCCACCAGAGCTTGCAGCACTATCGAAAAGTACCCCTTGCGGTTTATGTACTCGGCGGCTTGGTGCTCTGGTGCCAAGATAGGGATATGGGTTCCGTCTATGGCCCCACCACAGTTAGGGAATCCCATTGCAGCAAAGCTATCCACTATGACCTGCACATTTCCCAGGGTCACTACCCTTGATATCAGCAGATCTTTGATTGCGTGGGCTACTTGCATCACAGCAGCCCCCACAGTAGATTTGCCCACTCCAAATTGATTCCCAACTGACCAGTAGCTGTCTGGCGTTGCAAGCTTCCACAGGGCTATCGCCACTCACTTCTCAACTGTGAGGGCTGCTCTCATCTTGGTATTCATGCGCCTCAGGGCAGGGGAAAGCAAGTCACAAAGTTCCATGAAAGTGCCCTTACGCATGCGAAAGTTTCGCAGCCACTGGGAATCGTCCCAGACCTGCAACACTATGCGGTCCCACCAGTCTGTGCTTGTTTCCCGAGCCCAGAATCGGCGTTCCACAGCATGAACCTGCCCCATTAGCACCATGATGCATGCATTGGCAGGGCCCATGCTTTCAGAGAAATCTGTGTCCATGTCCTGATCACTCACGTGACCACACTGACGTCGCCTCCTCGCCCAGTATCGCTTTGCCAGGTTCCGGTGCTGCATATACTGCTGGATAATGCGTGTGGTGTTTAATGTGCTCCTAATTGCCAAAGTGAGCTGAGCGGCCTCCATACTTGCCTTGGTATGGCGTCCGCACAGAAAAAAGGCGCGGAACGATTGTCTGCCATTGCTCTGACGGAGGGAGGGGCGACTGACGACACGGCTTACAGGGTTGGCTTCAGGGAGCTAAAATCAACAAAGGGGGTGTCTTTACATCAAGGAGTATTTCAGGCAGGACTTCACGGAGGGTTCCAATAAGAAATGGTGCACCTAAGTTATTGTTCTTATTGGAACAAGGAGGTTAGCCTGGCCTCTGATTGATACATGGCTAGATTTACCTCGCTGCACCTTCTCTGTGAGTGACTGCAGTGTGACCTAGAGGAATGAGTCCCCTAGACAGGGGAGGAGGCAAATGAGTACAAAACAAATCTTGTCTATTTCTTGTTTTGATCCACTCCATCTATCTTTTACATCTTTGGCTGGCAGCAGACAGTGCAGAAGGACTGCATGCCATCCACATCTCATGGCTGCTCGGCAGAAGATGGTACAGTACGACTGCTAGCCATCCTCATCTCTTGCCTGCCTGGCAGAAGATGGTACAATACGACTGCTAGCAATCCTCATCTCTTGCCTGCCCGGCAGAAGATGGTACAGTACGACTGCTAGCAATCCATATCGCCTGCCTGCTCACCATAAGACGGTTCAATAGGACTGACTGCAGGACTAAAGAGAATGACCTGGTCAAGTCACTCCAAATTTAGTCCCTGCGCCCATGTCTGCCCAGGCGCTCCCAGCCGACGTGGCCAGGAGCACCTCGGACACGACGAAGACGACTACCAGTCATACTGCACCGTCTGCTGCCAGAAGGCAATGGGTTGCTGCTACTGTGTAGCAAAGCCGTACCACGTCTGCCAGCACCCAGGAGACATAGGGTGACGGTTGCCTGAGCGGGCTCCATGCTTGCCGTGGTTTGGCGTCTGCACAGGTAACTCAGGAAAAAAGGCGCAAAACAATTGTCTGCCCTTGCTTTCACGGAGGGAGGGAAGGAACGGGGGCCTGATGTTACGTACCCAGAACCACCCGCGACAATGTTTTAGCCTCATCAGAGTGCTCCATTGTGACTGCTCTGGACAGCACTCTCAGATGCCCGATTGTTTGCCGTTGCTCTGACGCAGGGAGGGGCGACTGAGGACACGGCTTACAGGGTTGGCTTCAGGGAGCTAAAATCAACAAAGGGGGTGTCTTTACATCAAGGAGTATTTCAGGCAGGACTTCACGGAGGGTTCCAATAAGAAATGGTGCACCTAAGTTATCGTTCTTATTGGAACAAGAAGGTTAGCCTGGCCTCTGATTGATACATGGCTAGATTTACCTCACTGCACCTTCTCTGTGAGTGACTGCAGTGTGACCTAGAAGAATGAGTCCCCTAGACGGGGGAAGGGGGGAAGCAAATGAATACAGAACAAATCTGGTCTATTTCTTGTTTTGATCCACTCCATCCATCTTTTACATCTTTGGCTAGCAGCAGACAGTGCAGAAGGACTGCATGCCATCCACATCTCATGGCTGCTCGGCAGAAGATGGTACAGTACGACTGCTAGCAATCCGTATCACCTGCCTGCTCACCATAAGATGGTTCAATAGGACTGACTGCAGGACTAAAGAGAATGACCTGGTCAAGTCACTCTAAATTAAGTCCCTGCGGCCATGTCTGTCCAGGCGCTCCCAGCCGACGTGGCCAGGAGCACCTCGGACATGACGATGATGGCTACCAGTCGTACTGTACCATTTGCTGCCACAAGGCAAGGGGTTGCTGCTACTGTGTAGCAAAGCCGTACCGCGTCTGCCAGCACCCAGGAGACATAGGGTGACGGTTACCTGAGTGGGCTCCATGCTTGCCGTGGTATGGCGTCTGCACAGGTAACTCAGGAAAAAAGGCGTGAAACGATTGTCTGCCCTTGCTTTCACGGAGGGAGGAAGGGAGGGAACGGGGGCCTGACGATATGTACCCAGAACCACCCGCGACAATGTTTTAGCCCCATCAGGCATTGGGATCTCAACCCAGAATTCCAATGGGCAGCAGAGACTGCGGGAACTGTGGGATAGCTATCCACAGTGCAACGCTCCGGAAGTTGACT